>NC_140990.1:191592092-192192092 GCF_052327205.1 Somniosus microcephalus | reverse complement strand
ACCTGACAGGCTTTTGAAGTTTGAGTGGCTGTGTGCTAATTCCTGCTATTGCAAGAGGCTTTTTTATTTATTTTAAGATTCTTTGGTATCAGGGAGTGTTCTGGGAACTACAAAACTCCATAATTATTTCTGAAAAGCTTCAACATACAACACTTGCTAAAAGTCATGGGGGCTGTACTGGCAGCGGACTTCGCCCTCCAGGATCTACGGCGGAGGGAGCGGAGGCAGCAAGAAAGACGGGAACATGCGAGCAGAGGGAGAAGGAAGGCCATCAGGGCTCTCAACAGGAGGCCTGACCCTCCTAGGGTCTTCCGACATCACTACTCCTACCTTCAATTAAGCGAGGAGCAGTGTATTAGGAGGCTCCGCTTCACCAAGGAGGTGGTCACAAAGCTCTGCCACCTCCTGCAACAAGACCTCCAGCCTCAGACCAGGGTGACCAAGGCTCTCCCAGTGGCAGTCAAGGTCACTGTTGCCCTCAATTTCTTCACCAGCGGATCCTTCCAGTCTGCAGCAGGAGACATATCTAACATTTCACAGTTCGCCGTCCATCGCTGCATCCGGGAGGTCACTGGAGCTCTCTACAGCAGGAAAAGGGACTACATTGTCTTCCTGACACCAGAGAAAAGCAGGGCAAGCATGCATGTGGCTTTGCCAGGATCGTGGGCTTCCCAATGGTGCAGGGGGCCATTGACTGCACCCATATGGCTTTGCGGGCACTGCATAACAATCCTGAGATCTTCCGAAATGGCAAATGCTACCACTCACTTAATGTGCAGTTGGTGTGCGACCACAGACAGCAAATCCTCAATGTCAATGCCCACTATCCTGGCAGCAGCCACGATGACCTGATCCTGCACCAGCACTATTCCAGTCACCACGTCAAACCCGAGGATGGCTGCTTGGAGACAAGGGCTATCCGCTCTCCACCTGGCTCATGACTCCCTTTGCAACCCCAACACTTATGCCCAGCACTCATATAATGAGAGCCATGCTGCCACCAGGAACATCATCAAGCACACCATCTGCTTAGTTGTGTGGCACTACCACCATGCTAAATGGGACAGATTTCGAACAGATCTGGTAACTCAAAACTGGGCATTCATGAGGCGCTGTGGGCCATCAGCAGCAGCAGAATTGTATTCAACCACAATCTGTAACCTCATGGCCCGGCATATCCCTCACTCTACCATTACCATCAAGCCGGGAGAGCAACCCTGGTTTAACGAAGAGTGCAGGAGAGCATGCAGGAACAGCACCAGGCATACCAAAAAATGAGGTGTCAACCTGGTGAGGCTACAACACAGGACTACTTGCATGCCAAATAACGGAAGCAACATGCGATAGACAGAGCTAAGCGATCTCACAACCATCGGATCAAATCAAAGCTCTGCAGTCCTGCCACATCCAGTCATGAGTGGTGGTGGACAACTAAACAGTTAACAGGAGGAGGAGGCTCCAAAAATATCCCCATCCTCAATGATGGTGGAGCCCAGCACGTGAGTGCAAAAGACAAGGCTGAAGCATTTGCAAGTATCTTCAGCCAGAAGTGCCGAGTGGATGATCCATCTCGGCCTCCTCCTGAGGTCCCCAGCATCACAGATGCCAGTCTTCAGCCCATTCAATTCGCTCCACGTGATGTCAAGAAACGGCTGAAGACACTGGATACTGCAAAGGCTTTGGGCCCTGACAACATTCCGGCAATAGTACTGAAGACTTGTGCTCCAGAACTAGCTGCGCCCCTAGCCAAGCTGTTCCAGTACAGCTACAACACTGGCATCTACCCGGCAATGTGGAAAATTGCCCAAGTATGTCCTGTCTACAAAAAGCAGGACAAGTCCGACCCGGCCAATTACCGTCGCATCAGTCTACTCTCAATCATCAGCAAAGTGATGGAAGGTGTCATCGACAGTGCTATCAAGCGGCACTTACTCAGCAATAACCTGCTAACTGACGCCCAGTTTGGGTTCCACCAGGGCCACTCAGCTCCTGACCTCATTACAGTCTTTATCCAAACATGGACAAAAGAGCTGAACTCAAGAGGTGAGGTGAGAGTGACCTGCCCTTGACATCAAGGCAGCATTTGATCGAGTGTGGCATCAAGGAGCCCTAGCAAAACTGAAGTCAATGGGAATCAAGGGGAAAACTCTCCATTGGTTGGAATCATACCTAGCACAAAGGAAGTTGGCTGTGGTTGTTGGAGGTCATTCATCTCAACACATGACATCACTGCAGGAGTTCCTCAGGGCAGTGTCCTAGGCCCAACCGTCTTCAGCTGTTTCATCAATGACCTTCCCTCCATCATAAGGTCAGAAGTGGAGAGGTTCGCTGATGATTGCACACTGTTCAGCACCATTCGAGATTCATCAGATACTGATGCAGTCCGTGTCCATATGCAGCAAGACCTGGACAACATTCAGACTTGAGCTGACAAGTGGCAAGTAACATTCGCACCACACAAGTGCCAGGCAATGACCATCTCCAACAAGCGAGACTCTGACCATCTCCCCTTGACATTCAATGGCATTACCATCGCTGAATCCCCCACTATCAACATCCTGGGGGTTACCATTGATCAGAAACTGAACTGGACCAGCCATATAAATACTGTGGCTACAAGAGCAGGCCAGAGGCTGGGAATTCTGCAGCAAGTGTCTCACCTCCTGACTCCCCAAAGCCTTTCCACCATCTACAAGGCACAAGTCAGGAGTGTGATGGAATACTCTCCACTTGCCTGGATGAGTGCAGCTCCAACAACACTCAAGAAGCTCGACACCAGTCAGGATAAAGCAGCCCGCTTGATTGGCACTCCATCCACCACCTTCAACATTCATTCCCTCCACCACCGGCGCACTGTGGCTGCAGTGTGTACCATCTACAAGATGCACTGCAGCAACTCGCAAAGCTCCTTCAATAGCACCTTCCAAACCCGCGACCTCTACCACTTAGAAGAACAAAGGCAGCAGACGCATGGGAACATCACCACCTACAAGTTCCCCTCCAAGCCACACACCATCTTGACTTGGACCTGTATCGCCGTTCCTTCACTGTCGCTGGGCCAAAATTCTGGAACTCCCTTCCGAACAGCATTGTGGGTGTACCTACACCATATGGACTGCAGCGGTTCAAGAAGGCGGCTCGCCACCATCTTCTCAAGGGCAATTAGGGATGGGCACTAAATGCAGGCCTAGCCAGCGACGCCCACATCCCATCAATGAATTAAAAAAATGGTTCTGCTGCCTTGATCGCTCGCATTATTCACCTGAGCGGGTGGTCTGCTGCATGCTCCACAACTTGGTCATCATGAGGGCCCAGCCCTTGTCAGCAGGGATTGCGAGACCACCTCAGGAGGACGACAAGGCAGAGGAGGAGGACGAGGAGGAAGAGGACGAGGTGGAGGAGGAGGATGAGGAGGAACAGGAGGGAGAGTGGAGTCAGTGAGACAATCGACCTTCTGGACGGGCTGTCCGTGACCGGCTCATCAGACTCCAATTCGCATGAATGAAACCCCAGATCCCCGTAGCTCACCACATCCCCATCATACAATCCCTGTCTCATGGCGTATCACAGCGTCCTCCTGGGCGCAAAGGTGAAATGAGAGAGACCATAAAATATTCCAAACACAATTAATACATTTATTTATAAACATATCACACATATCACAGGAATTCTAATAAGTAATGACCCTTGTGCCTGCCATAGTTGAATAGCTGTCATTGCGTGCAAGGTGTGAGATGTGGGTGTGAGTGTTGCTAGGAAGAGATTGTTTGTGGGTGAGTGCTGGGGTTGTGGTGCATTGAGCAGTGTGTGAAGCTTGTGGTACAGATGGTGGTATGTAGCATTTGTTGAAGACTTCTCTCACCCTGACCACCCGTGTGAGGTCATTAACTTCTTCCTGCATTGGGTGTGGGTTCTGGAGACCACAGTGCTGCCCGAGACATGGTGTGTCGCCTCCCTCCACATAGTCCGGCAGACTTGTGGCAAGGGCCTCTTGCCAGTTGGCGGGTACAGGACCGCCCGCCTTCTCTCCACTGCTACAACCAATGCCTCCAAAGCTTCATCGGAAAACCTCCAGGCTCTCTCCCTGGGGCAGCGATCTGCCGTCAGGATTTGTAAGTAAGTGTTCCTTCTCCTTGTCCTTATGGTTATTGAGGCAGCTGCACACCCAGCAATGCTGACAACGAGGTGCTGCAGCATCAATGAACCTCCCCTTTTAAGTAGTGAAACAAGCCTGTGGTAAGCATTACTTGTGTTTAGACTGCCCCCAATATTGGTCCATGTTTTCAGTGTGGGTAAGCTTGGGTTTTTAGATGAAAATCATGACTGCGATTATTTTAATGAGGAATAAGGACGAATTTTGCGTGCAGCCTAAACGATTTTAAAGTGGTGCTACTTAACCATTTTGGCCACGTGGCAGGCAACGTCGGTGGTGGGTCCTGACCCCGCTGTTGGCTCCATCCCGCTCTGTGAAATGACTTTACATTGATTGGGCTTGTTAAGCCCGCCCACCGTGTTTCTCGGCAAATTAGAAGCAAGTCTGGTGATGTCATTTGATGACGCGCCATCAGCCAGTTTCCTTAAAGGGACCATGTCCAAATTTATTTTGACATATGTGCTGTCAGTGTTCTCCAGTATTGAGGTACTGCAAACACTGACAATCACTGCACAAAGGCACAGGGCTGTGCCCAGGCTCTCCCATGACTCCCTCCAAATGGTTATGGAGGGAATCACAGAACACAGGGAGGTCCTCTTCCCTTCCGATGGGTGGAAGACACCTCCCCAGGAGTTCAACACAGCCTGGTTGCACACTGCAGAGGAGGGCACAAGCAGGGATGTCGTCAGGCGGAACTGGGTGCATTACCGCAAATGTTTCAATGATCTCAGTAGAAGCTAAAACGTTAGTACAAAGCCACACGCAACCTCGTCCTGTTGTGCCTCTCATCACACCCTCATCACTCTGCCTTCCCTACCCTACTCCCGCACATCCTTACTCACACCAACTTACCTTGCACCTCCACCCATCCCTCTCTATCTACATTACCACCTCCCCATCTCACTAGCCTCCCCTCACACTCATCCTCAACCTAGTGCAATCATACCAACTAACAACACACAAGGGTAGGCACTTGGGTGTTTTATGCAATGTTCATGTAAAGCTTCTGTAAATGTGGTGTCAAACATTGAAACCTTTACTTTCAACACTTTGCTTTCTTGGGCAGATTTGTGTGCACCTTTGGAAGTGGCTTAGTGAGTTGCAGTGAATGGTGAGACATAATGGTACCCCCCACAATGGTGATGAGTGTGAAAGGAATGGCTTGGACATTGTAGGGATATGGTGTTGGTGTGGGGTGGTGCCAACCTGGCGCATCATGTGGCAGCCAGGGTGTACAACATCAAGTGAAGTAAATCTGGCCATGGTGATGCCATCCGTGGCCTCCCGGGCAGCAATGTGGTTGGGTGCTGATGCCCTGTGTCCTGTGCAGCATCAGTTGATTATGGAGAAGATTGGTGTTGTTGTTGGTGCTGCTGGTGTGCCTGGTGATGCTGGTGTTGGGAATGATCATGGTGGAATTCTGAGGACCAAGGTGAGAGAGTATAAAGGGCACCCATGCTGATGGAATAGATGGCAGGGGAAGTCAAGATGACTGAATAGATCTGTCAATGCTGAGAGAGGTAATGAGGACAGACTGGATGGAGACTTGTGTAAAGACTTGCAGTCTGCAGAATCTGTTGTGGAAATGCAGTGAGGAAGAGCTTGTGGCTGAGGGAAGATATCCCTGTAAGGTGGGAGCTTTTACTTTGCATTTGAAGCTATTAACACAACAGCTGATTCAATGGCCACTGAACTCCCACCTCAGCTTGACAGACATGATCCCCAAGCAGCGAGGACTCCCGTGGGCGAGCATGTAAAATCAAAAGGTGAGCTCAAATGCATTCTTAATGATCTCTAAACAAGGTCATAATGACCTGAATTGGCTCCCCCGTCGCCATATGTCGGGTTTACTCAGCGTTGACAGACCCGACATTGGGAAAGGCGCGTTGTGGCGGGTTAACAGTGGATTCCCGACCCACTAGGGGAAAAAAACACTTTCCCACCCGATCCGCCGCTGATCGTGCCAGCTGACCCCCCCCCCGCCCCCCCGGAAAATCTCAGCCTTTTAGTCTAAACACTGCCCATTTCTTGGCTATAACAAATTTCTAGCCCTTTGAGTTTAGAATGCGAGCTGATCTTTTTGAAGCATATAAGATTCTGAGAGGGCTTGACAGAGCAAATGCTGAGAGGCTGTTTCCCCCTGGCTGGAGAGTCTCGAACAAGGGGGCATAGTCTCAGGATAAGGGGTCGGCAAATTAGGACCGAGGTGAAGAGAAATTTCTTCACTCGGAGGGTTGTGAATCTTTGAAATTCTCTACCCAGAGGGCTGTGGCTGCTCAGTCGTTGAGTATATTCAAGGGTGAGATCGATAGATTTTTGGACTGTAAGGGAATCAAGGGATATGGAGATCGGGCAGACAAGTGGAGTTGAGGTCGAAGGTCAGCTATAATCTTATTGAATGGCGGAACAGGCTCACAGGTCCGAATTGTCTACTCCTGCTCCTATTTCTTATGTTCTTATGTCAATGTTACACACACCCTATACACATATACTTTCATAATTCAGGGATATCTTAAGCGCTAATGAAGTGAACCTGTTCTAGGCTGCACTGGACTCCCTCCCCCTGTATTACAGATGTAGCATTGTCAAGTGTGACACGCACACCACGCCCATTCCCCTGCAGCCCAAGGTGTGATCATTGCTTTCACCCAGCAGGTGGAGCACTTTGCTATGGTTACAGTGTCATATTTCCATATTTGAGGTCATGAAAGATGTTTCCAAAATGAGTACGGGGAATATGGGCGCACTTCACAACTCTCATACTTCCTCCAATGACACAAGACTTAAAAAAATTCCCATTGCCCAACTTTCAGATTTTGAAATCCCTGGGCCTTCCTGTCCACTACCTGTATTTTAAAAAATTACTGTCCATGTGCAGATTTTAAAAGATTACTCCCCAAATCATTTTCTTTCTCTTATATTGTGAGAATCTAAAGCGTTAAACATTGCAAGGCTGAAATCTGGGAGCTCTCCTGGTGTCTTGACCAACATTCCTCCCTCAACCAACAGCACCAGAGACTGATGAAATGGTCTTTCATCCCATTGCTGATTGCGGATACAGCACGCCTGGTGCATTTGCCTACAGAACAGTCCCCGCACTCCAAAAATAATTGTGTGAAGCAATTTGAGACGTTTGTGGTAGTGGAGACAGGTGCTGGTAATGGAGGATGGCTGCAGCAGAGCCACTGGGAGTGGAGGAGGCGCTTGAGGCTGGTATCCCAACACTGCCACGGGTGGTCCCCACCCCTGCGGTCTACCTGCCTTTCTTCTGCCACATTCCCGGGCCACGGGAGTCTTCTCCTCTTCGCCAGAATTTCCATGCTTCCCTCCCTGTTATTCTGCTGTAATCTTTTACACTTCTCTGGACCCATCTTTTGTTTCTAGACTAATCCCATTATCAACCCCTTTTGCCTTGCACCATCATCGCTTTTGTCATTTCATCACTCCTGCCCTCCACCCTATCACAGCACTTCCCCTTTATTCTTTCCCTGACCAACCCCCCGTTTTCCCTGAATCTTCACTTGTTTAAAAGCTGCTCATCTCCAACATCGTCTGGTTCTGACGAAAGGTCATCACCTTGAAACGTTCACTCTGTTTCTCTTGCCTCGGATGCTGCCCGGCCTGCTGAGTGTTTCCAGCATTTTCTCTTTTGATTTGGGACATTTCAATGATGTGTTAAGGCACTATGGGGGAAAAATTCAGTATCGGCCCGTTTGGGGCACCAGTATCGGCCATGCGCAAAGTTTAGCGCCTGGCGCTAATTATCACCTCTGACGGCAAACTTGGCTTTTATCGCCCCTGGAGGTGATTGGAGCGCTAAATCAGGCGCTTCACACCTGTCTTAAGGCGCAAAGGCCGAGGAGCGAGGCGCTACCTCAGAGTGCTGGGGAAGCTCATATGATGTCAGTCAGCAATGGAACACAGACAAACTGGTGCCGAACAGTTCTTAAAGGGGAGTTCTGATGAAAGGTCATCGACCTGAAACGTTAACTCTGTTTCTCTCTTCATAGATGCTGCTTGACCTGCTGAGTTTCTCCAGCATTTTCTGTTTTTATCTTAAAGGGGAGGGTTGATCTTGCTCTCCATCCACATCCTGCTCATTGCAGCCTTGAGTCTCGGCCTGGAGAGACCTGTACATCAAATCTGCTGGAAAGAACAATGGAGAGGCCCAGGGAAAAAGCTCAGAGTGCAGCCCCCACAGTCTCTTCTAAATCGATACAAGGAAGGGCAAATCAAAATGAACCTGCAAAGTGCTGCTCACTACCCAAAACTCCTTCACACAGCGTTGAATCTCTTCAGAAGTCTCTCTCTCTCAGGATGCATGGTGCAAAAATGTCACCAACAAAAAAAGGCAGAAAGTGGTTGCCTTTAAATAGCGCTCCCCCAGTCCCTTCCTGACTGCAAAATGCTCCCCTCAACCTGTTGTTGCTAGCGGCAGGCGGTAAGGCAGGGGGCACCACTCAATATCTGGTCCAGGGCGCTACCGGGGCATTGCGCACTCGACTGATGTCACGATCTGCCGGCGCAGGAGATCATGGCGGTAGTGTTTAGCACCGCCGCAAAATGTCTAGTTAAATTCGCAAGCGGCGCAAACATCGCCGTGCCCGGGTGCTAGTTGCTTTGCGCCCCATTTGCGCCCTCTTAAGGCACTAACGGGAGTGCAAATGACTGAATTTTTCCCCCTTGCAGTCTGCAGAATCTGTTGTGGAAATGCAGTGAGGGAGAGCTTGTGGCTGAGGGAAGATATCCCTGTAAGGTGGGAGCTTTTACTTTACATTTGAAGCTGTCAACTCAACAGCTGATTCAATGACCACTGAACTCCCATCTCAGCTTGACGGACATGATCCCCAAGCAGCGAGGACTCCCGTGGGTGAGCATGTAAAATCAAAAGGTGAGCTCAAATGCATTCTTAATGATCTCTAAACAAGGTCATAATTACATGAATTGGCTCCCCCGCCGCCATGTGTCGGGTCTGTTTAGCGCTGACAGACCCGACATTGGGAAAGGTGTGTTGCGGCGGGTTAACAGTGGGTTCCCGACCCACTAGGGGAAAAAAACACTTTCCCACCCGACCCGCCGCCGATCTTGCCAGCTGACCCCCCAGAAAATCTCAGCCTTTTAGTCTAAACACTACCCATTTCTTGGCTATAACGAATTTCTAGCCCTTTGAGTTTAGAATGCGAGCTGATCTTATTGAAGCATATAAGATTCTGAGAGGGCTTGACAGGGTAAATGCTGAGAGGATGTTCTCCCTGGCTGGAGAGTCTCAAACAAGGGGGCATAGTCTCAGGATCAGGGGTCGGCAAATTAGGACCGAGGTGAGGAGGAATTTCTTCACTCGGAGGGTTGTGAATCTTTGAGCAGCCACAGCCCTCTGGGTAGAGAATTTCAGTCGTTGAGTATATTCAAGGGTGAGATCAATAGATTTTTGGACTGTAAGGGAATAAAGGGATATGGGGATCGGGCAGACAAGTGGAGTTGACGTCGAAGATCAGCTATAATCTTATTGAATGGCGGAACAGGCTCACAGGTCCGAATTGTCTACTCCTACTCCTATTTATTATGTTCTTATGTCAATGTTACACACACCCTATATACATATATTTTCATAATTCAGGGAAAGCTTAAGCGCTAATGAAGTGAACCTGTTCTAGGCTGCACTGGACTCCCTCCGCCTGTATTACAGATGTAGCATTGTCAAGTGTGACACGCACACCACGCCCATTCCCCTGCAGCCCAAGGTGTGATCATTGCTTTCACCCAGCAGGTGGAGCACTTTGCTATGGTTACAGTGTCATCCAGATATATATAAATCGGTACTTCTGTCTGTCATTCTGTCTGTCATCGCGTGTGCGTCTGTCGGGTATGCGCTCGAAAGTTACAGGGCGTACCTACGCGCGCGTTACCTCCAAAGAAAGCTTACGCTTCCGAGACGGTTTTAAGTGTATTTACGTTTCGGCCGGGCTAAAATCGTGCCCGCGGTATCCCAAAAACCTTCAACGTTCTGCTCATTAGCATCTCATTATCCGCTCATTAGCGACAGAGTGACCTCGAGCTCGACCAATCGTACGCCGGATTGCTGGCGTGTGCCGCCGGGCCAATCGGTGTGTGTGTGGCTGGGCCTTATCGTTCTGAACCGAGGTGAGTCGCCGCCATCTTGATTCCAAACTTTTCCTTTCTTTTTCCCGCTTTCTGCGTCTTAAAAAAAAACGTTGCTTTTAAAACACATAGGCCTAGAAATTGAGTGCCCTTAGCGCCGATTTTGCGGCGCTAGAGGGCCTAGCGCTGCATTTGGCGCCGGCGCCGAAATTGCCTGGGGCCCTTACGCCGCGGTAGACCGGTAGCGCTGCGCCGGCACCGATGACGTCATCGGTGTGCGCAGCGTCCCGGTTGCCATGACGACGGGCCCCAGCGCCGAAATTCAGTTGCGGCCGCCTCGCCCGTGGCAGCCGCAACTAAGACTCTGGCAACCGAGTCTTCCCCGAGTTTGCGCCGGCGCATTAAGGTCGCGCGGCGGCCGGCCGCTTTCCCGTCGGCTGCCTGGCCGCACCTCCCTCCCCGGACTCCTCCACCCCCCCCCCCGCGGAACAGATGCGTCTGGCCTGCAAGCCCGGCACTTGTCTGAGGTGCCGGGCTCATTTTTTCAATATTTGAACGGACAGCGGGCGGGTGCAGGCAGCTCCTCCTTAACTGAAGGAGGAGGCCTGCACTTCCCCAGCCTGCCGCACCGCATCGGGTGCCGCAGCGCCGGATTAGCGCCGCAATTCGGCACTCAGCGCCCATTGGGAGGCGCTCACGCCCGCCAGTAGCGCCGGCAGCCGTCTGGGCGCGGCGCTACTGAATTTTTGGCGCGCGCAAGGGAATTAGCGCCGGCGCTAAATTTCCGGCGCTAAAGCCCTGGCGCGGCGTCAACTCAATTTCTAGGCCATATTGTTTAAAAAAAAAATGATTTAGAAAGTAATTAACTTATCTAATCTCATTAATTTTCCTACCTTTCCCCGTTTTTCCAGGTAGGCCTAGAAGCCTCGGCGTCTCCTCCACACCCACGCCCGAGCTAGGCACCTCCCGGCCCCACTCGAAGGCTGGAGGGCCGAGCCTCAGCCCAGCGCCGCTAGGGTGCACGCGCAGCAGGAGCTGAGACACGGCGTCTCTCTCTGGCTCGGCCGGGGGGCGGGGCTTGCTGAGCATCAAGCGTTACCCTGGCAACCGGGCCCGCCGGCCGTCTCGCACAGCCGCAATCGGCGGTCTTCACCTCGGGGGGGGGGCCGCGACCCTCGGGGGGGGCACGACCCTCGGGGGGGGCCGTGACCCTCGGGGGGGAGGCAGCGCGCGCAGCAGGAGCAGCTGAGACGCGGCGTCTCTCTCTCTGGCTCGGCCGGGGGGCGGGGCTTGCTGAGCATCAAGCGTTACCCTGGCAACCGGGCCCGCCGGCCGTCTCGCACAGCCGCAATCGGCGGTCTTCACCTCGGGGGGGGCCGCGACCCTCGGGGGGGGCACGACCCTCGGGGGGGGCCGTGACCCTCGGGGGGGAGGCAGCGCGCGCAGCAGGAGCAGCTGAGACGCGGCGTCTCTCTCTCTGGCTCGGCCGGGGGGCGGGGCTTGGTCAGCGTCACGGTTACACTGGCAACCGGGCCCTCCGGCCGTCTCGCACAGCCGCAATGTTGAAGCCAGCTCGGGAGGCCGGTGCTCGGAAGATCGCGCCTCCGGAGTTCGGTGCTTGGTTGGTGGGGGGGGCGAGCCTCGGGGGGGGGGGTGGGTGGGTGGGTGGTGGGCAAGCCTCGGGGTTGGGGGTGGGTGGTGGGCGAGCCTCGGGGGTGGGGGTGGGGGTGCGAGTCTCGGGGGGGCCAACCTCTGGAGTTCGGGGGGTGGGGATCAGGGGGCTCGGGAGTTTGGGGGGACGGGGATCAGGGGGCTCGTGGACTCTCCCCCTTCCCCTCCCCTCCCCCCTCCTCTCTCCTCCTCCCTCCCTCCTCCCCTCCCTCCCCCCGCCCCTTCTTCCCCCCTCCTCTCTCCTCCTCCCCCCTCCCCTCCCCCCCTCCCTCCCCCCCGCCCTCCCCCCCGCCCTCCCTCCCCGCCCTCTCCCCTCCCCCCTCCCCTCCTCCCCTCCCCCTCCCCCTCCACCCCCCTCCCCCTCCCCCTCCCCTCCCCCTCCCCTCCTCCCCCTCCCCTCCCCCTCCTCCCCCTCCCCTCCTCCCCTCCCCTCCCCTCCCCTCCCTCTCTTCCCCCCAGTCGCTCTCTCTCTTCCCCCAGTCGCTCTCTCTCTTCCCCCCAGTCGCTCTCTCTCTTCCCCCCAGTCGCTCTCTCTCTTCCCCCCAGTCACTCTCTCTCTCTCTTCCAACAACAACATGCCCTCGAAAAAGCCTCGGCACCGCCGGGCACTTCAGCTAGTATTTCCATATTTGAGGTCATGAAAGATGTTTCCAAAATGAGTACGGGGAATATGGGCGCACTTCACAACTCTCATACTTCCTCCAATGACACAAGACTTTAAAAAAATTCCCGTTGCCCAACTTTCAGATTTTGAAATCCCTGGGCCTTCCTGTCCATTACCTGTATTTAAAAAAATGACTGTCCATGTGCAGATTTTAAAGATTACTCCCCAAATCATTTTCTTTCTCTTATATTGTGAGAATCTAAAGCATTAAACATTGCAAGGCTGAAATCTGGGAGCTCTCCTGGTGTCTTGACCATCATTCCTCCCTCAACCAACAACACCAGAGACTGATGAAATGGTCTTTCATCCCATTGCTGATTGCGGATACAGCACGCCTGGTGCATTTGCCTACAGAACAGTCGCCGCACTCCAAAAATAATTGTGTGAAGCAATTTGAGACGTTTGTGATAGTGGAGACAGGTGCTGGTAATGGAGGATGGCTGCAGCAGAGCCACTGGGAGTGGAGGAGGCGCTTGAGGCTGGTATCCCAACACTGCCACGGGTGGTCCCCACCCCTGCGGTCTACCTGCCTTTCTTCTGCCACATTCCCGGGCCACGGGAGTCTTCTCTTTGCCAGAATTTCCATGCTTCCCTCCCTCCCTGTTATTCTGCTGTTGTCGGAATTAACGAATTCCTACGAATAACAGAGATCGACACCAGAGAACAATTAAACAGGTCTTTACTCAACGGAGATGCCACGAGGACTGACTGGGCGGTCCCGTGGTTTGCGACGTGACGTCGTCGCGTTTGCCCGCATTTTCCCGTGCTCTTAAAGGGGCCATGCCCCGTACATGCAAACTCTATATACAAAACACAGTAATGCCTAACACAATGGTACAGGTTTAGGCTGGTGTTAGAACATCATTAAAGAGAATTATATACAGTTAGCCAGAGTCATTCAGTGGTTCTGCCACATGTGCCCCCCCAGAATTCGCTTTAACGGACAAAGTCAAATGGTGAGGGAGTCTGACGAGCCTGTCAGAACGACTCCTGTACTCTCGAGGCGGAGGCTGCAGGGCGGCTGGCGGGCGGTCGCACTTGGTCTGCCGTAACGACGATGGGTGGCCGACCCCGTCTCGGCGGTTGTGCTGTCTCGACGGGGCGGTCGAGGTCCAAATGTGCTGGCTTTAAGCTGTCGACCGAAATGTGGTCCGGTTTACCACCGACATCTACCGTGAAGGTTTTGTCCCTGCTTCCAACACGCGGAAAGGACCGGTATATGGACCTCTGAGATCGACACCAGAGAAAAATTAAACAGGTCTTTACTCAACGAAGATGCCACGAGGACTGCCTGGGCGGTCCCGTGGTTTGCGACGTGATGTCATCGCGTTTGCCCGCATTTTCCCACGCTCTTAAATGGGCCACGCCCCGTACATGCAAACTCTATATACAAAACGCAGTAATGCCTAACACAATGGTACAGGTTTAGGCTGGTGTTAGAACATCGTTAAAGAGAATTATATACAGTTAGCCAGAGTCATTCAGTGGTTCTGCCACACTAATCTTTTACACTTCTCTGGACCCATCTTTTGTTTCTAGACTAATCCCATTATCAACCCCTTTTGCCTTGCACCATCATCGCTTTTATCATTTCATCACTCCTGCCCTCCACCCTATCACACCCTTTATTCTTTCCCTGACAAACACCCCCGTTTTCCCTGAATCTTCACTTGTTTAAAAGCTTCTCATCTCCAACATCGTCTGGTTCTGACGAAAGGTCATCACCTTGAAACGTTCACTCTGTTTCTCTCGCCTCAGATGCTGCCCGGCCTGCTGAGTGTTTCCAGCATTTTCTCTTTTGATTTGGGACATTTCAATAATGTGTTAAGGCACTGTATAAATGCAAGTATTTCTTACTGTTTTTCACCTGAGAGGCTACCATTACGATGGGCAGCTTATATGGTTTGGGTTAATGAGGCCAGATTCTAGTGAAAGACCAGCACTAAAATACTGGGAGTAATTTAGACTTTGGGTGATAGTCTAAAATGAGCGATATTGGATCAATCAACTGTTGAAGTCAATGAAAACGAAAATGGGGAGAGATGTCTAACGGTCGACTGATCCGATATTGTCCCATTTTACACTATTGCCCAAAGTTAAAATTACCCCCATTGTGACACTTTTAGCCCAGGCACTTATTTTAACTCAATGTAAAAACTAATGACTATCAAGAGTGTCTGTGAGATAGATATTGCTCTTTTTCCCCAGTGGAATATTATTCAAGTTTTCATATCAAAGTATAAAAGGAGACCTCTGTAGTAACTAATATACAGGACTGAATCCATCGAAACAGCAAGTATAATGGCAAGGTAAAACCAAGCTCAAACCAGGTGACATATGAGACACCAGGATCAGACAGGCAAGTACCAGCAGATTTTTAAATTTTTTTATTCGTTCATGGGATGTGGGCGTCGTTGGCAAGGCCAACATTTATTGCTCATTCCTAATTGCCTTGAGAAGGTGGTGGTGAGTCGCCTTCTTGAACCGCTGCAGTCAGTGTGGTGAAGGTACTGTTAGGGAGGGAATTGCAGGATTTTGACCCAGCGACGATGAAGGATTAGCGATATACTTCTAAGTCAGGATGATGTGTGACTTGGAGGGAAACTTGGTGGTGGTGGTGTTCCCATGCGCCTGCTGCCCTTGTCCTTCTAGGTGGTAGAGGTCGCGGGTTTTGGAGGTGCTGCTGAAGAAGCCTTGGTGAGTTGCTGCAGTGCATCTTATAGATGGTACACACTGCAGCCACAGTACGCTGGTGGTGGAGGGAGTGAATGTTAAAGGTGGTGGATGAGTTGCCAATCAAGCGGGCTGCAGAAAATCAGAGTATTTTTTAAATGGTGAGAGATTCAGAAATGTTGGTGTTCAGAGGGACCTGGGTGTCCTTGTACACGAATCACAGAAAGTTAACATGCAGGTACAGTAAGAAAGCAAATGGTATGTTGGCCTTTATTACAAGAGGATTTGGGTATAAGAGTAAAGACATCTTACTGCAATTATATAGGGCCCTGGTGAGACCACACCTGGAGTATTGTGTACAGTTTTGGTCTCCTTACCTAAGGAAGGATATACTTACCATAGAGGGAGTGTAGCGAAGGTTCAACAGACTGATTCCTGGGATGGGGGGGATTGTCCTATGAGGAGAGATTGAGTAGACTAGGCCTATATTCTCTAGAGTTTAGAAGAATGAGAGGTGATCTCATTGAAACATACAAAATTCTTACAGGGCTTGACAGGGTAGATGCAGGGAGGATGTTTCCCCTGGCTGGGGAGTCTAGAACCAGGGGTCACAGTCTCAGAATAAGGGGTCGGCCATTTAGGACTGAGATGAGGAGAAATTTCTTCACTCAGAGGGTGGTGAATCTTTGGAATTCTCTACCCCAGAGGGCTGTGGAGGCTCAGTTGTTGAGTATATTCAAGACAGAAATCAATAGGTTTTTGGATATTAAGGGAATCAAGGGATATGGGGATAGTGCAGGAAAGTGCAGGAAAGTGGAGTTGAAGTAAAAGATAAGCCATGATCTTATTGATTGGCGGAGCAGGCTTGAGGGGCCAAATGGCCTACTCCTGCTCCTATCTATATACATAAAACAGTATGTCTCTCTGTCTGTCTCTCTGTCTCTGTCTGTCTCTCTGTCTCTCTGTCTGTCTGTCCGGCTATACAATCAAAAGTTATAGAGCGTACCTACACATACGTTATATCAAAAGAAAGCTCATCATTAGGGGACTCTTGTAGGCATATTTACTTTTTGTTCGGACAAAAATTGTGCCGACGGTATCCAAAAAATGTTCAAAATTCCGCTCATTATCCGCTCATTAGCATCGAGTGGGGGCGGGTTCATTGTGCGTGCGGGTGGGCCAGCCTCGAGTTGAGTGACGTGATGATTGACCAATCCTACAGTTCAGTGACCTGACGGTTGACCAATCGGTGTGTGTGTGGACGGGCCTTATCATTCTGAACTGAGGTGTCAGCCATCTTGATTCATAAGTTTTTTTTTTTTTCCCACTTTCTGCGTGTTTCTTTTCAAATCTAGATTTCCAGCAAAAAAAAAGTTGCTTTTAAAACACAAATTGCTTCTAAAAAAAGTTAATTAATTTGTAAATCTTTTCTCTAACCTCGATAATTTTCCTACCTTTCACTGTTTTTGCAGGCCTGGAAGCCTGGGCCTCTGTTGCCCAGCCATGCCCGAGCTAGGCACTGCCCCTCCCGCTGGGCCCGCCCCACGATCGCCGCCATCTTTGTAAAGGCTGGCGGCATGGGACTGGGCCTAGCGTAGCCATCGCCGCCATTTTGGTAAAGGCTGGCGGGGCGGGAGGGAGCCTAGCGGGAGGTGAGTTGCGGTCACCGCGGGGCTCGGGCTCAGCTGATCGGGCGCTCATCAGGGGTCGGCCTGCAACACATCGACCAGAGGAGCGGCGGCTCTCTCTCTCCTTCCCCCCCCCGTGGCTCGGGCGGGGGGCCGGGGCTCGGGAGGGCGGGGCTCGGGAGGCCAGTGCTCGGGAGAGCGGGAAGGTAGGGGAAGGGTTACCCCGGCAATGGGGCCTGGCCCTCTCTCACAGCCTCAAGCCAGCTCATGCCCGTTCCCGGAGCTTGGCTCCAGCGCAGGCCCAGCCGCAATCGGCGGTCTTGAAGCTGGGGCTCGGGAGGGCGGGGGGCGGGGCTCGGGCTGACCGGGGCGCTGCACTCGGCTGGGCCATGTCAGTGCGTGGGGCGGCACGGAGCTCCGCGGAGCCATCGCCGGCAGAGGGGAGAGGGTCTGCTGGCTCCCCCCCTCCCTTTCTCCCTTCCCCCCGCCTCCCTTTCTCCCTTCCCCCTCACCCCCACCCTTCCCTTCCCACCCCTCCCTTTCCCCCTCCCACACACCCCTCCCTTCCCCCCTCCCTCCCCTCCACCCCCTCCCCCCCCCTCCCCCTCCCCCTCCACCCCCCTCCCCTCCCACCTTCGCCCTCCCCCCTCCCCCCTCCCCTACCCCCTCCCCCTCTCCCCCTCCCCCTACACCCTTCCCCTCCCCCATCCCCCTACCCCCCTTCCCCCTCTCCCCCTACCCCCTTCCCCTACCCCCTTCCCCCCAGTCGCTCTCTCTCTTCCCCCCAGTCGCTCTCTCTCTTCCCCCCAGTCGCTCTCTCTCTTCCCCCCAGTCGCTCTCTCTCTTCCCCCCAGTCGCTCTCTCTCTTCCCCCCAGTCGCTCTCTCTCTTCCCCCCAGTCGCTCTCTCTCTCTCTTCCAACAACAACATGCCCTCGAAAAAGCCTCGGCACCGCCAGGCACTCCAGCTAGTTTCTTATATTCTAGATCAGAGTACTTTCTAAATGGTGAAAAGATAGAAGCAGTGGACGTCCAAACAGACTTATGGATCCATGTACACAGACTGTTAAAATGTCATGGACAGGTACAGAAAATAATCAAAAAGGTTAATGGAATGCTGGCCTTTAGATCTAGAGGACTAGAATGCAAGGGGGTAGAAGTTGTGTTATAGCTATACAAAGCCCTATTTACCGTCGCCAAATCCCCCACCATCAACATCCTGGGGGTCACCATTGACCAGAAACTTAACTGGACCAGCCACATAAATAGTATGGCAACAAGAGCAGGTCAGAGGCTGGGTATTCTGCGGTGAGTGTCTCACCTCCTGACTCCACAAAGCCTTTCCACCATCTGCATGGCACAAGTCAGGAGTGTGATGGAATACTCTCCACTTGTCTGGATGAGTGCAGCTCCAACAACACTCAAGAAGCTCGACACCAACCAGGACAAAACAGCCCGCTTGATTGGCACCCCATCCACCACCTTAAACATTCACTCCCTCCACCACCAGTGTACCGTGGCTGCAGTGTGTACCATCTACAAGTTGCACTGCAGCAACTTGCTAAGGCTTCTTCGGCAGCACCTCCCAAACCCACGACCTCTTCCACCTAGAAGGACAAGGGCAGCAGGCGCATGGAAACACCATCACCTCCAAGTTCCCCTCCAAGTCACACACCATCCTGACTTGGAAGTATATCGCCGATCCTTCATCGTCGCTGGGTCAAAATCCTGGCATTCCCTAGCAGCACTGTGGGAGTACCTTCACCACACGGACTGCAGCGGTTCAAGAAGGCGGCTCACCACCACCTTCTCGCGGGCAATTAGGGATGGCCTTGCCAGCGACGCCCACATCCTATATACGAATAAAAAACCACACCTGGAGTACCTTGAGCAGTTCTGGGCACCACACCTTAGGAAGGGTATATTGGCCTTGGTGGGAGTGCAGCGTGGATTTACCAGAATGATACCCGGACTCCAAAGGTTAAGTTACGAGGAGAGATTACACAAACTAGGGTTGTATTTCCTGGAAATTAGACGGTTAAGGGGTAATTTGATCGAAGTTGTCAAGATATTAAGGGGAAATGATAGGTTAGATAGAGAGAAACTATTTCCACTGGGTTGGGTAGTCTAGGACTAGGGGGCATAGACTAAAAGTTAGAACCAGACCTTTCAAGAGTGAAATTAGGAAACAATTCTACACACAAAGGGTGGTAGGAGGTTGGAACTCTCTTCTGAAAACGGCAATTGCTGCTAGATCAATTGTTAATTTTAAATCTAAGATTGATGGATTTTTGTTAACCAAAGGTATTAATGGATATGTGCCAAAGGCGGGTATATGGAGTTAGGTCACGGATCGGCCATGATCTCATTGAATGGCGGAACAGGCTCGATGGGCTGAGTGGCCCACTCCTGTTCCTGTATTCCTATATTCCCCCACCCCCTTTAAATGATTCTTGGGTTTTTGCCTCCATTGCTCTATCTGGAAGCACATTCCACATATTGATCACTGTGTGTGAGGAAGAATTTTCTGCATTACTGCAAGTGGCTTCTGAAGCTGGATCAAAGGGGAATTTATAGAATCATAAAAACTTACAGCACAGAAGGAGGCCATTCGGCCTGCTGTGCCTGTGCTGGCTTTTAGAAAGAGCAGTTGTGCTTAGTCCCACATCCCCGCTTTTTCTCAGTGGCCCTGTCAGTTCCTCATCCTCAAGAACCCGTCCAACGCCCTTTCAAATTATTGATGGAATCAGCTTCCACCACCTTTTCAGGTACAGCGTTCCAGATCCCGACAACTCTGAGTGAAAACAATCCTCCTCATCTCCCCTCTAGATCTTTTGCCAATGATTTTCAATCTATGACCTCTATCCAATTCATCTAAAGTCAATAACTAAAGATTTGGAGAGGAAAAATATGAAACAATGTGGGGAAAGAGCAGGCAACACAAATAGAATAAAGAGCTCTGATGTGCAATACTCCGAATAGCCTCCTTCTTTGCAAACATTTCTATGATCATTGGAAACTGAATATAGAAATAAAAATACAGGTTCAGGCATGTGTGAGATTTTTGGGAGGGAGAGGGTAAAGGAACTTTATGCTCAGCAAAGTGTTAGAAAATGGCCCCCAGTATCAGCTCCAAGTCAGCCAAAGCACAGTTAGTTGTAGATCAAAGGTCCACCTACACTGATCCGACAATACATTTCAGCCCCATCCTCAGGAGAGTGCCCTGTAATGCACCAGTCTGGTATTTCCTATGCCAACCATCCAGAATGAGATTGCTATTGCAGTGCAAACTGGGGCAGCCCTTGTGAAGTGGCCCTTTGCCCACTAGGATCTGGGTTAAGATGCCACAAACTTGTTTCACAAAGGACTAATGTAAATTACACGTACATTGAGTAAGGATGAGGGAAGAGTATGAAAATGAACTTTTAACTGGCGTCAGTTTAATGTGATCAATGAATGTTAGACCAAACATCAAAGAACCTTTCTTTGATTACACAGGAATAAAGCAAAAATTTTCCTGTAAATATAGGCACTAACATCTGTTGAGAAGGGTTGTGAAATAATGTCAATCTTAGTTCAATAAGCACTCAGGCATTTGAAGATTTATCTTTAGAATTGGATTCTAATGAAGTGCTATGCCTGAAACATTAATATTTTCATTTTTATTACAAAGGCTGCCTGACTTGCTGAGTGTTTTCAACATTTTCTGTGCTTTTAACCCTGATTTCCAGCATCTGTGGTATTTATTATTATTATTGAGAAACAGAGGTAAAAGGCCATGGACGGCACCAAGGATGTAAAAAGTAACAGAGATGAGGTAAGTAAAACAGATGAGCAGCTCATCCACTGCTGAAACCCTCACCCATGCCTTTGTTACCTCTAGACTTGACTATTCCATGCTCTCCGCTGGCCTACCATCTTCCACCCTCCATAAACTTGAGCTCATCCAAAACTCTGCTACCCGTGTCCTAGCTCGCACCAAGTCCCATTCACCCATCATCTCTGTGCTTACTGACCTACATTGGCTCCCAGTCCAGCAACGCCTCAATTTTAAAATTCTTATCCTTGTTTTCAAATCATTCCAAGGCCTCACCCCTCCCTATCTCTGTAGCCTCCTCCAGCCCTACAAGCCTTCGAGATCTCTGCGCTCCTCCAATTCTGGCTTCTTGCGCATCCCTGATTTTAATTACGCCACCCTTGGCAGCCATGGTTCAGCTGCTATAGTAATCTGGGATGTAATGTTTAAGTTATCCACCAGATGGAGCCAAATATTAAGGGTTCACATTCACCAGTATTTAAGGTAATGGGTCATGTATTCAATGTCCTGGTACACCAGTTAATACGGTAATGTGTCATTGCATTATGTGTATGACTCAGAGGTGGATCCTCCATCTTGTGCTCGTGCAATAAGATTTGTTTGCCTGGCCTCCAGCTTGTAAGAGATATGTTCCTCTGCTACACTGTGTAACTAAACAGTTGGGTTTGTTCCTAATATCTCGCTTCTCTCAGTTTCTGACCTTACCACTCGGATATCACATATTGGCGACGAGGATAAACAGATCACATCTTGACGAAGAAAAAAAAAGAAAAGGAACACTGAATAACGGATCATGGCTGCTATGGTAGGAAACATCTCTGCTTTTGATGTTCAGACGCAGACCTGGGATGAATACTGCGAGGTGTTGATGCATTTCTTTGAAGCAAATGATATAAATGATGTCGGAAAAAGGAGAGTTTTTTGCTCACTTCCGTGGGAAGTCAGACATATAGTTTAATGAGAAACTTATGCAGTCCTGCAAAGCCTGGAGACAGATCATTTGCTGACTTAGTGGCCTTACTAAAGGACCATTTCAATCCCAGACCGAGTGAGATTGTACAGCATTTCAAATTTAATTCACGGAACAGAAAACCGGGAGAGACTGTATTGGATTATGTAGCGGTGTTGCAGAAATTGGCACACGATTGCAATTACGGCAACAACCTGAAAGACATGCTGAGAGATAGGCTAGTTTGCGGGATAATGGATGATCGAATGCAGAGGAGATTATTGTCCAAGACTGGGCTTACGTATGAAAAAGCGTTGGAACTTGCTCAAGCCATAGAGACAGTGAACCAAGATGTAAAAGAAATACAAGGTTCAGACTGGGCTACTACAAAGCAAGTTGCAGGTCAGGTTATTGTGCACAAGTTAAACATGCGTCAGAAACCACAACGTGAGCATGTAAAGGCATGTTATAGATGCAATGGCGATCACCTGGTGAGGGAATGCAGGTTTCTGGAGGAAAAGTGCCACAAGTGTGGGAAAAAAGGGCACATAAAACGTGCATGCAGGGCAAAAGCAATCGTGGAGGAATACAAACCAAAAGGGGGAGGAAAGCAAAACCTAGGAAGAGAAGTGAAAAAACAGGGAGCACATCACATCAGCAGAGAAGCTGAGAAAGAAGACGACATGTTCATAATGCATAGTATGGTAGAGAACATTCCAAAAGTGGATCCTATCACTTTGCAACTGACAGTAAATGACTCTAAGGTCAACTTTGAAGTGGATACAGGATGCGGTGTAACCATAAAGAACAGGGAGGAGTACTCAAAATTGTGGAACCGTGCAAAAGTTCCAGAGTTAAAGTCTTGCTCTATGCAGCTTAAAATATATACCGGTGAACGAGTGGCGACATTGTGTACAGCTACTGTAACTGTGCAACACAGGGACACCGTGGAACAGCTACCTGTAGTTGTAGTATCGGGTTCCGGACCAAACCTGTTAGGTCGGGGCTGGATACAAGAACTTAAATTAGATTGGGGAGCAATAAATCAAATAGAGGGAGGCAAACAGTTGTCTTTGCAAGAAGTGTTGATTGAACATGAGAACATGTTCAAGGAAGAACTTGGCACATTTAATGGCCCCCCAGCTAAGATTTATGTAGACAAGGAGGCACTGCCAAGGTTTTTTAAACAACGACCTGTGCCGTATGCCATGAAACCGAAGGTAGAGGATGAGCTTGACCGTCTTTTGAGAGAGAACATACTGGAACCCGTGAAATGTTCAGAATGGGCAGCTCCCATTGTACCTGTTTTAAAACTGGACAATTTGGTAAGACTCTGTGGAGATTATAAATTGACAGTAAATAGGGTGTCTAAACTAGAACAGTATCCTATTCCCAAAACAGAAGATCTCTTTGCAAACCTGGCTGGAGGGAAGAAATTCACAAAGCTGGATATGAGTCATGCATACTTGCAGATTACACTAGATGAGGAATCCAAGAAGTATGTAACCATAAATACACACAAGGGTTTGTTTACCTATAACCGCTTACCATTCGGTGTCTCATCTAGTCCAGCTATTTTCCAGAGGACTATCGAGGGTGTACTGCAAGGGATCCCACATGTTTCAATCTATCTGGATGACATTCTGGTGACGGGAAGAACCGACCAGGAGCATCTGAGCACTCTGAGAGAGGTACTATAAAGATTGGATAAGGCTGGGTTACGGCTCAAGAGGAGTAATTGCACTTTCCTGGGGAATGAGGCCGTGGTCCTGGGACACAGGGTGGATGCCACCAGGCTCCATCCAATCAAGGAGAAGGTACAAGCACTGCAGGAGGCCCCAGCTCCTACCAATGTGACTGAGTTAAAAGCTTACCTGGGACTGCTAAACTATTATAACAGATTTTTACCAAACTTGGCAACAGTGTTAGCACCTCTTCACAAACTTCTGCGCAAGGAGACACAGTGGCAGTGGGAAGAGGAACAGAGGGTTTCATTTGAACAGTCCAAGAAACTGATGCTGTCCTCGGATGTGCTGGTTCACTACAATTCAGAGAAAGACATCATTCTCTCTTGTGATGCTTCACCTTACGGGGTGGGGGCAGTTCTTTCACACAGCTTGGAAGATGGAACAGAAAGACCAATAGGGTTTATGTCTCAAACTCTGACACCAGCGGATAAAAACTATTCCCAGTTAGATAAAGAGGGGTTAGCAGTAATGTTTGGGTTACAGAGGTTTCACAAGTACATATATGGCAGGAAATTCACCATATGCACTGATCATAAACCTCTTCTATCTCTTTTTAATGAAATGAAAGCAGTACCACAGATGGTGTCACCCCAGATCCAGAGGTGGGCAGTGAGGTTGAGGGCATATGAGTATGTCATCGTTTACAAGGCAGTCAAGTACCATGGGAACGCAGATGCCTTGAGCTGCCTTCCACTGCCAGGTACACCTATCCATGCAGCTCCAGAGGACAGAGTTTTGATGTTGCAGGACACGGACACGGCAATTGTGACCGCTGAACAAGTAAGGACATGGACCGGTAAAGATCCAGTACTGTCTAGAGTCCGAGAATATGTGATGAGGGGTTGGCCACAGCATCCGGAAGGGACTGATTTCATACCTTACAGTGTCAGGAAGACAGAGCTGGATGTGCAGGATGGTTGCGTGTTGTGGGGAGCATGAGTGATTATTCCACAGCCAGCACGACAGTCTATCCTAGGGCAACTACATCAGTGTCATCCTGGAGTTTCGCGTATGAAAGCCTTGGCAAGGAGTTACTTGTGGTGGCCAAAGCTAGATGAGGAGATAGAAAATCTAGTCAAGACATGCAGCACTTGTCAAGTACACAGGAAGGCACCAGCAGCGGCTCCTCTCCACCCCTGGGAGTGGCCGGATAAACCATGGAGAAGATTACATGTAGATTATGCGGGTCCATTCATGGAAAAGATGTTCCTCATAATCATTGATGCCCATTCCAAATGGATGGATGTTTATCCTGTAAATTCTGCTTCATCTACTGTTACTATAGACTGCCTGCGTAGGAGTTTTAGTAATCAAGGGCTACCGGAGATCATAGTAAGTGACAACACCACATGTTTTGTGAGTGCTGAAACAAAAGAGTTCATGAGAAACAATGGCATAGTGCACGTGACCTCAGCTCCATATCATCCGTCTTCAAATGGACTTGCGGAGAGAGCCGTACAAACATTTAAGGAGATGATGAAAAAAAGTGCGGAAGGGAGTTTGGCAGCCAAGGTGTCACGAGTTCTGTTCAGCTACAGAATAACACCTCACTCTACCACAGGACTCTCTCCTGCTGAGCTGTTGTTCGGACGTCGACTACGCTCCACTCTTGACCTGGTTCACCCAGATCTAAAAAGGAAGGTGGAAAACCAACAAATCAAACAAAAGGAGAACCATGACAGAAGGACAAAGAGCCGCAGTTTTGGAGAAGGAGATGCGGTCCTTACCAGGAATTTCAGTTATGGTCCAAAATGGATTCCTGGCATCATAGACTCAATGACCGGTCCAGTATCATATAGGGTCATGGTGGGAACTGGTCAGGTAGTATGCAGACATGTAGATCAGATACTGACCAGACAAGGGGAAATCGAACTGGAGGTTCCAGAGGAGATGTCGGAGGACAAGTTGGCCCTCAGTTATCCAAATGCATCAGTGGTACCACCACCACGAACAGAGCCAGTTCCACCTGGACCCCTTCGTCAAGAGGAAACCATCGTAGCAGAGTCAGATACTCTGAGTACTGCTCAGGAGCAGCAGGTGGCTCTACCACAACCAAGCAGGGACTTGACTGTAAGACGTTCACCAAGGACTCACAAGCCGCCAGAGAGATTGATAACGACCTGCTAGATTCGTTCAGTATGGACTATCATTAAAGGAGTTTCCTTATGGGACTTTTTAAGAATGTTGTTAAGAAATTAATGTTCAACTTAAGAGGGGAGGGATATAGTAATCAGCGATGTAATGTTTAAGTTATCCACCAGATGGAGCCAAATATTCCCTCTCTCAGGCTAATCCAACACTGCGGACGTGGAGCAGTGAGACAATTGAACCGGACAGGTCCCCCAGACAGCTTCCACGAGGGAGGTTGGTGATCAGCTGGTTGGTAGGTTCTCTTCCTTCTCTTCTATACCTTTAAGTTAGTAAGTCCTATTAAATAGTGGTGTAATATTATCATCTATATCGGGGCAGAGGGTCTTCATAACTACTAATAAGAAATATAATTAATTACACAGATATGGGTGAACAGGTGATGTGTCACTGTTGCGAAATGTGATTACATTTGCGATAAGTGTTTGCTGCTAGAGGAACTCAAGCTCCATGTTAAAGAGCTTGAGACCGAGCTTCAGACACTGCGACACATCAGGGAGGGGGAGAAGTTCCTGGACTCTATGTTTCAGGGGGTGGTGACACCTATGAAATTAATTACTGCAGATGTAGTCCGTGGTCAGGGACAGGACGGTGTGACTATGAGTGAGGAAGGTACAGGGACCCAGGATGTAGTGTTGAAGGAGCCGCAGCCCTTGCTCTTATCAAGCAGGATTGAGGTTCTTACTCCCTGTGAGGGCAGGAGCGGGGACTGCAGGGAGGATGAGCAACCTGGCCACAACACCGTGGTACAGGGGGCCATTCAAGTGGAGGGAGTAAAAAGAAATGTTGTAGTGGTAGGGGATGGTATCATTAGGGGATAGATAGGGTTCTCTGCAGTCAAGAGCGGGAGTCCCGAAGGCTGTGTTGCCTGCCCGGTGCCAGGGTTAAGGAAATCTCTTCTGGGCTGGAAAGAAACTTGGAGTGGGAGGGGGAGGATCCAGTTGTCATGGTCCATGTTGGTACAAACGACGTAGATAGGACAAGGAAGAAGGTTCTGTTAAAGGAGTATGAGCAGCTAGGGGTCAAATTAAAAAACAGAACCTCAAGGTTAATAATCTCTGGGTTATTACCTGAGCCACAAGCGAATTTGGCTAGGATAAATAAAAATAAGAGTTAAATGCGTGGCTCATAGACTGGTGTGGGAGAAATGGGTTTTGCTTCTTGGGACACTGGCACCAGTACTGGGACAGGAGGGAGCTGTTCCGTTGGGACGGACTCCGCTTGGCCAGTGCTGGGACCAGAGTCCTGGCGAATCATATAACTAGGGCTGTAGAGAGGGCTTTAAACTAATTAGTGGGGGGGGGAGGTTTCTAGAGAGCAAATAACAGAAATGACAACGGAGAAGGTCATAGACTTAGGTAGCAGTGGGGAAATTAAAAAGAACGTGTCAGGAAGGGACAGAAGGTATGGAGTAAAAGGTAAAGTAGTAAAAGGGGAAAAAACAGGAACTAAGTGTCACAAAACATATTTGAAAGTTCTTTATCTGAATGCACATAGCATTCATAACAAAATGAATGAGTTAATGGCACAAATAACTACATATGGGTATGATCTTGTGGCCATTACAGAAACATGGCTGCAGGTTGACCATGACTGGGAATTAAACATACCAGGTTATTTAACAATCAGGAAGGACAGGCAGGAAGGGAGGTGAGGTGGGGTGGCTATGTTAATAAAGGAAGGAATCACTATAATAGAGAGAAATGATATTGGGTCAAAGGAGCAGGATAGAGAAACAGTTTGGGTAGAGATAAGGAATAATAAAGGGAAAAAAACGCTAGTGGGCATAGTCTATAGGCCTCCGAACAGTTGCAACTCTGTTGGACGGTGTATTAATCAGGAAATAATTGAGGCTTGTAATAAGGGAACAGCTATAATTATGGGGGATTTTTTAACTATCATATTAACTGGACAAATCAAATTGGGCAGAGCAGCCTTGAGGATGAGTTCATTGAGTGTATTAGGGATGGGTTTCTTGAGCAGTATGTAACTGAACCGACCAGGGGGCAAGCAACCTTAGAGTTGGTCCTGTGTAATGAGACAGGATTAATTAAAAATGTCCTAGTAAAGGATCCCCTTGGAACGAGTGACCATAACATGGTTGAATTCCATATTCAAGTAGAGGGTGAGAAGGTTGGATCTCAAACAAGCGTGCTGAGCTTGAATAAAGGAGACTATGAAGGTATGAGAGTGGAATTGATTAGAGTGGACTGGGAAAATAGATTAAAGGGTAAGACGGTACATGATCAGTGGTGTACATTCAAGGACTTATTTTACAACTTCCAAAAAATATATATTCCACTGAGGAAAAAAGGGTGTAAAAGAAAAGATAGCCATCCGTGGCTAATTAAAGTAATTAAGGATAGTATCCGACTAAAAACAAGGGCATATAAGGTAGCCAAATCTAGTGGGAGGATAGAAGATTGGGAAGTCTTTAAAAGACAGCAAAAAATAACTAAAAGATTGATTAAGAAAGGAAAGATAGATTATGAAAGTAAATTAGCAAAAAATATAAAAACGGATAGCAAAAGTTTCTATAGTTATATAAAAAGAAAAAGGGTGGCTAAAGTAAATGTTGGTCCCTTAGAGGATGAGACTGGGAAATTAATGGTGGGAAACATGGAGATGGCAAAAACGCTGAACAAATATTTTGTATCAGTCTTTACAGTAGAGGACACTAAGAATATCCTAACACTGGACAAACAGGGGGCTCTAAGGGGAGAGGAGCTAAATATGATTAAAATCACTAAGGAAGTGGTACTTGGTAAAATAATGGGACTTAAGCCAGATAAATCCCCTGGACCTGATGGCTTACATCCTAGGGTCTTGAGGGAAGTGGCGGTAGGGATTGTGGATGCATTGGTAATAATTTTCCAAAACTCCCTGGACTCAGCAAAGGTCCCGGCAGATTGGAAAACTGCTAATGTAACACCCTTATTTAAAAAGGGTAGTAGGCAGAAGGCTGGAAACTATAGACCTGTTAACCTAACATCTGTGGTTGGTAAAATGTTAGAGTCCATTATTAAGGAGACAGTAACGGGACATTTGGATAAACATAATTTAATAGGACAAACTCAGCATGGTTTCATGAAGGGGAAGTCATGTTTGACAAATTTGCTTGAGTTCTTTGAGGAAGTAACATACAGGGTGGATAAAGGAGAACCAGTGGACGTAGTGTATTTAGACTTCCAAAAGGCATTTGACAAGGTGCCACACAAAAGATTATTGCTCAAAATAAAAAATCACGGGATTGGGGGTAATATTCTGGCGTGGGTGGAGAATTGGCTCTCTAACAGAAAGCAGAAAGTTGGGATAAATGGTTCATTCTCAGACTGGCAATCAGTAACCAGTGGTGTTCCGCAGGGGTCAGTGTTGGGTCCCCAACTCTTTACAATCTATATTAACGATTTGGAGGAGGGGACCGAGTGTAACATATCAAAGTTTGCAGATAATACTAAGATGGGAGGGAAAGTAGTGACTGAGGAGGACATTAAAAAGCTGCAAAGTGACATAGACAGGCTAAGTAAGTGGGCAGAGATTTGGCAGATGGAATACAATACTGGAAAGTGTGAGGTTATGCACTTTGGCAGGAAAAATCATAGAGCAAGTTATTATCTTAATGGCAAGAAACTGGAAAGTACTGTAGTACAAAGGGATCTGGGGGTCCTGGTGCACGAAACTCAAAAAGTTAGTATGCAGGTGCAGCAAGTGATCAAGAAGGCCAATGGAATGTTGGCTTTTATTGCTAGGGGGATAGAATATAAAAACAGGGAGGTATTGCTGCAGTTATACAAGGTATTGGTGAGACCGCACCTGGAATACTGCATACAGTTTTGGTGTCCATACTTAAGAAAAGACATACTTGCTCTCGAGTCAGTACAAAGAAGGTTCACTCGGTTAATCCCGGGGATGAGGGGGTGGTCATATGAGGAGAGGTTGAGTAGATTGGGACTCTACTCATTGGAGTTCAGGAGAATGAGAGGCGATCTTATTGAAACATATAAGATTGTGAAGGGGCTTGATCGGGTGGATGCCGTGAGGATGTTCCCAATGATGGGTGAAACTAGAACTAGGGGGCATAATCTTAAAATAAGGGGCTGCTCTTTCAAAACTGAGATGAGGAGAAACTTCTTCACTCAGAGGGTGGTAGGTTTGTGGAAGTTGCTGCCCCAGAAAGCTGTGGAAGCTACATCATTAAATAAATTTAAAACAGAAATAGATAGTTTCCTAGAAGTAAAGGGAATTAAGGGTTACGGGGAGTGGGCAGGAAATTGGACATGAGTCTAGGTTCGGAATGGTCATGGCCCTGTGGATAGTGGAGCGGGCCCAGGGGCCGTGTAGCCTGGTTCTGCTCCCACTTCTTGTGTTCTAATTCTGTGTTAGATTTCAGGAGATAGTTTTATTCCTGTTCCTGGCTGGGGTGGAGATCGCATTTACAGAAGGTAAGTACTGTAGAAAATATAGGGACAGAGTGATCTCCTGGAAGAGTTTCGATCGCCTAGATGGGTCGGAGAGGAATTTCCCAGATTTTTTTCTCCCAAATTGGCCATTGGGTTTTTTATCTGGTTTTTCGCCTCTCCTGGGAGATCACATGGGTTCGGGTGGGATGGAGAGTGATAGAAGATTTGAAGTTAGGATCAGATCAGCCATGGTCTTATTGAATGGTGGAGCAGGCTCGAGGGGCCGATTGGCCTACTCCTGCTCCTATTTCTTATGTTCTTATGTTCTTATGTAAATATTAAGGGTTTACATTCACCAGTATTTAAGGTAATGGGCCATGCATTCAATGTCATGGTACACCAGTTAATATGGTAATGTGGCATTGCATTATGGGTATGACTCAGAGGTGGATCCTCCATCTTGTGCTCGTGCAATAAGATTTGTGTGCCTGGCCTCCAGCTTGTAAGAGATATGTTCCTCTGCTACACTGTGTAAATAAACAGTTGGGTTTGTTCCTAATATCTCGCTTCTCTCAGTTTCTGACCTTACCACTCGGATATCACAGCTGCCCAGGCCCTAAGCTCTGGAATTCCCTCCCTAAACCTCTCCACCTCTTTCTCCTCCTTTAAGACGCTCCTTAAAACCTACCTCTTTGACCAAGCTTTTGGTCAGCTGTCCTAATGTCTCATCTGTAGCTCGGTGTCCAATTTTGTTTGATAATACTCCTGTGAAGCACCTTGGGACGTTTTACTATGTTAAAGGTGCTATATAAATGCAACCTGTTGTTATTATTGTTAAACCAGGAAGTAATGATTAGGTGGCACCAACCTTCAATTGTAAAAACCTGAAGACTGTAGCAGGTAGGAAAGACTGAGGCAGGGCAAGGGTTCTGCAGTTTTGCACTCCTTGCAATGAATAAGTTAAATTTGGAGATGGTACAACAAGTCTTGTTTTTCAACACAGTAAGCGAGCTCTTGTGATTAGATATTTGAACAGCTTGAAGGTGAACAAAAGCCTGATTAAATGTACATTCCAGGGATTAGGCAGTGCTGTGCGATCACACACAGTCCTTTCACCTTTGGGGCTTGGATCTGGATCGAGCGCAGACTGATGAGGATGAAAGTACCTCCTCCCTGCCAGCAATTTGTGTTTTCTATGACATGAGTTTCATTTTAACCCAGTTCCCAGTGGGTATACGGAAAGTCATAACGAGGGCTGGCCCGAATGTAGCTTTGCGTGAACACTGAAGACCCAAATGTGAAAAGGCATACCATTCCATATTATTGACAGTCCTTGCGGGGAGCAGGGGGAAATCACACAAAATGTGAAAAAATAAAATTAAACAACACCTCTTGGATGTTTTCAGACCCCTTGATGCTGAGTGGGACAGAAGCTCAGCTTGAAGTATTCCATTTTTTTTAGCAACAAGGTGACCACAGCTACTTGCTGCAGTGCATGCTGGGTAGTGGTTGCACATCAGTGTAAGTGGTCATTGGAGAGGAGAGTTTACAGCTGTGGGCTATAAGTTTAGGCAGAGTTTAGATTTAGAAACAACAGAGACCTCTGAAAGTATTTCTGTCATCCACATATTTCAATAGAAAGTTCCACAACATAGTTTCGAAGCACTAGCTGTCATCTTATCCAGAGAGTGGTTAGTATGTGGAACTCGCTACCACAAGGCGTAGTTGAGGTAAATAGCATCGATGCATTTAAGGGGAAGCTAGATAAACACATGAGGGAGAAAGCAATAGAAGGATATGTTAATAGGGTTAAATGAAGAGGAGTGGGAGGAAGCGCGAGTGAAGCATAAAAACACCGGCATGGGCCAGTTGGGCCAAATGGCCTGCTCCTGTCACAAAAACAGAAAATGCTAGAAACACTCAGCAGGTCAGGCAGCATCTGTGGAGAGAGAAACAGAGTTAACGTTTCAGGTCGATGACATTTCGTCAGAACTGGAAAAAGTTAGAGATGTAACAGGTTTTAAGCAAGTGCAGGGGCAGGGAAAGGTGGGAGGGGAGGAAAGAACAAAAGTGAAGGTCTGTGGTAGGGTGGAAGGCAAGAGAGATTAAATGACAAAAGGTATGATAGTACAAAGCAAAAGGAGGTGGTAATGGGACAAGTAAAGAAACAAAAGATGAGTGTCGAAGAGGTGTAAATGGGAATGGCAGAATCATCAACAGCTGCCATCTGGAAAAAATAGGGGTACAGGTTATGGTCTGAAATTGTTGAACTCGATGTTGAGTCCAGAAGGCTGTAAAATGCGTAATTGAAAGATGAAGTGCTGTTCCTCGAGCTTATGTTGAGTTTTGTTGGAACAGTGTAAGAAGCTGAGGACACGGAGATCAGAGTGAGAGTGGAGTGGAGAATTAAAGTGACAGGCGACCGGAAGCCGGGGTCACGCTTACGGGCTGAATGGAGGTGTTCCGCAAAGCAGTCACCCAATCTGCATTTGGTCTCCCCAATGTAGAGGAGACTGCATTGTGAGCAGTGAATACAGTGTACTAAATTGCAAGAAGTACAAGTAAATCACTGTTTCACCTGTGGCCTGTTTCTGTGCTGTAAATTCTATGTAATTCTATATAAGATTCATTATGTGAAAAGAAAACACTGAAAACATTTTTAAGGAGAAATGTTTCTTGCCAGTATTGTGTGCCCACCCACCCATGATATTACAATTTGGGTAGAGTCCCATAGTTAATGTTAACCAAAAGCCCAGTCTGCAAACGCCTCCATTAAAACAAAAGGGATGGGTTCCATTTCTTTCTTGGATATTGATGCAAAGCCATCACTCATCAAGTAATTCAGCGCCGGCCAAGTGCACAGCAGGCTGACTTAACTCAACGATTGACAGCTTTGAATTAGCATTCACAAAAGCAAAAGTCGCAATTTCCATTTCTCAAAGGGAGACGCTTGCTGATGGAGTCCGTGACTGATGCCACGTTGGGGACAAAAGTGCAGCAGGATGCTGGTGAGGAGATCTTTTGCAACATAAAAGAAAACAGCACGTCACATTAACAGTACTGCCCTATAAAGTATTGTTCCTCTTTAAACGGTAGACTTCGCCTTTTGTTTCTGAATTTTACAAAAAATATATACAGGAAACAGCCATTGCTACAGCAACCAATTTTTGTCTCTCAGTAAATGTAGAGTCAAGGTTCAGTATCTCATTAAACCAAGTTGCAGCTTTAGATGTTGTCAGTCCTCTTGCAGTACTAAAGTCAAAGTAAGTTATTGGGCCTGATCTTGCTGGAAAAATATCAGAGTGTTGACAACACATGCCGTTATTAGTGTGCATATCGGCCAGCAAATTCAGGGGATTAAGAGAAATGCCGTGAGTTACAATACTCCAGAAGTTGGTTGATTTACGCTGCCTCATACAAATGGCATCTCGCCCTTTCTTTTTAAGAACTTGCTGGATTTGCACATTAATTGGCCCATTAAACTTGCCACAGAAAGTTAAGTCTAGTAATTAATAGCGCAAGTACCCTTTTAACAATGTGGTAATTGTTAATGACTACCAATAAATCTCTCTGGCACAGAAAGTGAACAATTAAAATGTGGAGTCTCATTTTTTCAGGTAGCGAATCATTGTCGGAGATTTTAAAAATGTCAAATGTTAAATTTTTTTACTTTTTTCTTATTTTTTCCTTTCTGTCTTTTTTTTCTCTCAATCCAATCTTTCTTTCCCTTTCTTTATTTTTCTTTCTGTACCTGATTTAACTCTAATTCACCCTATTTCCTTCTCCGTCGTTCCTCTGTTTCTTTCTCAATCCTGAAATCTCATTGGTTAAGGAAATAGACCATTGGTCCCGTTGTTCATGAAGGTCCCAAATGTCCTGTTGCCCTCACCCGTTATCAGCTTAAGCTTCCAACAAGTTGCGCCGCTAAACATTTTTGAGCTGAAGTGTGCAGGATGAAGTGTAAGCCACGAGATGCCCCACTCCAGTAAATTCTGGCCCATTATGTGTTTTGTTGGTGGGTTTGTCTTTAATGTGTTGTGAACTTCTCCGCGTTACTTGTAGATGTGCGCACTACTACACATTTCCCAAGTGACAAGCTTCGGGGATACAGAAGATCTATCTCTATCTGTGACTAACTGTGATGCATCTGTGTCAATGCCAGGGACCTCCTTTGCTGTAGTTGGGCTCATTGCTCGCTGAGGCAGTGCCTACAATCACTTGTGCAGTGCTACATGTTGACACAGAACTGCTGCTGAAATGATGGCCAACATGCTACCTAGTCCTATGTTACACATGTCCACCACTGCTGAAGGGTATTTTCTCATGAGGTGGTCTGTCTATGTGAATATAATAGAATGGGCATCCATCAGCTCTTGGATTTCCTCTGTTGCGTTTGCCTGCAACTGTTCCCTAAACAAGTTAAACTGGTTTGGGTCCCAAAGCCTCCATAAAAGCAATGAGAACATGCATATAAGATCCTCAAACTGAGTCTGTGGCTGCATAACAGAGGTCTCCATTGTAGGTATTAGTGCTGTTGCCATGTGATTAATGGCAGAATGTAGTCCAGACACTTGGTCAAATTTAACTCTACCACCTTCTAATCTTGTGTGTATGAACAGTAAGTTATCCTTAATAGGGGCCTGGTACTGTACTAACCTCTATTGGAAAGCAAGCCCAATAACATTCCTATACAACTCAGTGGGAGGAGGGTAACAGACAATCTATTCCCTGTATCAACTGGTCCCTTACTAACCCCCACCCTGTGTGTATCCTTTCATGTATCTATGTTGGTACCTGATTAAAGTGGGAATGGAGATGGGGATGGTTAGTGCACTTTGGGTACACCTTGTAGACTATCGGGGTTACATTTATCTATGTAGGTACTATACTAACAGTACATGCACAAGTGCATGATGTGTGGCTAGACACATTGATGTAATGTATGGCACAATGCACAGAATATACAACATATATACAACATATATACCAGTAGCTCTGTGCCCTGATGCCTTCCAGACTCTCTTCTGAATAAATCAACTATTCTTTCCTCATCTAGAATAAGTTGTTTCTCATCATAGGTCCATCACCTGATCCATGTTTTGCCCTTTTGTTATTGCCAATTGTTCCTTTAACAAGCGATCCGATGTGCACTAGGTGTAGCAAATTCATTACTAAAGAACAGGTTTAGAATTTCATGGCAATTTGGCCCATGCAGTTCCTTCCTGCAGTTCATTCTCTTTCTCATTATGGCATACAGGACATCATTTGAATCATTTGTACAGCAAATTCACCGATCCCATGCTCTCAGGGTTAGTTGTGCTCAACAAGAGAGTGTCTAAAGGACTACAATGCTCTAGCCCCAGTTCTCACAGTCACACTCCCTTTGAGCATAGTTCCTCACTGGAAGTACAGAATTGGTAAACTTGCCCTTCAATGATCATTTGTTGCACATTATACTTACATTGGAGGCAGTTCAGAGACGATTCACTAGCTTAATTCCAGAGATGAGGGGGTTGACTTATGAGGAAAGGTTGAGCAGGTTGGGCCTATACTCATTGGAATTTAGAAGAATGTTATTGAAACATATAAAATACTGAGGGGACTTGACAAGGTAGATGAAGAGAGGATGTTTCCCCTCATGGGGAAATCTAGAACTCGGGGGCATAGTTTCAGAATAAAGGGTCGCCCTTTTAGAACTGAGATGAGGAGGAATTTCTTCTCTCTGAGGGTCGCAAATCTGTGGAATTCTCTGCCCCAGAGAGCTGTGGAGGCTGGATCATGAAATACATTTAAGGTGAAGATAGACAGATTTTTTGCAAGATAAGGGAGTGAAGGGTTATGGGGAGCGGGCCGGGAAGTGGCTTTGAGCCCAAGGTCAGCTGTGATCTTATTGAATGGTGGAGCAGGTTCGACGGGCCAAGTGGCCTATTCCTGCTCCTATTTCTATGTTTTCTCAACTACTACTTTCCTTCATGTCCACATATCTTCTATGCTGCTACTTTACAGCAAGCTCCATACCTCACCTCTGTGGTCTTTTGGCTTCTGTTGGACCTCCTGTAAGGTTCTGCAAATTGTTGACACCTCATTCATGTTTTATGGGGGAAAATACTGCCATGCTTGTTGACTTCTTAGCATTTGCTGTGTGCTAAAGATTTGCCTCAGGTTTCTTCATTACAATGGTGACCAATGCATTCACGGCCTGGTTGCACTTTTCTCAACATTGACTGAGCGATCCTACACAGATATTGGGCACTCTGCAGCTGCATTAATGAACTTTGATACAATGAAGTGACCGATTAGCTGCTTGAGAATCATTAAAGGATCATTATTACAGAACTGGCTGCTCATTTTTTCTGTTAGCACGAACAAAATAGGGATTCTCACAAATTGTGTTGCAAAAACCGCACCTTCGTTCGGGGGTTTTAAATTACGATGAAAAACAGGCACATCTCTTGTCCTTCAAAAAAAAAAGGAACACATAACCCAGTGAGAGTAAATATCTCCCTACACTGCCCCCAAAATCAATGGTTAAGATGAATTTCTTAAGAAGGACACCAAACACCATGGTAGCCTATTACCTGCTCTACCCCTCCTCACGTAGACAAAGGTGTTGTCTTCGGTCCAATAGAACCCAATCAGGCTGAACGTTGAGGTAAATATGAACTCCAAACTCAGTGTTGGATAGGAACATATCACTGATCTCCACAGGGTAATTAATACCTTAACCACCTGCTGACTGCCTTCTTTGTTCCAGGAATCACTCAGAATACATTCTGGTTTTTTCTCTAATTCTTGAACTCATGTTTGAATCAAAGCCAAAACAGATGGGATTTTAGCAGTGTCTCCTCCCACTGATTGCTTTTGAAGATACTAAGTGAAATGAGTTTAAGCAGCTTCAATTCATCTCCAAGTGGGTGGGCACACGCTCAGACAAAAAATACTGCCTTCCAGTTGGCATTAACTGATCATTTTCCCTAAGGAAACCTCAGGAGTATCTGGCATGCCAAGCAGGAAGGTCAATTTGGGTTAGCGTTGAGATGCTTCTCTGGAGCTCAGGGCTGTGCAGAGAGAAAGTTAAGCTGCGTGAAGTTTATGCAGCTGGAGGTCCATGATGCTGGTAATGGATACACCGAGAGCTCTGAGAGCAGCAAATTCATTAAAAAATAAACTGAAAACAATTTTTTAAACCAATTCTGCCACCCCCCAACCCCTATCTCTCCTGAAGGAGACTCCCTGCTAGGATACATCTCCATGGATACCAGCAACCCACCTCTACCTCCTGGCATTTCTACCACAACTCTTCGTGGGTACGCTTAGACAGCGAGTGTTGGCAGGCTATTCAATACGAACATACGAACAATGACAGGCAGGAAAAGACCCGCTGCTCCATCCAACCAGTGGAGGTTCTCACAGCCAAGCCACATTCCTGTCTTCATTCAACATCTGTACCCATGCACTGTCCATCAGGAGATCACTAAAGAGCGATCAGGAGTGGGGACTCTGGGTGAATTTTCCCCTCCCTAACCCAGGAGCAATGAGACAAGGTTTCAAATTGCTACCATTGCCTCAGTTATGATTAGCTAATTCAGACCTTCTTGTCTGTACAGTTTGTACTTGTCTGTACAGTTTGTACTTACCCAATGAGCTATTGGGTTTGGGGGGCGGGGCGGTGGGGGAGCATTGGTGATCTAAAAATTAATCTCACTTTCCTTGAAACTAGCTTCACTTCAGATTACAATTTCTGGTCATCCGTGCGAGTTGTCAGTCAGGTCGATTCTGTTACATGTGCAGTTTAATCTAAAACTTTTCAGGCACAAAGAGTGAGGCGGTTACTGCCACTGTGAGAAGGCGGCCATGTCAGGATGACGGACTCAAAGGCCGTGGGGCCAATCCAGTGAAAAGCCTTAATGCCTCGCTTGTGTATTATCTGACCACCTAGTGAAGAAACCAATGTCATCTTGTTCAAATCCTTGAAGGAACAAGGGGAAAAGCATAATGGGGCCAATCTTCATCTGACGGCTGAAAAAAGTTTCCCGCCTGAAAAACAGGCGATTCACAGCTGGAAGTTGGTGAGTGGGGGTGGGGGTAGTTCGGCTATGTATTGATGCCCCAGGGCTGGATCTGGTGGCTGGTTCAGTGTGGGATCCGCCCGATTTCCCATCCTCCTACCACAGGCGGGATGAAGCGAGGTGCCCGTTTGGAGTCTGCAGCTCGCCGGCGGCAATGAAAAGAAACCCAAAGCGAGAGTGTATCGGCCTCCCGATGCTGGCTCTGGGCATGCGGTGCAGCCACTCCAGCGAATCCGTGCCCGTATTGGGTGGACATTGAAGATCGGCCATAGAGACCCTCAACCTTTCACTCTAAGGGGGTGTCACTGTCACCAGTTTCAATTCTGTCAGATATTCTCGCAGGTACAGTGGTGCGAATCACTCCTGTAACTGGTCCAAGTATCTTACAGTCAGGAGTTAGCTCATACAGCCCCAGTATTTAGTTATTTAGTATCATAACCCAAGGTGTAATAGGACCCCCTTATGATCTGAACTGGATATCATGGGGGTGAAATTGGACTGGGCGGGGACGTAAAACAGGCAGAATCGCATTTGCCACTCGTTATACATTACAAAGTGACTACACTTTAAAAAATACTTAATTGGCTGTAAGGGGCTTTGAGACGTCCTGAGGAAGTGAAAGGCACTATGCAAATACAAATCTTTCTTCATACAGCACGCCCGATATTCATTTCTAATAAAGTCAATGGAGCTGAATATCAGGCGGAGCGTATAACGGGCGACATATACGGTGCCACCTATGTCCAATTTCATCCCCCTACCACCCCCATGTCTTTCACAGGTATGCTTCTCCAATCATCCTAAAGGTAGTCTGAAACATTTGGTGAGACGAGGTCAGATACAAACAGATAAGCTGCTTTGTTTCACAGACAGGGAGTGAACATCCAGAGTAACAAATGTAATTAAATCTTACCTCAATTCCAGTAACTACAGAATCCAACTTAAGAACAAGGAAAATAATTCTTTAAAAGGTGCCACATATTAGTGGGCTCGCTTAACTTTCCCTGGTCAGTCCTTCTGATCTGGGCTTGAGATGAATAAGTTTCCCCTCGTCAGGCCCGGCTTTCTCCCCAGACACACCTGGCTGCCCATGTTTCCCTTTGTTGTTTCTTCTGTGTTCCCTCAGCGGGAGTGCTGTCCCTCGTCCCCATTTAGTGATTTACAAGGCGGCTTGTCGATAAAGCCAGCTCCCTCCTTGGGGCACAAGTTTAAAGAAAGCATCTTCTGCTATACTCAAAATAAATAGGGGACATCTTATATCTGGGATGAATCAATTGACTCTCAGTATCTTTAGTTTGAAGTAAATGATGAGCCTTGACATTCCACAAAATGGCTCGTCTAGCTTTAATACATATCTTCAACGTTTGCAGCCTGTGGCTTTATTTTTTTTAAATGTGTCTGAATTCACTTTGTTTTAAAACACAGCACTTTTAAACATAGCGATAGCAAAATACTGCGGATCCTGGAAATCCGAAATAACAACAGAAAATGCTGGAAAAACTGAGCCGGCCAGGGCAGCATCCGTGGAGAGAGAAACAGAGTTAACGTTTCAGGTCGATTAACTTTCTGTCATCGACCTGAAACGTTAACTCTGTTTCTCTCTCCATGGATGCTGCCCTGGCCTGCTCAGTTTTTCCAGCGTTTTCTGTTGTTATTTCGCACTTTTAAAAATAACTAATTCCCAGATCCTATGCGTGAAGAAAAAAATGCTCAAAAATCCCAAAGCAATGGCAGTCATCAGTAACCAAAGCCAGGAAGACAAAACCCTACTGGAGCTGTCCCAGAGACCACCTCTGGCTCCTAAGGTACACGACAGCGGAGGCACTACAGCAAGATCCAGATGGCTACCTATTGTCCCAAAAAGACTCGACTAATAACTGTAGCTCTGAGAGAGGGGAGCATTTATTTGAATATATTTCTTATGACAGAGAACATAAGGTTGTCCAGTTATGAACAAGGCTGCCGATTTATGCTTTTCAAAGAAAAATAGACAGAATTATGGAATGCAATCTCCCCCAAAAGTTCTTGGTATCCCAGACAATAAAACTGGAATTTGACTTATTCAATCACCAATGGCATTGGTTACAATAGAAGGCTACAGGTCAGGTATGTGTAAACATGAAAAGGCCCAGGGGGGGCATTGAGTGAGTAGTGAGGAATGCAGACCAGTGGAACTACTTTGACTGAAAACACAGTAGGCTGGAGAAGCAGCTGGAAATTGCAAGTGAAGCACCTGCAAGGGAATAAAGTATTGATGCTAGAATCCTATTTCTGAGGCTATTCCGATAAAACCCTAATGCAACATTGACATTTCCACTTAAAAATTTTTACGCTAGCTTGCTTCGGTGATGCAAATGTTTCAAAAATGTTATGGCAGAAACAAATTAAACCCCCCAACCTCTTCAAATAATTGCAGTGAACTGAATCCTAGGCCAGCACCTCAGTCCAGTGCAGAAACTAAAAGGCATAGAAGCAATTGTCACTCAATTCTGTTGGAGAGGCCTACTGTCAACACATGAAGAATACAAATGTCAGCACCTCAGTCCATCTCACTCATCAGAGGATAGTGTTTCTAGTGTGTTGTCTAGACAACACTGAGGCACTTCATGTCGGTTTGAACAGTCTTCCAACTATAGCAATAAAAAAGCACTCTCATCTATATTTTGCCAACAGTGCAGGATACCATTGGGAATAGGAGATAAGGCAAAAGCCGATAGGTTGTAGGAGGATTGGAAAGAAAAGGAAGAAAGGCTTGCATTTTTATAGCACCTTTCATGACCACTGGACATCCCAAAGCGCTTTACAGCCAATGAAGTCGTTTTTCAAAGCGTAGTCACTGTTGCAATGTAGGATAATGCAATGCAACAACAACCAGATGAACAGCACATATCAGTTATTCAACAGATTTGCAATCAAGCATGAAATCAAGGATTTCAAAAAACCCAGCTGAAATTTTGCAAGCATATAAGTGACTACATCACCTTAGTTTCAGCTTGGCTCTGTGGTAGCACTCTCACCTGAGTCAGAAGGTTATGGCTTGAAGCCCCACTGCAGGGACATAAGCACATAAACTCTCAGCTGACATTTCAGCACAGCACTGAGAGAGTGCTGCAAAGCCAGAAGTGCCACTTTTCAGATGATTTGTTAAGCTCGAGCCCTGTCGGCCTATTCAGGTGGATGTAAATGATCCCATGGCACCATTCAAAGGTATCCAGGGAAATTCTCTTGGCGGCCTGGCCATCAACCAATGCCAGCAAAACAGATTAACTGGTTATCGCATTGCTGTTTGTTGGAGCTGGCTGTTCGTAAATTGACAGCTACATCTGCCTATATTAAACCGGTGACTACACTTCAAAAGGTAACTGGAGTTGATGGGGTGATAATTTGGGTCGGTTGCTATATCGCTCCTTTAACACCGGTGGTGCGGCTGGCTCCATTTTGAAAGGGGCCTACCGCCAGGTGTCCAAAGCACCTGCCTGTTTGGCACGATAGGCCACCATTAATGTGGAAAGTAGGACCCCAATTACCATTTTAGGTGGGAACTGGTCAGAGTGTGTGCCATGCAGGCTCCAACTAGTTCCACAAGCGATGGAACTGAGGATGCCCGTCAAAGGTAAGTGTTGGGTTATATTTGTGAGCTTCGGAAGAGCAGGAGCGCTGGGGCCCTGCCCATCCTCCGTGATCGCAACTGCCCCTCCCCCTGCAACGTACCTTGCTGCCGGTTGCCCCAGCCCGACCTTGAGGCCTCAATCTGACAAGCTGCATCGGGGCCCCTATTTGACACCCCATGGCTCGCTTACCAGATTAAAATGAGGCCAGGGCTTCAAAATTGCGAGGGCCTCTTCACCGGCTGGAACAAGCAGCCGACCAGCGCTCTCCGCCTGTCTGTCAGCCAAAAGTTAAAATCGACACCCCCCCCCCACCCCCCTCCCCCGCAAGCTTCTTCAACCGTCTCTTCAGGGAGGCTGTTCCATAGATTGACCGCTCGCTCACTGAAGTATTGGCCTGGAAATTGCTTGCCGCCCGTGTACGCCTCCGAACCACAAGAAAACTCTGTACTTACCTGCTGCCTCCGGAGCTTCAGACTCTTGCGGTCCTGGGCCTGCAGGCATATGCCCGCATAAAGATCCACAGATCCCGGGGGGGCAGGAGGTTCGCAAGCGTCCCTGGGATCACGTGGGCCAGGCCAGCCAATCACAAAGGGGGAATAACAACAGAAGACGCTGGAAAAACTCAGCAGGCCAGGCAACATCCATGGAGAGAGAAATAGAGTCAACATTTCAGGTCGAAACCCTTCTTCAGAACTGAGAAAAAAAGGCAGGAAATGAAACAGATTAAAAGGCAGTTTGGGGGCTTGGAAATGGGGGAGGGGATGAAAGAAGAGACATTAAGAGATATTCAAGGTGAGACGAGATGGTAATAGGACAGGTAAAGGAACAAACAATGGCTCTAGATGAAGTGTGAAATGCGCTGGCAGAGTGAAAGACAGCTGCCATGTGGGAGAGAGAAATAAAAGGAAAAGGCACAAACCAAAAGTGTGGATAAAAATTATGAAAATATAATAGGGGCCGAGGTTATGATCTGAAATTGCTGAACTCAGTGTTGAGTCTGGAAGGCTGTAAAGTGCCTAATCGGAAGATGAGGTGCTGCTCCTCAAGCTTACGCTGAGCTGGAATCACAAAGGGGGATTCCTGTTATGCTTATGGAGATTCCACTTACGTACGGAATCTCCATAAGCAGAATAGAAATCACCTAAAAATACAACTTCACATGATTTAAATAAAAATAAATGATCACAGGTTCAAAATTAATTAAAATACCATTTAATTAAACATTTAAAATAAAAATGTAATTTTTTGGAAAATAAATGTAAACATTTTTAACCAGGACAAAATTGACCTAAACTAATTTTAAATGTAAGTGAATGTTTAAATCATTTAAAAAATGTTATTTTAACATTTATTTAAAGCCTTATGCTGGTATAAGAAGGCCTTACGCCTGCTTTTACCAGGTGCAAGGGTTTGGTGGGTATTCGCTGGGCAGTAGTTGGGTAAATAGCCCAACCCTGCGCCAGTGAAAGTGAAGTTCCAGCGAATGGGTACGCGCCGTCAAGGAGAAACTTGACAGATCACAAGTTCCAGGTTTTCGCGCATCGCACGCGGAAACCCGGAGCTTGCGGGGCACTTACAACGGCATACACTGTGCGTATGGCATCTTAGACCCTGTAAAATCCAGGCTATTGCTTTGAATTTGCCCCCTCTTCCTTCAAGCACAGGCCATGTCCTCTGGTTCTACTGTTCTCGACAAGGTGAAACAGTTTGTCAAGGCCTACATTAGAATTGTAAAAAATAGCAATCCTATCACCTCTCAACCTTCTCTTTGTCAGTGAGAACATGCCCAATTTACACAATCGATCATCATAATCCAATCCATCCCCTCAATCATTCTGGGGAAGTCACAATTAGTTGCTGCCAAGCTTGGCTTTTAAAAGCCTGTAGGCTGGAGGAGGAAGGGCAGACTGAACAGCAACCTGACAAGCAACACAACTCCTGTTAACATCAATTATTCAGTAGAAATGCAAACTAACCTTAAACCAAAGGATGGCCTTTATATTTTCTATTGACCCAATTTTCAGATCACCTGAGTGCCGAGGGTTACATTAAAAACATAAGAACATAAGAAATAGGAACCAGAGTAGGCCATTGGGCCCTTTGAGCCTGCTCCACCATTCAATAAGATCATAGCTGATCTTCGACCTCAACTCCACTTTCCCGCACTATCCACTTGATTCCCTTAGAGTCCAAAATTCGATCTCAGCCTTGAATATACTCAACGATTCAGCATCCACAGCCCTCTGGGGTAGAGAATTCCAAAGATTCACAACCCTTTGAGTGAAGAAATTTCTTCTCATCTCAGTCTTAAATGGCCACCCCCTTATTCTGAGACTGTGACCCATGGTTCTAGACTCTCCAGCCAGGGGAAACAGCCTCTCAGCATCTACTCTGTCAATCCCCCTCAGAATCTTATATGTTTCAATGAGTAACAATACTGAGGAGGAGGAATTCCTGGAGTGTATACGGGATGGTTTCCTGGACCAATATGTTGAGGAACCAACTAGGGATCAGGCCATCTTAGACTGGGTATTATGCAATGAGAAAGGATTAATTAGCAATCTTGTTGTGTGAGGCCCCTTGGGTCGGAGCGATCATAAAATGATAGAATTCTTCATTAAGATGGAGAGTGAAGTAGTTGACTCAGAGACTAAGGTCCTGAATTTAAATAAAGGGAACTATGACGGTATGAGACGCGAGTTGGGTAGGATTGATTGGGTAATGTCACTCAAAGGGTTGACGGTGGATAGGCAATGGCAAACATTCAAAGATCGCATGGATGAACTACAGAATTTGTTTATCCCAGTTTGGCATAAAAATAAATCAAAAAAGGTGACTCAACCATGGCTAACAAGGGAAATTAGGGATAACATAAGGTCCAAAGAGAGGACATATAAATTGGCCAAAAAAAGCAGCAAACCTGAGGATTGGGAGCAGTTTAGGATTCAGCAAAGGAGGACAAAGGGGGGGAAATAGATTATGAAAGTAAGCTTGCAAGGAACATAAAAACTGACTGTAAAAGCTTTTATAGATATGTGTGAAGAGAAAAAGATTAGTGAAGTCAAGCGTAGGTCCCTTACAGTCAGAATTAGGGGAATTTATAATGGGGAACAAAGAAATGGCAGGCCAATTAAATACATATTTTGGTTCTGTCTTCACGAAGGAGGACACAAATAACCTCCCAGAGATGTCGGGTAATATAGGGACTAATGAGAGGGAGGAACTGAAAGAAATCAGTATCTGTAGGGAAATGGTATTGGGGAAGTTGACGGGATTGAAGGCCGATAAATCACTAGGGCCTGATAATCTACACCCTAGGGTACTTAAGGAAGTGGCCCTAGAAATAGTAGATGCATTGCTGGTCATCTTCCAGAACTCGATGGACTCTGGAACATTACCCATGGATTGGAGGGTAGCTAATGTTTCCCCACTATTCAAAAAAGGTGGTAGAGAAAAAGCGGGGAATTACAGACCGGTAAGCCTGACATCGGTAGTGGGGAAAATGCTAGAGTCTATTATAAAAGATGTAATAGCAGAGCACTTGGAAAGCAGTGACAGGATCGGACAAAATCAACATGGATTTACAAAGGATAAATCGTGCTTGACTAATCTACTGGAATTTTTTGAGGATGTAACTGGTAAAATAGATAAGGGAGAACCAGTGGATGTGGTTTTTTGGACTTTCAGAAGGCTTTCGATAAGGTCCCGCATAAGAGATTAGCTTGCAAAATTCAGGCACATGGGATTGGGGGCAAGGTATTGACTTGGGTAGAGAACTTGTTGGCGGACAGAAAGCAAAGAGTTGGAATAAACAAGTCGTTTTCCGAGTGGCAGGCAGTGACTAGTGGGGTACCGCAAGGATCGGTCCTAGGACCCCAGCTATTCACAATATATATTAATGATCTGGACGAGGGAATTGGATGTAGTATCTCCAAATTTGCAGACGACACAAAGCTGGGTGGGAGGGTATGCTGTGAGGAGGATGTCGTGAAACTACAGTACGATTTGGACAGGTTGGGTGATTGGGCAGAAACATGGCAAATGCACTATAATGTGAATAAATGTGAGGTTATCCACTTTGGTGGCAAAAACAGGAAGACAGATTATTATTTGAACGGCAATAGATTGGGAGAAGGGGAAGTGCAAAGAGACCTGGGTGTTCTTGTGCACCAGTCGCTGAAGGTAAGCATGCAGGTGCAGCAGGCGGTTAAGAAGGCAAATGGTATGTTGGCCTTCGTATCAAGAGGGTTCGAGTACAGTAACAAGGATGTCATGCTGCAGTTGTACAGGGCCTTGGTGAGACCGCACCTTGAGTATTGTGTGCAGTTTTGGTCGCCTTATCTGAGGAAGGATGTTCTTGCCATGGAAGGAGTGCAGCGAAGATTCACCAGGCTGATACCTGGGATGGCAGGAATGACGTATGAGGAGAGATTGTGTCGATTGGGCTTGTACTCACTGGAATTTAGAAGATTGAGAGGGTCTCATCGAAACCTATAAAATTCTGTCAGGCCTGGACAGGCTAGATGCAGGAAGGATGTTCCCGATGGCCGGGGAGTCCAGAACTAGGGGTCATAGTCTAAGGATAAGGGGTAAGCCATTTAGGACTGAGATGAGGAGGAATTTCTTCACCCAGAGAGTGGTGAACCTGTGGAATTCTCTGCCACAGAGGGCGGTGGAGGCCAGTTCATTAAATATATTCAAGAAGGAGTTGGATATATTTCTTAAGGCTAAGGGGATCAAGGGATATGTGGAGAAGGCAGGGACAGGGTACTGAATTTGGATGATCAGCCATGATTTCATTGAATGGCGGAGCAGGCTCGAGGGGCCGAATCTTCTATGTTTCTATGAGATCACCTCTCATTCTTCTATACCCACAGGATGGGCTCAATTTCCATTCAGACATGACTTTGAGTTTAGTCACTGTATGTGAATTGTACCTCACTAGGTACAAATTGCAATCAGTGATTATTTGGGCACATGCAGAAACCAGCTGAAATAGACAAATTTTCCCAGGTACTGTTTAGAATAGGTGCCCCTATTTTTAAAAACTTGGGGCCTGTTGAAGTAATTCCCAAAGTGATGACTAGAAGAGGTCCATGTCACCTCATGTAATTAATGTAAAGTGTCTCAGTCTCTGGAGCACTCGTTCAGTAGTTGTCGTTATATATTCAATTTCTGGCAGAGGTATATACTGAGGACCATCCAGCAGGTGGCACTCAAACAGTGCAGTTGAACAATTTACTACAAGCCCACTGACTCCCACAGCTACCTGGACTACACTTCCTCCCACCCCGCTTCCTGTAAGGACGCTATTCCATTCTCCCAGTTTCTCCGCCTCCGCCGTATCTGCTCCGACGATGCCACCTTCCACACCAGTGCTTCAGACATGTCTTCCTTTTTCCGCAACCGAGGATTCCCCTCTACTGTGGTTGACACTGCCCTCGACCGTGTCAGTTCTATCTCCCGCACTTCTGCCCTCACCCCTGCCCCTCCCTCCCGGAACCATGATAGGGTTCCCCTTGTCCACACGTTTCACCCCACCAGCCTCCACATTCAACGGATCATCCTCCGGCATTTCCGCTACCTCCAAAGTGATCCCACCACCAAACGTATCTTCCCCTCCCCTCCCCTTTCAGCATTCCGCAGGGACCGCTCCCTCCGAGACACCCTAGTCCACTCCTCTATCACCCCAAACAGCCCTTCCCCTTCGCCTGGCACCTTCCCGTGCAAGCGGAGGAGATGTAACACCTGCCCCTATACCTCCCCCCTCCCCACTGTCCAGGGCCCCAAACACCCCTTCCAGGTGAAACAGCAATTTACTTGTACTTCTCGCAATCTAGTATACTGTATTCGCTGCTCACGATGCGGTCTCCCCTACATTGGGGAGACCAAACGCAGATTGGGTGACCGCTTTGCGGAACACCTCCGTTCAGTCCGTAAGGGTGACCCCGAGCTTCCGGTCGCCTGTCATTTTAATTCACCGCTCCATTCCCACTCGGACCTCACCGTCCTTGGCCTCTTGTATTGTTCCACGGAAGCTCAACGTAAACTCGAGGAACAGCACCTCATCTTCCGATTAGGCAGTCTGCAGCCTTCCGGACTCAATATCGAGTTCAACAATTTCAGATCATAAGCTCGGCCCCTATTTCATTTTCTCTTGTAATTGTTCCACTCCTTTTCCCCCCCCCCCCCCCTTTCCTTTTGTTTCTCTCTCACACCTGGCAGCTATCTTTTGCCCTGCCAGTACACTTTACACCTAATCCCAGCCTATTACCATCTCGTCTAGCTTCTAATCTCTTTTACTTCTTTTGTTTCTTTTATTCTTTTGTCCGATCGCAGCCCTGCCTCCGATCTAGTTTCTTTTCTTTCCAGTTTTGAAGAAGGGTCCAACCCGAAACGTCAACTCAAATTTCTCTCCACGGATGTTGCCTGACCTGCTGAGTTTTTCCAGCATTTTCTGTTGTTATTTCAGTTGAAATATTCCTCAGTTAAACTGGACTTATTTTCAACCAATGTTCACTGAATGGGGTGCATCACAGTGTTTAGTTAGTTAATTGAGGCATCCCATGGCAGTCTGAGGCGAGCTGCTGTAGGAGATCACAATAACTGCGGTTACAGCCAATTGGCACCTATAATACACACTGAATATTAGTGATTGAGAAACACAAGCATGTTTAAAGGTTGAGGCAATTGATTTAGTCTTGGTGAATAATGGGAGAACAGGGTGGGCCCGGCCTAAGTACTGGTCCCATGGTTTAAGCTGGCTGCCTTCAGCTGGTTTTGTTCCGGTCGCCGCTATTGGCTAATGTCCCCTTCTGTGAGGTCATTTGGGGGTGTGTGTGGGATGGAAGGGGTGCATCTGCTGAATGAACCTCAGGGAGCCCCACAGACCACTTAGTATTTCGTTAATTATTGCCGCAACTCTCAATCGCAGCACAGGCACAGCCAAACCAAGAAATGCTAAAGAATCGGGTATATCTCCTGCAAGCACCATGCAGTCAAAACATAAATGCTGCAAACTTCAGCTCCGTAGTGCATGTTGTTTTGGCGCTACGAGTTCCATTTTGGTTTCAAAATGGCATCTGCGGTGCACGCGCACACTTCTGGTGCAGGCCGTGCTAGACGGCATCTTGGGTAGGGCGTTAGTGCGGGCGCAGTGAGTGTGCGCAGGAAGTATGCAGAGTAGGCAGATCGTGACATCAGTTAGCGTGTAACGCCGATTTGATGCCAGCGCTGCCATTTTGGGGCTCAACGCCCCAGCTAACACCCTTTCTTAAGCTCGCACAGCTGAACACGCGTTCAACAGCTGGAAGCATCCTCAAACAGTGCTATTTAAAGGGATCATCAGCTACTTACAAATTAGTTGCTAATTGATTTCTACTAGCTCTTGCTGCATTTGTAGAAGTGTTTGGTGGTTTCTTGAGCTCTTTAAAGTTGCCAAGGTCTACAAGGAGTGGTGTGGCAGGTGCAAAAGGATTTTGTCCTGACCTCAAGGATTTTGCACAAACCACTTGCTCCCAGACATGGGTGCAGCAGTAGGCATTCCACTTGGCCTACAGCATAACAGGGAGAATGAGCAGAGACAAGCTGGTGGAAGAAGGAGGAGGAGGGGGAGAAGGGCTCTCAGCAGGAGGCCATATCCGCCATGGGTGTTCAGACAGCAATACTCCTACCTGAACCTCAGCGAGGAACAGTGTGTCAGATGTCTGCCCTTCACCAGGGACGTCCTCACTGAAATCTGCCACCTGCTGCAGTCACAACTACAACCAGACCTCATTGCCAGAGGCTGTGAAGGTCACGGTGGCCATGAACTTTTATGCATCGGGCTCCTTCCAGGCTGGAGCAGGATATATTTGCAACATCTCCCAGTTTGCCGTCCGCTGTTGCATTAGGGAGGTAACTGAGGCTCAGTGTTCCAAGAGAGCTGAATACATTAAATTTTCTCTGGCTAGTGAGCAGCAGGCGGAGCGAGCACGTGGCTTCACGGGGATTGCAGGCTTCCCCATGGTGCAGGGTGCCATTGGCTGCACGCACGTCACCTTGCGGGCGCCGCATCTCAACTCTGAGATTTACTGCAACCGAAAGGGGTTCCACTCCCTCAATGTCCAGCTGGTGTGCGACCATACTCAGGGAATCATGCAGGTCAATGCCCAGTATCTTGGCAGCAGTCACGATGCCTTCATTCGGGGGCAGTCTGCTGAGCCATCTGCATTTGAGCCACCACGACAAGCCAGAGGGTGGCCACTGGGCCACAAGGGCTATCTTTAACAACATGGCTCATGACACCGGTGCACAATCCATGCACATGTGGGCAGCATTCATTCAACAAAAGCCATGCTGCCACACAAAATATCATCTAGCATGGCATGCTGAAGCAATGCATCCACTGCCTGGAACGCTCTGGAGGAGCCCTGCAGTACTCGGGATTCGTGGTGGTCTGCTGCATGCTGCACAACCTTGTCATCATGAGGGCACAGCACTTGCAACCAACTATACAGAAACCAGCTGAGGAGAAAGAGGAGGAAGAGGAGAAAGAGGAGGAGGATGAAGAGGGAGGGAGGAGGCAACCCAGACAGCCTTTTTCTGGCCAGGCTGTATGTGACTGACTCATCCGGCTGCGATACCAGTAAACACAACCCCAATTCCACATTCACCAACAGTCCCACACCTTCTCTTCCTGCTGTTACTGACCATCATCTTGGCCACAATGCAAAAATAAAAGCCAACACAAAATAAACATCCGAACCAAATTTATAAATCAAACCATGCCCATATTGCATACAACCATCAACTAATCACCCTTGTACATTCCCTTAGTGCTTATCTTCCATGTGTCTTTGCTTGTCCTATTGCTCTTATGCAGTGCTACCCTGGACTGCACCATCTTGACATGGGCGACAGCAGTCTGGTCTGGCTGGCTGACAGGCAACAGCAAGGGCACTGGCAGATTGGCAGTGGTGGGAGTACAAATACTGTCATCTTGAGAGAGGACAGCAGGTTTGTGCTCCATGGAGCCACTGCCACTTCCCCGGGGCAGCGCCTCAGCAATCCTAGTAATCTGTTGGAGGACAGATTGCTGGACTGCTGTGACACACTGCAAGCCCCTTTCCACATTCGTAAACCCAACCATGATGGCAGCAGTCTGAGCTTGCGTGGCAGCAAGCTGAGCATACATGACAGCAGTCTGAGCTTCCACTCTAGCACTCAGACGTTGGGTGGCTGCTGCTTGTGCTGCAATGTAAGCTAAGACATGGGCCATCAGACGCTGCATCATGGTTGGTTCCACAAGTGTGCGATCGGAGTTGGCCATCACTTCCACACTGGAAAGGATGTGCTCCAGGCTTTGCGCAAAGTCCTGTGCAAGGTTGGTGTCGGACTCCTCCATGTTCCTTGACATTGCACGCAGGCTTTCGGGCAGGCCTGCCAATGCACCGAGCATTTCATTGTGTATGTCCATCAGCCTTCTTCTGCAGCCTGCCCCATCAAGGTCCTCATCTGAATCCTCTGCAGCAGAACCTGTGTGTGACCTCGCCCTCTGGGGAGCTGGCACATGCGCTACCATTGCTCCCTGCCCTGGCTGCAGGCCACTCGTGTCCGGTGACTCACCACATGCAGATCCCGCGTCTAAGCTATTCTCTAAATTACGCAGAGTGTCAGTACCTGAGCCGTTGGCTGCGAGCATGAAATGGAGTGACTGTGCTGTGTCTTCATCATCACTGTCTTCTTCCTCTTCCACCTACTGCTATTCCAGCACTACCTGGCCAGTTTGGACCAGGGAGCGGCGAGGCGAGGAGAGGAGCCCAGTATAAAAACTGGCGCGAGCACCGAGGCCCGACCAGTTTGGACCAGGGAGCAGCGAGGCGAGGAGAGGAGCCCGGTATAAAAACCAGCGCGAGCACCGAGGCCCGACCAGTTTGGACCAGGGAGCAGCGAGGCGAGGAGAGGAGCCCGGTATAAAAACCGATGCGAGCACTGAGGCTCGACCAGTTCGGACCAGGGAGCAGTGAGGCGAGGAGAGGAGCCCGGTATAAAAACCAGCGCGAGCACCGAGGCCCGACCAGTTTGGACCAGGGAGCAGCGAGGCGAGGAGAGGAGCCCGGTATAAAAACCGATGCGAGCACTGAGGCTCGACCAGTTCGGACCAGGGAGCAGTGAGGCGAGGAGAGGAGCCCGGTATAAAAACCAGCGCGAGCACCGAGGCCCGACCAGTTTGGACCAGGGAGCAGCGAGGCGAGGAGAGGAGCCCGGTATAAAAACCGATGCGAGCACCGAGGCCCGACCAGTTCGGACCAGGGAGCAGTGAGGCGAGGAGAGGAGCCCGGTATAAAAACTGGCGCGAGCACCGAGGCCCGACCAGTTCGGACCAGGGAGCAGTGAGGCGAGGAGAGGAGCCCGGTATAAAAACCGGCGCGAGCACCGAGGCTCGACCAGTTCGGACCAGGGAGCAGTGAGGCGAGGAGAGGAGCCCGGTATAAAAACTGGCGCGAGCACCGAGGCCCGACCAGTTCGGACCAGGGAGAAGCGAGGCGAGGAGAGGAGCCCGGTATAAAAACCGGCGTGAGCACCGAGGCCCGACCAGTTCGGACCAGGGAGAAGCGAGGCGAGGAGAGGAGCCCGGTATAAAAACCGGCGTGAGCACCGAGGCCCGACCAGTTCGGACCAGGGAGAAGTGAGGCGAGGAGAGGAGCCCGGTATAAAAACTGGCGCGAGCACCAAGGCCCGACCAGTTCAGACCAGGGAGCAGTGAGGCGAGGAGAGGAGCCCGGTATAAAAACTGGCGCGAGCACCGAGGCCCGACCAGTTCGGACCAGGGAGCAGCGAGGCGAGGAGAGGAGCCCGGTATAAAAACAGGCGCGAGCACCGAGGCCCGACCAGTTCGGACCAGGGAGCAGCGAGGCGAGGAGAGGAGCCCGGTATAAAAACCGGCGCGAGCACCGAGGCCCGACCAGTTCGGACCAGGGAGCAGCGAGGCGAGGAGAGGAGCCCGGTATAAAAACCGGCGCGAGCACCGAGGCCCGACCAGTTCGGACCAGGGAGCAGCGAGGCGAGGAGAGGAGCCCGGTATAAAAACTGGCGCGAGCACCGAGGCCCGACCAGTTCGGACCAGGGAGCAGCGAGGCGAGGAGAGGAGCCCGGTATAAAAACCGGCGCGAGCACCGAGGCCCGACCAGTTCGGACCAGGGAGCAGCGAGGCGAGGAGAGGAGCCCGGTATAAAAACCGGCGCGAGCACCGAGGCCCGACCAGTTCGGACCAGGGAGCAGCGAGGCGAGGAGAGGAGCCCGGTATAAAAACCGGCGCGAGCACCGAGGCCCGACCAGTTCGGACCAGGGAGCAGCGAGGCTTGCCAACTCAGCAGCTGGGAGAGAGGTAAAAAGTAATCAGAGTGTGACGTCACCAGGGAGCAGGTAAGTGATTGGTTGGTGAGTATTTCTCTTTTTTAAACTTTAACTCTGTGGTTTATAGTTGCTAAGGTCTTTTCTAGTGTAGCGGGGACTGTTGCTAAACCATACAAGCGCCTTAGAGTTTATCTTTAATTGGTGATAGTGAATTAATTTAAATTAATTAAAGGGTAAGTCATGTCAGGACAGCCCAGCCCTGTGTTATGCTCCTCTTACTCTATGTGGGAATTCAGGGATGCTGCCTGTGTCCCTGACGACCATGTGTGCCAGAAATGCATCCAGCTGCAGCTACTAGCAGACCGCATTGTGGCGCTGGAGCTGTGGATGGATGCGCTTTGGAGCATTCACGATGCTGAGATGGTCGTGGATAACACGTTTAGTGAGGTGGTCACACCGCAGGTAAGGGCTGCACAGGCAGAAGGGAAATGGGTGACCATCAGGCAGAGCAGTAGAGGCAGGCAGGTAGTGCAGGGGACCCCTGTGGCCATCCCCCTCTCAAACAGGTATACCGATTTGGATACTGTTGAGGGGGATGACTTACCAGAGAAAGGCAGCAGCAGCTAACTTCCTGGCACCAGGGGTGCTTCTGCTGCTCAGGAAGGGAGGAAAAAGAGTGGGAGAGCAATAGTGGTAGGGGATTCTATCATAAGGGGAACAGATAGGCGTTTCTGTGGCCGTAGACGTGACTCCAGGATGGTTTGTTGCCTCCCTGGTGCCAGGGTCAAGGATGTCACTGAACGGCTGCAGGGCATTCTGAAGGGGGAGGGTGAACAGTCAGAGGTCGTGGTTCACATTGGGACCAATGACATGGGTAGGAAGAGGGATGAGGTCCTGCAGCAACAATTTAGGGAGCTAGGTAGCAGATTAAAGAGCAGGACCTCAAAGGTTGTAATCTCTGGATTACTCCCGGTGCCACGTGCTAGTGAGTATAGGAATAGAAGGATAGAGCAGATGAATGCATGGCTAAAGAGTTGGTGCAGGAGGGAGGGCTTTAGTTTCCTGGATCATTGGGTCTGCTTCTGGGGAAGGTGGGACTTGTACAAGTCGGACAGGTTGCACCTGAACCAGAGCGGGACAAATATCCTTGCAGGGAGGTTGGCTAGCACTGTTCGGGGGGGTTTAAACTAAAATGGCAGGGGGTTGGGAACCTGAGCAGGGAGACAGAGGAAAGGGAAACAAGGATAAAAGCAAAAGATAGGAAGGAGAAAAACAAAAGTGGCAGTCAGAGAAATCAACCGTTTAAATCAAACGTGGTCACAGTAAATAATAATTCTCATAGGTCTAAGAGCGTTAAAAAAACAAGCCTGAAGGCTTTGTGTCTTAATGCGAGGAGCATTTGTAATAAGGTGGACGAATTGGCTGCGCAAATAGAGGTAAACGAATATGATTTGGTTGGGATTACGGAAACGTGGCTCAAGGATGGCCAAGACTGGGAACTCAACATCCAGGGGTATACGATATTCAGGAAAGATAGGCAAAAAGGAAAGGGAGGTGGGGTAGCATTATTGGTTAAAGAAGGGATTAATAGAATTGTAATGAAGGATATTAGCTCTGATGATGTGGAATCTGTATGGGTAGAATTGAGAAATACTAAGGGGAAAAAAACATTAGTGGGAGTGGTATATAGACCTCCAAACAGTAAGGCGGAGGTTGGGGATGGCATGAAAAGGGAAATTACAGAAGCGTGCAATAAGGGCACAGCAGTCATCATGGGTGACATTAATCTACATATAGGTTGGGCCAACCAAATTAGTAACAATAATGTGGAGGAGGAATTCCTGGAGTGTTTACGGGATGGTTTCCTGGACAAATATGTCGAGGAACCAACCAGAGATCAGGCCATCTTAGACTGGGTATTATGTAATGAGAAAGGATTAATTAGCAATCTTGTTGTACGAGGCCCTTTGGGTCGGAGCGATCATAATATGATTGAATTCTTCATTAATATGGAGAATGAAGTAGTTGACTCAGAGACTAGGGTCCTCAATTTAAATAAAGGAAACTACGATGGTCTGAGGAGCGAGTTGGGTAGGATTGATTGGGGAATGGCACTCAAAGGGTTGACGGTGGATAGGCAATGGCAAACATTCAAAGGCCGAATGGATGAGCTACAGAAATTGTTCATCCCAGTTTGGCATAAAAATAAAGCATAAAAGGTGACTCAACCGTAGCTAACAAGGGAAATTAGGGATAGCATAAGATCCAAGGAGACGACATATAATTTGGCCAGAAAAAGCAATAATCCTGAGGATTGGGAGCTGTTTAGGATTCAACAAAGGAGGACAAAGGGATTAATTAAGAAAGGGAAAATAGAATATGAGAGTAAGCTTTCAGGGAACATAAAAACTGACTGTAAAAGCTTTTATAGATATGTGAAGAGAAAAAGATTGGTGAAGTCAAGCGTAGGTCCCTTGCAGTCAGAATCAGGGGAATTTATAATGGGAAACAAAGAAATGGCAGGCCAACTAAATTCATACTTTGGTTCTGTCTTCACAAAGGAGGACACAAATAACCTCCCAGAGATGCCGGGGAACATAGGGTCTGATGAAATGGTGGAACTGAAAGAAATCAGTATTTGTAGGGAAATGGTGTTAGGAAAATTGATGGGACTGAAGGCCGATAAATCCCCAGGGCCTGATAATCTACATCCCAGGGTACTTAAGGAAGTGGCCCTAGAAATAGTAGATGCATTGCTGGTCATCTTCCAGAACTCGATAGACTCTGGAACAGTACCCATGGATTGGAGGGTAGCTAATGTTACCCCACTATTCAAAAAAGGTGGTAGAGAAAAAGCGGGCAATTATAGACCGGTAAGACTGACATCGGTAGTGGGGAAAATGCTAGAGTCTATTATAAAAGATGTAATAGCAGAGCACTTGGAAAGCAGTGACAGGATCGGACAAAGTCAACATGGATTTACAAAAGGTAAATCATGCTTGACTAATCTACTGGAATTTTTTGAGGATGTAACTGGTAAAATAGATAAGGGAGAACCAGTGGATGTGGTGTATTTGGACTTTCAGAAGGCTTTCGATAAGGTCCCACAGAAGAGATTAGCGTGCAAAATTAAGGCACATGGGACTGGGGGCAAGGTATTGACTTGGATAGAGAACTGGTAGGCGGACAGAAAGCAAAGAGTTGGAATAAACGGGTCGTTTTCCGAGTGGCAGGCAGTGACTAGTGGGGTACCGCAAGGATCGGTCCTAGGACCCCAGCTGTTCACAATATATATTAATGATCTGGACGAGGGAATTGGATGTAATATCTCCAAATTTGCAGACGACACAAAGCTGGGTGGGAGGGTATGCTGTGAGGAGGATGTTGTGAAACTCCAGTACGATTTGGACAGGTTGGGTGATTGGGCAGCTGCATAGCAAATGCACTATAATGTGGATAAATGTGAGGTTATCCACTTTGGTGGCAAAACAGGAAGGCAGATTATTATTTGAATGGCAATAGATTGGGAGAAGGGGAAGTGCAAAGAGATCTGGGTGTTCTTGTGCACCAGTCACTGAAGGTAAGCATGCAGGTGCAGCAGGCGGTTAAGAAGGCAAATGGTATGTTGGCCTTCGTAGCAAGAGGGTTCGAGTACAGGAACAAGGATGTCTTGCTACAGTTGTACAGGGCCTTGGTGAGACCACACCTTGAGTATTGTGTGCAGTTTTGGTCGCCTTACCTGAGGAAGGACGTTCTTGCCATGGAAGGAGTGCAGCGAAGATTCGCCAGGCTGATACCTGGAGTGGCAGGAATGACGTATGAGGAGAGATTGTGTCAATTGGGCTTATACTCACTGGAGTTTAGAAGATGGAGAGGGGATCTCATCGAAACCTATAAAATTCTGTCAGGCCTGGACAGACTAGATGCAGGAAGGATGTTTCTGATGGCCGGGGAGTCCAGAACCAGGGGTCATAGTCTAAGGATAAGGGGTAAGCCATTTTGGACTGAAATGAGGAGGAATTTCTTCATCCAGAGAGTGGTGAACCTGTGGAATTCTCTGCCACAGAGGGCGGTGGAGGCCAGTTCATTAAATATATTCAAGAAAGAGTTGGATATATTTCTTATGGCTAAAGGGATCAAGGGATATGGGGAGAAGGCAGGGACAGGGTACTGAATTTGGATGATCAGCCATGATCTCATTGAATGGCGGAGCAGGCTTGAAGGGCCGAATGGCCTACTCCTGCTCCTATCTTCTATGTTTCTATGTTTCTTGGGTATCTGAACAGAGAAAGGAACAAGGGTAGTGTTGCAGTGCAGGGAGGGGTAAAATATGCTTACACCATCTGCAGCTTTTAAATCAAAAGGCATTGTGGGATGAGCAATACGAGAAGGAGGATGAGGAATGAGGATACCGCCATCTTCGATGGTTTCAGTCCCACCATTGCCCACAGGCTCATCAATGGCCACTCCAATGATGGCGACCACCATTTCCTCCATCGAGATAAGGTCATGCAGGCGTGCCTGTCCCCCACTGGTTAGCTCCAGCTGCCTTCGGTTAAGTGCCACCTTGTCCTGCAAGAGAGAGGTAAGTGTGTCAGTGGCTGTGGTGCACATGAGAGGGCAGACATGGCCTTGGTTTAACGTCTCATCCGAAAAACAAAGGCCGGAATTTTTACCTTCGAGACGGATTGCATGGGTGCGGGTGGCATAGTGGATTAGGAGCCTGATGATGTGAACAGCACGTTCTCCACTGCGACTTTTAGTTAATGGCCCCTATTAAACTAGTCGTGCGCGTTTGCCGGCCCTATGAAGTGGTGCAGGTCTGATGACGTCAGCGATGACTCATTTCCAGCGGGGATTTTTAAAGCAGCCTTGGCCACATCACATTTGAAGGTTGATGTAGGAGTGTGGAGGGAGGATTGTAGAGGATTGAAGGCAGAGGGCTGCAGCCCACTTTTCGAATGCCTCACTATATATTCTGGTGGAGGGAGTCAGAGCACGCAGGGAGGTCCTCTTCCCTGCTGATGGGCAGAAGAGACATCTCCAAGAGTCCAAAAGAGCATGGCTCGAAATTGCTGAGGAGGTCAGCAGCAGGGATGTAGTCAGGAGAACATGGTTACAGTGTAGGAAGAGATTCAATGATCTGATGAGATCAGGAAAGGTGAGTGCAATGCCACACAATGTCACCACATCGCCATCATTCTGCCTTCCCAAGCCTACTCCTGCACATCATTCCTCACACCAACATAGTTTCCAGGTCCACCCATCCCTCTCTCTCTATGTACATACTCACCTCCCCATGTGAGTAACCACTCCGGATACTCACCCTCACCCTAATGCCATCATAGCAAGTAACACCACTTAAAAGGAGGCCATTTGGCATTGGCACCCCCACTACCGCGCTGTCACCCTTTACAGATGTAACCCATCCATTCCTGACACTCATTCCATCACTCTCACTCAAACTTCTCTTCTTTCCCTCCTTGCAGGAGAAAAGAGCCCACAACAACAGGGAGAGAGAGAGAACCGGAGATGGCCCTCCACTCTTCAGTAATTTGACTGCAGCAGAGGAGGTGGCCTCAGAGCTGTTGAGAATTGCAGAGCTGCTGGCGGTGGGAGACGGAGAGATGGGGACCTCTCAGCAACCGAGTGACAGAATTACATCTCATACAGCCACATGGCATACAGCAGTCACTCATACGGTGACTGATGTCAGCAGCCAGTGAACGCTCATCATGTGCATAATGATATCGGCCCAGAAATTCGGGTCGGGGGCTTCCCGCGGGTGTAAGCCGCCGACCTGCACTTACCTTGCGCGCCGGCAGTTGAGCTGTAGGGTCCCGTGGAATTCCGCTCCGGGTCCTGGCCCAGCTGCCGGCGCACTGTGCTTGCGTGTCCCAGGGGCGTAGTTAGTGCGATGTGTCCCCTGGGATCACGTGAGCCATGGGCAGCCAATCGGAGGAGGGAAAAGCCCATTCATAAGATTGACAGGTAGACCTGTCAAAACTTATAAATACTACGGGCCCAAAATAGCAGTAAACCTTCAAATAATTTTTTTTTTAAATCACACTTTTTAAATAAACTATAAATTACATTAAATAACTATTTTAAACAATAATTTAAATTTTTGAAAAAAATAATTTTATATTATAACGGGGTTAAAAATAAACTTACCTTGCTTTAAAGTATTTAAAAATAATAAACCTGTGGAAAAAGGTTTTAATTTTAATTAATTGACCACTTATCTTGCAAAAAGCAGGCCTTACGCCTGCTTTTTAAATGTGTAAATCCTGCAGGCTTACCCTCCCAGGAAAACCTGTAAAAAAAAACTAAGTTCAAAGCGCACATGCAGCCTCCCCTGCGCGCGCGTTCAACCTCTGAACCTTTTCGTTCAGAGGATCGGAAGTGCTGGTTTCCCGCGCATGCGCAGTGCATGCAGGAAACCGGCAATTCCATTCGGCCTACGGGTGAGTACCCCGTGCGTACTCACCCGGGGAGAGCCGAATTTCTGGGCCATCATTACCCATTCTTAATATAACATTTCTAAATCATCTCTTTACTCTCCCACAGGTCCCTCAAGAACCCCCACTATCCAGCTGGAGGAGGAAGACGACTCCTCAGCGGAACCTTCAGCCTCTGAGGGTGCACCGTCAGCAAACCCAAGCGCACCCAGCACCAGCGCAGATACACACACCTCGGTGGGTCCTGTGCGAGATACAGTAGTGTTGTCACCTGGTGTCTCAAACTCCACAAGTGAGCAAGAGCAGATGGTGTTGACAGGGATAGCAGTGGAGACTCCTCGTTGGAGGGCACAGGACGTGCCAAGCTCTGCTGAGCTGCATGCAGATGCTGAGTCTCAGGGGACATCCAGAAAGAGGGTAATCCTGGAGGGGCAGCAAGAAATGCAGGAGGCTCTGGTAGGTTTTGCAGCCACGCTGTCTACAAAGAATGGGGTAGTCTATTTCCAACATGAGCACCACCATGTTGCAGGAAATGTGCTCTTCCATTGAAAGGATGGCCACCTGCATGCAGCAGCGAATGCGCCATTCACAGGAGCACATGCCAGCTATGGAGAACAGATGGCAGAGGCTCATAGACCTCTTCTCTAGGAGGGATCTAAACGTAGACTTGGGCCCTCATGGTCCCACTGCTGTGCAGCAAGGTGCTCTCCAGCTTCTTGCTAGCAGGGAATGTGCGGGTGGCCCATGAGAGGTATGATGGTGAGAGGGGACATGGAAGTGGTGGCTCTCCTCAAAGAACACCCACTTCTCCCCCGTTGTCTCCCCCTCAGTCAGAGCCTCAGATGCTTCCTTGGATTGTGATGGCCGAGTCTGCCCCAGCACAGTTGCAGGAGGAGGAGTCTTCCACAGGGCCCTCACAGGCTCCGAAACCCAGAGGACAACCGCCAAAAGTGTCTAAGCAGTCACAGCAGGGAAGTGAGCAGCCTGCCTCTGCCTCTGCTGAAGCCACAGGGGTTGCAGCTCGTAGAAGCACGCATAAAAGAAAAAACCCACAATCCTAAATACACAAGGGTCTGCACAGGGATGCATAAAGAAGTGTTATTGTTAAGGTTCCGTTACAGCTATCACACATATAAATGTATTTATTTTCACCACTTTCTGGTCATGTCCATTTTTGTAGGCTACCTTTGTGAGTTGGAGTGAATGGTGAGACATTTTGTAACCTCCACAATGGGGGTTTGTGCTAAAGGAATAGCTTGGTCATTGTAGGGATGCTTTATGGTGTTGTTGGTGGGGTGGGGGAGGGGGACTTGGCACAGCATGTGGCATATGGGTGCATTGCAGAAAGTTAAGTAAACCTGGCCATGGTGAGGCCATCCCTGGCCTCCCAGGCAGCAATGTGCTCTGCTGCTGCTGCTATCTGGACCTCAGGTTCCTCCTCTTCCTCCTCCAGCTCGTCTTCCAGCTGTTGCTGCTCCTCCTCTGAAGAGGCTCTGGGATGTGTGCCTTGCTCCTCATGCAGCTCTAATCCTCGCTGCTTTGCTATGTTGTACAGCGTGCAGCATACGACGACGATTCTGGAGACCCTGGCTGGTGCATACTTAAGGGTTCCTCCAGATCCATCAAGGCCTCTGAAGCGCAGCTTCAGCATGCCTATTGTTTGCTCTATGACACATCTGGTGGAGCTATGGCTTTCATTATAACGCTCCTCGGCCTCATTGCTTGGCCTCCTCAAGGTTGTCATGAGCCATATCTTTAGTGGATAGCCCTTCTCTCCAAGCAGCCAGCCAGAAAGTGTGTTTGGCGGTGCAGAGAGTTGAGGGAGGGTGGACTGGCACAGCACGAAAGAGTCATGATGTTGCCAGGGAATTTGGCGCACACATGCATGATGATCTTCCTATGGTTGCAGACCTGCTGCACATTGAAGGAGTGGAAGCCCTTGTGGTTCACAAATATTCCTGGGTGAGGTGGGGGTGCCCTGATGGCTACATGTGTGCAGTCGATGATGCGCTGCACCCGTGGAAAGCCAGCCAGAGCAGCAAAGCCGAGCGCCCACTCAGCAACACTGACTTCATCAGTGGCAAAGTTCACATAATTGGCTGTGTTGTTAAACATGGCATCAGTGACCTGTGTGATGCGTCTGTGGGCAGCCGACTGGGAGCTGTCGCAAATGCCTGCTGCTGATTCCTGTTGCAGGCGGTGGTGACTTTGACAGCCATTGTTAAGGAATTCCCACCAGGTCCTCTGGGCTGCAGGTCTTGCTCCAGTAAGCTGCAAATGTATGCGACGACCTGGCACGATAGCCTGAGCCTCATTTGGCACTGCTGCTCAGTCATGTTGAGGAAGCTCATCCTCTGCCTGTATACCCTGTGTTGGGGGTATCGCCTCCGGCGCGCTGCAGCCATGAGCTGAAGCCCTCTGTCCTGTGGAGTATCAGGTCATTGAGGAGAAGGTTAGAGGTGTTGTTGCTGCTGGTGGTGCTGGGGATTATCTTGGTCTGATTCTGAGGACCAAGGTGAGACAGTATAAGCGGCACCCAAGCTGATGTAATAGATGGCAGGTCAAGTAGTGATCAGAGGACCAATCTGTCAATGTTGTGATAGTGACTAGCAATGTAGTGAGAGTGGTTTCCGAAATTGCAGAAAAGACTTGCAAACACTAAACATCTAAATCTGTGCACAAAATGGAGTCAGCAAGAGCCTTTCCCTTAGGCAAGTAATGAGGTGTCATGTGGGAGTATTTATGTGGATTTCCATGCTCTCCATTAATGACCTCGCACAATGGCCACTGAGCTTCCGCCTCACGTTGACAGACGAGGTTCCCGAGCTGCGTGATTCCCGTGGTCATCCAGTAAAAATCAAAAACTCTGGTTAAAAACCCTGTTAAGGATCTCACAACAAGCACTTAATAACTTCAATTAGGTCGCCCGCCTCTGCCGTTTGGGTCCGTGGCGCGCTAGGAAACGCGCACAAGTTAAATGCACGAGGTGGCGGGATGACGGCGGGTTCCCGATGCGCTCGCAATTTCGGCAATATTTACTGCCGGCCCGCCCCCAAACCCGCACGCCTGGCAGCGGGAAAATTCCGGCCAAGAGCTGAAATAACCCAAAATAGAGTTAGAGAAGTCCCAAAATTGTAATACAGGAAACTTTCGTTTAACCGGAGGTTAAAAGTCCAGAAAGCTCTATCTACCGGCAAAATTCAGGAGCCGTTTCCTATAAGTTTTTTTACTTCTCGTTGCTTTTTTTTTCCCCAGTCAGGCTCTGCAAGGTCTAGCTGAAGCTGTTGCTTAGCTACAGAGACGCTTTTAAGCTGCGGCCGACTGTTTTGAAGCTGTTGCTAAGCAACAGGGTTTGTTGATTCACACGGAGCTGAAAAGCTCTGTATGTTTTAACATTGGCGCTGGTTTATACGGCAGTTTTGATGGGATGGCACCAACTCGGTCCCGTCAGTGCCGGATACCAGAAAGTTTCCTGTAATAGGCCTCGGTCCTTCACCTTGATTCCTCAATTAAAATTCAAATTGAGTTACTGCATACAAGGGATAGGGCTCCAGGTGATGACTCAATCTGGGGGAGGATTCAAAGACTGGAGAAGTGTGCATGAAACTTGGTATTGTGTTTGAACTTCTTAAACAGCTGCAGAGTTCCACTGGTATAGAGATCATTTGCAATATCTCCTGTATTCCTACTATAAATTCAGTCTGGTCCAACACTACCAACTCCTGTGATGCTTCTCCAGTGAGAATCTTGGAGCGGAACTGACAGGCCAGCCACATCACTGTTCCATGTAAAATGCACTGTTATGTCTTCTAGCGCTCATAGTGCTTTGTAAAGACGCCTCTGGACTCGGTAGTTTGTAATTATAAACTATTGTTTTATTTGAGTTGTAATAGCTGCCTGCCGCATGGTGCGGGGTGATATTTCTAAGTGCCTGTGCGGCGCCTGCGCACTACTTTCCCAGCATCGTAGTGCTGCTACACTTGATTTGAGTGTTAGTACACTTGTACAATGTAGTCCCAACATAACTATGTAACATCCCTCTTTCCCAACAAAACTAATTACATCAATTTTTCTATTTTACAATGTTTCCAGTTGAATAACGGTAACAAAATACAGAACGTGAGCTTTCTTTGCTCAATTTATATACAGATATTTGTCCATGTTGTTTTACTGTTCTGTGTGAATTATAATTGTCTTTATAATTATTCGCGATACTGCTCAGGTGGTTGTATATTACTCCTCCATCTTGTGGCCTTGGCTGTAACTATTCCTTTCTGCGGTGTTTTGGTGTGTTCATTTCTTGTTGCCGGTGCTGTCATGTTTGGCTCTGGAGAGTGCATGTTTGCAGTTGTTGTATTTGAGGTGTTTGTTTCTGGCGTTATATTGTTTTCCGTGTCTGGTACCGTAACTGCTGTTAATGTTGCCTGCTGTTTGACAGCTTCAGGTGAGGGTTTGATATGGATCCTGTTTCGCCTGTATTGGTTTCCAGGTTCTGTCTCTACCAAGTAAGATCTTGGAGTATCAGCTTCTCCAATAACCTTGGCTGGACTCCATGTTCTCAACAAAGGATCTTGCATATGCACTGATTGCCCATTTAGCAGCTCCGGTTGTGGTTTTGCATGCTTGTTATAGTGTGTGCTCCCCGTAGCTTGTGTTTCCATCAGCTTCTGCCGAATGTCCTCTTGGTCCTGGGGAGGATATGTCTTTGCTGGTGGAGTTGTTTTGTATTTTCTACCGTTTAGTAGTTCTGCTGGTGATTTCGAGTCTGCTCTCAAAGGTGTCGATCTGATTGCCAAAAGGGCGAGGTCTTGGTCTTCTCCCATCTCCTTGCGTTTAATGAGAGCTCTTTTGACTGTTAACATAGAAACATAGAAGATAGGAGCAGGAGTAGGCCATTCGGCCCTTCGAGCCTGCTCTGCCATTCAATGAGATCATGGCTGATCATCCAAATTCAGTACCCTGTCCCTGCCTTCTCCCCATATCCCTTGATCCCTTTAGCCTTAAGAAATATATCCAACTCTATCTTGAATATATTTAATGAACTGGCCTCCACCGCCCTCTGTGGCAGAGAATTCCACAGGTTCACCACTCTCTGGGTGAAGAAATTCCTCCTCATCTCAGTCCTAAATGGCTTACCTCTTATCCTTAGACTATGACCCCTGGCTCTGGACTCCCCAGCCATCAGAAACATCCTTCCTGCATCTAGTCTGTCCAGGCCTGACAGAATTTTATAGGTTTCGATGAGATCCCCTCTCCATCTTCTAAACTCCAGTGAGTATAAGCCCAATCGACACAATCTCTCCTCATATGTCATTCCTGCCATCCCAGGTATCAGCCTGGTGAATCTTCGCTGCACTCCTTCCACAGCAAGAACGTCCTTCCTCAGGTAAGGCGACCAAAACTGCACACAATACTCAAGGTGAGGTCTCACCAAGGCCCTGTACAACTGTAGCAAGACATCCTTGTTCCTGTACTCGAACCCTCTTGCTACGAAGGCCAACATACCATTTGCCTTCTTAACCGCCTGCTGCACCTGCATGCTTACCTTCAGCGACTGGTGCACAAGAACACCCAGGTCTCTTTGCATTTCCCCTTCTCCCAATCTATTGCCATTCAAATAATAATCTGCCTTCCTGTTTTTGCCACCAAAGTGGATAACCTCACATTTATCCACATTATAGTGCATTTGCCATGCATCTGCCCAATCACCCAACCTGTCCAAATCGCACTGGAGTTTCACAACATCCTCCTCACAGCATACCCTCCCACCCAGCTTTGTGTCGTCTGCAAATTTGGAGATATTACATTCAATTCCCTCGTCCAGATCATTAATATATATTGTGAACAGCTGGGGTCCTAGGACCGATCCTTGCGGTACCCCACTAGTCACTGCCTGCCACTCGGAAAACAACCCGTTTATTCCAACTCTTTGCTTTCTGTCTGCCAACCAGTTCTCTATCCAAGTCAATACCTTGCCCCCAATCCCATGTGCCTTAATTTTGCACACTAATGTCTTATGTGGGAACTTATCGAAAGCCTTCTGAAAGTCCAAATACACCACATCCACTGGTTCTCCCTTATCTATTTTAGAAGTTAAATCCTCAAAAAATTCCAGTAGATTAGTCAAGCATGATTTACCTTTTGTAAATCCATGTTGACTTTGTCCGATCCTGTCACTGCTTTCCAAGTGCTCTGCTATTACATCTTTTATAATGGACTCTAGCATTTTCCCCACTACCGATGTCAGGCTTACCGGTCTATAATTCCCTGCTTTTTCTCTACCACCTTTTTTTGAATAGTGGGGTAACATTAGCTACCCTGCAATCCATGGGTACTGTTCCAGAGTCTATCGAGTTCTGGAAGATGACCAGCAATGCATCTACTATTTCTAGGGCCACTTCCTTAAGTACCCTGGGATGTAGATTGTCAGGTCCTGGGGATTTATCGGCCTTCAGTCCCATCAATTTTCCTAACACCATTTCCCTACAAATACTGATTTCTTTCAGTTCCACCCTTTCATCAGACCCTTTGTTCCCCGTCATCTCTGGGAGGTTATTTGTGTCCTCCTTTGTGAAGACAGAACCAAAATATGTATTTAGTTGGTCAGCCATTTCCTTGTTCCCCATTATAAATTCCCCTGATTCTGACTGCAAGGGACCTACGCTTGACTTCACCAATCTTTTTCTATTCACATATCTATAAAAGCTTTTACAGTCAGTTTTTATGTTCCCTGAAAGCTTACTCTCATATTCTATTTTCCCTTTCTTAATTAATCCCTTTGTCCGCCTTTGCTGAATCCTAAACTGCTCCCAATCCTCAGGATTATTGCTTTTTCTGGCCAATTTATATGTCCTCTATTTGGATCTTATGCTATCCCTAATTTCCCTTGTTAGCCACGGTTGAGTCACCTTTTTTGTTTTATTTTTATGCCAAACTGGGATGAACAATTTCTGTAGCTCATCCATTCGGTCTTTGAATGTTTGCCATTGCCTATCCGCCGTCAACCCTTTGAGTGCCATTCCCCAATCAATCCTACCCAACGCGCTACTCAGACCATCGTAGTTTCCTTTATTTAAATTGAGGACCCTGGTCTCTGAGTCAACTACTTCATTCTCCATCTTAATGAAGAATTCGATCATATTATGATCGCTCCGACCCAAGGGGCCTCGTACAACAAGATTGCTAATTAATCCTTTCTCATTACATAATACCCAGTCAAAGATGGCCTGATCTCTGGTTGGTTCCTCGACATATTGGTCCAGGAAACCATCCCGTAAACACTCCAGGAATTCCTCCTCCACAGTATTGTTACTAATTTGGTTGGTCCAATCTATATGTAGATTAAAGTCACCCATGATGACAGCTGTGCCCTTATTGCACGCTTCTCTAATTTCCCTTTTAATGCCATCCCCAACCTCCGCCTTACTGTTTGGAGGTCTATATACCACTCCGACTAACGTTTTTTTCCCCTTAGTATTCCTCAGTTCTACCCATACAGATTCCACATCATCAGAGCTAATATCCTTCATTACAATTGTGTTAATCCCTTCTTTAACCAGTAATGCTACCCCACCTCCCTTTCCTTTTTGCTTATCTTTCCTGAATATCGAATACCCCTGAATGTTGAAACATAGAAACATAGAAGATAGGAGCAGGAGTCGGCCATTCGGCCCTTCGAGCCTGCTCCGCCATTCAATGTGATCATGGCTGATCATCCAAATTCAGTACCCTGTCCCTGCCTTTTCCCCATATCCCTTGATCCCTTCAGCCTCAAGAAACATATCCAACTCTTTCTTGAATATATTTAATGAACTGGCCTCCACCGCCCTCTGTGGCAGAGAATTCCACAGGTTCACCACTCTCTGGGTGAAGAAATTCCTCATTTCAGTCCTAAATGGCTTACCCCTTATCCTTAGAATATGACCCCTGGTTCTGGACTCCCCGACCATCAGAAACATCCTTCCTGCATCTAGTCTGTCCAGACCTGACAGAATTTTATAGGTTTCGATGAGATCCCCTCTCAATCTTCTAAACTCCAGTGAGTATAAGCCCAATCGACACAATCTCTCCTCATACGTCATTCCTGCCATCCCAGGTATCAGCCTGGTGAATCTTCGCTGCACTCCCTCCATGGCAAGAACGTCCTTCCTCAGGGAAGGTGACCAAAACTGCACACAATACTCAAGGTGCGGTCTCACCAAGGCCCTGTACAACTGTAGCAAGACATCCTTGTTCCTGTACTCGAACCCTCTTGCTACGAAGGCCAACATACCATTTGCCTTCTTAACCGCCTGCTGCACCTGCATGCTTACCTTCAGCGACTAGTGCACAAGGACACCCAGGTCTCTTTGCACTTCCCCTTCTCCCAATCTATTGCCATTCAAATAATAATCTGCCTTCCTGTTTTTGCCACCAAAGTGGATAACCTCACATTTATCCACATTATAGTGCATTTGCCATGTTTCTGCCCAATCACCCAACCTGTCCAAATCGTACTGTAGTTTCCCGACATCCTCCTCGCAGCTTACCCTCCCGCCCAGCTTTGTGTCGTCTGCAAATTTGGAGATATTACATCCAATTCCCTCGTACAGATCATTAATATATATTGTGAACAGCTGGGGTCCTAGGACCGATCCTTGCGGTACCCCACTAGTCACTGCCTGCCACTCGGAAAACGACTCATTTATTCCGACTCTTTGCTTTCTGTCCGCCAACCAGTTCTCTATTCAAGTCAATACCTTGCCCCCAATCCCATGTGCCTTAATTTTGCACGCTAATCTCTTGTGTGGGACCTTATCGAAAGCCTTCTGGACGTCCAAATACACCACATCCACTGGTTCTCCCTTATCTATTTTACCAGTTACATCCTCAAAAAATTCCAGTAGATTACTCAAGCATGATTTACCTTTTGTAAATCCATGTTGACTTTGTCTGATCCTGTCACTGCTTTCCAAGTGCTCTGCTATTACATCTTTTATAATAGACTCTAGCATTTTCCCCACTACCGATGTCAGGCTTGCCGGTCTATAATTCCCCGCATTTTCTCTACCACCTTTTTTGAATAGTGGGGTAACATTAGCTACCCTCCAATCCATGGGTACCGTTCCAGAGTCTATCGAGTTCTGGAAGATGATCAGTAATGCATCTACTATCTCTAGGGCCACTTCCTTAAGTACCCTGGTCTTGGCCATCCTTGAGCCACGTTTCCGTAATCCCAACCAAATCATATTCGTTTACCTCTATTTGCGCAGCCAATTCATCCACCTTATTACAAATGCTCCTCGCATTAAGACACAAAGCCTTCAGGCTTGTTTTTTAAATGCTCTTAGACCTATTAGAATTATTATTTACTGTGGCCATGTTTGATTTAAACCGTTGATTTCTCTGACTGCCACTTTTGTTTTTCTCCTTCCTATCTTTTGCTTTTATCCTTGTTTCCCTTTCCTCTGTCTCCCTGCTCAGGTTCCCAACCCCCTGCCATTTTAGTTTAAACCCTCCCCCACAGCACTAGCAAACACTCCCCCAGGACATCGGTTCCAGCCCTGCCCAGGTGCAAACCGTCCGGTTTGAACTGGTCCCACCTCCCCCAGAACCGGTTCCAATGTCCCAGGAACTTGAATCCCTCCCCCTGGCACCATTCCTCTAGCCAAGTATTCAGCTGAAGTATCCTTCTATTTCTACTCTGACTAGCACGTGGCACTGGTAGCAATCCTGAGATTACTACCTTTGAGGTCCTGTTTTTTAATTTATCTCCTAACTCCCTATATTCAGCTTTTAGGACCTCATCCCGCTTATTACCTATATCATTGGTGCCTATATGCACCACGACAACTGGCTGTTCGCCCTCCCCTTCCAAGATGTTCTGCATCCGCTCGGAGACATCCTTGACCCTTGCACCAGGGAGGCAACACACCATCCTGGAGTCTCGTTTGCGGATGCAGAAACGCCTATCTATTCCCCTTACAATAGAATCCCCTATTACTATAGCTCTACCCCTCTTTTTCCTCCCATTCTGTGCAGTAGAGCCACCCCTGGTGCCAGGAAGTTGGCTGCTGCTGTTTGGATCTGTCTTTCAATAAATCCGTGTCCCCTTGGGTAATGTGGGGATGAGGTAATTATTTTAAATCCGTATTTTCCAGCCAGTGCTCTGAATTCGCTGGAGGCGAATTGTGTCCCATTGTCGCAGATGACCTTCTCTGGGATGCCCTGTTCTGCGAATAAGTTTTTCGCAATTTTTGTGATTGTTGTGGCTCTCATGTCGTTTATCCTTCTGACAAAAGGAAATTTTGAGTAGTAATCTGCTACTATGATGTACCACTCCTGGTTGCACAGGAACAGATCTGTTCTGACCGTGTGCCATGGTCTCGGGAGTACTTCCATTTGAATCATCTCCTCCTTCTGCTGTGTGTTTCGGTATGTCTGGCATATGCAGCATGTGGAGACCATTTGTTCTATGCTTTTGTACATGCCTATCCAGTACACAGCTGATCTGGCTCTTAGTTTACATTTCCCCATCCCCATATGGCCTTGGTGTATTAAGCGGAGAAGTTCCGTTTGCATCGTTTTTGGTATTATGGCCTAGAAATTCAGTTGGGCGCGGCAGCCGTTAGCGCCTTAGGAGGAGTAGATTTTGAGCGCTAGGCGCTTAGCGGCCGGGCGCAGCGCGATCTGCGCCTCGCCCCAACTTCAGTACACATTTAGCGCCGGCGCAAAGTCTTAGCGCGCGCCCTGCTGCGCGCGCACATCATGACGTCATTTGCTAGTGCAATGCCTTTTGTGCGCCCCGAACCGGAACTTCACTCGCGCCGGCCCATTGTGCGCCGGGCGGCCCGAGCGACTGTGAAGTGGAACGGTACACAGCCCAGCCGGGCCGCGGGGAGCGCAAATTAAAGGGCACTTACCCAGCAGTATAAAGGCCAGCCATTTTGCAGCATTCACTCTTGTGCAACGGTTTTTTGGACAGAGACCAAGGAGCAGAGTTTACTGGTTTGGACCAACACTTGGACAGGTATTTTTGGCTCAGGCCAGAGCTTACCAATTATCTTTGCCTTCATTCAGAGCTCAGTGTTTGCCAGCATATAATGGGGGCTGCATTGGGTGGCAACGCTGAATTTCAGCCTTATGCCAGAAGGGCTTACAGACACCGTGAGAGAGTGGCAGCCCTGGCTAGACGCAGAGGGGGCAACAGGCGTCGCCAACTGAGGCCTTACCCACGCAGGGTATACCGCCAGCAGACCTCCTATCTGACCATGTCTGCCGCGATGTGTGTTAGGAGGCTGCGATTCCGAAGGGAGGTGGTTGCAGACATCTGCCGGCTGCTTCAGAGAGATCTGCAGCCACAGCTGATGCGCAGGACGTCTCTGTCGGTGGCAGTGAAGGTGACGGTGGCTCTCAACTTCTATGCCTCCGGCTCCTTCCAATCCGCTACTGGGGACATCGCTAACATCTCCCAGTTCGCCGTGCATTGCTGCATCCGCCAGGTGACCGAAGCCCTTTTCAGAAGGAGACATCAATTCATCTCCTTCCCCATGACCCTGGACAAGCAGCAGCAGCGTGCAGTGGGGTTTGCAAGAATAGCGGGCTTCCCCATGGTGCAGGGCGCCATTGACTGCACGCATGTGGCTTTGCGGGCACCTCTTGAGCATGCCGAGGATTACCGCAACCGGAAGGGCTACCATTCCCTCAATGTACAGCTGGTGTGTGACCACAGGCAGCGCATCCTAGCTGTCAATGCCCGCTTTCCAGGCAGCAGCCACGATGCCTTTATCCTGCAACAGACAACTGTGGCTGACATGTTCCAGGCACAGCCTCCCCCAAGAGGATGGCTTATCGGGGACAAAGGCTATCCTTTGTGTACCTGGCTCATGACCCCGCTCCACGCGCCCACGACCCCTGCTGAAGAGGCATACAACGAGAGCCATCAAGCGACGAGGAACCTCATAGAACAAACAATCGGCGTGCTCAAGCAACGGTTCCGCTGTCTCGATCGCTCCGGGGGAGCCCTCCAGTATTCGCAGGATCGAGTCTCCCAATTCGTCGTCGTTTGCTGCATGCTGCACAACCTGGCTATCCGCAGGACTCAGGCACTGCCACCTCACGTTGGACCACCACCTCAGGAGGAGGAGCAGGAGGAGCATGAGGACGATGAGGACGAGGAGTACCAGCCCAGGAGGGACGCACAAGGTCCAAGGGCCGCCCGTCGGCGGCTTATTGAACGTCACTTCTAGGCCCCCTGTCAGGGAATGGCTTGTGCCAATGATAGAACATGATTGCAGCCGCTCCGCAAGCCCTCAGCTGGTTAAGGCAACAAACACTTCAAAGATCAAACATGGACAATGTGAATAAATAAAATGCTTTATTGTACAAACTTTGGGCCCTTCCCACATGAAAACCAAAAACAGACGAAACCCCCAAAAAACACTCAAACACATTACTCGCTCCCACAACCTGGAGAGGATTAACAAAATAGGGCAACTAAAATGGCCGTCATTCTCGGCCTTCGTCCAAAACAAACATCACATCATCAGCCTTCAAAAAACAAACATCCAATTCTCGGCCTCAAGAAACAAACACAAATGGCCACACATTCGACTATTTGGCCCGCTAGGGCGATGCCTTGGCCATCTTTGGGTGGCCCCTGCCCGCCCTGCTGCTCCGCCTCAAAGTAAGGCCATTGGCTGCTGCAAGGCTGGGGGCAGGCTCCTGAGGGGCACATGTCGTGACGGCAGATGCCCTTGGGGGTCGGCCTAGTTGAGGTCTGGCCGTCGAGCGGGCGGCTGTTGATTGCTGCAGCTGTGGCTGGCCAGCATCAGTCGCTGCAGCAGCTCCTGGCAGCTCCACTGGGGGACTGGCAGTGGCGGCTGGAGGAATGGCGGCAAGCTGGCGGATGGCAGGCGCTCGCTGGTCGCCTGAGACACTGGCACTCGCCCGGGCCAGCACTGCAGCATGCGCACCAATCTGCCGAGGGACAGACTGCTGTGCTGCTGCAGCGCGCCGGGTGCCCTGGCGATGCCTGGCTGACACAGCGAGTGTGGCAGCAGTGAGTGCCCGTGTTGACCTGTTCACTGACCGCATCAGAGCAGCCAGTGACTGGACGGCACCACTGATCACCTGGCCAGTCGCTGACAGAGCTGCCCCGAATTCCGCCCGACTCGCTGCCTGATCTGCCCGGTATTCCACCCGACTGGTGGCCTCTGAGGGCCCGAACTCGGCCACACTCCGAGAGAGGGAATCGATGGACTCAGGCAACCGTGCCACTGCCGCCATGAGCTCCGTGTGCCGGCGCTCCGAGTCCGCGGACAAGTCTTCGAGGCGTTCCATCTCCTCGGCGAAGAGCATCTCCTGACTGGAGGCCGGACTCTCCCTCTGGGGAGAAGGCCGCCGAGCTGGCCGACCCTTCCTGCGTTGCTGGAGGCCGCTGGGCCCAGTAATTGGACTCCCCTCCGACGCATCTCCCCTCTGGGGAGAAGGCCGCCGAGCTTCCACCCCCCTCCCGCCTTTCTGCAGCCCGCAGGTCCCAGGAGCTCCCCTCCCCTTTGACACTTCCACCACGCTGCCCTCCAGGGAAGACGCGTCCCCTACATTGGCCTGGGTGGCCGCGGCTGAGGGTTCCCCTGATGGGCCGCCTTCCTCTTGCTCCTCCTCCTGCTCCTCTTCGGAGGGTCTGTCACTGGCAAGTTCAGGGACCTCCTCTTGACCATCTGAAAGCAGGAAGGCACAAGAGTAGCTTTTGAGTGAGGAAAGGGCGTCAGTGCAGGATGCATGAGTGGTGGCATTCAGCGCATTTGTCGGACAGTGGCAAAGGATGTAGATCTGATGCGCAAGTGGGACGAGAGAGGTGCAAAAGGTGATGTCCTTACCATTGCTGCCCAGAACAGGGTCGGCATCTCCACATGCAACGGGCCCAATCACCCGGCCACCCATGAGGCACTCCACGCGATGTTGCAGGTCGGTGAGTGGCTGGATATGGGGTCGGCCTCCCCCGGTCGCAGTCTGGCTCTTGCGGTTATTCGCCAGCTTGGCCTGCAAGAGAAAGGACGGCCTCTAAGTACAGTGTGTCGCCGTGATCTTGTGTGCACTGCCTCCCATGGTGGAATAGCTTAGCCAGTGTGTCGCCATGATCTGGTGTGCACTGCCTCCCATGGTGGAATAGCCTGGCCAGTGTGTCGCCATGATCTGGTGTGCAATGCCTCCCATGGTGGAATAGCTTGGCCAGTGTGTTAAGTGCAGAATGTGCAATTGATGCTCATGCCTGTCCCATAGCTGCTGGATGAAGGCTGGCCATTAGAGCTTTCAGGTCCCTTTGCCCATAATGTGAGGTGCACCTGCAAGGATGAGGAGGTCACTGGAAAGGGTACTCACCCTGACAATGCGTGTGAGGTCATTTAACTTTTTGTGGCATTGGGCACCGGTCCTGGGGATGTCGCTGTTGGCTGACAGCTTGCTGGCGACATGCCTCCAGGCTCTCCTGTAGACGCGGACCGTCGCCTTCTTGCCATTGTCCGGGTACAAAACATGGCGCCTCTTCTCCACAGCAGCAATCAGCACACTCAGATCACGCTCTGAGAAGCGCTGCGCACGTTCACGGGCCTTCTCCATGTCTTCAGGCGCTATTTGGGTCCAGCAGCAGTGTTCAGGCCTAGCTGGAGGGCTCCACTATCCAGGGCGTGGCAGCAGACAGTCGACCCTTCCCCCTTAAGAGCTGGCCGGCGCCAGGGTGTCTGCTGTCAATCACGAGATGGCCGCACCTGCGCTGCGCCCGGCCTCGGCGCTATCGATCACCACCTCTGGCTTAGCGCCCAAAGAGAGGCATCCAGCAGCAGTTTTAGCGCTCGCCCGAACTCCTAGGGCGAAGCTAATGAATATCGGAGAAGTGGCATCGATTTGGCGGCGGCCGCTAACTTTAGCGGACGCCCCACTTTAGCGCCCCAAAAGTGGCGTCAATGAATTTCTAGGCCAATGATTTTTGAGCCAGCAAGAAGAACAACGTCCTCCACCGAGATGTCGTCTCTGATTGTCCAGTACTGTCGGATTTGGTTTTGGACCTGCTGGATCTTCTCTGGCCACCCCTGTATTACCTGTTGCATGAGCAGTAGCAACTCCTCTTCTTTACCAGTCTCCTCTTGAATTTGGCTAAGCTTTGTGGGAGTAACATTTACGAGGTGGTGTATTTTTACTGTCAGGCCCTTCATCTCGTGTTTTTCGTGTGGTGACAATCGAGACAATGCATCTGCCAGTGCCATTTCTTTTCCTGGCCGGTATTTTAATTCGAAGTTGTAACTTTGGAGTCTTAACAGTAACCTTTGCAGTCTTGCTGCGGCCTTGCTTAGGTTTTTCTTGTAAATTTGTTCGAGTGGATGATGGTCACTCTCTACCTCGAATTTTCTTCCGTATAAGTAGGTGTGGAACTTTTCGCATCTGTATACTACTGCCAATAGCTCTCTTTCGATGTTTGCGTATCTTGTCTCTGTTGATGTCAATGCCTTCGATGCGAAAGCTATTGGTTTTCCTTCCTGCACGAGGGCTGCCCCTAGCCCCCTGGTAGAGGCATCTACCTGTAGGGTGACAGGTTTTTTTCTATCATAATAAGACAGGCTGGTTTCTTTACATAATAATTCCTTTAGGTGTTTGAAGTTCCTCTTATGGGATTCTGTTCTGACCATTTTTTTAAAATTCATTGATGGGATGTGGGCATCGCTGGCTAGGCCTGCATTTAGTGCCCATCCCTAATTGCCCTTGAGAAGATGGTGGTGGGCCGCCTTCTTGAACCGCTGCAGTCCATATGGTGCAGGTACACCCACAATGCTGTTAGGAAGGGAGTTTCAGGATTTTGGCCCAGCGACAGTGAAGGAACGACGATACAGGTCCAAGTCAGGATGGTGTGTGGCTTGGAGGGGAACTTGTAGGTGGTGATGTTCCCATGCGTCTACTGCCCTTGTCCTTCTAAGTGGTAGAGGTCGTGGGTTTGGAAGGTGCTGTTGAAGGAGCTTTGGCGAGTTGTTGCAGTGCATCTTGTAGATGGTACACACTGCAGCCACAGTGCACCGGTGGTGGAGGGAGTGAATTTTGAAGGTAGTGGATGGAGTGCCAATCAAGCGGGCTGCTTTATCCTGAATGGTGTCGAGCTTCTTGAGTGTTGTTGGAGCTGCACTCATCCAGGCAAGTGGAGAGTATTCCATCACACTCCTGACTTGTGCCTTGTAGATGGTGGAAAGGCTTTGGGGAGTCAGGAGGTGAGACACTCGCTGCAGAATTCCCAGCCTCTGGCCTGCTCTTGTAGCCACAGTATTTATATGGCTGGTCCAGTTCAGTTTCTGATCAATGGTAACCCCCAGGATGTTGATAGTGGGGGATTCAGCGATGGTAATGCCATTGAATGTCAAGGGGAGATGGTTAGAGTCTTGCTTGTTGGAGATGATCATTGCCTGGCACTTGTGTGGTGCGAATGTTACTTGCCACTTGTCAGCCCAAGTCTGAATGTTGTCCAGGTCTTGCTGCATATGGACACAGACTGCGTCAGTATCTGACGAGTCTCGAATGTTGCTGAACAGTGTGCAATCATCAGCGAACATCCCCACTTCTGACCTTATGATGGAGGGAAGGTCATTGATGAAACAGCTGAAGATGGTTGGGCCTAGGACACTGCCCTGAGGAACTCCTGCAGTGATGTCATGTGATTGAGATGAATGACCTCCAACAACCACAGCCAACTTCCTTTGTGCTAGGTATGATTCCAACCAATGGAGAGTTTTCCCCTTGATTCCCATTGACTTCAGTTTTGCTAGGGCTCCTTGATGCCACACTCGATCAAATGCTGCCTTGATGTCAAGGGCAGTCACTCTCACCTCACCTCTTGAGTTCAGCTCTTTTGTCCATGTTTGGACCAAGGCTGTAATGAGGTCAGGAGCTGAGTGGCCCTGGCGGAACCCAAACTGGGCGTCAGTTAGCAGGTTATTGCTGAGTAAGTGCCGCTTGATAGCACTGTCGATGACACCTTCCATCACTTTGCTGATGATTGAGAGTAGACTGATGGGACGGTAATTGGCCGGGTCGGATTTGTCCTGCTTTTTGTAGACAGGACATACTTGGGCAATTTTCCACATTGCCGGATAGATGCCAGGGTTGTAGCTGTACTGGAACAGCTTGGCTAGGGCGCAGCTAGTTCTGGAGCACAAGTCTTCAGTACTATTGCCGGAATGTTGTCAGGGCCCATAGCCTTTGCAGTATCCAGTGTCTTCAGCCGTTTCTTGACATCACGTGGAGTGAATTGAATGGGCTGAAGACTGGCATCTGTGATGCTGGGGACCTCAGGAGGAGGCCGAGTTGAATCATCCACTCGGCACTTCTGGCTGAAGATAGTTGCAAATGCTTCAGCCTTGTCTTTTGCACTCACGTGCTGGGCTCCACCATCATTGAGGATGGGGATATTTTTGGAGCCTCCTCCTCCTGTTAACTGTTTAATTGTCCACCACCACTCACGACTGGATGTGGCAGGACTGCAGAGCTTTGATTTGATCCGATGGTTGTGAGATCGCTTAGCTCTGTCTATCGCTTGTAAGTAGTCCTGTGTTGCAGACTCACCAGTTTGACACCTCATTTTTCGGTATGCCTGGTACTGTTCCCGGCATGCTCTCCTGCACTCTTCGTTAAACCAGGGTTGATGGTAATGGTAGAGTGAGGGATATGCCGGGCCATGAGGTTACAGATTGTGGTTGAATACAATTCTGCTGCTGCTGATGGCCCACAGCGCCTCATGGATGCCCAGTTTTGAGTTGCCAGATCTGTTCGAAATCTGTCCCATTTAGCACGGTGGTAGTGCCACACAACACGGTGGAGGGTATCCTCAACATGAAGACGGGACTTCGTCTCCGCAAGGACTGTGTGGTGGTCACTTCCACCAATGCTGTCATGGACAGATGCATCTGCAACAGGTAGATTGGTGAGGATGAGATCAGGTAGGTTTTTCCCTCTTATTAGTTCCCTCACCACCTGTCACAGACCCAGTCTGGCAGCTATGTCCTTTAGGGCTCGGCCATTTGTGGTGCTACCAAGCCACTCTTGGTGATGGACATTGAAGTCCCCCACCCAGAGGACATTTTGTGCCCTTGCTACCCTCAGTGCTTCTTCCAATTGGTGTTCAACATGAAGGAGTACTGATTCATCAGCTGAGGGAGGGCGGTAGATGGTAATTAGCAGGAGGTTTCCTTGCCCATGTTTGACTTGATGCCATGAGACCTCATGGGGTCCTGAGTCAATGTTGAGGACTCCCAGGGCTACTCCCTCCTGACTGTATACCACAGTGCCACCACCTCTGGTGGGTCTGTCCTGCCGGTGGGACAGGACAGGGATGGTGATGGTGGTGTCTGGGACATTGATTGTAAGGTATGATTCGGTAATTATGACTATGTCAGGCTGTTGCTTGACTAGTCTGTGGGACAGCGCTCCCAATTTTGGCACAAGCCCCCAGATGTTGGTAAGGAGGACTTTGCAGGGTTGACATGGTTGGGTTTGCCGTTGTCGTTTCCAGTGCCAGGTGGTTGTTTACAACTGAATGGCTTGCTAGGCCATTTCAGAGGGCATTAAGAGTCAACCACATTGCTGTGGGTCTGGAGTCACATGTAGGCCAGACCAGGTAAGGACGGCAGATTTCCTTCCCTAAAGGACATTAGTGAACCAGATGGGTTTTTGCAACAATCGACAATGGTATCATGGTCGTCATTACTAAGACTAACATTTAATTCCAGAATTAAATTGAATTGAATTGAAATTCCACCAGCTGCCGTGGTGGGATTTGAACCCATCTCCTCAGAGCATTTGACTGAGCCTCTGGCTTACTAGTCTAGTGACATAACCACTACACCACCGCCTGCCCTTCGTTATTCAGTGACTTCTTTTAGTAATTCTCTTAGGTTCGCTGTGTAGTCTGACATGTTCAGGATGAAAGAGCTCATACACTGGACCAAGCCGAGGTAGCTTCTCAGCTCCTTCTTGTCGTTTGGAGGTTTCATCTCTGCTATCGCCTCGACCTTTTCGGGATTAGGCTTGACACCCTCCGGTGTGTAGATCATGCCAAAAAATTTGCATTTCGTACTTTTAACGATGCACTTCTCGGCGTTCAGCTTGATGCCAGCCATTCTGGTGCGCTCCATGGCCTCGTGCAAGTGCACGTCGTGGTCTCTTTCATTTGTTCCGTAAACTTGGATGTCATCAGCGATTCCAATGGCTCCTTCACAGCCTTTGTATGTTTCATCAATCTTTTGTTGGAAGATGTCTTGGCTGACTTTCAACCCGAATGGCAGCCGCAGGAATTTATAACGCCCCAATGGTGTATTAAAAGTTGTCAGGTTAGTTGATTCTTCGTCCAGTTTTACGTTCCAGTAGCCATTTCTGGCATCCAGTTTGGAGAAGACTTTGGCTCCTGCCAATGCTGGTGTGATTTCTTCTAATGTTGGTGTAGGGTAGTGGTCTCGCTTTATTCCCTGGTTTAAGTCTTTGGGGTCCAGACAGATTCTGAGCCGCCCGTTCAGCTTTTCCCGTACCACAATCGAGTTTACCCAGTCTGTGGGTTCAGCGACCTTTGCGATTATTTGTTTCTCTTCCATTTCTTTTAGCTCGATGGGTATTTTTCTTGGAGCGTGGATGACGGGTTTCACCTCTGGATCTATTGTTATATGGTACTTGAACTCCCCGAAGCACCCTACAGTGTCATCAAAACACTCTGGATACATGTCCATCAAATGTTTCGTGTCCATGATTTGTGAACGATTTTCCAGTGGGGTGTTGCTGTCGACTTTCAGTGATGTTTTTGTTAGTTCGTGGTTTACCGAGATTAACCCCAGCTTCTCGCAGCTGTTCAATCCCAGGATCGCCGGTCCCTCGGAGTCGGTCACATAGAACATGCAGTTGATGTTTCTGCTTTTGTGTGTTCCTTTTATATAGGTTGTTCCGAGTTGTCTGATCTCGCTCCCCCCATACGCTGTCAGCGTGATGTTGTTTGCTTTTAAACATCCTCTTTTCGGGTATCTATCTTTGCCCAAGTTTTCGGAGAAGATCCTCTGGTATAGCATCAGTGGAAGGATGTTGCTCTGAGCTCCTGTGTCCAACTTGACTTTTAGATTGACGGTTGTGGGCTGCTGTCCTTCGATCCTCTTTTTAATCTGGATGATAGTGTGCCATTCTTTCTTTGGGGTGCTTTCCGCTCTGGACGTTTCGTGTAAGAGAACCTTTATGGTTTCAATGTTCAGAGCTTTGTCGTACCCGCAGTCTTCATCATCTTGCTCACCCATGGTATGGATTTTGTTTTTCTTTTGTTGGTTCTGCTGTCCACCTCTGCTTTTGGTGTGTAGCCCTTCTCTTTTTGCTCTGCACATCTTTTGCCAGTGGTTTGCTTTACCACACGTGTTGCAGCTTGTTCCATACGCTGGGCATTTTCTTCTGTCTGTATAGTCGTGTTGTCTTCCGCATTTTCTACACGTATTCTTCCCGCTGTCATATACTTGTTTTTGTGTGCTGTGCTTTTCGCGCACTGCATCTACACTGTTATCCGGTTTGGGAGTTGTCTGCACATCAACCGTATGAGTATTCAGCATTTTCATCTGTTGTTTTGTGGCTTCGTGAGCCCTCGCTGTATCTATGGCTTCTGATATTCCGAGCTTTTCTTTTCCTATTAGTTCTTTTTGCACTTCTGTATGTGCTGATCCCCATATTAGTTGGTCTACCAGCCTTTCTTCTAGTTCCGTAAACTTGCATTTGCTGGCTTCATTTTTTAATCTCATCAGGAAATTGTCAGCCGTTTCACCAGGTTCCTGTCCTAAGCTTTGGAATTTATACCTGTGTATGCGGTGGTTTGATTTAGGCTCAAGATGGTTACTGAACTTTTCAGAAATCTCCGTAGGGTTTGTTTTATCCTCTTCGGATAAACTCCAGCTGTTATAGAGATCTAAGCCTTTTTCTCCCGCCCACAGTAGAATGTACCTGACTTTTTCCTCGTCGGAGCCTTTCAGGAAACTTTTAAATGTAAGCTCGCATTTTTGCTTAAATTTCCGGAAAGCTTCCACGATATCGTCGGCTTCCCAGTTCATGATGGGGAGCATATTCGTGGTCAGTGCATTGGACGCCACCATTTTAGCTGCCCGTACGATTCGCGGTTAAAACGCTGCAGAGTTTACTTTTAAATTTCTTTCTTCAATCTGATATCTCTGGTAGTGGTTTTGTTCCATACGCTGGGCATTTTCTTCTGTCTGTGTAGTTGTGTTGTCTTCCGCATAGGCTCCAGTCTCTTCAGAGGCGTGGGTTCAGATCCCACCGCTGCCACCATGTTATGTCTTCTAGCGCTCGTAGTGCTTTATAAAGACGCCTCTGGACTCGGTAGTTTGTAATTATAAACTACTGTTTTATTTGAGTTGTAATGGCTGCCTGCTGCATGGTGCGGGGTGATATTTCTAAGTGCCTGTGCGGCGCCTGTGCACTACTTTCCCAGCATCGTAGTGCTGCTACACTTGATTTGAGTGTTAGTACACTTGTACAATGTAGTCCCAACATAACTATGTAACTATGTAACAAGCACTTTATTCCTTGCTGGCTATCTAAGTTAAGAAAAGCAACAGTAACCTTTGGCTGGTTGAAAGTTTCCATTCCCGCTGTGAACCTGCTATCATCAAAGTCCTTTAAATAATTGCAATGCTGCTGTATGTTGTGGCCCTCTACCATTTGATTTAAAGACGCATTTCTGTCTTTTTGTCTTGAATCAACAAAGCTTGATTTAGCTAAGTGGAGCCTTGGGACATCAGAGCAGGAAAGGCCCCCTCATTTCCAACCCAACCACGCCACCCCCCCCGCAAGCATCCCCACCTCCACCCCATCCCCCCCTCTACCCCTGTCGCCCTCCACCCAATCCCCCCATCTCCCCACCACCCCATTGTTTAAAAAAATATAATCTACTGTCAAAAAAAGGTTTGAGAAAACCTAACTCTGTTGGACAGAAAAAAATTGCATTTGACAAAACATAATGCAACCTCCAGAACCAAATAGGCCCCTACAATGTGAGTCAAACCCAACAGCTACCAGGAATATAAACTTAGGTCTGACTAAAGAAGCTCACTAAAGGTTGTTTAAAATACCCTATATCTATAGAAAAAAGCCTACAAATTCAATTAGAGATGCTCTGAAATATGTGCCTCAACACTATATTTACTCACTTTGCTTTTCTCTCTCCTTTATTGTTTTCTCTCCCTCTCTCGCAGAATCATAGAATATTACAGCACAGCCAGTGTATTTCTCTGCATGAGCCACTTAGTCTAATCCCACTCTGCTCACCCCACCATTTGTCATTCTTCTTTTTGAAGCAATTATCCAATTCTCTTTTAAAATAATTCATGAACTCGGCTTCAACGCCGGTTTGTGGTCAAGGATTCCACATTCTAACTATGGTAAGAATTTTTTTCCAACCTCCTCTTCAATTTCTTTTTGCGATTATCTCAAATTTATGCCGTCTTGTTCCAACATTATTAGCCAGTGAAAACAATCCATCACTATTTACCTAACCATAACTCTTCATAACCTGAACATCTCCATTAGGTCACCCCGTAACCTTCTTAGTTCTGCTGTGGAAATGTACCTTTTTAAAGCTGAATATAGTTACATGTGCCCCTTTTTGACAAACAAAATGGAGTCCCAGTCCTCCCAGAAGCCTCTGCAGAAATGTCCTCTATTCCTTCCTTAAACATGTTAACCTTGACTAAACACTGAGAACAGTTGCTTATCTGCATTGTAAACAAAGACCATTTACATGAGTAAAGGGAGCCTTACTCAAGCCATCTGGCCAGAGGCTTGACCACCAGATAACGGAAGAAACATACTGTATGAAGTATCTACATTCCAAACAGTACTGATAGTCTTAATTAAATAGTCTAGAATAAATAACTACCCATTGTATTATCAATAGTCTTTCGCTACGCCAGACTTTAGAAATATGTAGAAACTTAGATAAGGATTGAAGAACTCTTTGTCCCTTTGTCTGACTTGAAAGACACATGATGAAACCATAACCTGTTTACTTTACTGTATAAATATGTTATTGATCTGTACTTCTGGAGAGAGTCTCTGCTTAGCCTTTGACTGAGCGGGACGCTCTCCTTGCCGCAAGTAAAAGCTTAATAAAAGAACATCTACCGGAGCTGATCGTTTCAGAGTCTCATTGAGAGTTGAGATTTCGACAGTTACTTCTTGGAGGTTCCACCGAGATCGCTTACTCTCTAGTCTGTGAGTGAACAGATGCCGGCATAGTGCCTCTTCAGTGAAGGGCTTAACTGGCCAGAATAAGGTGAGCCTTTTTGCTCACAAAGAGTCTCTTTACTGTTGAGCCGCATATGTAATCTGTTGTCCACAGCGGAGGTACTGCGATCTACGAGACTCGAAATCTAAGATCTAAAGTTATTTTTGTAATCATTTCCTTTTCAGCCTATAGGCAGAAGGGATCTGATCCTGAAAATATCCGGTCTTGAAACAGCCTGGGGAGATTTTCATTAGTAGAAGGTAAGAAGAGTGCTATAGAAATCGATCGATTATCCTTGTGTGATAGGATAATTATCCTTGTGTGATAGGATAAGACAAGTCTGTGAAGGGACAGGATCCTTGTTTGATAGGATCATAGAGATGAATAAGATTTTTTAAAATAAATTAGGATAAGTTAAGGACTCGGTCTGTCGTGGCATACAACGCAGACTGAGAATTGACTATTTGTTTAGATAGAGTTTAAGGCTATGATTTGTATACCCGCGTGGATGTGGTTTGTCCTAGTTGTCCTTGTTATACTGTTGTGTTTAATACTTTTGTGCGACATTGCAATTGAAGAAACGGGAAGAGTCACTAGGGAAAGTTGTGACTCGGAAAAACATTCTTTGATTAAGAAAGGAAACAGTGCCTAATTGATCGACTACGGTTGGCTTGTGTCAACATATCTCACACACCCAGACTGAGCCTGAATTAAGAGCCTTTTTAGGCCACGTGACGGCCAGTAGAAGTGGGCGTAGAGAACTCAGTTGACCGAAAAGGATTGTGAGATCAGAAACTGTAAAAACTCTCAATCAATCAGAATGGGTGCCGGAGCAAGTAAAACACCACCAAAGGGCACGCCAGCCTATTTTATGCTCCGGAATTGTGGTCAGTCTTCAATTGACCACTTACAAAATTGGACAAAATGGACTAAGGATGGAAACAGGCCATTTCCACCTGATGGTTCCTTTGATTTAGAAAGAATAACATGTCTAGAGGAGTGCCTTATAGACAGAGACCCAGGCAGAAGAGGTAAAAAGAAAGTAAATTGGTCGGCATTTGGGGATTGGAAAAGGGAAGCTGAAAAACGACATGAGAAAAGCCTACAGGTCAGCAAGCAGTGTACTAAAGGGAAAAAGCAAGCAAATAAACAAACAGAGCAGGTAAATTGTCCTAGACATGGTAAAAACCCATTTATGATGGTTGCTAAAGAAACAAAAGGACACCCGCCAAATGCCCCTAAGGATTGGGAAAAAGATGAGGATGAGGATTGGGATGAGAATTGGACTCCCTACGGCAGGCCACCGCCATATGTTCAGCATGCTCCAGACCAAAATGAAGGTGATCAGGCCGTTCCACCTGTAGTTCAAGCAGAGCCTGTACTTCAGGCTCTTGCACCCCCGGCTGCCCCACAAAATGGCCCACAAAACGGCGCAGTAGCAGGAGCACCTGTCACTCCTGACAATGATAATACAAAGCAATTCCATGAAGGTCCGTCAGGGTATACACGGAGTCGGACAGAACAAAGGGAACGCAGTGAAAATAATACAGGATCTGATCCTCCACCCGCTCTTATAATGCCAGTGAGACTTTTTCCCAATCCAACTCCGAATGGAGATCCAGTTGGTGTTTATCGACCATGGTCACCAAGTGAGTTAAGAACAATTGTGGAAGGATTAACAGACCCCAAAACCAGTCTTGAAAAGGCCATAGACCAATTAAAAGTAATTGTCATGTGCCATGAGCCCAGCATATTAGATGGCCAAATTCTGCTAAAAGCATGGTTAAAAGACACCAAATTTGCCGAATTCGAGACGAAATTCCAAGATTTTAAAACACATCGTGAAACTGTCGGTGCCGCTCCCGGCACCAGACCGCCCAATGACAAATTCTGGAGAAGGTGCTGGGAAGCCTTACACAAGGTGTTCCCAAAGAAAACAAATTGGTCTAAAATTATGGAACCCACACAAAGAAAGGAAGAGGATGTTGAGGATTATGTTGAGAGGGTGCGAGAAATTATGAGCCAATGTTCAGGCATGAGAACAGAGGAATTAGATTCTCCCATGCTCAGCGCCGTTGTAAACGGACTACGACCTGAACTCAGGGATCCCTTTAAATTAGTTTGTTTCGGATGGCGACAGGAAACGCTATCCAAGGTTGTTTCTATGTTAAAAGACATACAAGATCGAAATAGAGAAACTAAAAGCAAGGTTACCGTGTTCATGGAGCGAGCAGCTCCAATGGCACCAGCCCCAACAACACCCACCTATTACCCACAACGTGGTAGGGGAAGAGGACGGGGTGGGGGGAGAGGACAGTTTCGGGGTAGAGGCGGTGGAGGTGTAGGACGAGGACAATCCGGTGCCTGTTACAATTGTGGCCAGACTGGGCACTGGGCTAAAAATTGCCCATCAAAACAGCAGCAACCAAATTATAACTGGACTCAACAGGCTGGTAACGGGCCACCTCCTCCACCTCCAGAACCCAATCCGTATGTGACCCGAGCCCAGGTACATGCTAGACCTCAAACTGCATTTTCTGTTCAAAATCCATTTGGACCACAAAATCAAAATTCAAATCAATTCGGCCAAGGATTCAATTGTCCGTATAATCAATGACTAGTTGCTCCATATCCAAGTGCTGCAAGTAAACAATTACCCGTTGTTTCATTAAATGCCACAAGCGAGCCTGAAGTAAAAATATGAATACAGGGAAAGGATATTCCATTTCTAGTGGATACTGGTGCCACCTTTTCGATACAAATTGGGAAAATTCGCAGGTACCTGACTTCTTCAGGAACCACCATTAAGAATGCGGAACAGGTAGAAAATCTTCTACGAGCCATTCAATGTCCTTTAAAACTTGCCATTATTAAATGCCAAGCACATACAGGCCACTTGGATGAGGTAGCACTTGGAAATGCCAGAGCTGACAATGCAGCTAAATCAGCAGCTCTGTCAGACAAAGGGGAACAAGTATCAACATTCCCAGTAAGGGAAAATAATTCCACAGATCAACCGCCCACTATTAATGATGTGCTGGCCTTTCAGTCACAGGCCAGTACGGATGAGGTATTAACCTGGGCAAGGGATCAATGTTGTAAAACTCAAGAAGGAATATGGGTTTACCATGACGGCCGCATGGTGGCACCCAAATCCTTACTTCCATGGATTGCCCGATGTGTTCATACATTCACACATGCGGGCAAAGGGGGGATGGCAGATTATATTTTGGCAACTTGGTATGCACCAGGTATTTCGGCAATTGCAAAACAAATTTGTGAAAATTGTGTTACCTGTCAGACAATGAATCCGGGTAAGACGGAAAAGGTAAAACCTGCCTCCCACCCAAACCCAACGGGACCTTTTGTACATTTACAAATGGATTTTATTGAATTACCTATGTGTATGGGATTTAAGTATGTATTAGTTATTGTAGATGTGTTTTCTAGATGGATTGAAGCTTTTCCTTGTAAAAAGGCCGATGCCACTACTGTTGCTAAATATTTGTTGAAAGAAATTGTGCCGCGCTTCGGAATTCCTGTTAAACTTTCAAGTGATAATGGGTCTCATTTTACTGGGACTGTTATAAAAGAAATGTGTAAAGCCTTACAGATTAACCAACATTTTCATTGCAGTTATCATCCACAATCAGCTGGACTTGTTGAGAGATATAATGGAATGCTTAAAAATAAACTGGTGAAACTATGCAATGACACTGGACTAAAATGGGTAGAACTGCTGCCTTTAGCCTTGATGGTAATGCGATCCGCAACTAACAGAACAACAGGCCTGTCACCGCATGAGATAGTTATGGGACGTCCCCAACGGCTACCTTTTACAGCACCATTTACTGCAAAACAAATGGACATCCATAAAATGGAAGAAAATATGTTGAATTATTGTATTGTAGGAACGTGAGTTCCTAACTAAAAGACTGAGTTCTACTCAGGCGATCAAACAAAACGAACTTTAATGAAACAAACAGGTTTTAACAAGAAACTGCAGGATAACATCGAATGTAGGTCTGCTCTCCTTGGAGGCTCCATGAGGACTGCCCCTGCAGTCCCGTGGCTGACGTCATGACATCATCATGTTTTCCCGCCAGTGGGGAATCACGTGATGAACGGCGTGACGTCATCACGTTTTAGCCGCGCTGCTAAAAGTAACCACGCTCTGTACAATTAAACAGCATAAATAAAGATACAGACTCAGGCTGCAGCTAACATGTTGTTAAAGGAATTATATACAAACGATCTGAGTCCTTTGGTGGCTCCGCCACATACGCCCCCCCAGAATTGTCTTTAACAGCAAAAGTGAGGCGTCGAGGAGGCCTGACAAGTATGTCCGAGCGACTTCGGTAACCCTGCAGAGGAAGCTGATGGACGGTGGTCGAGCTGGCGGGCGGCTGTGGTTGATCTGGCACGGCGGCTGCGGGCGGTCGGCCACGTTTCGGCGGTTGAGCGATGACGACTGGGCGGTCCAGGTCCAAGTGAGCCGGCTTCAACCGGTCCACCGAAATGTGATCCAGCTTTCCTCTGATGTCGACCGAAAAGGGTTTGTCTCCTGATTCGATGACGCGGAAAGGACCAGTGTAAGGGGGCTTGAGCGGATCCCGGTGAGCATCGTGGCGGATAAATACGTACTCGGCGTTCTTCAGCTCCGCTGGCACGTGGGTGCTCTGCAGGCCGTGATGTGATGTAGGCACCGGAGCGAAACATCTGTCCGCTTCCTGGTGGCTGACAAGTTGCTGGGAGGCGGACCATGGCTCTGTGGGAGAAGGGAGGAAATCCCCTGGTACTCGGAGCGGCTGGCCATAAACGAGTTCTGCCGAGGACGATTGCAGTTCTTCTTTGGGTGCCGTACGAAGACCCAAAAGGACCCATGGGAGTCTGTCCACCCATCCCGCACCTTGAAGACTGGCCCATAGGGCGGCTTTAAGCGACCTGTGGAATCGCTCGCACAGGCCGTTCGCCTGTGGATGATAGGCGGTGGTGCGATGAAGTTTGGTGCCGAGCCCCTGAGCTACAGCATTCCAGAGCTCCGAGGAAAATTGTGGCCCACGATCGGAGGAGATGTCCGCCGGTACCCCGAAACAAGCAACCCAACAGGAGATGAAAGCTCTAGCGATGTCTGCCGAAGTGGTGGATACCAAAGGAATTGCCTCTGGCCACCTAATGGTGCGGTCCACCATGGTGAGGAGATGCGTATAACCATGGAAAGGCAGAAGTGGCCCCACAAGGTCCACATGCACGTGATCGAAATGACGCTCCGGAACAGCGAACGTAGCCACTGGAGCTTTTACATGACGCTGGACCTTGGCCTTCTGGCAGGCCACGCAGGTGTTGGCCCAGTCACGGACATCGAGGTGCACACCCTTCCAGGCGAACTTTGCCGACATTAGCAATTGTGAAGCCTTCATACCAGGGTGCGACAACCCGTGTATGGCATCAAACACCTTCCGGCGCCATGCGACTGGCGCGATAGGTCGGGGAACGCCCATGGAGACGTCGCAAAGGAGCGTGGTGCCTGCGGCCTGGAAACTGACGTCGGTCGCTTGGAAACTAGAGGGGACAGTTCTGTATGATTGGACCTCTGGGTCCGAGGCCTGATCCGCAGCCATGAGGGCGTAATCAATCCCCAGGTGAACCGCATGGACTGTCGCGCGGGAGAGGCAATCCGCCACCAGGTTGTCTTTACCAGACACATGTTGAATGTCCGTGGTAAATTCAGAAATAAACATCTGGTGACGTTGTTGACGAGCTGACCACGGTTCAGCGGTCTTGGCCATAGCGAACATTAGAGGCTTGTGGTCGACAAAAGCCGTGAAGGGACGTCCTTCTAATAAGAACCGGAAATGGCGAACGGCTAGAAAAAGGGCCAGTAACTCTCGATCGAAGGTGCTGTATTTTCTTTCATTTCTCCGTAGTTGACGGCTGAAAAACGCCAGCGGTTGCCACGTGCCATTCACCCACTGCTCCTGCACTGCGCCGATGGCGTAGTCTGACGTGTCTGTGGTAAGGGCAATGGTGGCACCTGGAAGTGGGTGCGCCAGCATGGTTGCGTTGGCCAAGGCGCTCTTGGTGTTGACGAACGCCTTGTCCATCTCGGCCGTCCAGCTGATTGGATCCTTACCGGACTTGCCCTTGAGGGCCCCGTACAAAGGCTGCATATGCTGAGCCGCCTTAGGGACGAATCGGTGATAGAAAGTGATCATCCCAAGGAACTCTTGCAGGGCCTTGACGGTTGGCGGGCGCAGGAAAGAGGTAACAGCTTCCACCTTCGTCAGTAAGGGGGCGGCGCCGTCTGATGTTATGCGGTGTCCCAAGCAATCGATCCGCTGCAGGCCGAACTGGCACTTGGCCGGGTTGATGATCAAACCGTGCTGACTGAGGCGTGTAAAGAGGGTACGCAAATGGCAGATGTGCTCTTCCTTGCTAGCGCTGACGATGAGAATGTCATCGAGGTAGATGAAGATGAAGTTTAGGTCTCGGAGCAAGGAGTCCATCAAGCGCTGGAAAGCCTGTGCCACGTTCTTCAAGCCAAACAGCATCCACAGGAACTCAAAAAGGCCAAAAGGGGTGATGACTGCGGTTTTCGGGACGTCTTGCGGGTGCACGGGAACCTGGTGATACCCCCGGATGAGGTCGACATTTGAAAAGATAGAATTTCCCGCCAAATGGGCCAAGAAATCCTGAATATGCGGGATCGGGTACCGATCAGGAGTAGTGGCGTCGTTCAGGCGTCGGTAGTCACTGCATGGCCGCCAGCCGCCGCCCGGTTTTGGAACAATGCGGAGAGGCGAAGACCAGGGACTATTCGACCGGTGAATAATCCCCAGCCGCTCCATCGTGTCGAACTCCGCTTTCACAGCCGCGAGCTTGCCGGGTTCAAGCCTTCTAGCCCGTGCGTAAACCGGGGAGCCAGTAGTGGTGATATGATGTTCAACACCATGCTTCGTGGCCGAGGAGGAGAAAGTGGGCCTGGTCAGCTCCGGGAACTCTCCGAGGAGCCGAGTGAAGTCATCCGGAGATGGGAACGTGCAGGGGATAGAGCGCGACACAGCGGTACCGTGGTGGCACGGAATCGAGTGGAAGGTGGCCGCGTTGATCAACCGGCGGTGCCGGACATCGATGAGGAGGCCGTTGGCACACAGAAAATCCGCCCCTAGGATGGCCTGCGAGACTGTGGCCATGACGAATTCCCAATGGAAGCGCTGACCGCCGAAACACACTTGGACCCGCCGCTTTCGGAAAGTTCAAATGGCTGCGCCATTAGCTGCCATGAGGGAAAAGCCGTGGTCCCCAGCTTGCATATCGAGATTCGACGCAGGTAGGATGCTACACTGCGCCCCGGTGTCACAAAGGAAACGTCGACCCGATAGGGAATCGCTGATGTAAAGAAGTTTCCCCGACGATCCGATGGCCATCGCAGCCGCGGCGCGCCCGTTAGACCCGGTCCTCCTTCGCCAGGAACGCTGCAGGAGCTTTGTTTTGTTTTTGGGCGAAAAGCTGCAGGGAGAGCGGCAGCGTCGTGCTTTCGTGGCAAAACGGGCGTGGTAGGAGCACCAGCCCGCTGCAAGAGGAGCTGGAGCCGCATCTGTGGGGGATGGGCGTCTTGTGGCAGCGCAGCACTGCTGGGTTACTGTGAAAATCTTATCTGCTTTGGCAGCAAGCTCAGCGCAGTCTGTGACCTTGGACCTGGCTAGGGCAGCCTGCACCTGCTCTGGCAGTTGGCAGAGGAATAGCTCCCGGAAGAGGAAGCATTCCGGTTCGGCACCTAAGAGCGTGAGCATTTGGCTCATGAGCTCGGATGGTTTGGAGTCCCCGAGGCCGGGCATAGCGAGGAGCCGGCGAGCGCATTCTGACTTCGAGAGCCCGAAGACTTGTAGCAACTGCGCCTTTAACATATCATACTTGCGGTCAGTAGGAGGACTACCGAGGAGGCTGACGATCCGCGAGGCAGTGGCGCTATCGAGGGCGGAGACCACGTAGTAATAATGGGTCTGATCCATGACGATGTTCCTGATGGCGAACTGGGCTTCAGCCTGGATAAACCACGCGGCTGGTTGTTGCTCCCAGAACTGTGGCAGTTTCAGAGTCACGGCGTTCATTTCCGTGCTGAAGATCTTCCGCGAAAACCGTTCACGAAAGTCGGGGTCACCAATGTAGGAACGTGAGTTCCTAACTGAAAGACCGAGTTCTACTCAGGCGATCAAACAAAATGAACTTTAATGAAACAAACAGGTTTTAACAAGAAACTGCAGGATAACATCGAATGTAGGTCTGCTCTCCTTGGAGGCTCCACGAGGACTGCCCCTGCAGTCCCGTGGCTGACGTCATGACGTCATCACGTTTTCCCGCCAGTGGGGAATCATGTGATGAACGGCGTGACGTCATCACGTTTTAGCCGCGCTGTTAAAAGTAACCACGCTCTGTACAGTTAAACAGCATAAATAAAGATACAGACTCAGGCTGTAGCTGACACGTTGTTAAAGGAATTATATGCAAATGATCTGAGTCCTTTGGTGGCTCCGCCACAGTATTGCACTAACCAAATGTATTTTCAGCTTTCATTCACAGGTAAAAGAAGCTCAAGTCGAACCAGCGAAGGGAAGTACCATAACCTGGAGCCCGGAGAATTCGTTTACATCAAGATTTTTAAACAAAAAAGCAGTCTACAACCCAGATTTGAAGGACCATACCAGGTTTTGCTGAGTGTATTAGGGACAGGTTCCTTGAGCAGTATGTAACTGAACCAACCAGGGGGCAGGCAATCTTAGATCTGGTCCTGTGTAATGAGACAGGATTAATAAAAAACTGTCCTAGTAAAGGATCCCCTTGGAATGAGTGACCATAATATGGTTGAATTCCAAATTCAGTTTGAGGGTGAGAGAGTTGGATCTCAAACCAGCGTACTAAGCTTAAATAAAGGAGACTATGAAGGTATGAGAGTAGAATTGACTAAAGTGGACTGGGAAAACAGATTAAAGTGTAAGACGGTACAAGAGCAGTGGTCTACATTCAAGGAGATATTTCACATCTTTCAAGATAAATATATTCCACTGAGGAAAAAGGGGAATAAAAGAAAAGACAGCCATCCGTGGCTTAGTAAAGTAATAAAGGATAGTATCCGACTGAAAACAAGGGCATATAAAGTAGCCAAATCTAGTGGGAGGATAGAAGATTGGGAAGCATTTAAAAGCCAGCAAACAATAACTAAAAGATTAATTAAGAAAGGGAAGATAGATTATGAAAGTAAACTAGCAAAAAATATAAAAACAGATAGCAAGAGTTTCTACAGCTATATAAAAAGAAAAAGGGTGGCTAAAGTGAACGTTGGTCCCTTAGAGGATGGGACCGGGAAACTAGTGGTGGGGAACATGGAGATGGCAAAGACGCTGAACAAATATTTTGTATCAGTCTTTACAGTAGAGAACACTAAAAATATCCCAACACTGGACAAACAGGGGGCAAAGGGGGGGGGGAGGAGCTAAACACAATTAAAATCACTAAGGAGATGGTACTCAGTAAAATAATGGGACTTAAGGCGGATAAATCCCCCGGACCTGATGGCCTACATCCTAGGGTCTTGAGAGAAGTGGCGGTAGGGATTGTGGATGCATTGGTGATCATTTTCCAGAACTCCCTGGACTCCGGAAAGGTCCAGGCAGATTGGAAAACTGCTAATGTAACACCCTTATTTAAGAAGGGAAGTAGACAAAAAGCTGGAAACTATAGACCAGTTAGCCTAACATCTGTGGTTGGCAAAATGTTGGAGTCCATTATTAAGGAAACAGTAACAGAGCATTTGGATAAACATAATTTAATAGGACAGAGTCAGCATGGTTTTACGAAGGGGAAGTCATGTTTGACAAATTTGCTCGAATTCTTTGAGGATGTAACATACAGGGTGGATAAAGGGGAACCAGTGGATGTAGTGTATTTGGACTTCCAAAAGGCATTTGACAAGGTTCCACACAAAAGATTACTGATCAAGATAAAAAATCACTGGATTGGGGGTAATATACTGGCATGGGTGGAAGATTGGCTATCTAACAGAAAACAAAGAGTTGGGATAAATGGTTTGTTCTCGGGCTGGCAATCAGTAACTAGTGGTGTTCCGCAGGGGTCAGTGCTGGGACCCCAACTCTTTACAATCTATATTAACGATTTGGAGGAAGGGACCAAGTGCAACATGTCCAAGTTTGCCGACGATACAAAGATGGGAGGGAAAGCAGTGAGTGAGGAGGACATAAAAAACCTGGAAAAGGATATAGACAGGCTAAGTAAGTGGGCAGAGATTTGGCAGATGCAATATAATGTTGGAAAGTGTGAGGTTATGCACTTTAGCAGAAAAAATCAAAGAGCAAGTTATTATCTAAATGGAGAGAAACTGCAAAGTGCTGCAGTACAAAGGGATCTGGGGGTCCTGGTGCATGAAAGACAAAAAGTTAGTATGCAGGTGCAGCAGGTGATCAGGAAGGCCAATGGAATCTTGGCTTTTATTGCAAGGGGGATGGAGTATAAAAGCAGGGAAGTCTTGCTGCAGTTATACAGGGTATTGGTGAGGCCACACCTGGAATACTGCATGCAGTTTTGTTTTCCATATTTAAGAAAAGATATACTTGCTCTCGAGGCGGTTCAGAGAAGGTTCACTCAGTTGATTCCAGAGATGAGGGGGTTGACGTATGAGGAAAGGTTGAGTAGGTTGGGACTCTACTCATTGGAGTTCAGAAGAATGAGAGGCGATCTTATCGAAACATATACGATTGTGAGGGGGCTTGATCGGGTGGATGCGGTGAGGATGTTTCTACTGATGGGTGAGACTAGAACTAGGGGGCATAATCTTTCAAAACTGAGATGAGGAGAAACTTCTTCACTCAGAGGGTAGTAAATCTATGGAATTCGCTACCCCAGAGAGCTGTGGAAGCTGCAACATTAAATAAATTTAAAATGGAGATAGACATTTTCCTAGCAGATAAGGGAATTAGGGGTTACGGGGAGAGGGCAGGGAAGTAGACGTGAGTCTAGATTCAGATCAGCCATGATCCTATTGAATGGTGGAGCAGGCCCGAGGGGCCGTATGGCCTACAACTGCTCCTATTTCTTATGACAACTAAGACTGCAATCAAGATAAAAGAAAGGCCAACATGGATCCACGCGTCCCATTGCAAAAAAGCACCCGATCCGGAGGAAAAGGAGAAGGAACCAGAGGGAGAGAAAAAGATTTACACAGACTATGGGGACCGACAGTACTATGCTAAACAGGATTATGCTTTGTGTTACTGATAGCACCAGAGGTACAGACACGTGAACAAAGGGAACTGCATATAAATGTATTCATGGCACTGAGTCATGAGTATGCACAAGAAAGAGATTTATCAACTGTTGGGTATGTGCACATGTGCCCATTCACTCGAAAGGAGGCATCCCTCTAAGACCCATTCCCTTTAACGAATCAGGAATGGCTGAGTGGATAATCAGTCAGAACGATACACGCAGTAATACTTCCCAGAAAAGGCACACATCCTATCGGGGCACTACTAGTACAGAGGATTGGAGGCCGGAATGGGAATCAGCAGGCTATAATCTCACTGCCTTCCAGGGGTGGTACCAACCCAAATATAATCGGACTCGGCAGCCCCCATTCCTAGTGCTTACTAATACCCCAGGTATAGGGGCCCCAATGGGTAAAATATGTTTAGTAAGGAACATAGCAGGGGGCGAGAACGTAGGTAAAAGCAAATGCGCCCAGAATTTTACCATAACTCGACCCCACAACTGGCGTGATGTGGGTCAGTTTAACATGACAAATGTCCGTAATAAGACGGGTGGGGGTACCTGGACATGTTCCTACCCTATTATGACAAAGAAGAAGTTGCAATTCACTTCTTATAATGGAACCTATTTTATCTGTAGTCATAAGGCCTACCCCTGGTTACCACAATCATGGACGGGATCCTGTTACTTAGGATATGTGATACCCTTTATTAGAACAACAAAGACCCTGAGGGACGCCTATGAAAGCCATCGACCTAAACGGGATTTGACATGGTTGAATGGAATATTCAAGGTAATGATACCACTCTATGGGACAATGTCAAACGAGTGGGAAATACGGGAACTGGCTAAATTAGTAGAATCAGTAGCCAACGCAACCTCACAAACCTTCGAAAGGGTAAATGACGAAATGGTAGCCATTCGGACAGTGGCTCTCCAAAATCGTATGGCCCTAGATTATCTCCTAGCCAAGGAAGGAGGGACATGCGCTTTGATTGGTGAGGAATGCTGTACGTACATCCCGAATCACTCAGAAAAGATCAGCAGTCTGGCAGAACTTATTAGAGAGAAGGTAATAGAGTACAAACAAATTACTGGCCTAGGCAGTACCACTTTGTGGGGTTGGGCATCTGGATGGCTAGGATCCCTGGGAAAATCCCTGGTACAGGGCCTGATCATATTCTTGCTGATAATCTTTTCCCTATACCTTCTGTTTGTATCAATCAAGTGCTGCTGTGTCAGAGTGGGAAAAACAGTGTTACCAACAGCAACCACTACTAAGGTTATGGTAGCAACAACTACTGAAGGATTCTGTGCGGAAATGGAAATGGAAAGTCTAAGCAGGATTGGAATGGATTAAGTTGTCCTCGTGAAGGACAAAAGGGGGGAATGTGGAAATGTACCTTTTTAAAGCTGAATAGTTACATGTGCCCCTTTTTGACAAACAAAATGGAGTCCCGGTCCTCCCAGAAGCCTCTGCAGAAATGTCCTCTATTCCTTCCTTAAACATGTTAACCTTGACTAAACACTGAGAACAGTTGCTTATCTGCGTTGTAAACAAAGACCATTTACATGAGTAAAGGGAACCTTACTCAAGCCACCTGGCCAGAGGCTTGACCACCAGATAACAGAAGAAACATACTGTATGAAGTATCTACATTCCAAACAGTACTGATAGTCTTAATTAAATAGTCTAGAATAAATAACTACCCATTGTATTATCAATAGTCTTTCGCTACGCCAGACTTTAGAAATATGTAGAAACTTAGATAAGGATTGAAGAACTCTTTGTCCCTTTGTCTGACTTGAAAGACACATGATGAAACCATAACCTGTTTACTTCACTGTATAAATATGTTATTGATCTGTACTTCTGGAGAGAGTCTCTGCTTAGCCTTTGACTGAGCGGGACGCTCTCCTTGCCGCAAGTAAAAGCTTAATAAAAGAACATCTACCGGAGCTGATTGTTTCAGAGTCTCATTGAGAGTCGAGATTTCGACACTGCTGAAAAAAAATCTTAACTTACCAAGTCTCTCTTCGCAATTATAATTCCTCATCCCTGGTAACCCTCAGAAAAATGTATCTTTTCCTTTGCTTTTATATCCTCCATATTACAGGGTACCTAAAACTGCATACGATATTCCCACTGGAGCCCAAGGTCTTATATGAGTTCAATATTACATCTAGGTAGATGGTCCTAGTGTGCATGACGCATTGTTGCTGTCAACCTGCTACACATTTATTGTTGGTTCATGTCGAGCCCTCATCCACTTTAAAGCTCTTTCATTGCTTATTAGGCATGTCAATACTCCAGCAAGGCGCACATTAAAGCTGCAACTTACAAAAGAAGCTCTTGGCACACTAATCTATATATATAAATCGGTACTTCTGTCATTCTGTCTTTCTGTCTATCTGTCTTTCTGTCTTTCTGTCTATCTGTCTATCTGTCTATCTGTCTGTCATCGCGTGTGCGTTGCGGGTATGCACTCGAAAGTTACAGGGCGTACCTACGCGCGCGTTACCTCCAAAGAAAGCTTACGCTTCCGAGACGGTTTTAAGCGTATTTACGTTTCGGCCGGGCTAAAATTGCGCCCGCGGTATCCCAAAAACCTTCAACATTCCGCTCATTAGCATCTCATTATCCGCTCATTAGCGACAGAGTGACCGACAGAGTGACCTCGAGCTTGACCAATCGTACGCCGGGTTGCTGGCGTGTGCCGCCAGGCCAATCGGTGCGTGTGTGGCCGGGCTTTATCGTTCTGAACCGAGGTGAGTCGCCGCCATCTTGATTCCAAACTTTTCCTTTCTTTTTCCCGCTTTCTACGTCTTAAAAAAAAAACGTTGCTTTTAAAACACATATTGTTTTAAAAAAAAATGATTTAGAAAGTAATTAACTTATCTAATCTCATTAATTTTCCTACCTTTCCCCGTTTTTCCAGGTAGGCCTAGAAGCCTCGGCGTCTCCTCCGCACCCACGCCTGAGCTAGGCACCTCCCGGCCCCACTCGAAGGCTGAAGGGCCAGCCTCAGCCCAGCGCCGCTAGGGTGCGCGCGCAGCAGGGGCTGAGACCCGCTGTCTCTCTCTGGCTGGCCGGGGGGCGGGGCTTGCTGAGCGTCCAGCGTTACCCTGGCAACCGGGCCCGCCGGACGTCTCGCGCAGCCGCAATCGGCGGTCTTCACCTCGGGGGGGGGGGGCCGCGACCCTCGGGCGGGGGGGGTGGGGGGCTGCGCGTGCAGCAGGAGCAGCTGAGACGCGGCGTCTCTCTCTCTGGCTTGGTCAGCGTCACGGTTACCCTGGCAACCGGGCCCGCCGGCCGACAGTCTCAGCTCCTGCTGCGCGCGCAATCGGCGGTCTTCACCTCGGGGGGGGGGCGAACCCCGCCCTCCCTCCCCCCTTCCCCCCTTCCCCCCCTGCCCTCCCTTCCCCCCCTCCCTACCTTCCTCCCCCCCGCCCTCCCCCTCCCCTCCCCCCTCCCTTCCTCCCCCCCCCTTCCTCCCCCCTCCCCGCCCTCCCCCTCCCCTCCCCCCTCCCTTCCTCCCCCCTCCCCGCCCTCCCCCTCCCCTCCCCCCCTCCCTTCCTCCCCCCTCCCCCTCCCCTCCCCCTTCCCCGCCCTCCCCCTCCCCCCCTCCCTCCTCCTCCCTCCCGCCCTCCCTTCCCCTCCCCCTTCCCCTCCCCCTCCCCTCCCCCCCTTCCCCTCCCCCTCCCCTCTTCCCCCTCCACTCCTCCTCCCCCCCTTCCCCTCCCCCTCCCCTCTCCCCCCTCCCTCCCCCCTCCCCTCCCCCCCCTCCCCCTCCCCTCCCCCTCCCCTCCCCCTCCCCCCTCCCTCTCTTCCCCCCAGTCGCTCTCTCTCTTCCCCCCAGTCGCTCTCTCTCTTCCCCCCAGTCGCTCTCTCTTCACCCCAGTCGCTCTCTCTCTCTGTTCCAACAACAACATTCCCTCAAAAAAGCCTCGGCACCGCCGGGCACTTCAGCTTCTATATATATAAATCGGTACTTCTGTCATTCTGTCTTTCTGTCTATCTGTCTATCTGTCTATGTCTGTCATCGCGTGTGCGTTGCGGGTATGCACTCGAAAGTTACAGGGGCGTACCTACGCGCGCGTTACCTCCAAAGAAAGCTTACGCTTCCGAGACGGTTTTAAGCGTATTTACGTTTCGCCGGGCTAAAATTGCGCCCGCGGTATCCCAAAAACCTTCAACATTCCGCTCATTAGCATCTCATTATCCGCTCATTAGCGACAGAGTGACCTCGAGCTCGACCAATCGTACGCCGGGTTGCTGGCGTGTGCCGCCGGGCCAATCGGTGCACGTGTGGCCGGGCTTTATCGTTCTGAACCGAGGTGAGTCGCCGACATCTTGATTCCAAACTTTTCCTTTCTTTTTCCCGCTTTCTGCGTCTTAAAAATAAACGTTGCTTTTAAAACACATATTGTTTTTTAAAAAAATGATTTAGAAAGTAATTAACTTATCTAATCTCATTAATTTTCCTACCTTTCCCCGTTTTTCCAGGTAGGCCTAGAAGCCTCGGCGTCTCCTCCGCACCCACGCCCGAGCTAGGCACCTCCCGGCCCCACTCGAAGGCTGGAGGGCCGAGCCTCAGCCCAGCGCCGCGAGGGTGCGCGCGCAGCAGGAGCTGAGACGTCTCTCTCTGCCGGGGCTTGCTGAGCGTCCAGCGTTACCCTGGCAACGGGCGCAATCGGCAGTCTTCACCTCGGGGGGAGGGGGGGGCGGCCGCGACCCTCGGGGGGGGGGGCCGCGACCCCTCGGGGGGGCCCGCGACCCTCGGGGGGGGGGCCCGCGCGCGCAGCAGGAGCAGCTGAGACGCGGCGTCTCTCTCTCTGGCTTGGTCAGCGTCACGGTTGCCCTGGCAACCGGGCCCGCCGGCCGAGAGAGACGCCGCGTCTCAGCTCCTGCTGCGCGCGCAATCGGCGGTCTTCACCTCCGGGGAGAGGGGGGGGGCGCGACCCTCGGGGGGGTCGCGACCCTCGGTGGCCGCGACCCTCGGGGGGGGCGCCCGCCACCCTCCCCCCCCGCCCTCCATCCCCCCCTCCCCTCCCCCGCCCTTCCCCCCCGCCCTCCCTCCCCCTCCTCCCTCCCCCTCCCCCCGCCCTCCCTTCCCCGCCCTCCCTTCCCCTCCCTCCCCTCCCCCCCGCCCTCCCTTCCCCTCCCCTGCCCTCCCTTCCCCCCCCTTCCTTCCCCCCTCCCCTCCCCCCGCCCTCCCTTCCCCGCCCTCCCCCTCCCTCCCCCCTCCCTCCCCCCTCCCCTCCCCTCCCTCTCTTCCCCCCACCCCTCCCCTCCCTCTCTTCCCCCCAGTCGCTCTCTCTCTTCCCCCCAGTCGCTCTCTCTCTTCCCCCCAGTCGCTCTCTCTCTCTCTCTTCCAACAACAACATGCCCTCGAAAAAGCCTCGGCACCGCCGGGCACTTCAGCTAGTACATTATAAAGGCCTTGCACAGGAAATCAATTGAACACAACCTAGCTGCATGATCAAGGATTGACATAAAGGGTGGGGCTATAGGTTGGGCAAATGCCTATTACTATATGTGCCCCTTCAGTTTACAACATCTCAAGACTACTTCTGAGCTTGCAGGACAACACAGCATGTAATAGAAGGGAACAGAACCAAACTGGAAGAGGGCTCAGAAATTACAACCCCTGACTCATTTTGAGGAGGCCTCCTTGTACATCCTTTTTTTATAAAGGTATTGAGAGAATAGGGGAAGCAAAAGCTGGAGGCCTCCCCCAAGCCCAGGGCTTTTGTCCCCCTTCACACTCATTCATACACAGATGTACACACAACCACAAAAAAAGTCACATCAAGTATTTTGCCATGCAAGCTCGGTTTGAAGGTGTGTCACAGAGTCAGCGTTCTAATGATTGTTCCATTTCTGTCATTATAAGCCTGGAACATTTGCTTGTCAGCACTGATCGTGTTACTGTTAGAAAGTAGCAAGGATGGATAGCCAAAGGCCAAGGACTGCACCACGCTTTTCAGACTCATCCCTGCATACACTGGTGGAGGCAGTCAGAGCACGCAGGGAGGTCCTCTTCCCTGCTGATAGGCAAAGGAGACCTCCAAATGACACCAAAAGAGCCTGGCTGTATATAGCAGTGGAGGTCAGCAGCAGGGATGTGGTAAGGAGGACCTGGCTCTAGTGCAGGAAATTATTTAATGATCTCATGAGGTCAGGAAAGGTGAATGCAATGCCACACTTACCTTCATCCTGATATGCCTGTCAACACATCCCCATCACTCTGCCTTCCCAAGCCTACTCCTGCACATCATTCTTCACACCAACATATTCACATCCCCATCTGACTAACCACCCCTCACACTCACCCTCATCCTAATGCAATCATAGCAAGTAACACCACACAAGGAGGCCATTTGACATTGGCACCTCCACTACCTCGTAGTCACCCTCTACAGATGTAACCCATCCATTCCTGACACTCATTCCATCACTCTCACTCAAACTTCTCTTCTTTCCCTTCTTGCAGGAAAATAGAGTCCAGAACAATAGGGAGAGACAGAGAACCGGAGGTGGCCCTCCAGTCTTCAGTCAACTAACAGCAGCAAAGGAGGGGCCTCTGGAGGTATCGGGAGTTGAAGAGATGCTGGCGGTGGGCGATGGAGAGAAAAGGCATCCCAGCAACCTAATGACAGAATCACATCTCATACAGACACATGGCATACAGCAGTCACTCACATGGTGACTGATGTCAGCAGCCAGTGAAATGCCATCATGAGCATAATGGTAACGATACCTATTCTTATCATAACACTTCTGATTCATCTCTTTACTCTCCCACGGGCAATCAACTGCCCCCTCCCCACCCCCGCTGGTGTTAAAATCACTCTTAAGGGTCTCTCAACAAGCACTTAATGATTTCAATGAGGTCACCTGCCTCTGCCGATCGGGTCCATGTCGCGCCTTCAAAGCCGCCCAAGTTAAATACGCGAGGCGGCGGGATGACGGCAGGTTCCCGACGTGCTCGCTATTTCTGGGATTTTTATTGCCGACCCACCCCCAAACCCGCACACTCAGCAACAGGAAAATTCCAGCCTTTATGTTTCATGTCAACATCGTTTTGAAATGGCTGAACCAGGGAAGTTCAAAACCTTATTAGAGAGAGAAAGAAAACAAGGATCAGTTATCTCAGTACAGTCGTTGCCTAGATCCTAGGAGCATATCAGACCAGTGACAGCATGTCCTATTAGTTGATACCCTAGTAAAGAGGTAATTCAGTACTGTAAAAAGGAGAGGGCAATTCATAGGGGAACTTCAGAGAGTCATTGCTGAGAGATCGGGTGCAACATAATTTGACATTGCAATTGTTTCCCAGTTGCACAATAAAATCATATAATACCCTGGCAGCTTTAAATTGCCAAGCAAATATCTAATTTACAATATTGGATTAGTCCCTAACTGGCAGGGAAATCACGGCACCCAGCAGTGCCACTGCTTGTTACTGCATTTCCACCCCCTCCCCGACAATGCTGCTGTGTTTCAGCCGAGAAAAGTGGATTAACGAGTTTTCTTCTCAGTTTTCCAACTCATTAATTAGCTCCTGTGTTACCCATGAATGGACTTACTGTTCCTGAGCTTTGTGAAGTCTGGCAATGGATCATGAAAAAATGGGGGGAGGGGGAGAAAAACCTACTGACAAGGCTCGATGTGGAGCCTGAAACTGGATCATCAGACAGGCTGTTTACGTAGTCCTATCTCGTCACAGACGATAAGGTGCAAGGGGAGAGCTTGTCAAAGTTTGGGAGGGGTGAGGCAGACTTTACAAGGACTTTCCCCACCAGAAATGCAAAAAGGTTTTTGAACATTATTTTCTTTGAGGTGAGAGCAACATGCTTAGCGAGAGAAGTGGAAAGCTTGCCCAACAGCTTTGTGGGGGCAGCAGTATTTCTTTAATATGTAGATTAATTTAAAGTGTCTTCATAATTTGGTGTCTGGCACTTGCCTTATTTGTATATTGCTAACAAAGGTGAGCCTGCTGCCTGAGAGTGTGCAATCAGCAACATCTAAAAAGCCTCAGTGTCAAACTGAAGCTGCGATACCATTAGTTTAAAGTCTTAGCTAGGCCCAAGTTAAAGTTGCCAGACCAGAAAAACCCTCAATTGACTCCAAAAATAAGTCAGAATAATATTTGTTTAAAATACTTTACTTGGTTCCAATTGAAGCTGTAATTCCTTTAGAATAAAAAAACATAGCCTCAGTTAGGCCCGAAATGAAGCATTCAGGTCCTTTAGGGTCAATCTCAGTCATGTGTAGAATGCACCCCTCCCTGCATTTCCTTTTCTCCAACCAAAACATTCATTTTCTAAAATACTTCAGCCTGGACAGGTTGGGCTTGTTTGGCTTCCTTGGCAGAACATGATCGATAACGTCAACTCATTCTGGAAACACTAATTAGGTCAAATAGTTATTCCAAAATTTCAGTGGGGAAGTTATGGCTCCACTCTCAGCATGGTCTCTATTTTACACTGAAAGTTTAAAAGTTTCTCTTTTATGTGCATTGCTTGACATTTTTTTTCCCCTCAAATTGTTCCCTCTTGCTCCTGTCCTTTTCCATTAGCTCACACTGGGAGTGCTCCACTACCTCACCCAAGCACTTAGTCTTCATGCGTGTCCTCGACGTTAAAGGGGGAATTTTAACTCCCAGACAGTCAGTCAGCAGAAAGTGTGGACAAGCAGGAGAGGTCCTGGTCCATGTTAACAGTCAGGCCTCATTAACATAGATGCATCAGATGCTCTGCTCAGTAGGCTGTTAATACCTCTGCTACCTCCTACTCTTCTCCATCTCCTCTTCCTCAGCTGGTCACCGTATGCCTGGTGACAAGGGCTGGGCCCTCATGATGGCGAGGTTGTGGAGCATGCAGCAGACCACGACGAATCTTCAGACACGCTCTGGTGAGTACTGCAGGGCTCCCCAGAGCAGTCCAGGCAGCGGAAATGGTGTTTAAGGGTGCCAATGGCCTGCTCCATCAGATTCTGTGTGGCATCGTATCTCTCGTTGTACGCATGCTACCCACATGGGGTTGGTTTGCTGAGTGAAGTCATGAGCCAGGTGGTCAGCGGATAGCCTTTGTCGCCCAGTTGCCACCCTTTGGTTTGTCTTGGTGGCTCAAAGCCTGAGGGAACAGCAGACTGGCACAAAATAAAAGCATCATGACTGCTGCCAGGATACCGGCCATTCACCAACTGCACATTCAGCGAGTGGTTGCTCTTGCGGTACATCTCAGCATTTAGATACGATACCCGCAAAGTCACGTGCGTACAGACGATGGTGCCCTGCATCTTGGTGAAGTCTGCTATCCTGGCAAAGCCACGTAAATGCTCCGCCTGCTTCTCTCTGGTCTGTCACCTCGCTTATGCAGCAGTGGACAGTGAACTGGGAGATGTTACAGATGTCGCCTGCTCCAGCTTGAAAGGATCCCGACATGAAGAAATTCAGGGCCATGGTCACCTTCACAGCCACTGGCAGCGCTGTCCTTGCCCTGGCGTGAGGCTGCAGGTCTGGTTGCAAGAGGTGGCAGAGTTCTGTGGACACCTCCTTCATAAAGCGCAGATGCCTCACACACTGCTCCTGGCTCAGGCTGAGGTCAGAGAATTGGTCTCGGAGGGCCCAAGGTGGGTAAGGCCTCCTGCTGAGAGCCCTTCTCCCCCTCCTCCTCCTCCCTCTGTGAACAGCTTGACCTCTTCTTCACTGCCTCTGCTCCGTCTCCCTGTTATGATGCAGGCCAAGGGGGGTGACAACTAGAGCACCCACGACTGAGAGCCAGTGGTCTGACCAGAACCCTTGAAGTCAGATGCAAGGCCTTCTCCATTTGCAGCACCACTCCCTGTCACCTCACCAACTTTAAGCAGCTCTACAAAGCTGTAAACACTCCACAAACTTACACAGAGACAGTAGAAATTAATCAGCAACTAACCTTAGAGTGGTTGCTGATCCCTTTAAATATCGCTGGTGGGGGGTTCTTGTTGCTGCTGAATGCATGTTCACCTGTGCAAGGTTAAGACAGGGCATTAGCTCCAGTGTTGAGGATGAAAATGGCAGCGCTGGCTGCCCTCACCTCGATGCTGTCCGACGCGGCAGGCATCAGAAGTGCAGGCACAGCTCGGAAGCCATTTTGTCACAAAATGGCACGCATAGCGCCCAAAATTCAGGTGCTACGGAGCTGAATTTCTAGCCCTTGGAGTTTATCACAAACCACAAGAGCAGACTACCATCATACTTCAAGCCCTGAATTAATTGCCCACGTATCTGCTCTATTTTTAATAAGTGCGGTCTTCATTTTCGTGTTTTATTCCATTCGGACCTGTTTTCCTTTGTGCTGGTTATTGGTGCACATACCAAACGTCTGTCCTCTCCATGGCCTCGCCAGCTTGCTGGCATCCCTATCATAACTGTGAATGTGACGCCATCATTCCTAGTCTGCTATTGATTTATTTGAAAATTAATTCACGTCTTTCCCCCATCCCCCTCGCCTCCTGGTGCCAGTAACTCACACCGAGATACGTGATGATCCTTTGAGCGTGAGTTAAGAGCAAACTGCAAATGCTGAAAATCTGAAATCAAAAGAGAAACTGGAGGTACTCAGCAGGTCCGTCGGCATCGGAAAGGAGACAAGATGAGTCAGTGTTTCAGGTCGGTGCTCTTCATCAGTTCACAAGTCTCGATCCAAAGCATCGATCTACCTTTTCTCTCAGAGATGCTAGCAGTCCTGCTGTGTACTTCCAGCATTTTCTCCTCTTTATGCAGGACAGTGAGTGTCAGCAGGGTATTGAACCACAGAGGCATCACAGCGGAGTCCTTGCATTCGAATAACCTGCTGATACTCCCTCATGCATATTGCAGCAGGGAACAGTACAATGATCAGGAGATGGTTGATTTTCCCCTCCCTAGCCCAGGGGCAGTGATACCAATTGCAGCATCCCAAGTGTTGGTCTGGCTGTGAGCCACTAACTCAGTCCAGACAAGGAACTGTCTGGTCTTTGTAGATCAATGCCATAGCATGGGGGGCATTTGCCCGTGAAGGGTCTTGGGGCGATATGTACCTGAAACTTCAGACTCACAACGACAGCTTTGCTTACTCAGGCAGTCATAACAAACTCTAATTGTAAATGACCTTTCCCCTTCTCCACCATTACACACAGGGTGGAGATATCCTCAGAGGAGATAATTAAAGCGGGTGCCAATGGCTGCAGAAATATAGCTTACAGTTTAAACAAAAAACTTCACAGACTTTGACAACAGCCAGTCTGTGTTTGGTTAAAGAACTGTCCAAAAGGGACTCTGGAAAAAAATTAATGAAATGAAAATAAATCCATGCGCTCAGAAATCCGATGCTGCAATTACAGCCAAGTTGAAAGGGCTGACTGGAAAATAAGAACCTGCCTGGTTAGATTTAGGAGACCACAGGATACAATGAAGACTGTTTTTATTGCACCTTTAAGTTAGAAAAGCAGTTCTATGTTATGCTTATTTTTTCCCCTCCAATTTTGTGTCTGGTTTCTCTCTTTACTCCACCTGTAATAAAGGTAACAACTCATTGGTTGCTAAGTCGCCTTCTGCGTCACTCACCCAAGAGGTCGTTGCCTCAATCCTGTCCTCACTCAGATGTCTATACACACTAAATAGAACCACGGAACAGGAACCCTGGATGAATTTTCCTCTCTCCAGTTCATGGACACTGAGGCTAAATGTAGTGCCCTCACTGATGTGGCTAAGTCAACACACATTAGGGACCAAAACTAGCCTATATTACTCACAGGCACTGTGCATTTACTCTTTGACCATGGGGGAGAGGGGCTTCAGTAGTCCTTATTTATCACTAGTGATAAGCCTAGAATCATTGACTCACTGAACGATACAGTACAGAAAGAGCTTATTTGGCCCATCGAGCCTATGAAAGAGCTATCTAATTAGTCCCATTCCCCTGCCCTTTCCCCATAGCCCTGCAAAGTTTTCCCCTTCAAGTATTTATCCAATTCCCTTTCGAAAGGCTTATAGTGAGCAAGGTGAGCAAATTTCCCCCGAATGTCTAACACCCAACAGTCAGAGGTTGGACGCTAACATCTACCTGTGGTTGCCAGTATAAACACAGTAACATTTGTGCCCCAACTGGTCTCATGGTAGTTAAGCATGCCTCTTGGATAGGTTTCATGACAAAATCATTTTGTAGATGGTTCTCAGATTCACTGCACTGTTGGCCCATTCCAATCCACCAAACACATGCACTCCATCGGTTTGCTATCTTGACGACACTATTGTTTTTGTTTAAATGGGTAGTTGCAGCTGTACATGTACATGGAGGCAGGTGTCAGCAGTGGCGCAGTGGGTAGCACTCTCACCTCTGACATCAGAAAGTTATGGGTTTAAATCCCACTCCAGAGAACACAAAATCTAGGCTGACACTCCAGTGCAGTCCTGAGGGAGTGCTGCACTATCGGAGGTGCCGTCTTTCGGATGAAATGTCAAACCGAGGCCCCGTCTTAGGTGGGTGTAAAAGATCCACTGGTGTCCTGGCTAATAGTCATCCTTCAACCAATATCACTGAAACAGAGTACCTGGTCATTATCAAATTGTTGTTTGTGGGACCTTGCTGTGCACAAATTGGCTACCACATTTCCTACATTACAACAATGACTACACATCAAAAGTACTTCATTGGTTTTAAAGCACTTTGGGACGGCCTGAAGTCATGAAAGGTGCAAGTTCTTTCTTTCTTTCTAATACCTAAATGTATCATTAAATCCATCAAAATAGACTAGTAAACCATCAAAACAGTAAATATCCCACCAAAATGCACCAATAACCCCATTAAAATCTATCAGTAAATTTGGGAGGCTGGGTGATGCAGCCCTGCTTCACCCTAGTTCTCAATGGACACTGGTCTCTTTGCTGATGTTGGGGTTACTCTTCTGAGGCTGGGGCTGAGGCACATTGTTACAGTAGACTAGAGGGAGCTTACTGCACAGCTAATCAATGCTCTACCTGTCCTGGATGTTGACACTGGTTGCCAAAAATTGGAAAATGTTTAATTCAGTTAGCATTAATGCTCCTAAAACCCACTTTAAAAATATATTGAGGCTAAATTCGATAGCGCCGAAAATGGGCGCAGGGATCGCAATGCGCAATTAATTCGCGCCTGTTGCTTCCAATGCAAGCAGCACGCAAACTTCATGCTGCCTGCTGATTTAAATTATTGCAGCATTGAGGCAGCGTCAAATGTACTGTTAAGTGGCTGAACGTCTCAACAGGGGACCCAAGTTCATACAATGCTAGCACTACTTAAAGCTAGCCTGCACTGCTTAAAGCCAGCCTGCACCTCTTAAAGTGGAGGTGCATTCTGTCTGCAGCAGATGCTGGAAGTGGCTGGGGAAGAGAGTCTGGCCTGTAAGAACTGTGACTAATGGCGCAACAGAGAAGAGAGCATGCTCCAAGGTTCTCAGATGCTGCACTGGAGGCCTTGGCGGAGGAGGTGGATAGGAGGAGAGAGATCCTATATCCACAGTGGGCCAGGAGGCCCTCCAGACAAACACTGCAAAGGCAGTGGAAGTGGGTAGCCATGGCGGTCAATGCCAAAGCCAAGCCCCAAAGACCTGGATGCAGTGCCGCAAAAATTTCAATGACCTCTCACGAGTGGTCAAGGTCATCTTCAAATGCCATATCCCACCAACTGCACCACTAGTCTCACACACTGCTCAATGCACCACACCCCCATCAATCACCTACCAACAATCTCTATCAAACAGGATTCATACCTCACATTCATAGCTTCACATACCCCTCATACACTTACCACAGCTGCAAGCCTCGCACCCACATCTCACTGCTTGCACAAACTGCCAACTATTCAACCATGACAGCCACATCACCCAAACACATTGCACCACACTCACTGAAATATTTCTGTGATAAATCCATGTAGGGAAACAAGGAACTCGAAGAGGCGAGATATTAGAATTAGTCCGTGTACTTTATTAAACAACTGCGTAACAAACATACAGGCCTGCATCCTCTCATTCCACCTCCCCTGACCCAGCACTAGCTACAGCACCACCTGGTGGATAACCTTAATCATAACATCCCAGATTACTATATTCCTCCCCCCTTAAGATTTCAGTATGAATTTCTTAACAAACAACCATTCCTAAGGGTCACATAAGAAGTCTCCATTCACTATGTTCAATACTTGACGAATCTAACAAGTCAGTACCAATCTCTCTGGTGGCTTGTGAGACCTTTGTGAATGTCTAACAGTAAAGTCCCTGCTTGTTTGTGGTGAAGCCACCAGCTGCTCCTGAGCAGTGCTCAGAGTATCTGACTCGGCAATGATGGTTCCCTCTTGACGAATGGGTTCCTGTGGAATTGTCTCTGTCCATGGTGGTGGCACCACAGATGCACTTGGATAACTGGGGGCAAACCTGTCCTCAGCCATTGCATCTGGAACCTCAATTTCAATTTCCCCTTGCCTGGTAAGTATCTGATCTACATGTCTGCGTACCACCCTACCATCTCCCAACATGACCTTGTATGATACTGGACCTGTCATTGAGTCTATGAAGCCAGGAATCCACTTTGGTCCATAACTGAAATTCCTGGTAAGGACCGCATCTCCTTCTCCAAAACTTCAGCTCTTTGTTCTTTTGTCATGGTTCTCTTTTTGTTTGTTTTGTCTGTTTTCCATTTTCCATTTTAGGTCTGGGTGGACAAGGTCAAGAGTGGAGCGTAGTGTACGACCTAATAACATCTCAGCAGGAGAGAGTCCTGTGGTGGATTGAGGTGTTATTCTGTAGCTGAACAGAACCCGTGACACTTTGGCTGCTAAACTCCCTTCTGCACTTTTTTTTATCATCTCCTTAATTTTTGTATGGCTCTCTCCACAAGTCCATTTGAGGACGGATGATATGGAGCCGAGGTCACCTGCACTATGCCATTGTTTCTCATGAACTCTTTTGTCTCTGTACTCACAAAACAAGTGGCATTGTCACTTACCACGATCTCCGGTAGCCCTTGATTACTGAAGATCTGACACAGGCAGTCTATAGTCGTAGTGGAGGAAGCAGAATTAACAGGATAAACATCCATCCATTTGGAATGTGCATCAATGATTATGAGGAACATCTTCCCCATGAATGGACCCACATAATCTAAGTGCAATCTTCCCCATGGTTTATCCGGCCACTCCCAGGGGTGGAGAGGAGCCGCTGCTGGTGCCTTCCTGTGTACCTGACAAGTGCTGCATGTCTTGACTAGATTTTCTATCTCCTCATCTAGCTTTGGCCACCACAAGTAACTCCTAGCCAAGGCTTTCATACGCAACACCCCAGGATGACACTGATGTAGTTGCTCTAGGATAGACTGTCGTGCTGGCTGTGGAATAATCACTCGTGCTCCCCACAACACGCAACCATCCTGCACACTCAGCTCTGTTTTCCTGACACTGTAGGGTGTGAAGTCAGTCCCTTCCGGATGCTGTGGCCATCCCCTCACCATATATTCTCGAACTCTAGACAGTACTGGATCTTTACCTGTCCATGTTCTTACTTGCTCTGCAGTCACAAGTGCCGTGTCAGTGCCCTCCAACATCAAAACTTTGTCCTCTGGAGCTGCAAGGATAGGTGTGCCTGGCAGTGGAAGACGGCTCAAGGCATCTGCGTTCCCATGGTACTTGCCCACCTTGTAGACGATGACATACTCATATGCCCTCAACGTTACTGCCCACCTCTGGATCCGGGGTGACAACATCTGTGGAACTGCTTTCATTTCATTGAAAAGAGAGAGAAAAGGTTTATGATCGGTGCATATGGTGAACTTCCTGCCATATATGTACTTGTGGAACCTCTGTAACCCAAACATTACTGCTAACCCCTCTTTGTCTAACTGGGAATAGTTTTTTTCCGCTGGTGTTAGAGTTCGGGACATAAACCCTATTGGTCTTTCAGTTCCATCTTTCATGTGGTGTGAAAGAACTGCCCCCACCCCGTAAGGTGAAGCATCACAAGAGAGAATGATGTCTTCCTCTTCATTGTAGTGAACCAGCACATCCGACGACAGCATCAGTTTCTTGGACTGTTCAAATGAAACCCCCTGCTCCTCTCTCCACTGCCACTGTGTCTCCTTGCGCAGTAGTTTGTGAAGAGGTGCTAACACTGTTGACAAGTAAAAACCTGTTATAATAGTTCAGCAGTCCCAGGTAAGCTTTTAACTCAGCCACATTGGTAGGAGCAGGGGCCTCCTGCAGTGCTTGTACCTTCTCCTTGATTGGATGGAGCCCGGTGGCATCCACTCTGTGTCCCAGGAACACTGCCTCATTCCCCAGGAAAGTGCACTTACTCCTCTTGAGCCGTAACCCTGCCCTCTCCAATTTCTGTAGTACCTCTCTCAGAGTGCTCAGATGCTCCTGGTCGGTTCTTCCCGTCACCAGAATGTCATCCAGATAGATGGAAACATGTGGAATCCCTTGCAGTACACCTTAGATTGTCCTCTGGAAGATAGCTGGACTAGATGAGACACCAAACGGTAAGCGGTTATATGTAAACAAGCCCTTGTGTGTATTTATGGTAATATACTTCTTTGATTCGTCATCCAGTGTAATCTGCAAGTATGCATGACTCATATCCAACTTTGTGAATTTCTTTCCTCCAGCCAGGTTTACAAAGAGATCCTCTGTTTTGGGAATAGGATACTGCTCTAGTTTGGACACCCGATTGACTGTCAATTTATAATCTCCACAGAGTCTTACCGAATTGTCCGGTTTTAAAGCAGGTACTATGGGAGCTGCCCATTCTGAACATTTCACTGGCTCCAGTATGTTCTCTCTCAATAGACGGTAAAGCTCACCCTCTACCTTTGGTTTCACGGCATAAGGCACAGGTCGTTGTTTAAAAAAGCTTGGCGGTGCCTCCTTGTCTACATAAATCTTAGCTGGGGGGCCATTAAATGTGCCAAGTTCCTCCTTGAACACATTCTCATGTTCACTCAACACTTCTTGCAAAGTCAACTGTTTGCCCTCATCTATTTGATTTACTGCTCCCCAGTCTAATTTAAGTTCTTTTATCCAGCCCCGACCTAACAGGTTTGGTCCGGTACCCAATACTATAACTACAGGTAGCTGCTCCACTGTGTCCCTGTGTTGCACAGTTACATTAGCTGCACCTAATGTTGCTACTCATTCACCTGTATATGTTTTAAGATGCAGAGAGCAAGACTTTAACTCTGGAACTTTTGCACGGTTCCACAATTTTGAGTACTCTGCCCTGTTCATTATGGTTACACCGCACCCTGTATCAACTTCAAAGTTCACCTTAGAGTCATTTACTGTCAGTTGCAAGGTGATAGGAGCCACTTTTGGAATGTTCTCTAACATGCTATACATTATGAACATGTCCTCTTCTTCCTCAGCTTCCCCGCTGATGTGGTGTGCTCCATGTTTTTTCACTTCTCTTCCTTGGTTTTGCTTTCCTCCCCCTTTTGGTTTGGATTCCTCCACAGGTGATTTTGCCCTGCATGCTCATTTTATGTGTCCTTGTTTCCCACACTTGTGGCACTTTTCCTCCCGAAACTGGCATTCACTCACCAGGTGATCGCCCTTGCATCTATAACATGCCTTCACATGCTCACGTTGTGGTTTCTGACGCATGTTTAACTTGTGCACAATAACCTGACCTGCAACTTGCTTAGCATTAGCCCTGTCTGAACCCTGTATTTCTTTTACATCTCGGTTCACTGTCTCTATGGCTTGAGCAAGTTCCAATGCTTTTTCATAAGTAAGCCCAGTCTCGGATAATAATCTACGCTGCATTCGGTCATCCATTATTCCGCAAACTAGCCTATCTCTCAGCATTTCCTTCAGGTTGTTCCCATAATTGCAATCTTGTGCTAATTTACGCAACACCGCTACATAGTCCATTACAATCTCTTCCTCTTTTCTGTTCCTTGAACTAAACTTGAACCGTTGTACAATCTCACTAGGCTTAGGGTTGAAATGTTCTTTTAGCAAAGCCACTAGTTCAACAATTGATTTGTCCCCAGGCTTTTCAGGACTGAGCAGATTCTTCATCAAACTGTAGGTTTAGCTGCCCACTGAACTAAGCAGAATGGCTTTCCTTTTTCCAGCATCATTTATTTCATTTGCTTCGAAGAAATAACCCAACACTTCACAGTATTCCTCCCAGGTTTGTGCTTGAATATCAAAAGCGGAGACTACTCCTACCATGGCAGCCATGCTCTCGTCCAATTGGTAGCTAACTTTAGCTCATGAGTTTGTTTTTTTAAAAGTCCCGGCAGACTTCTCTTCTTTATTCAGTGTCCTTTTACCTCATCGCCAAATGTGATAAATCCATGTAGGGAAACAAGCAACGCGAAGAGGCGAGATATTAGAATTAGTCCGTGTACTTTATTAAACAACTGCGTAACAAACATACAGGCCTGCATCCTCTCATTCCACCTCCCCTGACCTTAACCAGTAGCAGCACCAGCTACAGCACCACCTGGTGGATAACCTTAATCATAACATCCCAGATTACTATAATTTCCTTCTCTCTCGCAGGACAAGTTGGTGCATAACTGGAAGCAGCAGGAGCTAACCGGCAGGGAAGAGATGCGCCTGCATCACCTACCCTGATGGAGGAGGCGGTGGTCGCCATCATTGGAGCAGCCGTTGCTGAGCTCTTGGCCAGAGGCGGGGCTGAACCCACTGAAGATGACGGTACCCTTATACCTAATCCTTGTTCTCACATCCTACTTCCCCCTCATCCCACAATGTCTTTTACTTTAAAAGCTGCAGATGGTGTAAGCATGCACCTGTTACTTTCCCCCTGCCCACACTGCAACCCTACCCTTGTGCCTTTCTGCTTTCAGATACCCAAGAAATGCAACCTGATTGGGCAGTGGTGGCAGAGCAGCAGGTGGAAGAGGAAGATGGCGGTGATGATGAAGTCATGCGATTTCACACTCGCAGGCACCAGCGCAGATACCGACACTGCGCGTACTTTAGAGGATAGCCTAGGTGTGGGATCTGCACGTGGTGAGACACTGGGGGCAAGTGGCCTGCAGCCAGGGCAGGGGGCAAGGGTAGCGCAGGTGCCAGCTCCCCAGAGGGCCAGGTTGCACACAAGTTTGGCTGCAGAGGACTTAGATGAGCACTTTGATGGGGCAGGCTACAGAAGAAGGCTGATGGATAAGCATACTGAAATGCTTGGTGCATTGGCAAGCCTGCCAGAAAGGCTGCGTGCAATGTCAAGGAGCATGGAGGAGTCTGGCACCAACTTGGCGTAGAGCTTTGAGTCATCTTTTCCAGCATGAAAGTGATGGCCAACTCCATTAGCACACTTGCGGACCCAACCAGGATGATGGCCGATGTCTCAGCTTCCATTGCAGCACAAGCAGCAGCCACCCAATGTCAGGGTGCTGCAGTGGAAGCTTAGACTTCTGTCGTGCAAGCTCAGACTGCTCCCATGCAGGCTCAGCTTGCTGCCACGCAAACTCAGACTGCTGCCATCGTGGCTGCGGTTACCAGTATTCAAGGGGGCTTGCAGGGTGTCACAGCAGTCCAGCAATCTGTCCCCTAGCAGATTACTAGGATTGCTGAGGTGCCACCCTGGGGGAGTGGCATTGGCTCTGTGGAGCATGAACCTGCTGTCTTTCCTCAGGATGACGGCATTCGTCCTCCCATCGCTGCCACTCTGCCAGTGCCATTGCTGTTGCCTGTCAGCCAGCCAGCCCAGACTGCTGCTGCCCATGTCAAGATGGTGCAGTCCGAAGACAGACCTTATAGGCCTAGAGCTGTTGGATGTCTTCCATCAAGGTCATCTGCAGTCTCCCCCACTGAAAGTCAGCAGCCTTCCACCAGCCATGCTGCAGCCAGCCAAAGGCACACAGAGAGACACTAAGGGAATGCAGAAGGGTGATTAGTTTATGTTTGCATACAATATGGCATGATTTCATTTATAAATTTGGTTTGGAATGTTTATTTTGCGTTGGTTTTTATTTTTGCATTGTGGCCAAGCGGAAGCTGTGATGGTCAGTGACAGAGGGGAGATAAGGTGTGGGACTATTGGTGAATGTGGAATTGGGGTTGTGTTCACTGGTATCCCAGTCACATGTATACATGAGTCAGTCAGCCAGAAGGGGCTGTCTGGGACGCCTCCCCCATTCCCCCTCCTCCTCCTCCGCGTCTGGCTACTCAGATGGTCGCCATATGGTGGCAAGGGCTGTGCCTTCACGATGATGAGGTCGTGCAACGCGCAGCAGACCAACACAAATCTCAACACCCGCTCTTCCGCGTACTGCAGGGCTCCTCCAGAGTGGTTCAGGCAGTGGAAGCATTGCTTCACCGTGTCAATGGTCTGCTGGATGATATTTTGTGTGGCAGCATGGCTTTTGTTGAATGAATGCTGCCCACATGTGCATGGATTGTGCACCGGAGTCATGAGCCATGTTGTTGATGGATAGCCCTTATGGCCCAGTGGCCACCCTCTGGCTTGTCGTGGTGGCTCAAATGCAGATGGTACAGTGGACTGCCGCAGAATGAAGGCATCGTGACTGCTGCCAGGATACTGGGCATTGACCTGCATGATTCGCTGAGTATGGTCGCACACCAGCTGGACCTTGAGGGAGTGGAATCCCTTTCGGTTGCGGTACATCTCAGAGTTGAGATGCGCGCCTCCAAAGCGATATGCATGTAGTCAATGGCACCCTGCACCATGGGAAAGCCTGCAATCATAGAATCATAGGAAGTTACAGCACGGAAGGAGTCCATTTCGGCCCATCATGTCCATGCCGGCCAACAAAGAGCTAGCCAGCCTAATCCCACTTCCCAGCTCTTGGTCCGTAGCCCTGCAGGTTAGAGCATCCCAAGTGCACATCCAAGTACTTTTTAAATGTGGTTAAAAATCCTCGCAAAGCTGCGTGCTCGCTCCGCCTGCAGCACTCTGGCCAGAGAGAAGGAAATGTATTCAGCTCTCTTGGAATATAGAGCCTCAGTTATCTCCCTTATGCAACAGTTGACGTCATGATCTGCCTACTCTGCATACTTCGGGCACACGCTCCCTGCGCCCACGTTAAAGCCTTACCCAAGATGGCGTCCAATGTGGCCTGCACCAAAAGTGTGTGTGCACACCGTGGATGCCATTTTGGAACCAAAACAGCACCCGTAGCACCCAAACAATGGGTGCTAGGAGCCGAATTTTGCGGCCACTGTTTGTTTGTAGCTCATCAAACTATGCTCTCAAACATGCCCAAAAAAACTCAATATTTTGAATATGGCTGCATGAATCTGATAAACCTGTTCCAGTGCTTGCTAAAATATTGCAAAATCCTGGCTGGAGAAACAGATAGTGCAAAAGAGAAAGCGTGTGTCAAGCCAGGAAAGTACAGACTATCAGTCCAGTCAGTGGGGCTTAGTATCTAACAACACTTTAAATCCTTAGTCACGCCAGACTAAAAGGAGTAAGAGGTATCACAGCAGTTAAGACTCAGATCAGTCTCATCATTTCCAAAAATACGGAGGGTTTATTTTTCAAATGGTTGCCTTGCCAATTAGGTCACGCTGCCATCAGGACTCATTAGGTGCCGTTTCAGACAGGCTGAAACTATAAAAAAAAGGAATAGAATTCTTCCACACATTTAACTACTGTTCGATGCCACCCAGTCTGTTTCACATTCAACACTCTTTCCATTACCTCCAAGAAGATTAAATTCTGCCTTGCTTACTGGCAGTCACCTGCTTTCTCAGAAGCCCATAATATTGGCACACCCCTGACTACTGCAAACTTAGGTACCATGGCATAAACAACATACTCAGAAAATTAAAGCAACATGTTATCTATCCCTCATTTGGTATCTGGGCTAGACAGAAGGGAGCACTTTAACACAAGGCAAAGTGTTCCAGCTCAGAGAGGGGCCGCCACAATTTTTTTGAATGATTATTCTAAAGTGATTTTTCCACAGAATTTACATACCAGCATGGCTCATGGCGCATACAATGTCCTGCAGCATTCACAGATCCAGACAGAGAGCTATACAGTATCGAGATAATTATGCACAGTTGGGTAGCATTATACAAAGACTGGAATAGTGTCAATCTTTGGTGGGTGGCTGCAGGTGAAGCGATCGAGATGTGGAATCAGGGTATGTTACTTACTGAGTACAACCAGCAAGGGGTAGCTTGGGTAGGGTGGCATATAGGAAGATGGTGGGAAGTTGACAATTTCCTGTTCCTCCCGAGGCCATGCCCGTCGGGATTGGGGGGGAATGATAGGGAAAATACAACTGGAGTCGATACTCATGAAGGAGCCAGAAGTTTTTGGTAAGTAAGAAAGAAAGAACTAGCATTTATATTACATGTTTTATATTTTTAGGATGTCCCAAAGCACTTCACAGCCAAAGAAGTATTTTGAAGTGTAGTCACTGTTATAATGTCAGCAAACACAGCAGCCAGTTTGCACACAGCAAGGTCCCACAAACAGCAATGAAATAGATGACCAGATAATCTGTTTTTAGTGATATGGTTGAGGGATACCGAGAGAATTCCTCGGCTCTTCCGTGCACTGCAGCTAGCGTGTGTAGATATGGCACTAGGGAGCAGGGAGAATTCCATAAGCTTGTACTCTGCAGGTGATCCTTACTCACTAAGCATCAGGCTGGCCATCTACATAGTGGTATCTAAGCGGATGGAGCCTCAACGTTATTCTATACACAGAAGCATGACACACACATGCATTTTTCACAGCAGCATATCGGTATGCTATAATAAAAGCCTTAACCTCCTCCCTGTCTGCTACTCTGAATGAGTTGTTACTGGGGCCCAGTCAATATAGAGGTGAAGGGTTACAGTGACCTCGGTGGCACTTGTCTGCACTGTGGTGCCATGCAGATGGGAATCTTCCTGTTGGGGTTAAAGGTCAGTTTTCAAGTGAGGCCACAGTACAAATGGCCATTGTTACTGATTGGAATGAGTAATTGCAACAAAAAAATAATGACAGAGATGGCTTGATATAGGAGGGAGGTGGTCCACCTCAGGCCTATATTTTCCTAAACTTCATTAAAATCTGGAGGATTTGTTTCTTAAACAACAGTCAATCTGATCACTGCTTCAAAATGCTTATGAGCAGTGAGGCCCCCTCACCCAACTCTCAACTCCACTTAAAAAGACTTTCCAACTTGATAAGTGTCAGAATTTAGTCCCAGCATGGGGAAGAAAGCATTCCAGATTCCCCCTCTCTCTCCCCTCCATTCAGCCCTACTGCTGCTTTTCTGCTCTGTGACTAAATTAGAGAGAGACAACAGGCTATTATTCAATGAAAGGGTTGTTTTGCTGCCTTGGTGACTCGCTGAAAGAGGTCTCCAATTAGTCTCACCAGCCCCCTTCTCTTTTCCCATAGCCCTGCAAATTTCCTTTTTAAGTATGAAAGTCATATGCCCTGACCGGGAACCTTATCAACTGATTAGATATTTCCTGTGGACCTTACCCCAGAGCCACCCCAAGGCATTTACTAGATGCTTTCCTATGCAAATCTTGGCCAAGTCCAAGTGGTATATATTGTTATTGTCAGCCTTGACCCTTGCACTTCTCAAACTCTGCCCGGATACATGGAGATCACCGACTGGCTGATTCTGATAGGAAGCTGACCTGTGATTGTTGAGATGCTGAAATTGGGCCATTGTCACATTAAGAGGTGCTTTGTGAGCTGGAAGCCTACGCGACTCAAGCCAGTCGAAAACAAATGATTCCCTACAGTGATTGGAGAGAAAGGCAACACATCCTATGTGGGCAATGAGCTGGAAACTGCGGCAGAGAAAACGAAGCTGATAGAAGCAGCATTTCTGCTAATATCCAAGCTTTGGCAGGCAATTCACAAAGAGTTACTTGCAAACTGGTCTGGACACTTCTGCAGTTACTTAAATACAAGTAGTGTTTATGCAAAGCAAGAAAAATATAAAAAGGTGTTATTTTTGGCCAGGGTTTTGGACATTGATACCAAATTAATAAACATGGTACCTTAGCCTGCACGCCACTCTCAGCAGGCAGTAGCAAACCTGTCTTTTACATTAAACAAAAGTTTCTCTGAGGCTACTTATGTTAGAAGGGTTTCGACCCGAAACGTTGACTCTATTTCTCGCTCCACGGATGTTGCCTGGCCTGCTGAGTTTTTCCAGCATTTTCTGTTGTTATTTCGGATTTCCAGCATCCGCAGTATTTTGCTATCGTACTTATGTTACAACTGCTCTTAACATCAAATTTCAAACTTAATAAGGTCTTTTAACTTTGATTCTCTGCTCCACCTTATCCCTCCCCACCCCTTACCCCTACCCCATCCCCGTCAAAATTTGACTGGCTTCAGGCCTACTTGTAGCCAAATAGAAAAGCCTGGTTTATAAAGGACTCTCACAGATTTATAAAACTATAAATATAAAATAAACATGACCTGGATTCCTTGTAAGTAAATCACTGCCCCAGCCCCAGCACTGCTCCTGATTAGGACCATACAACAAAAAAACGCCTTGTGTGAGGATTAGAGGGTCATAACGCTCAACTATTACTAAGAAAATGCAGCAATCTGGCAGGTTGTTCTACTCCTGCGAACAGTTTCAAACTGACTGACAACAGTATTGCCACAAGGTAAATAGTTGCTAGCTTGTGATTCAGAGAAAACCTATTTGCTGAAATCTATTGGAATGTGATAAGAGGTACATTCCCTGTTGCATCTGACTTTCAGAGATTAAGTGTGCCCCCAGCTGGTAGATGATAAAGCATGGATCACGTACTATCATGCATCAATTGTGCTCATGATGGGTATGTAATTGTAAGGACCCAGTGCAGCCTTGCTTCATGTCTAGTTCATCATCAGTCCTGCTCCTTCGTGTGCCTCTGAACCTCCGCTCTCACACTGCCCTTCTGTGGGCCATTGATTGAACTGGGATTAGGTGCTGTTTATCCTCCTTTACGAGTTCTCCAACTAAAAATCAAAAGGCAAAGCAGTGCTACTTGGAGGTAGGGCGGTCCCAGCATTCATACAGCGAGTGAAAAAACCTTATTAAACTACTGGTCCTATGGGCCCTGAAATTCCACGGCAGTGCTGCTGGTCTAACTTTGGCAGGAATCCAGTGGAACCCCCACCACCCCGCAAAGGAAACCAGGGAGGACCTGTCACATTGGGTTTGCACCGTTTCTGCCTGCTTCCTCGTTGCTCTGTAAGGGGCGGAGCTTCTGTCTTCCTCTTTCAAGGCAAATGATGGAACGTGGGCATGGGGCCCACCTAAAATACTAAGCTTCAGTCCTGATGTCTCAGCGGCAGCTGGTACGCCCCATGCAAATGAGGCACCCCCTTGCTCAGGGACCAATGGACGCGGTGGTCAGGGTTAGAGGGGAGAGGGACCCTGGGCAGCTACCAACCCAACCACCCCACCACCACCCTATCAAACAGGCAGGAGGCTGCCCACCATTCCCTGATGCATGGAGCAGGCAGCCACCAGAGAGGCGCCTCAGGTGGCACTTCTACCCACTAGCCGCATGCGCATGAGGTTCCCTCCCACAAAACGCCAACGTGGATCAGTGTTTGGGGGGCACCGGTCCTCTTGGAAGTTTGGGGCTCTAGTCTCTTTTTACTCTTCCTGCGAAGGAAATGCGTTGAGTTCCATGCACGTGGAAGCTTTGCCTCATCACCCAGCGGTGTAGCTTTCCCGAGACTGCCCCTTGTGCATGGCTTTGGTTGTGATTATGATCCTGAACTAAATGTTAGTCAGTAACATTGCTTTAAGATAATTGCAGAAACTGTAATGTATTGGAGCCCTTATTTAGTGAAATCTTGTTGATCAAAAAATGTCATCTTCAGATGCTTTTGTAGTGTCACTTGATTGAGCAATGTGGACTGAATGACAAAATGCAGAATGTCAGAGGTTTGGCTACACTAGCTCATCTTGAAATTCTTGCATTCCCAACAGAGATTCAATGGAACTGGTTTTCCTCTGCTTTGTTTCATCCATAAACTTAAGCTCATCTAAAACTCTGCTGCCCGTAATCCTAACTCGCACCAAGTCCCGTTCACCCATAGCCCCCTGTGCTCGCTGACCTACATTGGCTCCCGGTCCGGCAATGCCTCAATTCTAAAATTCTCATCCTTGTTTTCAAATTCCTCCATGGCCTCGCCCCTCCCTATCTCTGTAACGTCCTCCAGCCCTGCAACCCTCTGAGATCTCTGCGTTCCTCCAATTTAAATCTGGCAGCATTTAAATCTGGCGACGCGGCGGCTTACAGTGCAGCTAGGACCAACCTAAAAAGGGTACCAGGACTGCCAAAAGGAAACAGACACTGCAGATAGAGGATCATTTCCTCAACAACTCGGACCCCCGGCGCATGTGGCAAGGCATCCAGTCCATCACTGACTACAAGAGCAAAAACACCAGCCCCCCGGTTAGCGATGCCTCCCTTCCGGAGGAGCTTAACAACTTCTACGCTTGCTTCGACAGGGACAACAGGGAGCCGGCTACCAAAGCCTTGCCACCCCCGGAAGACCAGGTGCTCACTCTGTCGACCTCCGACGTAAGGGGTGTTCTACGCGGAGTGAACACAAGAAAGGCTGCTGGACCGGATAGCATCCCTGGACGGGTACTCAAGGAATGTGCTGATCAGCTGGCTGATGTCTTCACCGCCATCTTCAATCTGTCATTGGCCCAGGCAGTAGTCCCTACATGCTTCAAGACCGCTACCATTATTCCTGTGCCAAAACAAACGGCTGTGACGTGCCTGAACGACTATCGACCTGTCGCACTCACACCCATCATAATGAAATGTTTCGAGAGGCTGGTCCTGGCTCACATCAAAGCCAGTGTTCCTGCCTCTCTTGACCAACACCAGTTTGCCTATCGTGCAAACAGATCAATGGAGGATGCAATCACAACTGCTCTACACTCTGCATTGAATCACTTAGACGGTAAAGAGACCTACATCAGAATGCTGTTCATAGACTACAGCTCAGCATTCAACACTATCGTCCCCAACAAGCTGGCCACCAAACTCCACACTCTTGGCCTGAACACTTCCCTCTGCAACTGGATCCTGGACTTCCTAACAAACAGACCCCAGTCTGTCAAATTAGGTAACCACACCTACCCCCCCTGACCCTGAACACGGGGGCCCCACAAGGATGTGTGCTGAGCCCCCTCCTCTACTCCCTCTTCACCCACGACTGTGTGGCTGTTCATGGTTCCAACACCATCATCAAGTTTGCGGATGATACCACGGTGGTAGGCCAGATCACCAACAACGATGAGTCAGCCTACAGGGAGGAGGTCCAGCATCTCGTGAAGTGGTGCGCCGATAACAACCTGGCCCTTAACATCAAGAAAACCAAAGAAATCATTGTGGACTTCAGGAAGTCTAAAGGCGGAAGTCACACCCCCATCCACATCAATGGGGCTGTGGTGGAAAGGGTGGACAGCTTTAAGTTCCTCGGAGTCCACATCACGGAAGACCTCTCCTGGTCCCTCAATACCTCCTCTTTGGTGAAGAAGGCCCAGCAGCGCCTTTATTTCCAAAGGAGGCTGAAGGGATGTAACCTGTCACCCCTGATCCTCTCTAACTTTTACCGCTGCACAATAGAGAGCATCCTGACGAATTGTATCACAGTATGGTATGGCAGCTGTAGCTACTATGACCGGAAAGCCCTGCAGCGGGTAGTCAAAACTGCCCAACGCATTACCAGCACCCGGCTACCGACCATAGAGCACATATACCAGAAACGCTGTTTACGGAGGTCACGGTCCATCATCAAAGACCCTACCCACCCCAGCCACAGTCTGTTCGCCCTCCTGCCATCTGGGAAATGCTACAGATGCATTCGCACCCGTACGACCAGATTTAGGAACAGCTTCTTTCCCAGGGCTGTCATCCTACTGAACTCCACAAATAAACTCTAAAGCCTGCACATCTGCCAATGCACTTTATTATGGTTATGTTTATGTTAATGTATTACAAGCCAAATGTATGTTGAATGTTTAAGTGTCTTAACCTAAATGTACACTCTCGGGAGCCGCAAACCTACATTTCGTTGTACTGCACTTGTGCACTAACAATGACAATAAAGTTGATTATGATTATGATTCTGGCCTCCTGTGCATCCACGATTTTCATCGCTCCACCATTGGCGGTCATGCCTTCAGCTGACTAGGCCCTAAGTTCTGGAATTTGCTCCAAAAACATCTCCTCCTCTCTACCTCTCTCCTCCTGTACATCGCTCTTCAAAACCTACCTCTTTAACCAAGCTTTTGGTCGCCTGTTCTAATGTCTCTTTTTGTGGCTCAGTGTCAAATTTTGTCTGTTACAAGTGCTCCTGTGAAGTGCCTGGGGATGTTTTATAAATGCAAGTTGTTGTTGTTTGTGCCTCAGTAACATCACTTTCAAGGGTGCGCTGCAGAGAGGGTTCCCAACCCTCCAGGAATTACCATGATTTTCCCGGAACCCGGGGTTACTATTCCAAGCGCTGCCTCTCGCAGCCCAGGAGATCAGCGATTTAAATTTCCCACCGCAGTGCACTCACTTGAACAACAGACGCTGATGCAAGGTATCGTAAATATATACTAACCGTTAGCCTGGCGTCGGTAGTCAGAATGAGGTTAAACTGCATTCATTTTAAACAGAATCATTTCCCAGCCTTTTCCACGGAGCTCGTCACCCACAGAGAGCTGCGATCGGGGGGAATCGGGAATCGGGGGAAGGCTCAAGAGTTGTGGAAGATGGGGAATGGGGGTTGGGGGCTCGGGGGAGAGACTGACACTGTGGAATGGGGGCTGGGGGAGTGGAGGCAGGGGGGGAGAGAGGGAGATTTGAATGGGAGCTCGGGGCATAGGGAGAGTGGGGGTTAGGGGGAAGAGATGGAATGAATGGTTTCCCCCATTACCCCGCAAATAAAGATTCTCAACTACAGGGGAACCCAACTTTTATAAGGTAAATCCAATAATATTTGTAGAAGTCATTGTCTTGTTTTGCACACTTTGTACAAAAATCATAAATTGCAGGACAACGGAGTATTACAATTTAAACTCTTTTATGAAGCATCAGGTCTGTAAACTCAAACATACATACAGCACCGTGTGGACAAGATGGAGTCAGGACCCCTACGGGTCTTCTAAACAATAGCAGTCCTTACAGATGCCTGCAGGCCAATGACAACTCAGCACCTGATCACGTGACTATAATAGGTATTCCTTACAGATGCCTGCGGGCCAATGAGAAATCAATATGCAAATATTACATCCCCTTTCTTTTAAAAGAAAAATGTTATGCATTACTTTTGAACCTTTCTTCTACATAATGTTCTCAGTAGCATCAACATATAAGTAAATCAACATTTAACTCGCACTGAAAACATCTCAACGCTTCAATAAAGATTGTTGTATCCATGTGTTAATGGAGACACGGAAGGCAGGAGTTGGTTTCACAGGTGTTTACTGAACAAAGTCTGGAGGTGAACTAACAGATACAAGACAATATACAGGCTTATATAGCCCAAGTGGCCATTACCGGCATTACAGTACACAGGGGGCTCTTAAAGGCACATACATCACAATTCCTCCCCTTTTAGAAAACCAGTACATAATATTTTAAGTAATCATTAATTAACATGTTACAAGAACAATAATCTACACATTTGTTGCAGATAATCAATTATAAGTCAGTCTCTCTGGAGGCTTCCTGACTCAGTCCGGATAACGCCTCGGTGGTGTAGTAGTTTTCGGTGGTGTAGTAGGTTCTTTTGGCAAGGCTGATTCGGCTTGAATGCCAGTGTCGGGTTCATCTGGTTCCAGTATCACCGGATCGGAGGTAGATACTATGGGTATCTCTACTTCATCATTAGGCGTATAGAGTTGTGGTGTAGGTTGTCCCTTTTCGGATGACTCTATGATCTGGTCAGCATGCTTTCTCCAATGTCCACGGTATACATCAGCGGTCCTAGTCGTGTGCAAATAGTTCCAGGCTGCCATTTCTCGGTACGGTAGTCCCGGGCCAAAACTTGTTGACGTATCTGGAAGGTTCTAGTTGGCCTTTCATTCATGCCTTGAAATTGTCGGCTCTCCACGTCCCTTCTGATGTTTGGCTTGATCAAATCCAGCCGGCATCTTAGGCTTCTATTGAAGAACATCATGGCGGGAGTTTGGTTTGTAACCACATGTGTTGCATTCCTGTATGCAAACAAGAAGTTATCTACCTTATGCTGAAGTTTTATGTCTTCATTGCCCATGGCCTTTATGGCCTTCTTGAAGGTCTGGACAAACCTTTCAGCCAATCCATTGGTGGCGGCATGGTATGGGGCGGACGTGTAGTGCTTAACACCATTGTTTTTTAAGAACTTCCTGAATTCTTCGGACACAAATTGCGGTCCATTATCAGAACAGATCTGTTCAGGCAGCCCATTCCTGGCAAATATGGTCCTTAATACTGTGATGGTTTTTTCCATGGTGGTGGAGGACATCTTTATTACCTCCGGCCACTTGGAGTGTGCATCAACCGCGATTAAGAACATTGAGTCCATAAATGGACCAGCAAAGTCGATGTGTACCCTTTGCCATGGAGATGAGGGCCACTCCCATGGATGTAGAGGGGCTTGTGGTGGGGCGTTTTGGACCTTCTGGCATCCTAGGCAGCTCTTGGTCATTTCTTCGATGTCTCCATCGATACCTGGCCACCACACAAATGCTCTGGCTAGGTTCTTCATTTTCACTCCACCCAGATGCCCCTCGTGAAGCTCCTTTAGCACTTTATCCTGGAGTTTGGTGGTAACACCACTCTGGATCCACACATCAAGTTTCCTCGGCACACTGACAGCTGTTCTCTTCTTTGCGAGAATGCTGGCAACAATGGTTCGCCATGTGCTGGCCATCCCTTCACTGTTACATCGTAGGCTCGTGAGAGAGTTGGGTCATTTCTCGTTTCCTTTTCAATGGCAGAATTTGTTACTGGTAGACATTCCACTATTGTTGAGTGGAACATATCCACTGGGTCTACTGTAGGTGCCTCTTCTGCCGTTGACAACGGTAGGCGCGATAAACCGTCAGCATTCCCATGCTGTTTTGATCCTTTGTATTCTATGTCATATTGGTGTGCCCCTAGGAAAAGGGACCACCTCTGTAGCCTTTGCGCTGTCATAATGAGAACACCCTTTTTAGGGTTGAATATGGAGACGAGGGGTTGATGGTCAGTCAACAAGGTAAATTTTTGTCCGTGTAGGTAATGGTTGAATTTCTTCACTCCCCATACCAGGCTGAGTGCTTCCCTGTCGATCTGGGCATAGTTACGCTCAGCTGAGTTCAATGAGCGTGACGCAAAAGCTATCGGCCGCTCTGAGCCATCAGGGAATCTATGCGATAATACCGCTCCTACGCCGTAAGGGGATGCATCGCACGCCAGTCTGATTGGCAGTGATGGGTTGTAATGAGCCAAAAATTCCTTGGACGTGATCAAGCCTTTGCATTTATGGAAGGCACGTTTACAGTCTTCGCTCCATTTCCAAATTACTCCCGTTTGTAGCAGTTCGTTAAGAGGGTGCAGAAGAGTTGAGAAGTTCGGTAAAAATTTATGATAGTAATTTATCAATCCCAGGAACGACCTTAATTGTGAGACATTTTCAGGTGCTGGGGCTTTTATGACCACTTCAATTTTTTCAGGTGACTTATGCAACCCTTCCTCGTTAATTATGTGGCCACAATATGATATTTGTTTCTGGAAAAATTCGCACTTGGGGCGATTTGCTCGTAGGCCCCGTTCTCTCAGCCTAGTGAGCACCTGCTCCAAATTGGCAAGGTGCTCGTTGTCGTTTTCTCCTGTTATAAGGATGTCGTCTAGGTAGCATTGAGTCCCCGGAATCCCTTGGCGGACTTGCTCCATAGCTCTTTGCCAGATAGCTGGAGCTGATGCTACTCCGAAAACCAATCAATTGTACTGGTACAGGCCTTTGTGTGTATTTATCGTGAGACAATTTTTAGAGGCCTCTTCAACCTCCATCTGCAGATATGCCTGTGCCAAGTCAATTTTGGTGAAACGTTTCACTCCGGATAGTGAGGCGAAAATATCTTCTATCCTCGGAAGAGGATACTGTACCATGTGAAGGACCGGGCTTACAGTCACCTTGAAGTCCCCACAGGTGCGAATTTTTCTCTGTTCTTCAGATTTATCATTATTCAACGTTTTCTTCATGACCGGGACGATGGGTGTTGCAGACTCGCTCCAATCTATCTTGGATAATACGCCTGCCTTTTCCAAATTCTCCAGCTCTGCCTCGACTGCTGGACGAATTGGGTATGGCACCGGCCTTGCCTTAAAAAACTTGGGAATTGCCGCATCTTCCAATTTATTGAGGCGGTGATGCCTTTCAAGGTTCCTAGTTTCTGTTGAAACACTTCCTTGGCGTTGGCCTAGATGTCTTTTAATCGTTCAGGTATGACGTCATCATCATTTTTTTTCTTACTGGTCACCGTCAGTGCCTGAATGGAGTGCCAGTCTAAACGTATCTTCCTGATCCATTCACGTCCCAACAGCGGTGGACCACCATCTTGCAGAACGTATAAATACAACTTCTGTATTTCCTTGCCGTTGTATACAACAGACACCCTTATTTTCCCTTTGGGGTATACTTTCTGCCCCGTATATGTTTTCAAGATAATGGATGTGTCTTTCAAAGGTATATGCGGAAATAGCCGCTCGTAATCCCGTCGACTTATGACGGTCAGAGCTGATCCTGTATCTAGCTCCATTTTAAGTGGGGAACCCGCTATCGTGAGGGTAACCCAAATGGTCTGGTAATCTTCTTTGGCAATTACATTATGTAATTTGAGACAGCTTAGTCTCTTGTTTCCGGAGTCGCTATCGCTCTTCTGGTCTTCGGAGCTACTGTCCGTCATCATTTGTACCTTTCTGTACTTTTCCTTATTGATTTTTTTCCTGTCCGTGGATTTTTTTGTGTCCAGATCGGCATACACGTGCAATGTGTCCAATCTTTCCGCATTGCCTGCATGCTTTGTCCTTGAACCAGCAGTCCCTCTGGTCATGGGTGGATCTGCCGCAGCGATAACATCTCTCGAAACCCTGTGTCATTTCATGGGTGCCGAAGTCCTGTGGCTTTTGCTGTATCTCTGCAGCTCCTCTTGCGGCTGCTTCGTATGATACAGCCATACTGAAAGCCTTGTCCAGTGCCAAATCTTTCTCAGAAAGTAGCCTTTTCTGTGTTCCTTCACTTAGGAGACCGCAGACGAATTTGTCTCGAAGAGAATCTGCCATTCCTGCCCCGAATTGGCAGTGCTTTGATAGCTTCCTTAATTCGGTGAGGTAATCAGCTTTACTTTCATTCTTGTGCTGATTCCTCTTGAAGAATTTGAATCGTTCCGCTATCAGCAGCGGTGTTGGGTTTAAGTGCTTCTGTAGGGTATCAACAATCTCCTTAAAATTCTTGTCCTTTGGTTTGGCTGGAGTGATTAAGTTTCGTAACAGCCCGTATGTCCTTGCGCCCTTTAGATTTAGAAGTACTGATGCCTTTTTATCATCTTCTATTTCATTTGCTGTGCAATATACCTCCACTCTTTCCACATATGTGGTCCAATCCTCTATATCGTCATCGAAAGCATTAATATTGCCAGCCTTAGGCATCCTGAAAAAAAAATGGCGCCTCCTGCGCTTTCCTTTCTTCCCTGCAGAAAAAATGGCGCTTCCCGCGCTTTCCCGCCACTGCTGCTGCTGACAACGCTATTTTCCGCGGTTTTTATTTACAGGTGGAGACTCGTTCCCGCCGGACTCTCTGGGACTTTTCCCTCCCTCTGCTTGTTCCGAACGCCGACCTGCTTTGCAGCGCCAGCCGTCTCCCAAGTGCTCCCCCCCTCTGTCTCTGTTTGCCTCCGCCTTCGCTGCTCGGCCCCGCTGCAGAGCCAGCCGATGGAGCCCCAGCCCGCCGCCCAGGAAGGATTATTGCAGTACCTGCCACCAGCTCGGCTAGCTGGTGAAACCACAGTTTTTTTTTTCTTTCTTGCTTTTCTTCGACTTTCGTCTGAGGAATCGATCTCCTTGAGGTGCTGCCGAATTGCAGGTAAGTCCGTTTCCAATTCATCGCCACTGTTGTATCCATGTGTTAATGGAGACATGGAAGGCAGGAGTTGGTTTCACAGGTGTTTAGTGAACAAAGTCTGGAGGTGAACTAACAGATACAAGACAATATACAGGCTTATATATGGCCATTACCGGCATTACAGTACACAGGGGGCTCTTAAAGGCACATAAACCACAACGATGTACAGTTTTTTTTAGGGCAGCGATCCGCCTACACCCTTTGACAGTTCTCAAGTCAAGGATAACTCTAGGCTTGACCTCGCGTCGGAATGATGGTGTTGTTCCTTGGTGTTCAGGAGGTGCCTGCGATTGCAGCAGTACAATCGAGAGGGTCGTGGATAACACGTTTAGTGAGTTGGTCACACCGCAGGGTAGGGCTGCACAGGAAGAAAGGAAATGGGTGACCACCAGGCGGAGCAATAGAAGCAGGCAGGTAGTGCAGGAGACCCCTGTGACCATTCCCCTCTCAAACAAGTATACCGCTTTGGATACTGTTGAGGGGGATGACTCACCAGGGGAAGGCAGCAGCAGCCAACTTCCTGGCACTGGGGGTGCTCCTGCTGCCCAGGAAGGGAGGAAAAAGAGTGGGAGAGCAATAGTGGTAGGGGATTCTATAGTAAGGGGAACAGATAGGCGTTTCTGTGGCCGTAGACGTGAATCCAGGATGGTTTGTTGCCTCCCTGGTGCCAGGGTCAAGGATGTCACTGAGCGGCTGCAGGGCATTCTGGAGGGGGAGGGTAAACAGCCAGAGGTTGTGGTCCACATTGGTACCAACGACATAGGTAAAAAGAGGGATGAGGTCCTGCAGCAAGAATTTAAGGAGCTAGGTGGAAGATTAAAGAGCAGGACCTCAAAGGTTGTAATCTCGGGATTACTCCCGGTGCCACGTGCTAGTGAGTATAGGAATAGGAAGATAGAACCGATGAATGCGTGGCTAAAGGGATGGTGCTGGAGGGAGGGCTTTAGTTTCCTGGATCACTGGGTCTGCTTCTGGGAAAGGTGGGACTTGTACAAGTCGGACGGTTTACACCTGAACCAGAGGGGGACCAATATCCTTGCGGGAAGGTTTGCTAGCACTGTTGCGGGGGGTTTAAACTAACTTGGCAGGGGGATGGGATACAGAGTGGAACTATAGTAGGGGGTGATTTACAGCCAAATACGGAGGAAAAAACAAGTCAGCTGGGAAGGCAGAGCAAATATATGAAGGCAAAAGGGAATATGGCAAGGCTGGAAGGCATTTATTTTAATGCAAGGAGTCTTGCAAATAAGGTGGATGAACTGAAGTTGTTGCTGAACACATGGGAGTACGATATTGTTGCTATCACGGAGACATGGTTGAGGGAGGGTCAGGACTGGCAGCTCAATATTCCGGGGTATAGAATCTTCAGGCGAGACAGAGGGGGGTGTAAAAGGGGAGGGGGTGTTGCAATATTAATTAAGGAATCAATTACTGCTGTAAGGAGGGACGATATATTAGCGGGTTCCTCTAATGAGGCCATATGGGTAGAACTTAAAAACAAAAAGGGGGCAAGCACTTTGCTGGGAGTGTACTATAGGCCCCCGAACAGTCAGGGGGAGATAGAGGAACAGATATGTAGGCAAATCTCAGAGAAGTGCGAAAATAATAGGGTAATAATAGTGGGGGATTTCAACTTCCCCAATATTAATTGTGATAGTCAGAGTGTGAAAGGCTTAGAGGGTGCAGAATTCTTAAAGTGCATCCAGGAGAGCTTTTTGAGCCAACATGTAGAAAGTCCTACAAAAGAGGGGGCGGTACTGGACCTAATTCTAGGGAATGTAGCCGGGCAAGTGGTGGAAGTGTCAGTAGGAGAGCATTTTGGCGACAGTGACCATAATTCGGTGAGATTTAAGGTGGTCATGGAAAAAGACAAAGACGGCCCGGAAATAAGGGTTCTAAATTGGGGGAAGTCCGATTTTAATATGATAAGGCAGGATCTGGCCAAAGTGGACTGGGAGCAGCTACTTATAGGAAAATCCACATCAAAGCAGTGGGAGACTTTCAGAAGGGAAATAGAGAGAGTACAACGCCAACATGTTCCTGTAAATGTCAAGGGTGGGACCAACAAGCAAAGGGAACCTTGGATGACAAGGGATATACAAAAATGCATTAGGAAAAAAAGGGGGGCTTTTGGCAGTTACAAAAGACTAAAGACGGAGGAAGCCCTAGAGGAGTATAAAAAGTGCAGGGGCATACTTAAAAAAGAAATTAGGAGGGCGAGGAGGGGCCATGAAATAACACTGGTGAGCAAAATAAAGGAAAATCCTAAGATGTTTTATAAGTATATTAAGGGCAAGAGGATAACCAGGGAAGGGGTAGGGCCCATTAGGGACCAAAGTGGCAATCTGTGTGTAGAGCCAGATGATGTAGGCGGGGTTTTAAATGAATTTTTTGCATCTGTGTTCACTATGGAGAAAGACGATGTAGGCATAGAAATCGGGCAAGGGGACTGTGACATACTTGAACATATTAGCATCGAGAGGAAGGAGGTACTAGCGGTTTTAGCAGGCCAAAAAGTGGATAAATCCCCAGGCCCGGACGAGATGTATCCCAGGCTGTTGTATGAGGCAAAGGAGGAGATTGCAGGGGCTCTGACACAAATTTTCAGAACCTCTCTGGCCACAGGGGATGTACCAGAGGACTGGAGAACAGCTAACGTAGTACCATTATTCAAGAAGGGTAGCAGGGATAAACCAGGGAATTACAGGCCTGGTCGCCTCACTATAGGAAGGATGTGATTGCTTTGGAGAGGGTGCAGAGAAGATTCACCAGGATGTTACCTGGGATGGAGCGCCTCAGCTATGAAGAAAGACTAAGCAGGCTGGGGTTGTTTTCCTTGGAGCAAAGAAGGCTGAGGGGGGACCTGATTGAGGTGTACAAAATGATGAGGGGCATAGATAGGGTAGATAAAGAGGAACTTTTCCCCTTAGTAGGGGGGTCAATAACAAGGGGGCATAGATTCAAGGTAAGGGGCAGGAGGTTTGGAGGGGATTTGAGGAGGAACTTTTTCACCCAGAGGGTGGTTGGAATCTGGAACTCACTGCCTGAGAGGGTGGTAGAGGCAGGAACCCTCATAACATTCAAGAAGCATTTGGATGAGCACTTGAAATGCCATTGCATACAAGGCTATGGACCAAATGCTGGAAAATGGGATTAGACTGGACAGGGATTGATGGTCGGCGCAGACACGATGGGCCGAAGGGCCTCTTTCTGTGCTGTATAACTCTATGACTCTATGACTCTATGACCTGTCCTTCTGGGGTGTGGACATGATCCGATCGCTCAGTGTCAGCTGGCTGGATGACGACTGCTGGCTTCCAGTAGTCATGCTCCTGGATTCTGACGGATTCTCCATTGTGCAGCGGCGGCAGTAGTCTAGCTGACCTGTCATAGTATCTCTTTTGGTGTTGCTGTCTCTGTACATGTTTTGCATGCACTTGCTTGCAGCTGATGACCTGCCAGGGCCTGTCTGGGATACGGTGAGGTATCATGGGTTCTTTGACATTTGATGGGCGGCGTTCTAGACAAATGTAACATTTTCCGACAATGTCCTCAATGTGTTTGCACATTCCGGGCCAAAACATAATGTCATGTGCTCTTTGTTTGCATTTTTCCATGCCCATATGTCCAGCATGAATTTTCATCAACATCTCTTCTCTGAGACTGGTAGGAATGATGATTTTCTCCCCTTTGAAGACGATTCCGTTGATTTGTGACAGTTCGTCTCTGTGGTTCCAGAATTCAGATATGCTCTGAGGGCATTTCCTCCTTTCCTCAGGCCATCCTTGAAGTATGACTTTGCTCAGCAGTGTGAGTTGTGCATCTTTCTCTGTTCCTGCTTGGATCTCCTTCAGTTTTGAGTCACTCACAGGTAAGCTGTTGTACACCATGTGCACCTGCACATCCATGCCTTCACTAAGGCTGTTGTCCTGGTAGCTAAGAGACTTTCTGGAGAGCGTGTCTGCGACAGGAATGTCTTTGCCTGGACGGTGAATGATTGTGAAGGCATACTTCTGTAGCTGAAGAATCATTCTCTGTAGCCTTGGTGGGGCAGCGGCTAGTGGTTTCCTCATGATTGACTCGAGGGGCTTATGGTCGGATTTCACAATGACTTGTCGGCTATAGACATACTGGTGGAAACGCTTACATCCGAACAGAATTGCATATATCTCTTTCTCAATTTGAGCATAGTTGATTTCACTGTCTGTGAGAGATCTGGAAGCGTAGCCGATGGGCTTTCCTTCTTGCAGTAATACTGCGCCTAGTCCGTACTTTGACGCGTCCACTTGTAGTCTGAGCTCTTTGTTGGGGTCGAAGTAGGCAAGAACTGGTCCTGGTTCTCTGGTGATTAGGTCTTTCATTTACTGAAATGCTGTGTCGTGTTGTTTGTCCCACAGGAACTCATTGGATTGTTTGAGCAACTGACGCATGGGTGCGTTGATTTCGGAGAGGCTCGGGGCAAACTTGGCTAAGTAGTTAACCATGCCTAGTACTGTCTCTAGCTCTGCGGGGTTCTTCGGCGACTCCATCTTCTTGATGGCGGAGATTTTCTCTGGATCCGGCTTAATGCCATCAGTTGAGAGGCGATGACCGAAATAACTGATCTCGGTGGATCCGATTATGCTTTTCTCAGGGTTGAGCTGGATACCTTTCTCCCGTGATCTTTGTAGCATCGCACGGAGTTTCCTTTCATGTTCCTCTCTATTCCTGCCATAAATGAGGATGTCATCTACGATTGCGACCACTCCATCGAGGCCTTCATAGGTTTCGTCGATCTTCCGCTGGACTTCATCCTGAGCTGAGATAAGACCAAATGGTAAACGCAGAAATCGGTAGCGTCCAAATGGTGTGTTGAACGTTGTTAGCTTAGATGACTCTTCCGTGAGCTTGATATTCCAGTACCCTGATCGTGCATCCATTACACTGAATTAACGTGCTCCCACTAGCTTGGGTGTGATGTCATCTAGCGTTGGTAGAGGGTAGTGAGGGCGTTTGATAGCCTTGTTCAAATCTCTGGGGTCGAGACAGACTCTGAGCTTGCCTGTACGTGGTTTCTCACCCACTACTAACGCGTTGACCCACTCTGTCGGTTCTGTTTCCCGGACGATGATTTCTGTATTCTCCATGCTCTGCAGCTCCTCCTTCAGGCGACTACGTAGAGCAAGGGGTATCCTTCTCAGTGGGCAAACCACAGGGGTTGCTGCTGGGTCAAGGTCAATAGTGCATTCACCTGGGAATAGTCCGATTCCTTTGAAAACATCAGCAAACTCCTCCATGACTGTCTGCTCCTCAATTGCTGCTGTCAATGTTAGCACTAGCTTGACGAGGTCGATGTCTAAACATGCCTTTAGACCTAGCACTGGAGGTGCTTGAGTGTCGCTTTCTTTGTACTTGCATTTCATCACGCATGTGCCTTTTACAATGAGCTGCTCACCCCCATAGCCGGTCAGTCTGCATGAGGTGGGCTGTAGCTCACACTCATCCTTCAAGCTGTGATACTCACTCAGAGGAATTACGTTAACCTGAGATCCAGTGTCTAGTTTAAACTTAAGCTCTGTGCCCTGTTTTCCTATCTCAATATCGGCAAAAGCTTGCTCAGTCTCTGAAATCTGTTTTTTCTGTGACACAGAATCAATAAACAGTTCCTCTGCATTTGGCTCTCTATCTGGCATTTGGCTGTCACTCACTGTGTGTGCTGTTTTTCCGAAAAAAGTCTTGCAAACTTTAGCAAAGTGGTTCCGTTTACCACACTTAGTACATTGCCTTCCTTTGGCAGAGCAGTACTCCTTTTCTCCATGCCAGTTGTTTCCACAATATCCACACTTTTGAAGCGTTTCATGTCTTTGTCGCCCATTTTTAGAACTCTCGCTGTTCTTTCTGTTCTGAAACACGCTCTCTGGGCAGTGTTCTTTGGTGTGTATCTATTAACTGTGTGTACTGTCTGTTCACTCGAGCTGCTCGTGGCGCCGGTTATGGTTTTCAACTGTGCTTGGGCTATCTCGTGCGATCAAGCTATGTCTATAGCTTTGTCCAGCGTTAGCCCGGACCCAACATTCAAAAGTTTTTCCCTCACTTTAGCTGAATGTATTCCAAATACGATGCGGTCTCTGACCATCTCGTCTTTATCTGCATAAACACAGTCATTTAGCAGCAGTTTTAACTCAGTCACGAACTGTTCAAACGACTCACTAGCTCCTTGTACTTTCTCCTGAAACTTGTGCCTAGCGAATATTGTATTTGTCTTGGGCATCACATATGCTTCAAAATGGTCAAAATAACTTTTCAGTACCTTTGCTTCATCTGCGGTGAGAGACCATGTGTTAAAAATGTCTCTCCCTTTTTCTTCGATCCACAGGAGTAGGTAGCTGCATTTTTCTTCCTCTCCTTTTCTTTTCAACGGACCCGAGAACATTAACTCCACATGTTGCTTGAACTTGCACCATTCTCTATGTAAGTTCAAGGATTCCCAATTCATTCGAGGTAAGGGAGCTCCAACGATGTCCATTTCAAATCCCTGTTCTGACACCATGTCTTGTTTTGCACACTTTGTACAAAAATAATAAATTGCAGGACAACGGAGTATTACAATTTAAACTCTTTTATGAAGCATCAGGTCTGTGAACTCAAACATGCATACAGCACTGTGTGGACAAGATGGAGTCAGGACCCCTACGGGTCTTCTAAACAATAGCAGTCCTTACAGATGCATGCAGGCCAATGACAACTCAGAACGTGTTCACGTGAATATAATAGGTATTCCTTACAGATGCCTGCGGGCCAATGATAAACCAATATGCAAATGTTAGTCATGTCACCCGATGTCACGTAATCTGACGTCACATGGTCCAACATCACATGGTCAGAATATCACGTGATCAAACCTCCAGGAATGCCTCCAACCAAATTAGCAACCCTAACTGCAGAGGACAAGTTGTGACGGGGGTTTAGAAGTACCAATAACTAGAGCAACAATACAACAATGATTTGCATTTATATAACGCCTTTAACACAGAAAGAAATGTCTCATTCAGGCCTAAGGAAAAAATGAATGCCAAGCCAAAGAAGGAGATAAGAATAAGAGCATAAGCATAAGAAATAGGTGCAGGAGTAGGCCAATCGGCCCCTCAAGCCTGCTCCGCCATTCAATAAGATCATGGCTGATCTGATCCTAACCGCCAATCTACTATCACAGAACCATCTCCCGAATCTAACAGAATTAGACACACGAAATAGGAGCAGGAGCAGGCTACACGGCCCCTGGGCCCGCTTTGCTACCCACAGGGCCATGTCCGATCCGAACCTAGATTCATGTCCAAATTCCTGCCCGTTCTCCGTAACCCTTAATTCCCTTTACTTCTAGGAAACTGTCTATTTCTGTTTTAAATTTATGTAATGATGTAGCTTCTACAGCTTTTTGGGGCAGCATATTCCATGGACCTACCAACCTCTGAGTGAAGTAATTCCTCCTCATCTCAGTTTTGAAAGAGCAGCCCCTCATTCTAAGACTATGCCCCCTAGTTCTAGTTTCACCCATCATTGGGAACATCCTCCCCGCATCCACCCGATCCAACCCCTTCACAATCTTATATGTTTCAATAAGATCGCCTCTCATTCTTCTGAACTCCAATGAGTAGAGTCCCAATCTACTCAACCTCTCCTCATATGTCCATCCCCTCATCCCCGGGATTAACCGAGTGAACCTTCTTTGTACTGACTCGAGAGCAAGTATGTCTTTTCTTAAGTATGGACACCAAAACTGTATGCAGTATTCCAGGTGCGGTCTCACCAATACCTTGTACAACGTAAGCAATACCTCCCTATTTTTATATTCTATCCCCCTAGCAATGAAAGCCAACATTCCATTGGCCTTCTTAATCACTTGCTGCACCTGCATACTAACCTTTTGAGTTTCGTGCACCAGGACCCCCAGATCCCTTTGTACTTCAGAACTTTCCAGTTTCTTGCCATTAAGATAATAACTTGCTCTACGATTTTTCCTGCCAAAGTGCATAACCTCACACTTTCCAGTATTGTATTCCATCTGCCAAATCTCTGCCCACTTACTTAGCCTGTCTATGTCCCCTTGCAGGTCTTTTATGTCCTCCTCACTCACTACTTTCCCTCCCATCTTAGTATCATCTGCAAACTTTGATATGTTACACTCGGTCCCCTCCTCCAAATCGTTAATATAGATTGTAAAGAGTTGGGGACCCAGCACTGACCCCTGCGGAACACCACTAGTTACTGATTGCCAGTCTGAGAATGAACCATTTATCCCAACTCTCTGCCTTCTGTTAGATAGCCAATCCTCTATCCATGCCAGAATATTACCCCCAATCCCGTGATTTTTTATCTTGAGCAATAATCTTTTGTGTGGCACCTTGTCAAATGCCTTTTGGAAGCCTAAATACACTACGTCCACTGGTTCCCCTTTATCCACCCTATATGTTACTCCCTCAAAGAACTCCAGCAAATTTGTCGAACATGACTTCCCCTTCATAAAACCATGCTGACTTTGTCCTATTAAATTATGATTATCCAAATGTCCTGTTACTGTTTCCTTAATAATGGACTCCAAAATTTTACCTACCACAGATGTTAGGCTAACTGGTCTATAGTTTCCAGCCTTCTGTCTACTGCCCTTTTTAAATAAGGGTGTTACATTAGCAGTTTTCCAGTCTGCCGGGACCTTGGCTGAGTCCAGGGAGTTTTGGAAAATTATTACCAATGCATCCACAATCCCTACCGCCACTTCCATCAAGACCCTAGGATATAAGCCATCAGGTCCAGGTGATTTATCCGCCTTGAGTCCCATTATTTTACCAAGTACCACTTCCTTAGTGATTTTGATCATGCTTAGCTCCTCCCCCCCTATAGCCCCCTGTTTGTCCAGTGTTGGGATATTCTTAGTGTCCTCTACTGTAAAGACTGATACAAAATATTCATTCAGTGTTTTTGCCATCTCCATATTTCCCACCATTAATTTCCCAGTCTCATCCTCTAAGGGACCAACATTTACTTTAGCCACCCTTTTTCTTTTTATATATCTATAAAAACTCTTACTATCTGTTTTTATATTTTTTGCTAATTTACTTTCATAATCTATCTTCCCTTTCTTAATCAATCTTTTTGTTATTTTTTGCTGTCTTTTAAAGTTTTCCCAATCCTCTATCCTCCCACTAGATTTGGCTACCTTATATGCCCTTGTTTTTAGTTGAATACTATCCTTAATTTCTTTACTTAGCCACGGATGGCTGTCTTTTCTTTTACACCCTTTTCTTCTCAGTGGAATATATATTTTTTGGAAGTTGTAAAATAACTCCTTAAATGTACACCACTGATCATGTATCGTCTTACCCTTTAATCTATTTTCCCAATCCAGTCTACTCAATTCCGCTCTCATACCTTCATAGTCTCCTTTATTCAAGCTTAGCACGCTTGTTTGAGATCCAACCTTCTCACCCTCTAATTGAATATGGAATTCAACCATGTTATGGTCACTCATTCCAAGGGGATCCTTTACTAGGACATTTTTAATTAATCCTGTCTCGTTACACAGGACCAGATCTAAGGTTGCTTGCCCCCTGGTCGGTTCAGTTACATACTGCTAAGAAACCCATCCCTAATACAGTCAATTAACTCATCCTCAAGGCAGCCCTGCCCAATTTGATTTGTCCAATTAATATGATAGTTAAAATCCCCCATAATTATAGATGTTCCCTTATTACAAGCCTCAACTATTTCCTGATTGATACTCCGTCCAACAGAGTTGCCACTGTTCGGAGGCCTATAGACTACGCCCACTAGTGTTTTTTTCCCCTTATTATTCCTTACCTCCACCCAAACTGTTTCATTATCCTGATCTTTTGACCCAATGTCATTTCTCTGTATTACAGTGATTCCTTCCTTTATTAACATAGCCACCCCACCTCCCCTTCCTTCCTGCCTGTCCTTCCTGATCGTTAAATAACCTGGTATGTTTAATTCCCAGGCATTGTCACCCTGCAGCCATGTTTCTGTAATGGCCACAAGATCATACCCATATGTAGTTATTTGTGCCATTAACTCGTCTATTTTGTTATGAATGCTACGTGCATTCAGATAGAGAACTTTCAAATATGTTTTGTGACACTTAGTTCCTGCTTTTGCCCTTTTTATTACTTTACCTTTTACTCCATACCTTCTGCCCCTTCCTGACACGCTCTGGTTTTTAATTTCCTCACTGCTACCTAAGTCTATGACCTTCTCTGTTGTCATTTTTATTATTTGCTCTCTAGGAACCTCCCCCCCACTAGTTAGTTTAAAGCCCTCTCTACAGCCCTAGTTATATGATCCGCCAGGACTCTAGTCCCAGCACTGGCCAAGTGAAGCCCATCCCAATGGAACAGCTCCCTCCTGCCCCAGTACTGGTGCCAGTGTCCCAGGAAGCAAAACCCATTTCTCCCACACCAGTCTTTGAGCCACGCATTTAACTCTCTAATTTTATTTGTCCTAGCCAAATTCGCTCGTGGCTCAGGTAGAGATTATTACCCTTGAGGTTCTGTTTTTTAATTTGACCCCTAGCTGCTCATACTCCTCTAACAGAACCGGCTTCCTAGTCCTATCTACGTCATTTGTACCAACATGGACCACGACAACTGGATCCACCCCCTCCCACTGCAAGTTTCTTTCCAGCCCAGAGGAGATGTCCTTAACCCTGGCACTGGGTAGGCAACACAGCCTTCGGGTCTCTCGCTCTCGGCTGCAGAGAACTCTATCTATCCCCCTAATAATACTATCCCCTACCACTACAACATTTCTGTTTACTCCCCCCTCTTGAATGGCCCCCTGTTCCACGGTGCTGTGGCCAGGTTGCTCATCCTCCCTGCAGTCCCTGCTCCTGTCCCCACAGGGAGTAAGAACTTTGAACCTGTTGGACAAGAGCAAGGGCTGTGGCTCCTCCAGCTGTACCTCCTGGATCCCCATACCTGCCTCACTCATAGTCACACCATCCTGTCCCTGACCATGGGCTACATCTGAATTAATTAACTTCATAGGTGTGACCACCTCCTGATACACAGAGTCCAGGTACTTCTCCCCCTCCCTGATGTGTCGCAGTGTCTGAGGCTCAGACTCCAGCTCATCAACATGGAGCTGGAGTTCCTGTAGTAGCAGACACTTGTCATAGATGTAATCACCGTGAGCCTCAATGGGGTTCACCGGCTCCCACATCTCGCAAAAGTAACACATCACCTGCTCCATTCTATGTAATTAATTAAATTTTTTATTGTTAGTTATGGACACCCTTTGCCCGATTTTAGATGCTAGTGTCCCCTTTAATTAATTGGATTTCAATTAAATCAATCCCTCTAGTTACACCAGTTAAATGGTTTACCAACAGTCACTCTGCACCAAAAAGGCCTTATTAACTACAACCCACAGAGTTAAAGTTTGAAAAGAGCACCTAACACCCCACTTACCCGAACTCACACTTACCCAAACTCACAGCACTCTTTGATGACTCGCACTCAGTGCTTGCTCGCACTAGGACTGGTCTTTTTATACTGTTTGTTTGTTTACAGCCAAATGAGTCACCCCTGCTGATTGGTTAGAAAACTGGTTTCCACTGCCTGCTGTGCCAATTTACTCCAACTGCAGTGTAACCTTGTTTTACTCTTCTTAAACCAACAGAATCCCAAATAATTAACTTTTCCCCTTTACTTAAATTGCTTAAGTAATCTTATCAAGAATGATTTAAAGAGAAATAACAATTAAAGAACTCTCACACTTACCCAAACTCACAGCACTCTTTGATGACTTGCACTCAGTGCTTGCTCGCACTAGGACTGGTCTTTTTATACTGTTTGTTTGTTTACAGCCAAATGAGTCACCCCTGCTGATTGGTTAGGAGGGGTGACCAAAAGCATGGTGGAAGAGGTGGGGTTTAAGTGATGGTATCTTAAATAAGGAGAGGGAGGTGGCGAGGCAGTGGAGTTTAGAGAGGGAACTCCAGAGAATGCGGCCTAGGTGACTGAAGGCGCAATCGCCAATGGTGGGCGAAGGGGGAATGCACAAAATGTTAGAATTAGAGAAACGGAGAGTTTGGGAAGGGAAATTTGCAGGGTTGGAGGATGTTACAGGGATAGGGAAGGGCGAGGCCACATAGGGATTTAAGGCATGAATCTCTGTACCCTCTTGCATTAAAGTTTAGGATTATGAGGACAGACATCTGTATCATGCAGGTGGTGCTCATGCAAGGCAAGTCAACGGGTTGCCCTGAACATGCTTGAGCTGAAGGAAGGGGTGCTGGAGAAGTGAGGACAATGAAAGTGTGGAGGGCAGTTGCAGTCAGATTCATGGAGAGAAGTTCATGTGACATATCAAATGATGCTATTGCTAGCCAATGCAGAGAAGAGAGATTATGCCACCTTGCTTACGACTACCTTGCCCCTCCAGGTGAAGTCAATGAATTTCTTCCGACACTGCATCTTTGCCCTTTGCATCATGCCGCTGGTACTAGTCCACTTTGCCACCAGCCAACATGCTCCTCTTGCCATAGCTTTCACCATCTTACAGCCATGGTTCGGAAACAGGCCCTTCCCACCTATCCTCCACTTCTTGCAGCAATATTTCAAGAGCCTCATCACGAAAGCAGGGCAGCTCCTTTCAGAAGCAGGTGTGAGGATTTACGTTCAATGTAAATGAGGTAGGAGTGACGTCAAAACACTTAAATGATCTTTCCTGAGTCTGGCGGAAGACCAAACAATAGGAGGCCTGTTGAAAATGGGCCTTGGCGGTTGCGTCAAGCCCCTTCAGATTTAAGGATCTGTAAAGGAGCTGCCAGAAATCTCCTGCTAACTACAAACAGGTAAGTCTTACGTTTCAGGGCCAATAAGAAAGAGAAAGAAAGACTTGCATTTATATAGCACCTTTCCCGACCATAGAACGTCCAATAGCTCCTTATAGCCAATGAAATACTTTTGAAGTGTAGTCTCTGTTGTAATGTAGGAATGTTGTAAGGAGGATACACGGCCATTAAAAGGGCATTCCTGGCAGGGGAATGGAGTCAAGGGTTGTTCAGAGCATGACTGCAGAAATACTTCACATTTGCCCTTCCTTCAGTGTGCTCCTCTTCCTGTGAAAGGAGATTTCTGGCCTTCACTCTTCCTCTCCCATGGCAACACTACTTGGGGAAACATGGAAACAAATCAGTGCTCAGACCTGCAGTGTGTTCCTAATGTAGCTTTAACAGTGAGTTATGTGGGTTTAAATTAATTTCAATTCAATCAAATGCCCTTGAGACATATCCCAGTATATAACTAGCCTGGCTGATAACAGCTCTCGCATTTCAGTTAATGGTCAATAATTGCACCCAAATCATTTTCCTCTTCCAATTTTGCTAATAGACTTCCATTCATTATATTTATATATATTTTCTGTTTCCTGTTCTAATGTGCATTACCATACATTTATCACATTAAAATCAACCTGCATTCTTTCGGTCATTTGCTTAAATAATCCACTTCTCTTTGAATGCTATCAATTTCCCTTACACAGATCATTTGGGCACAAAGCTTGATGTCAGCAACAAATTACATATATATATTGCGTGTATAAACTCCACACGTCACTGTCCCACACAGAACCTTATCCATTTATGAGAACCTTATGAGCTTTTCCAACTCTTTCAAATACCAGTTTGCTCAATTGATAAAACTCTGGCCTCAGATCAGAAAGTTCAAGCCTCACCCCTAACGTAGACCTACACGGCAGTGCAGACAGAAGGACTGATCTATGAATGAGATGTTATACCGAGGCTCTGTCTGCCTGTTCAGGTCATCGTTAAAAATCCCATGGCACCGATGAAGAACATTAAGTGCCCTGGCAAATATGCCTCTCTCAACCAACACTACCAAAAGCATTAACCTCACATTGCCAAATAAGGAGCTTGCTGTGCACAAAATGGCAGCCTCATTTAACTCCATAACAAAACTTCACAAAAATATATTCACCTCTCTCTTTATTATATATATATATTATAATATATATATATGTATATATATATATGTGTGTGTGTGTGTATGTATATATGAAACCAACAACTGCACAATATAAGCAACATAATTAGGGAAGAATAACTAGCGACAGAACAGGATAGCCAATATGCATCAAAAGCCTAAATATTTATTCTGCAAAGTGAGGGATGAGAAGGTGTCTAGCAGATTTGAATCGTCCTCAACTGAAAGCTGTTGGACAGGTGCTGGTAAACTGCTCGCGTTGTTCTTGGGCCGAATCATGAAAGAAATGGCGGAAACTAAGAAATGGGCTCAGGCTCCACATTAAGCTAACAGCCAACTGGGCAAAGAGATCGTCGAATCTGAGGAGAGCGGGCAAAAGAAAACGTCCCTCAGATCCCCAGCCTGTATCTTCTGCTCTCTATTGTGAAGTCAGTTTTAATCTAGGAAGCTCATTTTGCTGTCAATTCCCCAATCTTTAAAATCCTCATGTATGGCACTTTATCCAATGTCTTCTGAAAATCCTTTTAAGCTTTGTCCACTGAATAGCCCTTGCCCATTGTATTGGTCAAGTCTTGTCAAACCGGAATGTCAACAATCCCTTTAATTCCTGGACATAAGGCCCATAGTGCCCGATGTCATCATTCAGTGGAACAGTTTAAGAGTATAAAATCTAATCTTGTCAAAAGTGTGTAAGCTTTTTTTATATAAGTCTCACTGTCAAAATAAATCCAGCTTTTTTGAAATGAGTTTTCTCAAGGGGTGAATTTTTTCCTGCTCGGCCGCTGCCCTGACTGCATGTAAACAGGGTTTCCGCCACACTACAGGTTACAGTGGCAGAGCTCGTGAAGCTCTGAGGAAATTCACAATGAGGTCATTTCTAACAACTCCCATCACAGTCTCAACTCCAGTTTAACATGAGGATCTGGCTCTTAAAAATTCATCCTCATTCTCTTCACTACCTCGAGCAGGTCACTGAGAGCCCGTGGGGCCTGTCAAAGTCCTTTTGCTGTCACTGGTTAGTCAGTAGTGTTTCAAATTGGGATCACGTCAAGCTGTGCCAATCTTCGCCCAATGCCCTCACTAACAGTGACTGGCGTCTCTCATAGTACCCCACTTAGCGACCCAGCTAAGAGCTGCAGGAGCTCACCAAGTTAAAGCAACGTGAGCTCACGTGGAGCACAGCCCTGGGACTTGGTCTTGCCACCTTCCGGTTAGGAATCAGGCATTTGCCTACTTGAGCTACCAGGCTGCGTTCAACAAGACGTTGCAAACAAATTGCAAATGAAATTCCCCGGAGCTAAACACATCACTGAGGCCTGGATAACTAATCTGTGAGCACATCAGTAATCAGAATCATTTACCTGAATTGCCTTGACAGAAAACATGAGCATTTCCTTGTATTTGGACAGTTGTTACCGCGCACAGCTGTAATGATTGCACTGGCTTCATTTCCTTACAATTTTTCAAATAATTTACAAAGACTTGTTCACTTTCACTGAATGGCACCTGAGCCAAGTCTGACAGCCTTTGGCCTAAAGATTTTCTTAAAATATTGAAGTACTTCCAGTCATGTCATTTGTTGGACAGACATCCCATTTATTTGAAATCTCCAGCTGCAGATATTTTATTCAATCCTGCACTGTTCCCCCTCAACTATTCCCAATCCACAGAGGGACTACATTTATAAAGTTTACTTAAGCAGAGGATTTTTTCCTTATGTTCATATAAAGGAGAAGGGCAAATAAAGTAAGAAAGAATTTGTATTTATTTCGCGCCTTTCACGACCTCAGGACATCCCAAACCACTTCACAGCCAATGAAGTACTTTTGGAGTGTGGTCACCAGGAATGCAGGAAACACAGCAGCCAATTTGCACACAGCAAGATCCCACAAACAGCAATAAGATAATCAATGTCCCACTGGTAGGAGGAGCACATTGGCTTGTTTAGAGGGCACGGTTGAATCTCTTCTGTATAGGTCTCTTTATATTCGTCCTTTCTCCCCCAAACCTTTATTATTCTCGAGCTGACAAAAGCTTTGAAAAGAGGTGGAGTGTGTAGTGATCAATAGCATGTCATTCTATAGTGGACACTAGGTGGAGCTGTGTAGAGCTGTATATAGCTGTATGTTTAAGACTACATTACCCATGAGGCACTAGGCTACCCAGAAGGCAACAGTCAAGATGGCAGCCTGCACACAGGAGCACACATGGAAGCCTCTACAGATACTGTACCTAGAGAACATAAGAACATAAGAACATAAGAAATAGGAGCAGGAGTAGGCCAATCGGCCCCTCGAGCCTGCTCCACCATTCAATAAGATCATGGCTGATCTGATCCTAACCTCAAATCTTCTATCACTCTGCATCCACCCGAACCCATGTGATCTCCCGGGAGAGGCGAAAAACCAGATAAAGACCCAATGGCCAATTTGGGAGAAAAAAATCTGGGAAATTCCTCTCCGACCCATCTAGGCGATCGAAATTCTTCCAGGAGATCACTCTGTCCCTATATTTTCTACAGTACTTACCTTCTGTAAAGGCGATCTCCACCCCAGCCAGGAACAGGAATAAAACCATCTCCTGAAATCTAACAGAATTAGAACACAGTAGGAGCAGAACAAGGCTACACGGCCCCTGGGCCCGCTCCACTACCCACAGAGCCATGACCATTCCGAACCCAGACTCATGTCCAATTTCCTGCCCGCTCCCCGTAACCCTTAATTCCCTTTACTTCTAGGAAACTATCTATTTCTGTTTTAAATTTATTTAATGATGTAGCTTCCACAGCTTTCTGGGGCAGCAAATTCCACAAACCTACCACCCTCTGAGTGAAGAAGTTTCTCCTCATCTCAGTTTTGAATGAGCAGCCCCTTATTTTAAGATTATGCCCCCTAGTTCTAGTTTCACCCATCATTGGGAACATCCTCACCGCATCCACCCGATCAAGCCCCTTCACAATCTTATATGTTTCAATAAGATCGCCTCTCATTCTTCTGAACTCCAATGAGTAGAGTCCCAATCTACTCAACCTCTCCTCATATGACCACCCCCTCATCCCCAGGATTAACCGAGTGAACCTTCTTTGTACTGACTCGAGAGCAAGTATGTCTTTTCTTAAGTATGGACACCAAAACTGTATGCAGTATTCCAGGTGCGGCCTCACCAATACCTTGTACAACTGCAGCAATACCTCCCTGTTTTTATATTCCAACCCCCTAGCAATAAAAGCCAACATTCCATTGGCCTTCTTAATCACTTGCTGCACCTGCATACTAACTTTTTGAGTTTCGTGCACCAGGACCCCCAGATCCCTTTGTACTACAGTACTTTCCAGTTTCTTGCCATTAAGATAATAACTTGCTCTATGATTTTTCCTGCCAAAGTGCATAACCTCACATTTTCCAGTATTGTATTCCATCTGCCAAATCTCTGCCCACTTACTTAGCCTGTCTATGTCCCTTTGCAGGTTTTTTATGTCCTCCTCACTCACTACTTTCCCTCCCATCTTTGTATCATCTGCAAACTTTGATATGTTACACTCGGTCCCCTCCTCCAAATCGTTAATATAGATTGTAAAGAGTTGGGGACCCAGCACTGACCCCTGCGGAACACCACTAGTTACTGGTTGCCAATCTGAGAACGAACCATTTATCCCAACTCTCTGCTTTCTGTTAGAGAGCCAATCCTCCACCCACGCCAGAATATTACCCCCAATCCCGTGATTTTTTATCTTGAGCAATAATCTTTTGTGTGGCACCTTGTCAAATGCCTTTTGGAAGTCTAAATACACTACGTCCACTGGTTCCCCTTTATCCACCCTATATGTTACTTCCTCAAAAAACTCAAGCAAATTTGTTAAACATGACTTCCCCTTCATGAAACCATGCTGAGTTTGCCCTATTAAATTATGTTTATCCAAATGTCCCGTTACTGTCTCCTTAATAATGGACTCTAACATTTTACCAACCACAGATGTTAGGCTAACAGGTCTATAGTTTCCAGCCTTCTGCCTACTACCCTTTTTAAATAAGGGTGTTACATTAGCAGTTTTCCAATCTGCCGGGACCTTTGCTGAGTCCAGTGAGTTTTGGAAAATTATTACCAATGCATCCACAATCCCTACCGCTACTTCCCTCAAGACCCTGGGATGCAAGCCATCAGGTCCAGGGGATTTATCCACCTTGAGTCCCATTATTTTACCAAGTACCACTTCCTTAGTGATTTTAATCGTATTTAGTTCCTCCCCCCCTAGAGCCCCCTGTTTGTCCAGTGTTGGGATATTCTTAGTGTCCTCTACTGTAAAGACTGATACAAAATAATTGTTCAGTGTTTTTGCCATCTCCATGTTTCCCACCATTAATTTCCCGGTCTCATCCTCTAAGGGACCAACATTTACTTTAGCCACCCTTTTTCTTTTTATATAACTATAGAAACTTTTACTGTCTGTTTTTATATTTTTTGCTAATTTACTTTCATAATCTATCTTCCCTTTCTTAATCAATCTTTTTGTTATTTTTTGCTGTCTTTTAAAGACTTCCCAATCTTCCATCCTCCCACTAGATTTGGCTACCTTATATGCCCTTGTTTTTAGTCGGATACTATCCTTAATTACTTTACTTAGCCACGGATGGCTATCTTTTCTTTTACACCCTTTTTTCCTCAGTGGAATATATTTTTTTGGAAGTTGTAAAATAACTCCTTAAATGTACACCACTGGTCATGTACCGTCTTACCCTTTAATCTATTTTCCCAGTCCACTCTAATTAATTCCGCTCTCATACCTTCATAGTCTCCTTTATTCAAGCTCAGCACGCTTGTTTGAGATCCAACCTTCTCACCCTCTAATTGAATATGGAACTCAACCATGTTATGGTCACTCATTCCAAGGGGATCCTTTACTAGGACATTTTTAATTAATCCTGTCTCATTACACAGGACCAAATCTAAGGTTGCTTGCCCCCTGGTCGGTTCAGTTACATACTGCTCAAGAAACCCATCCCTAATACACTCAATGAACTCTTCCTCAAGGCTGCTCTGCCCAATTTGATTTGTCCAGTTAATATGATAATTAAAATCCCCCATAATTATAGCTGTTCCCTTATTACAAGCCTCAACTATTTCCTGATTAATACTCCGTCCAACAGAGTTGCAACTGTTCGGAGGCCTATAGACTACACCCACTAGTGTTTTTTTCCCCTTATTATTCCTTACCTCCACCCAAACTGTTTCACTATCCTGCTCCTTTGACCCAATGTCATTTCTCTGTATTATAGTGATTCCTTCCTTTATTAACATAGCCACCCCACCTCCTCTCCCTTCCTGCCTGTCCTTCCTGATTGTTAAATAACCTGGTATGTTTAATTCCCAGTCATGGTCACCCTGCAGCCATGTTTCTGTAATGGCCACAAGATCATACCCATATGTCATTATTTGTGCCGTTAACTCATTCATTTTGTTACGAATGCTACGTGCATTCAGATAAAGAACTTTCAAATATGTTTTGTAGCACTTAGTTCCTGTTTTTTCCCTTTTTAGTACTTTACTTTTTACTCCATACCTTCTGTCCCTTCCTGACACATTCTGTTTTTTAATTCCCCCACTGCTACCTAAGTCTATGACCTTCTCTGTTGTCATTTCTATTATTTGCTCTCTAGAAACCTCCCCCCCACTAATTAGTTTAAAGCCCTCTCTACAGCCCTAGTTATATGATTCGCCAGGACTCTAGTCCCAGCACTGGCCAAGTGGAGTCCGTCCCAACAGAACAGCTCCCTCCTGTCCCAGTACTGGTGCCAGTGTCCCAAGAAGCAAAACCCATTTCTCCCACACCAGTCTTTGAGCCACGCATTTAACTCTGTACTGAATAAATAACTAGCTAGAAGCTAGCTGTGTTCATAATAAGAATGTCTAGTTATTAATGAACATAACATGGTACCAGGGTGGTGAAGATCTGCTGAAAATTGTGAAAAGCGACATGGAGAATTTGAAGCCACCAGGAGGTTTGAATCTCGAGGGAAATGTCAACTACAATTGGTGGATTTTTAAACAACAATTCGAACTCTACATTGCAGCCATCGGATTCGGTACGAAGCCAGACGCAAGGAAGATAGCGTTGCTGCTTACGGTTGCAGGCCCACAGGCAATAGAGGTATTTAATACATTTGTATTTAATCCAGCGGAGAACAGAGAAAAATTAGAAGATCTGCTAAAAAAATTTTGATGCACATTGCTCTCCCAAAAAGAATGAGACGTATGAAAGATACACCTTCCGTTCTCGGACACAGCAACAAAATGAGACTTTTGTTAGCTTTATAACTGATCCGAAACTGAAAGCACAGACATGTAATTTCTCTGAGCTCAAAGCATCCATGATTCATGACCAGATTGTGTTTGGTATTCATGATAAAAAAGTCAGGGAACATCTGTTGAGAGAAACCGAACTAAATTTGGAAAATGCAGTGAAAATATGCAAAGCCAGCGAGCTAGCTCGAAATCACGCGAAGACTTTCAGTGAAATCAATAATGATGCGAATGTAATGAGTGATAATGCTGCTGTCGGTGCTGTGTCCTACAAGGGGAAGAAACATGGGCAGAACAGAAATGAAAAGCAATCGGAGGATGAAATTTTTAATTGTAAACGCTATGGTTACAAACATCAGTTAAGACAATGCCCAGCGTTTGGAAAAATGTGCGCAAAGTGTAATGGAAAGAATCACTTTGCCAAACAATGCTTTTCAAAAGTAAAAACGACGAAAGGGCAACGAGTTAATGTGATTGAGGACACTGATGTAAGTGAGACATTTTTTGTAGGAATGGTGTCATGTGACGATATCAAAAAAGATACAGAAAATGTGCAGCCCTCAGAAATAGGCAATGCTGAACATAAAGTTAATGCAGTAAAAGAGGACAAATGGATGATCCCACTGCAGATAAATGGAGCATTAGTTACATTGAAACTGGACACTGGGGCAAAAGCAAACTTAATCAGTATGAGTGACATTAACAATATGAAAGAAAAGCCCAAAATACAGAAAAAGTCAGTACTACTGGACTAATGGACAGAAAATAGATAGCTTAGGTGTATGCAGACTTAAAGTGACAGTCAAAGACAAAGTGCATCATCTCATGTTTTCTGTTGTGGCTGAAAGGCTTGATTCACTACTGGGTGACAAAGCTTGTGAGGACTTAGAACTGGTCAAAAGAGTCTACCGTATAAACTGTGCCATAAGCAGACCAGATGACTCGGTGGATTCTGTAGTGAATAATTTCCAGGATGTGTTCAAAGGATTTGGAGTTCTACCATTCACTTACAAGATCCAGCTAAAGCAGGATGCTCAGACAGTGGTACATGCTCCACGAAAAGTTCCAGCACCCCTGCGTGACCGGCTCAAGAATGAACTGGACAGAATGACCACACTAGGAGTCATCAGGAAAGTCGAAGAGCCAACAGACTGGGTTAACTCCATGGTATGTGTAAAGAAAAAGAACAATGATCTAAGAATATGCATGGATCCAAAGGACTTAAATGCAAACATAAAACGTGAACACTACCAGATTCCCAAGCGAGAAGAAATCACCAGTGAAATGTCAGGTGCCAGATACTTTACAAAGCTCGATGCCTCACAAGGATTTTGGCAACTAAAACTGGATGAAGAGAGCACCAAATACTGTACCTTTAACACACCATTTGGCAGGTATTGTTTCCTCAGAATGCCTTTCGGGATAATATCTGCATCTGAAATCTTTCATAGAGCGATGGAACACATAATTGAAGGTCTGGAAGGAGTTCGGGTCTATGTTGATGACATCATCATCTGGGGCTCCACACTGAAAGAACACAATGAGAGACTGACTAAAGTGCTACAGAGCATATGCCGGAATGGACTGAAGCTCAACAAAGCCAAGTGTCAGTTTGGCGTCCAGGAAGTCACTTTCCTAGGAGATAATCTATCTGGTAAAGGAATAGAGCCAGATATGGAAAAAGTAAACGCCATACTCAAAATGCCCCGGCCCACTGACAAAAAAGGAGTGCTACACATCATGGGGATGATAAACTTCATTGGAAAGTTCATTCCTAACTTGTCAGCCAAGACAGCCTGTCTGCGAGACCTGCTACATAAACAAATGAGTTTGCATGGACAGAAAGACATGAACAAGAGTGGATAAACCTCAAAACAGTGCTGACAACCACACCTGTACTCACCTTCTTTGACCCAACCAAAAGAATCAAAGTGTCAACGGATGCATCAAAAGATGGCCTAGGTGCGGTCTTGCTACAAGCAGATGGTGAAGATTGGAAGCCTGTTGCCTATGCCTCCAGGTCTATGACTGATACTGAGTGTCGATACGCCCAGAGTGAAAAGGAATGTCTAGGCTTGGTAGTTGGACTAGAAAAGTTTCATGGCTACATATATGGACTTCCCACCTTCACAGTTGAGACAGACCACAGCCCTCTGGTTGCCATCATAAAAAAAAACCTGAATGAGATGTCTCCAAGGATTCAATGACTCATGATGAAGCTGCAAAGATATGACTTTGAACTGATCTACACACCAGGCAAATACATAGTGTTAGCAGATGCACTATCCCGAGCACCCACAATGAGTCATGTGAGCTCTACTGAAGAAGACGTGGATGTTCATGTGAATATGGTCACTGCTGCACTGCCCGTGTCAGACACAAAATCAAAGCAAATAGCAGAAGAAACAGTAAAAGATACAGTATTACAAACAGTAATAGAGAACATTCATCATGGTTGGCCAAAAGGTTCCTGTCCAAAATATTTTCACATAAGGTCAGAATTGAGTGTTGCAAGTGGACTATTACTAAAACAGAACAGAATAGTCATTCCACAGGCTCTACGTCAAGACATGCTCAAAAGGATTCATGAGGGACACCTCGGAATTGAAAAATGCAAAAGGAGAGCAAGAGACACTGTTTATTGGCCTGGCATAAATAAGGACATTGAGAACATGATAGGCAAATGTGAGACATGTCAGAAACACCAAAGCAAACAAGCAAAGGAACCAATGATAGTAGCTGACATACCAACAGTAGCATGGCAAAAGGTTGGTATGGACCTTTTTCATTTAAATGGTAAAGACTATCTAATAGTGATTGACTACTATTCTAACTATCCTGAGATGGCGCTGCTCTCAAGCACCACAGCAAGCAGTGTCATAATGCATGTGAAATCCATCTTCGCCAGACATGGAATTCCCAGGATTGCCGTTAGCGACAATGGTCCGTGCTTCAACTGTAAGGAGTGGCAACAGTTTGCAGCACATTATGACTTTCAGCACATCACATCCAGTCCTTTGTATGCTCAGTCAAATGGTAAGGCAAGGAAAGGTGTTCAAGTTCTCAAGCAGCTACTGAAGAAAGCGACAGAAAGCAAGTCTGATCCTTATCTCGCCCTGCTGAGCTACCGAGCCTCTCCTTTAGACTGTGGTTCTTCACCTGCTGAACTACTAATGGGTCGCAAGTTGCGCACCACGCTACCCTGCTGTGCAAAAGAACAGCAAAGTGAGGAACTGAGACAGAGACTTCAACTGTTAAAGCTGAAACAGAAATCATACTATGACAAGTCATCCAAAACTCTAAAACCATTGACAAAGGATGATGTTGTCAGGATTGAGGATCCAGATGCATGGAACAGGAAAGCTACAGTTCTTGAGGAAGTAGGACCAAGGTCATACACTGTTAGAACTGAGGAAGGACAGATTCTCAGGAGGAACCGCCATTCCCTCCTAAAAACACAAGAGACTATTCAAGACCAGATTGATGACAATGCCGCAACTGCATCTTGTCATTCACCGCCAGAACAATCTCATGAAGACACATCAGGCTTACCCGTGTTGAGAAGATCCACACGTGAAGTAAAAGAGCCTGATAGACTTAATCTTTGAGTACAATGTAAAGCTTTGAAAATGTGTTGACTGTTTTGAAAATGTTTATGTTTATAGAGCACTAACAGAAGTGTTACTGATATTATCTTTATTGTTTTCTTGAAAGTTGATTGATATTGATTTTGTTAAACCTCAAAGAAAGGGGGATGTAGTGATCAATAGCATGTCATTCTACAGTGGACACTAGGTGGAGCTGTGTAGAGCTGTATATAGCTGTATGTTTAAGACTACATTACCCATGAGGCACTAGGCTACCCAGAAGGCAACAGTCAAGATGGCAGCCTGCACACAGGAGCACACATGGAAGCCTCTACAGATACTGTACCTGGAGAACGTGTACTGAATAAATAACTAGCTAGAAGCTAGCTGTGTTCATAATAAGAATGTCTAGTTATTAATGAACATAACAGAGTGTAGGGAGAGTCCTGTGTAAATGTGATGGGAGGGAAAGGAAAACTAAAAGGACAAATTTCAACAAAAGGAATACACTGATCAACTATTGAGAGGAGAAGTGCAGCCTCTTACAACAGCCTTACTTTCATTCAATTTCTTTTGAAATCTTTTTATTGAATTTCATAGGATTACATAGGATATACGGCACAGAAATAGGCCATTCGGCCCAACCAGTCCATGCCAGCGTTTATGCTCCACTCGAGCCTCCTCCCATATTTCCTCATCTATATCTATCAGCATAACCTTCTGTTCCCTTTTTCCTCATATGCTTGTCTAGCCTCCCCTTAAATGCATCTATACTACTCGCTTCAGCCACTCCCTGTGGTAGCGAGTTCCACATTCTCACCACTTTGGGTGAAGAAGTTTCTTCTGAATTCCCTATTGGATTTCTTGGTGACTATCTTATATTGATGGCCTCTAGTTATGCTCTTCCCCACAAGTGGAAACACTGTATCCACTCTAACAAAACCTTCCATAATTTTAAAGACCTCTCTTAGGTTACCCCTCAGCCTTCTTTTTTCAAGAGAAAAGAGACCCAGCCTGTTCATCCTTTCCTGATATGTGTACCCTTGCATTTCTGGTATCATCCTTGTAAATCTTCTCTGCACTCTCTCCAGTGCCTCTATATCCTTTTTATAATATGGCGACCAGAACTGTACGCAGTACTTTAAGTGTGGTCTAACTAAGGTTCGATACAGGTTTAGCATAACTTCCCCTCTTTTCAATTCTATCCCTCTAGAAATAAACCCTAGTGCTTGGTTTGCTTTTTTTATGACCTTGCTAACCTGTGTCACAACTTTTAGCGATTTGTGTATTTGTACTCCGAGATCACTTTGTTCCTCTATCCCACCTAGACTCGCACCCTCCAAGTGATACATGACCTCCCTATTCTTCCTACCAAAATGTAATACAGTACCTCACATTTATCTGTGTTGAACTTCATATGCCAATTATATGCCCATTCTGCAAGTTTATTAATGTCCTTCTGTAACTTGTTTCAGTCCTCCTCAGTATTGACTACCGCCCCCCACCCCCCACCCCCAATTTGGTGTCATCTGCAAATTTAGAAATTGTGTTTTTGAAGTCTAAATCATTAATATAAATTGTGAACAGCAGTGGTCCCAGCACTGATCCTTGTGGAACACCACTACCCACCTCTGCCACTGTGAATAGCATTCCCTTTACTCCCACACTCTGCATTCAGTCCTGAAGCCAGTTAGCTATCCATTATAACAACAGAAAATGCTGGAAAAACTCAGCAGGCCAGGCAACATCCGTGGAGAGAAACAGAGTCAACGTTTCAGGTCGAAGACCTTTCGTCAGAACTGAGAAAAAAGCAGGAAATGAAACAGATTAAAAAGCAAGTTTGGGGGCTGGGAAATGGGGGAGTGGATGAAAGAACAAAAGGGAAGGTCTGAGAGAGGTGAAGAGACATTGGCCCAGAAATTCGGGTCCCAACGCGTGAGTATGCACAGGGTACTCACGCGTGGACCCGATGGAAGTGCCGGTTTCTTGCATGCACTGCGCATGCGTGGGAAACCTGCACTTCCGTTCCTCTGAACGAAGGGGTTCAGAGGTCGAACGCGTGCGCGCGGGAGTCTGCGCGTGCGCTTTGAACTTACGTTTTTTTTACAGGTTTTTCCGTGAGGGTAAGTCTTTAGATTTTAGAAATGTAAAAACCAGGCGTAAGGTCTGCATTTTAAAAGGTAAGTGGTCAATTAATTAAAATTAAAACATTTTTTCCACAAGTTTATTATTTTTAAATACTTTAAAGCAAGGTAAGTTTATTTTTAGCCCCGTTTTTTATAAAATTATTTTTTTCAAAAATTTAAATTATTGTTTAAAATAGTTATTTAATGTAATTTATAGTTTATTTAAAAAGTGTGATTTAAAAAAAAAAATTATTTGAAGCTTTACTGTTATTTTGGGGCCCGTATATTCATAAGTTTAGACAGGTCTTCCTGTCAATCTTATGAATGGGCTTTTCCCTCCTCTGATTGGCTGCCCATGGCTCACGTGATCCCAGGGGACGCATCACACTAACTACGCCCCTGGGACACGCAAGCACAGCGCGCCGGGAGTTGGAGCAGGCCCTGGAGCGGAATTCCACGGGAACCAAGAGCTCAACTGCCGGCACGCAAGGTACGTGCAGGTCGGGGGCTTGCACCCACGGGAAGCCCCCGACCTGAATTTCTGGGCCAATTAATTATTAAGAGATATTCAAGACGAGACGAGATGGTAATAGGACAGGTAAAGAAACAAAGGATGGCTCTAGATGAAGTGTGAAATGCGCTGGCAGAATGAGAGACAGCTGCCATGTGGGAGAGAAAAAAAGGAAAAGGCACAAACCAAAAGTGTGGATAAAAAATATATAAAAATATGATAGGGGCCGAGGTGATGATCTGAAATTGTTGAACTCGATATTGAGTCCAGAAGGCTGTAAAGTGCCTAATCGGAAGATAAGGTGCTGTTCCTCGAGCTTACGCTGAGTTTCCGTGGAACAGTGTAAGAGGCCGAGGGCGGTGAGGCCTGAGTGGGAATGGAGCGGTGAATTGAAATGACAGGCGACCGGAAGTTCGGGACCCTTACGGACTGAACGGAGGTGTTCCACAAAGCAGTCACCCAATCTGCGTTTGGTCTCCCCAATGTAGAGGAGACCACATCGTGAGCAGCTATCCATTCTGTTACTTGTCCCCAGACTCTGCATTCTCTGACCTTATTCATCAGTCTATTATGGGGTACCTTATCGAAGGCCTTTTGAAAATCTAGATAAATTACATCTACTGCATTACCATTGTCTACTCTCTCTGTTACCTTTTCAAAAAATTCAATGAGGTTGGTCAAGCAAGACTTTCCCTTTTGAAATCCATGCTGACTATTCATTACTATAGTTTTGGTTTCTAGATGTTCTTCTATTTTCTCCTTTAGTAGGGATTCCATTATTTTTCCTACCACCAATGTTAAGCTGACTGGTCTATAATTCCCTGGACATGTTCTATCCCCCTTCTTAAATATAGGTATTACGTTAGCTATCCGCCAGTCCTCTGGCACTACACCTTTTTTCTAAAGAATTATTAATTATGTGTAGTAATGCCTCTGCTATCTCTTCCCTAGATTCTTTTAAAATGCATGGATGCTATCCATCTGGACATGGGGTTTTATCCTCTGAGTTTGATTAGTTTATTTAATAATATCCCCTCTTTTTATTTTATATCTTATTATCTCATTACTAATCTCATCATCCAATGTCATGCCCACCTGTTCTATCTTCCTGGTAAATACGGAACCAAAATAATTATTTTAAATTTCTGCCATCTCTCTATCATTACCTCCGGTATTATCCTGTCTATCCCTAACCTTCCCTTTTTTATTGATGTGCCTGTAAGATATTTTGCTATTTTGTTTTATGTTCTTTGATAATTTAATTTCATAGTTCCTCTTTGCCTTCCTAATTTTTTTTTACTTCTCTCCTAATCTCTTCATATTCTCCCTCATCATGCACTCACCTGCTGTCTATGCACTTACCTTCAATTGTTCCCTTATGGCTTCATTTATCCATGGAGTCTCATTAGTGTTTAGTTTGTTCTTTCCTTTTAGCTGAATATATTTTTCCTGCACTTTGTTGAACACCATTTTAAATGTTTCCCATTGCTGTTCTACATCGTTGTTCACCAATATTGTTGCCCATTTTATTTTTCCATGTTCTATTCTCAGCCCCTCAAAATCAGCTTTTCTCCAATTTTTACCCTGGTTTTCGTCATACTTATGTCCTTCTCAATTATCATCTTAAAGTGTATTATAGTATGGTCACTATTGCCTAGATGTTCCCCTACTTCTACTTCTCTTATCTGCTTTGGTTCATTCCCCATTACTAGATTCAATTGCAAATCCTCCCTTGTTGGGCTTTTTACATATTGGGTTAGAAAGGAGTCCTGTACACATTGCAGGAACTCCATTCCCTTATCCCCCTTACCTACCTCTTCTGTCCAATTAATATCAGGGTAGTTGAAATCCCCCATGAATATTATTCTATGTTTTTTACTAATTTCCCTAATTTGTCTGCATATTTCTTCCTCCACCTCCCTTCAGGCAAACATCACTTGAGGATAGCATCAGGCTTGGACATGATGAAGGGTTTTGATAGAGTAAATAAGGAGAAACCATTTCCACTGGCAGGAAGGTCGGTAACCAAAGGACACAGATTTAAGATCATTGCCAAAAGAGCCAGAGGGGAGATGAGGAGAATGTTCTTTACGCAGCAAGTTGTGATCTGGAATGCACTGCCTGGAAGGGTGGTGGAAGCAAATTCAATAGTAGCTTTCAAAAGGGAATTGGATATGTACTTAAAAAGGAAACCTTTTCAGGGCTATGGGGAAAGAACAAGGGGGAGTGGGACGTTTGTGAGCCAAGAGTAAAAATTCCCCTGGTCTCTTTTTTGCTACATTGTGTGAGTTTTGAACTGACACCAAAACTCACCTTCCAGAAATCTGGCCCCCAGTTAAAATCTGGGCCTTTGTTCAAGGGCAGCAAAATGGACGAGGGAGAAGGAAACTTTTACAAAGCCACACTTTACTTTAAGAAACTGGTAAAGCTTTTTGTCTACCAGAAATATTCATACACTCTGCAAACTGCACTGTTGGAAATACAGAGAGTCAGATAAAGGTGGGAACTGGGAATAGCTCAGTTGAATTTGGTTAAAAGTGGTTATAAATTGTCTTCTTTAATATTGGAGAACTTTTGTTTATTCCTTCCAGACATTCAAATTACTTTGGAAAGGGACACTAGTTTTTGAAAAGTGTTTGGAAAAGTATCCTGATTCCCTGGTGCATCAATAATCAGTATAGACCAGAAAGCCAAGGCTTCATCCTCAGTCTGTGCTATTGGCCCAGAAAGTCGGGTCGGAGGCTTCCCGCGGGTGCAAGCCTCCGACCTGCACTTACCTTGCACGCCGGCCGTTGTGCTGTGGGCCAGCGTGGGATTCTGATTCTGGGCCTGCGCCAACTGCCGGCGCACAGTGCTTGCGTATCCCAGGGGCGCAGTTAGTTCGAAGCATCCCCTGGGATCACATGGGCCATGGAGAGCCAATGGTAGCAGGGAATCTGTATTCATAGATTTGACAGGAAGAGCTGTGAAATCTATGAATACAATTCAGCCCCAAAACGTAACCAAAACTTCAAATAATTTTTTTTTAAATCACATTTGTAAAATAACTATAAATTACATAAAATAACTATTTTAAACAATAATTTAAATTTTTGGAAAAAAACAATTACAGTTTCTAACGGGGCTAAAAATAAACTTACCTTTCTTTAAAGTATTTAAAAATAATAAACCTGTGGAAAAAATGTTTTAATTTTACTTAATTCACCACTTACCTTGTTAAAAGCAGGCCTTGCGACTGCTTTTTAAAAGCGTAGCTCCTGGAGACTTACCCTTCCGGAGAAACCGGCAAAAAAACCGGAAGTTCCAGGCGTACGCGCTGCCTCTCCGGCGCACGCGTTCGACCGGTGAACCCCTTCCTTTAAAGGAACGGAAGTTCCGGTTTTCCGCGCACGTGCAGTGCATGCACGAAACCGGCACTTTCGTTGGGCCTACGCGTGAGTACCCAGCGCGTACTCACCCGTGGGGACCCGAAGTTCTGGCCCAATATTAGCTTATCTCAGTCAGGAGAGGTTCTGACGAAGGGTCCTTGACCCTAAATGTTAACTCTGTTTCTCTCTCCTCGATGCTGCCTGACCTGCTGAGTGTTTCCAGCATTTTCTGCTGTTATTTGAGGTTCATTGGCTTCATTACCCCTGGACTAAAGTGGGGAGGGGTGGGAGAGTGGTTCGGAGTGGGGTGGGTGGGAATATCAGCCTGGTTTCCTGCTTCTGAGCCTTTCTAGTGGTCAATGCCAGAAAGTTCACTGTGTTGATACTGGCTGACTGAGGACATGATCGCGTACAGCTGTGATATCCTGCCAGGTTGAATAGCCTGTCAATGCTGCCTGGGCCTGGAGCATGTCATAGCCAAGCAAACATCAGTGCGTTAATGAGAGAAACTAGAGGGGAGGGGGAGGGAAACCAATTAAGAAGCCTTTTATTTTGCCCGGGGAGCAGGAAGTGTCTTGTCATCACCGTGATGTCACCATCAAGTGCTGCCATGACGATTTTTGATGTGATTTACCTGATTGCAACCTGCGTTTGTAAAAAATATGAAAAAGAAGCTTGATAATTCTGCATGAAGGTAATGGCCCCTTTAAGATGCCAGTTAGCGTCTGACAGCACTATGAGAGGCCTGAGGGGACAATGTGAGAGCAGAAACCTCAAACAGGCATCCTGGTGAGCGCACTAATGTTCTGCTGACATCTTTTCCCTACATGTGTGCGTTTCACTGGCAGCAAAAAAAATACCTTTCAGTATTATTTAGAAAAGTAGTATTTCCTCTGAGGAGGTTAATGAAGGGCACAAAGTGTTGGAACTCAGGACGATAGCGTGAGATTCTTCGGGCTGGTTTGATGTGTCCATCACCGGCACTTAATTTTGCCAGAACTCACTCCAGCATCTGGTAGGAATAAAGAAAAGTTGTTCTCATTTTGACTCCAACACTGAGCACCCAGGGCAACATTAACCGGATGGAGCATACAGAATTAGTAAAGTGCGTGAGAGGGAGAAATATTGTACTGACCCTGTGGAAATGTTTACTGCCAAGAATCAGCGCCTTACTTATTAAAAAAAGAGAACTTTTGACTAATGAAAAAAAAACCTGCAATAAGAGAGAGAAAATAAAATATATGTCTTACAACGCTTAACTAAATCATGACCAGACAACTCGAGGCAATTCCATGGAATGTCCTCAGATGGACATCATAGGCCCTGTAACTTTCATGGAGTGATTTCACTTATGCTATGGATCCTGGGATAGCTCAGCCACCATTGTGTTCTTCAGACATCGAACAAGAGAAGAGAAAATGACTGGGTTTGAGACAGGGCCCGGGGGACAGAAAAAAGGGAAAAAGAAGAGGAATGTGAAAGGCAGATTTAAAAAGCACAAGGAGAAAACAAAGAGAAATGGAGAGGAAAATAAAGTGGAGATAAAAGGGAATATATTCATATTAACACGTCATTAAAATACCAGGTGGTGCAGTTCAAATGAAAGCAGGGAGAGATGCTTTCACTGACTCCTCACGTAGGAGTGGATTGCTGAAATGCAGAAAATTCTCACACACACCGAGCGTTCATCCTCAGACCAAGCGTTCATCCTCACACCGAGCGTTCACCCACACATCGAGCGCTCACCCTCAAACCGAGCGTTCACCCTCACACCGAGCGTTCACCCACACACCGAGCGCTCACCCTCACACCGAGCGTTCACCCATACACCGAACATTCACCCACACACCGAGCGTTCACCCTCACACCAAGCATTCACCCACACACCGAGCGTTCACACTCACACCGAGCGTTCATCCACACACCGAGCATTCACCCATACACCGAGCGTTCACCCTCACACCAAGCGTTCACCCACACACCGAGCGTTCATCCTCACACCGAGCGTTCACCCTCACACCGAGCGATCACCCACACACCGAGAGTTCGCCCTCGCACCGAGCGTTCACCCACACACCGAGCGTTCACCCACACACCGAGCGTTCATCCTCACACCGAGCGTTCACCCTCACACCGAGCGTTCACCCACACACCGAGCGTTCACCCTCACACCGAGCATTCACCCACACACCGAGCGTTCACCCTCACACCGAGCGTTCACCCACACACCGAGCATTCACCCACACACCGAGCATTCACCCACACACCGAGCATTCACACACACACCGAGCATTCACCCACAAGCCGAGCATTCCTCACAAACCGAGCGTTCACCCACACACCGGGCGTTCACCCACACACAGAGCGTTCACCCATACACCGAGCATTCACCCTTACACCGAGCATTCACCCACACACCGAGTGTTCACCCACACTCCGAGCGTTCACCATCACACCGAACGTTAACACTTACACCGAGCATTCACCCACACACCGAGCGTTCACCCACACTCCGAGCGTTCACCATCACACCGAACGTTAACCCTTACACCGAGCATTCACCCTCACACCGAGCGTTCACCCACATACCAAGCGTTCACCAACACACCAAGCGTTCACCCACACACCGAGGGTTCACCCACACAACGAGCGTTCACCCACACACCGAGCGTTCACCCGCACACCAAGCGTTCACCCACACACCAAGCATTCACCCACATACCGAGTGCACACCCACACACCGAGCGTTCACCCACACACCGAGCATTCACTCACACACCGAGCGTTCACCCTCACACTGAGCGTACACACACACACCGAGCGTTCACCCTCACACCGAGCATTCACCCACAAACCAAGCATTCACCCACACACCAAGTGTTCACCCACACACCGAACGTTCACCCTCACACCGAGCATTCACCCTCACACCGAGCGTTCACCCACACACCGAGCGTTCACCCACACACCGAGCATTCACCCACACACCGAGCATTCGTCACACACCGAGCGTTCACCCACACACCGAGCATTCCTCACACACCGAGCGTTCACCCACACGCCGAGCATTCCTCACACACCGAGCGTTCACCCACACACCGAGCGTTCACCCCCACACAGAGCGTTCACCCATACACCGAGCATTCACCCTTACACCGAGCATTCACCCACACACCGAGTGTTCACCCACACTCTGAGCGTTCACCATCACAGCGAGCGTTCACACTTACACCGAGCGTTCACCCTCACACCGAGCATTCACCCTCACACCGAGCGTTCACCCACAGACCAAGCGTTCACCAACACACCAAGCGTTCACCCACACACCGAGGGTTCACCCACACACCAAGTGTTCACCCACACACCAAGCATTCACCCACATACCGAGCGCACACCCACACACCGAGGGTTCACCCACACACCGAGCATTCACTCACACGCCAAGCGTTCACCCTCACACCGAGCGTTCACCCTCAAATGGAGCGTTCACCCTCACACCGAGCGTTCACACGCACACCGAGCGTTCACCCTCACACCGAGCGTACACCCACACACCGAGTGTTCACCCACACACCGAACGTTCACCCACACACCGAGCGTTCACCCGCACACCGAGCGCTCACCCTCACTCCGAGCGTTCACCCTCACACCGAGCGTTCACCCACACACCGAGTGTTCACCCACACACCGAACGTTCACCCACACACCGAGCGTTCATCCTCACACCGAGCGTTCGCCCACACACCGAGCGTTCGCCCACACACCGAGCGTTCACCCTCACACCGAGCGTTCACCCTCACACCGAGCACTCACCCACACACCGAGCATTCACCCACACACCGAGCTTTCATCCACACACCGCGCGTTCACCCACACACCGAGCATTCACCCTCACACCGAGCATTCCTCACACACCGAGCGTTCACCCCCACACCGAGCGTTCACCCACACACCGAGCATTCACCCACACACCAAGCTTTCACCCACACACCGAGCGTTCACCCACACACCGAGCATTCACCCTCACACCGTGCGTTCCCCCACACACCGAGCGTTCACCCTCACACCGAGCGTTCAGCCACACACCGAGCGTTCACCCTCACACCAAGCGCTCACCCACACACCGAGCGTTCACCCACAAACTGAGCGTTCACCCTCATACCGAGCGTTCACCCACACACCGAGCGTTCACCCTCACACTGAGCATTCACCCTCACACCGAGCATTCACCCTCACTCCGAGCGTTCACCCACAAACCGAGCGTTCACCCACACACCGAGCGTTCACCCTCACACCGAGTGTTCACCCACACACCGAGCAATCACCCTCACACCCAGCGTTCACCCTCACACCGAGCATTCACCCTCACACCGAGTGTTCACCCACACACTGAGTGTTCACCCTCACACCGAGCGTTCACCCACACACCGAGCGTTCACCCTCACACCAAGCTTTCACCCACACACCGAGCGTTTACCCACACACCGAGCGTTCACCCTGACACCGAGCATTCACCCACACACCGAGCGTTCACCCTCACACCGAGCTTTCACCCACACACCGAGCTTTCACCCACACACCGAGCGTTCACCCACACACCGAGCATTCACCCTCACACCGTGCGCTCCCCCACACACCGAGCGTTCACCCTCACGCTGAGCGTTCACCCACACACCGAGCGCTCACCCTCACACCGAGCGTTCACCCACACACCGAGCGTTCACCCACACACTGAGCGTTCACCCTCATACAGAGCGTTCACCCACACACCGAGCGTTCACCCTCACACTGAGCATTCAGCCTCACACCGAGCGTTCACCCTCACACCGAGCGTTCACCCACACACCGAGCGTTCACCCACACACCGAGCATTCACCCGCACACCGAGCGATCACCATCACACCCAGCGTTCACCCTCACACCGAGCATTCACCCTCACACCGAGTGTTCACCCACACACCGAGCGTTCACCCTCACACCGAGCGTTCACACACACACCGAGCGTTCACCCTCACACCAAGCTTTCACCCTCACACCGAGCTTTCACCCACACACCGAGCATTCACCCTCACACCGAGCGTTCACCCACACACCGAGCGTTCACCCTCACACCGAGCGTTCACCCTCACACCGAGCGTTCACCCACACACCGAGCGTTCACCCACACACCGAGCGTTCACCCACACACCGAGCGTTCACCCTCACACCGAGCGTTCACCCACACACCGAGCGTTCACCCACACACCGTGCGTTCCTCACACACCGAGCGTTCACCCCCACACCGAGCGTTCACCCACACACCGAGCGTTCACCCACACACCGAGCTTTCATCCACACACCGAGCGTTCACCCACACACCGAGCGTTCACCCTCACACCGAGCGTTCACCCACACACCGAGCGTTCACCCATATACTGAGAGTTCACCCTCACACCGAGCGTTCACCCACACACTGAGCGTTCACCCTCACACCGAGCATTCACCCTCACACCGAGCGTTCACCCTCACACCGAGCGTTCACCCACACACCGAGCGTTCACCCACACACCGAGCGTTCACCCTCACACCGAGCATTCACCCACACACCGAGCAATCACCCTCACACCCAGCGTTCACCCTCACACCGAGCGTTCACCCACACACCGAGCGTTCACCCTCACACCGAGCTTTCACCCACACACCGAGCATTCACCCACACACCGAGCGTTCCCCCTACACACCGAGCATTCACCCACACACCGAGCGTTCACCCTCACACTGAGCTTTCACCCACACACCGAGCGTTCACCCACACACCGAGCGTTCACCCACACACCGAGCGTTCACCCTCACACCGAGCGTTCCTCACATACCGAGCGTTCACCCCACACCGAGCATTCACCCACACACCGAGCGTTCACCCACACACCGAGCTTTCATCCACACACCGCGCGTTCACCCACACACCGAGCATTCACCCTCACACCGTGCGTTCCCCCACACACCGAGCGTTCACCCACACACCGAGCGTTCAGCCTCACACCGAGCGTTCACCCACACACCGAGCGTTCACCCACACACCGAGTGTTCACCCTCACAACGAGCGTTCACCCACACACCGAGCAATCACCCTCACACCCAGCGTTCACTCTCACACCGAGCATTCACCCTCACACTGAGTGTTCACCCACACACCGAGCGTTCACCCTCAGTCCGAGCGTTCACCCACACACCGAGCGTTCACCCTCACACCAAGCTTTCACCCACACACCGAGCGTTCACCCACACACCGAGCATTCACCCTCACACCGAGCATTCACCCACACACCAAGCGTTCACCCACACACCGAGCTTTCATCCACACACCGAGCGTTCACCCACACACCGAGCATTCACCCTCACACCGTGCGTTCCACCACACACCGAGCATTCACCCTCACACTGAGCGTTCACCCTCACACCAAGCATTCACCCACACACCGAGCGTTCACCCACACACTGTGCATTCACCCTCACACCAAGCATTCCTCACACACCGAGCGTTCACCCCCACACCGAGCGTTCACCCACACACCGAGCGTTTACCCACACACCGAGCGTTCACCCTGACACCGAGCATTCACCCACACACCGAGCGTTCACCCTCACACCGAGCTTTCACCCACACACCGAGCTTTCACCCACACACCGAGCGTTCACCCACACACCGAGCATTCACCCTCACACCGTGCGCTCCCCCACACACCGAGCGTTCACCCTCACGCTGAGCGTTCACCCACACACCGAGCGCTCACCCTCACACCGAGCGTTCACCCACACACCGAGCGTTCACCCACACACTGAGCGTTCACCCTCATACAGAGCGTTCACCCACACACCGAGCGTTCACCCTCACACTGAGCATTCAGCCTCACACCGAGCGTTCACCCTCACACCGAGCGTTCACCCACACACCGAGCGTTCACCCACACACCGAGCGTTCACCCGCACACCGAGCGATCACCATCACACCCAGCGTTCACCCTCACACCGAGCATTCACCCTCACACCGAGTGTTCACCCACACACCGAGCGTTCACCCTCACACCGAGCGTTCACACACACACCGAGCGTTCACCCTCACACCAAGCTTTCACCCTCACACCGAGCTTTCACCCACACACCGAGCATTCACCCTCACACCGAGCGTTCACCCACACACCGAGCGTTCACCCTCACACCGAGCGTTCACCCTCACACCGAGCGTTCACCCACACACCGAGCGTTCACCCACACACCGAGCGTTCACCCACACACCGAGCGTTCACCCTCACACCGAGCGTTCACCCACACACCGAGCGTTCACCCTCACACCGTGCATTCCTCACACACCGAGCGTTCAACCCCACACCGAGCGTTCACCCACACACCGAGCGTTCACCCACACACCGAGCTTTCATCCACACACCGAGCGTTCACCCACACACCGAGCATTCACCCTCACACCGTGCGTTCCCCCACACACCGAGCGTTCACCCTCACACCGAGCGTTCACCCACACACCGAGCGTTCACCCTCACACCGAGCGTTCACCCACACACCGAGCGTTCACCCATACACTGAGAGTTCACCCTCACACCGAGCGTTCACCCACACACTGAGCGTTCACCCTCACACCGAGCATTCACCCTCACACCGAGCGTTCACCCTCACACCGAGCGTTCACCCACACACCGAGCGTTCACCCACACACCGAGCGTTCACTCTCACACCGAGCATTCACCCACACACCGAGCAATCACCCTCACACCCAGCGTTCACCCTCACACCGAGCGTTCACCCACACACCGAGCGTTCACCCTCACACCGAGCTTTCACCCACACACCGAGCGTTCACCCACACACCGAGCGTTCCCCCTACACACCGAGCATTCACCCACACACCGAGCGTTCACCCTCACACTGAGCTTTCACCCACACACCGAGCGTTCACCCACACACCGAGCGTTCACCCACACACCGAGCGTTCACCCTCACACCGAGCGTTCCTCACATACCGAGCGTTCACCCCACACCGAGCATTCACCCACACACCGAGCGTTCACCCACACACCGAGCTTTCATCCACACACCGCGCGTTCACCCACACACCGAGCATTCACCCTCACACCGTGCGTTCCCCCACACACCGAGCGTTCACCCTCACACCACGCGTTCACCCACACACCGAGCGTTCAGCCTCACACCGAGCGTTTACCCACACACCGAGCGTTCACCCACACACCGAGCGTTCACCCTCACACCGAGCGTTCACCCACACACCGAGCAATCACCCTCACACCCAGCGTTCACTCTCACACCGAGCATTCACCCTCACACTGAGTGTTCACCCACACACCGAGCGTTCACCCTCAGTCCGAGCGTTCACCCACACACCGAGCGTTCACCCTCACACCAAGCTTTCACCCACACACCGAGCGTTCACCCACACACCGAGCATTCACCCTCACACCGAGCATTCACCCACACACCAAGCGTTCACCCACACACCGAGCTTTCATCCACACACCGAGCGTTCACCCACACACCGAGCATTCACCCTCACACCGTGCGTTCCACCACACACCGAGCATTCACCCTCACACCGAGCGTTCACCCTCACACCAAGCATTCACCCACACACCGAGCGTTCACCCACACACTGTGCATTCACCCTCACACCAAGCATTCCTCACACACCGAGCGTTCACCCCCACACCGAGCGTTCACCCACACACCGAGCGTTCACCCACACACCAAGCTTTCACCCACACACCGAGCGTTCACCCACACACCGAGCATTCACCCTCACACCGTGCATTCCCCCACACACCGAGCATTCACCCTCACACCGAGCATTCAGCCACACACCGAGCGTTCACCCTCACACCTAGCGCTCATCCACACACCGAGCGTTCACCCACAAACTGAGCGTTCACCCTCATACCGAGCGTTCACCCACACACCGAGCGTTCACCCTCACACTGAGCGTTCACCCTCACACCGAGCGTTCAACCTCACACCGAGCGTTCACCCACACACCGAGCGTTCACCCACACACCGAGCGTTCACCCTCACACCGAGCGTTCACCCACACACCGAGCAATCACCCTCACACCCAGCGTTCACCCTCACACTGAGCATTCACCCTCACACCGAATGTTCACCCACACACCGAGCATTCACCCTCACACCGAGCGTTCACCCACACACCGAGCGTTCACCCTCACACCAAGCTTTCACCCACACACCGAGCGTTCACCCACACACCGAGCGTTCACCCTGACACCGAGCATTCACCCACACACCAAGCATTCACCCTCACACCGAGCTTTCACCCACACACCGAGCTTTCACCCACACACCGAGCGTTCCCCCTACACACCGAGCATTCACCCACACACCGAGCGTTCACCCTCACACTGAGCTTTCACCCACACACCGAGCGTTCACCCACACACCGAGCGTTCACCCACACACCGAGCGTTCACCCTCACACCGAGCGTTCCTCACATACCGAGCGTTTACCCCACACCGAGCATTCACCCACACACCGAGCGTTCACCCACACACCGAGCTTTCATCCACACACCGCGCGTTCACCCACACACCGAGCATTCACCCTCACACCGTGCGTTCCCCCACACACCGAGCGTTCACCCTCACACCACGCGTTCACCCACACACCGAGCGTTCAGCCTCACACCGAGCGTTCACCCACACACCGAGCATTCACCCACACACCGAGCGTTCACCCTCACACCGAGCGTTCACCCACACACCGAGCAATCACCCTCACACCCAGCGTTCACTCTCACACCGAGCATTCACCCTCACACTGAGTGTTCACCCACACACCGAGCGTTCACCCTCAGTCCGAGCGTTCACCCACACACCGAGCGTTCACCCTCACACCAAGCTTTCACCCACACACCGAGCGTTCACCCACACACCGAGCATTCACCCTCACACCAACCATTCACCCACACACCAAGCGTTCACCCACACACCGAGCTTTCATCCACACACCGAGCGTTCACCCACACACCGAGCATTCACCCTCACACCGTGCGTTCCACCACACACCGAGCATTCACCCTCACACCGAGCGTTCACCCTCACACCAAGCATTCACCCACACACCGAGCGTTCACCCACACACTGTGCATTCACCCTCACACCAAGCATTCCTCACACACCGAGCGTTCACCCCCACACCGAGCGTTCACCCACACACCGAGCGTTTACCCACACACCGAGCGTTCACCCTGACACCGAGCATTCACCCACACACCGAGCGTTCACCCTCACACCGAGCTTTCACCCACACACCGAGCTTTCACCCACACACCGAGCGTTCACCCACACACCGAGCATTCACCCTCACACCGTGCGCTCCCCCACACACCGAGCGTTCACCCTCACGCTGAGCGTTCACCCACACACCGAGCGCTCACCCTCACACCGAGCGTTCACCCACACACCGAGCGTTCACCCACACACTGAGCGTTCACCCTCATACAGAGCGTTCACCCACACACCGAGCGTTCAGCCTCACACTGAGCATTCAGCCTCACACCGAGCGTTCACCCTCACACCGAGCGTTCACCCACACACCGAGCATTCACCCACACACCGAGCGTTCACCCGCACACCGAGCGATCACCATCACACCCAGCGTTCACCCTCACACCGAGCATTCACCCTCACACCGAGTGTTCACCCACACACCGAGCGTTCACCCTCACACCGAGCGTTCACACACACACCGAGCGTTCACCCTCACACCAAGCTTTCACCCTCACACCGAGCTTTCACCCACACACCGAGCATTCACCCTCACACCGAGCGTTCACCCACACACCGAGCGTTCACCCTCACACCGAGCGTTCACCCTCACACCGAGCGTTCACCCACACACCGAGCGTTCATCCACACACCGAGCGTTCACCCACACACCGAGCGTTCACCCTCACACCGAGCGTTCACCCACACACCGAGCGTTCACCCTCACACCGTGCGTTCCTCACACACCGAGCGTTCACCCCCACACCGAGCGTTCACCCACACACCGAGCGTTCACCCACACACCGAGCTTTCATCCACACACCGAGCGTTCACCCACACACCGAGCATTCACCCTCACACCGTGCGTTCCCCCACACACCGAGCGTTCACCCTCACACCGAGCGTTCACCCACACACCGAGCGCTCACCCTCACACCGAGCGTTCACCCACACACCGAGCGTTCACCCATACACTGAGAGTTCACCCTCACACCGAGCGTTCACCCACACACTGAGCGTTCACCCTCACACCGAGCATTCACCCTCACACCGAGCGTTCACCCTCACACCGAGCGTTCACCCACACACCGAGCGTTCACCCACACACCGAGCGTTCACCCTCACACCGAGCATTCACCCACACACCGAGCAATCACCCTCACACCCAGCGTTCACCCTCACACCGAGCGTTCACCCACACACCGAGCGTTCACCCTCACACCGAGCTTTCACCCACACACCGAGCGTTCACCCACACACCGAGCGTTCCCCCTACACACCGAGCATTCACCCACACACCGAGCGTTCACTCTCACACTGAGCTTTCACCCACACACCGAGCATTCACCCACACACCGAGCGTTCACCCACACACCGAGCGTTCACCCTCACACCGAGCGTTCCTCACATACCGAGCGTTCACCCCACACCGAGCATTCACCCACACACCGAGCGTTCACCCACACACCGAGCTTTCATCCACACACCGCGCGTTCACCCACACACCGAGCATTCACCCTCACACCGTGCGTTCCCCCACACACCGAGCGTTCACCCTCACACCACGCGTTCACCCACACACCGAGCGTTCAGCCTCACACCGAGCGTTTACCCACACACCGAGCGTTCACCCACACACCGAGCGTTCACCCTCACAACGAGCGTTCACCCACACACCGAGCAATCACCCTCACACCCAGCGTTCACTCTCACACCGAGCATTCACCCTCACACTGAGTGTTCACCCACACACCGAGCGTTCACCCTCAGTCCGAGCGTTCACCCACACACCGAGCGTTCACCCTCACACCAAGCTTTCACCCACACACCGAGCGTTCACCCACACACCGAGCATTCACCCTCACACCGAGCATTCACCCACACACCAAGCGTTCACCCACACACCGAGCTTTCATCCACACACCGAGCGTTCACCCACACACCGAGCATTCACCCTCACACCGTGCGTTCCACCACACACCGAGCATTCACCCTCACACCGAGCGTTCACCCTCACACCAAGCATTCACCCACACACCGAGCGTTCACCCACACACTGTGCATTCACCCTCACACCAAGCATTCCTCACACACCGAGCGTTCACCCCCACACCGAGCGTTCACCCACACACCGAGCGTTCACCCACACACCAAGCTTTCACCCACACACCGAGCGTTCACCCACACACCGAGCATTCACCCTCACACCGTGCATTCCCCCACACACCGAGCATTCACCCTCACACCGAGCATTCAGCCACACACCGAGCGTTCACCCTCACACCAAGCGCTCATCCACACACCGAGCGTTCACCCACAAACTGAGCGTTCACCCTCATACCGAGCGTTCACCCACACACCGAGCGTTCACCCTCACACTGAGCGTTCACCCTCACACCGAGCGTTCAACCTCACACCGAGCGTTCACCCACACACCGAGCGTTCACCCAGACACCGAGCGTTCACCCTCACACCGAGCGTTCACCCACACACCGAGCAATCACCCTCACACCCAGCGTTCACCCTCACACTGAGCATTCACCCTCACACCGAGTGTTCACCCACACACCGAGCATTCACCCTCACACCGAGCGTTCACCCACACACCGAGCGTTCACCCTCACACCAAGCTTTCACCCACACACCGAGCGTTCCCCCACACACCGAGCGTTCACCCTGACACCGAGCATTCACCCACACACCAAGCATTCACCCTCACACCGAGCTTTCACCCACACACCGAGCTTTCACCCACACACCGAGCGTTCACCCACACACCGAGCATTCACCCTCACACCGTGCGTTCCCCCACACACCGAGCGTTCACCCTCACACCGAGCGTTCACCCACACACCGAGCGCTCACCCTCACACCGAGCGTTCACCCACACACCGAGCGTTCACACACACACTGAGCGTTCACCCTCATACTGCGCGTTCAGCCTCACACCGAGCGTTCACCCTCACACCGAGTGTTCACCCTCACACCGAGCGTTCACCCACACACCGAGCGTTCACCCTCACACCGAGCGTTCCTCACACACCGAGCGTTCACCCCCACACCGAGCGTTCACCCACACACCGAGCGTTCACCCACACACCGAGCTTTCATCCACACACCGAGCGTTCACCCACACACCGAGCATTCACCCTCACACCGTGCGTTCCCCCACACACCGAGCGTTCACCCTCACACCGAGCGTTCACCCACACACCGAGCGTTCACCCTCACACCGAGCGTTCACCCACACACCGAGCGTTCACCCACACACTGAGAGTTCACCCTCACACCGAGCGTTCACCCACACACTGAGCGTTCACCCTCACACCGAGCATTCACCCTCACACCGAGCGTTCACCCTCACACCGAGCATTCACCCACACACCGAGCGTTCACCCACACACCGAGCGTTCACCCTCACACCGAGCATTCACCCACACACCGAGCAATCACCCTCACACCCAGCGTTCACCCTCACACCCAGCGTTCACCCTCACACCGAGCGTTCACCCACACACCGAGCGTTCACCCTCACACCGAGCTTTCACCCACACACCGAGCATTCACCCACACACCGAGCATTCCCCCTACACACCGAGCATTCACCCACACACCGAGCGTTCACCCTCACACTGAGAGTTCACCCTCACACCGAGCGTTCACCCACACACTGAGCGTTCACCCTCACACCGAGCATTCACCCTCACACCGAGCGTTCACCCTCACACCGAGCATTCACCCACACACCGAGCGTTCACCCACACACCGAGCGTTCACCCTCACACCGAGCATTCACCCACACACCGAGCAATCACCCTCACACCCAGCGTTCACCCTCACACCCAGCGTTCACCCTCACACCGAGCGTTCACCCACACACCGAGCGTTCACCCTCACACCGAGCTTTCACCCACACACCGAGCATTCACCCACACACCGAGCATTCCCCCTACACACCGAGCATTCACCCACACACCGAGCGTTCACCCTCACACTGAGCTTTCACCCACACACCGAGCGTTCACCCACACACCGAGCGTTCATCCACACACCGAGCGTTCACCCTCACACCGAGCGTTCCTCACATACCGAGCGTTCACCCCACACCGAGCATTCACCCACACACCGAGCGTTCACCCACACACCGAGCTTTCACCCACACACCGAGCGTTCACCCACACACCGAGCATTCACCCTCACACCGTGCGTTCCCCCACACACCGAGCGTTCACCCTCACACCACGCGTTCACCCACACACCGAGCGTTCAGCCTCACACCGAGCGTTCACCCACACACCGAGCGTTCACCCACACACCGAGCGTTCACCCTCACACCGAGCGTTCACCCACACACCGAGCAATCACCCTCACACCCAGCGTTCACCCTCACACCGAGCATTCACGCTCACACTGAGTGTTCACCCACACACCGAGCGTTCACCCTCAGTCCGAGCGTTCACCCACACACCGAGCGTTCACCCTCACACCAAGCTTTCACCCTCACACCGAGCGTTCACCCACACACCGAGCGTTCACCCACACACCGAGCATTCACCCTCACACCGAGCATTCACCCACACACCGAGCGTTCACCCTCACACGGAGCATTCACCCTCACACCGAGCGTTCACCCTCACACCGAGCGTTCACCCACACACCGAGCGTTCACCCACACACCGAGCAATCACCCTCACACCCAGCGTTCACCCTCACTCCGAGCATTCACCCTCACACCGAGTGTTCACCCACACACCGAGCGTTCACCCTCACACCGAGCGTTCACCCACACACCGAGCGTTCACCCTCACACCGAGCTTTCACCCACACACCAAGCGTTCACCCACACACCGAGCATTCACCCTCACACCGAGCATTCACCCACACACCGAGCGTTCACCCTCACACCGAGCTTTCACCCACACACCGAGCGTTCACCCACACACCGAGCGTTCACCCTCACACCGAGCTTTCACCCTCACACCGAGCGTTCCTCACACACTGAGTGTTCCTCACCCACACACCGAGCGTTCACCCACACACCGAGCATTGTAAGATTCTCAAAATTCACAGATCCCCCAAATCTGGAAGAAAGCCCTAAGGAATATGACTTTGGCCTCTTTCTAAACCAGTTTCAGGATGATAAAATAAAAAGGCATGTTTGGACCTGTACAGGGAGAAGGGGCTGCAACTGAAAATGGGATCAGCCTCTGTAAAGACAGTTTGGATGTTGGAGTAAATCAAATTGTCTGGGGAACTGTGTTACCTCAATTCATCCTAAGAATCGATCCACGAAGGAGCAGTCCCCACCCAAAACACAGGACCCATCCAAAATATGCTTAATGCAAATCACCTCGCCAACCTACATAGAAACCTCAGGCTCAGACAGCATACTCGAAACCTGAATATAACTATGACAATGAACTAGGCGATCAACAACTCATTGACTAAACAGTACAACACCCCAAAACCATTTTTCACATTTTTAAAATCAAGTTACCTTAATGAGCCCGCCCAAATCAAACAATAAACCGGGACTGATTTGGCGCACAGATTAGGAGGGCCCAATTTGTATAATTAAAGGCCTGTTTTCTAAAGAAAGTAGAACTCTCCAGAAGTTCGAGGCAACTCAAGAAGTTCTCTCTCAGAAAGCTCGCCCCAGAAGCAACACACAAGAGAAACCGAAGCATCGAAACGGGGCAGCATTCTACCGTACACCCAAGTTCAACAGCTTCAGTGACCCAGGATATCATCGGACACCCTGTGGCAACAAGAGCCTTACGAAACAACCAACAAAATATTACCACCAACCAATCCGGTAATATTGAGCCACTGCGACCAAAGGAAAACAACTCAGGAGAAAAACCGAAGATTCGAAAGTTTCCACTCTACAATCTATTCCTGACTTACCCCAGGTAAGAGTTTTACTTAAAAGGAACTCTAAACCCTATCTCTACCGAAGAAAAGTGGGTACTCACCCCATAGATCCAAAACGCACCCTACTGCATCAGCGGACTCACGAAGACTGCCCAGCAGATAGTCGAAGTCCTCTGCCGTGTACGGGGTACAGCAGACACCAACCAACACATCCAGTGAACCCCGAAATCGTGAACCAGCTCAACTGTCAAGGATTCGTTTTGGTGAGCATTATCCCTGGTCCTCTAGAGTCCAACTTAGCTAGGAAGTGGGATTGGGAGGGGTGAGGTATTTTTCTACTGTATTTTCCCTCATATGTATCGAAGTGTTCCCCATTTTTATTAGATTAGAAGATTGCTGTGTTATATTTCCTTTCTTGAATAAAGATCAAAGTTTCTTGCACCATAACCAGTTGTCTGCTGCACTTTTGTCACAACCCCCAAATAAGCCCAAGGTCTAGAATCAAGGGAGTGGGAGTGATTTGAACCGCTCAGAAGTCAGAGGGGAAGCTGACCCACACACCACCCCCTACATAATGGCGACCACGGCAGGACCTTGGCAAAAGGGATGTGATACAGTGGACATTGTTTTTGAGGAGAGAACTAAGATGGAAGAGAGGATTTCCTCTTATGTGTTCAAGAGAGTAAATATCATCAAGAAATGGGTGCTCAGTCTGTTGTGCGCTGAGCGTCCGATAGACACTGCAGCCAAATGGACTGAGAGCAAGGACCATAAGAAATCTGTGAAGAAAGCAATCTGGTTGGTATGCTTCCAGTGACAGGTCCAACTTTTGGATAAATGTGTTGAGGCACTGGCAGCAGAGCTACAGGAATCAGTTCAACAGTCTCACGCAAGGGCTATAGCAGGGGAAAGGTTATTGGAAGAACTAAACGCACAAAACCAGGGAAAAATGCAGCTAGTGGAAACACACAGAAACAGACAGGAATACTTTCGGTGTCAGGTCACCGACGCCAAAAATAATGAACTGGTGTTACGGGAAGAGAACGCCCGCCTCGCCAGGCAAGCAAGAGAGCAGGAGGAGAGGTTGAGAGACGTCCAGGCAGCTTACAAAATAGCAAGCACTAGGGGGTTTGACGGGGGAGATCACGGCCCCTGTCAGAAACAAATCGACAATTTGAACCTTGCTCTGTCCAGGGCAAAAGGCATGGTATGCCTAATAAGCCCGGGAGTGGCCCGGGTGGGCCTGGAAGTAGAAGGGGAAACTGTTCGGACACCACCTGTGGCGTTGGGGAACGACTCGGTTGGGCAGCAGGAGGGATGGACGATTTGTGAGGCCGGCAGGGAGTGCACACCACCACCACCTGTGGCGCCAGGTTTTAACTCGGTTTGGCAGCAGGGAGGGGTGGGCAAGAAGGGTCGGAGCCGGGGCCGATGTGCCCGGTCCGGCAGCAAATGTTTGGCCCGCCCGGCGGTGGTGGGGGGTCAGGGACCCCTTGAAAGCCAATTTGTGGCTCCCCACGGCACCCAACCGCTTAGGGCTATGGTAAGCCACCTGTAAGCTCACTCAAAAAGGGGACCCCTCGGTCCACTTCATGGAAGTGGAACAGGCAGGGGGTATTAACAAGTGCGATGATTCCGAAATGGCAAAGATGCTACTTTTTCCCTAGATAGCAAACTCTACCAGTCCCTCTCTGCGGAGAGCGGAAAGGGGCAGGGCGGATACGCTGTTATCTGGTAAGAAGTTCTGGAGGCCATGGGCATGAATGATGGAAGTCCCTTCTCCCGGGTGGAGAGGACAACACAGCTCGCAGGTGAGACCCCACAGGCTTTCGCAGACAGGCTGTGGCCTGTGTACAGGAGTGCCTGTAGTGGGATTCTCGACCGGGCTCACCTGAACCAGCACGAGCTGGCCCACTGGCTCCGAAGCCTGGTGGCAAACAGCTTGCGGGCTGGGCTTTGGTTTGACCCGAAGGATCCCCAGGTCACCGAGGAGACAGTGGTCAGACAACTGACCCTGGCTTACTGGAACGGTAGAGGGACAGAAGAGCACCCACCTAAAGGAAAAGTACATGAAGTTAAGCCTAGTCAGAATAAGAAAGAGTGGCACCAGGAAGGAAGTAACCCTTCCGATACGAAGCGTAACTGCTTCAGGTGTGGGAAGAATGGGCATTGGAGAAGGAACTGTAGGAATCCGTGGAAGGATAACACAGGAAAGAGCTCCCCAGCTCCTTCCAAAAAGACCGAGACACCGACCTTTCCCCCCACGTTTGACTCAGTCATAGCTGCGCTCCGAACATTATTAAATGGCCCAGGGAAGGTAGCCACTGCCACTGGTGCTTTAACCCCATCTGCCCCATACAACACAGACCTATGACTAGAACCAGCGCAGCCTGTCTTAAACCCGAAGACAGCACAGATCGGCCAGCAGGAAGTAAAATTCCTGGGGCTACCTGTGCGCGCTGGGGAAAGAGCCATCGATAAAGCCAAAAGCGAAGCAGTGCAGGAGTTATCAGCCCCCAACACAGTTAACCAGTGAAAACTGTTCAACCCCGAGAAAGGGGAATGGCCAGCAAGGGTGAACCGTCCTAAGGACAGGGATCCTCAGCCAGCAGCTGTGGCAGACTCACAGACGCACCAGTGGGGGCAGTGGCTTGTATTACTGGAGGGGCCATCCCACTGATTATTTGGGACTCGAACGCACCCCCAGTAGCCGGAGCCCTAAGAAGGTCTCCTCGCACACCACAGCCAAAACTACCGTGGTCACCAGTGCATCAGTTTCAATGGTTCAGCCCCGGAAGGGTCGCAACCCATAAAAGAATGCCCAAGGTCAGGGATCGTTCTAGGAATAGGGATCCCCAGCCTGCAGCCTCCAACGGTGAGGGACTCACAAGAGAGGTAGCGGTGGGCAAAGAGAACGCGAGGGGTCCCCAGCCTGCGGCCTCAGGCTATGCAGAACCCACAGGACAGGACAGGGACTCAGCAGCCACACCGAAGGGGGCAGTGTGCTGTAGTACAGGAGGGGACACTCCCCCGATCATCTGGGATTCAGGGAAACCCCCAGTTGTTTTAAGAAGGTCTCTCTCGGCCCTGTGGTACAGGCCACCGTACGCCCAGGCATACAAGCTGCCCGGAAGCCGCAGAAGACAGAGGCCGAACAGGAATTAGCCTGGCCACCCGGAGACGGGCAGCGGATGTACATAGCGTTTCTGATGTATTTAGGTGTGTTTTTACAGTTTTGGTAGCTTTAGGTTTATCATTGAATTATCTTCGAAGTAAGTTTAAGTTACGAAACTCGATCACTTTGTCAAGCCAGAGAACCTTCTCGGGACATGGCTATCTGTTTTGTGTGTCCCTACAGAGAGGAAATCGTCATGAGAAAGGTCCTGCTCGGGAGAGAGAGCGCCGATCGTTACCGCTGGGGGTGGCGAACCGGGTGTGGAGGAGCTTGCTATATATTTCCATGAGGGAAGGTGGCCAGGGTGGCTGGGGTCTAACTCTACGTAATACTCCAGCCAGACCGGGTTCATCTACGGGGAGGCCTCCATCCAGTGCCCCAGGGTACTGGCCGTTGCTACACGGATCATTGTCACTGATGTAGTGTATGTATCTTTAAGAGAGAACTACTTTTACAGCTCCTGTATACTGTAGTACCGACAGTGACCACACCTGTATATAAGCCTTGAGCATGCCTCTGTACCCCCAGTCTTGAGACAACCCTACTCCAGTAAACACCTGTTGATTGTTAAGTTACAGCATCCGTGTAGTTATTGAAAAACATCATACTCTCAGAATCACGGATCTAACAGTGGCGACGAGTGTCGATTCGAATCTACCTGCAACTCTGCATTTCCCTTCGAGGATTCGCTCCGGGAGGGCGGTGGAAGAAAGTCGAGGCCAGAAGCACGGGCGTCGACCGCGAGCAACCGCCCAGTCGTCCAGCAGAGAGTGAACATCGCAGGGGAGGCTGTGGAGAGCCGGGCTTGGTTCCCCAGCCATGACGATCAGCAATAGACTGACGACAGGTACAGCGCAGAACCTTCCAGGACAGCGGCGGCTGGAGCCGACCGATAGCAGAGAAAAAGCCAAGCAGCGTCGACGGGGTAAGAGAGAGGGTGAAGCGCACAGGGCGCAGCCGGGGTTTGAAAACCGAGCGGCGTCGAGGAAAAACAAAATGGAGAGAGAGAGGGTAAAGCAGCAGCCGGGTTCAGGACCGAGCGGCGGAAGCGGGAAAGGCGCACAGAAAAAAAAATGCGCAGAGCACAGCCAGGGCTCAAGGGCTGAACAGTGTCCGTGGGGAGAAGAAGGGAGAGCGCGGGAGATGCCATTGAGCCACGGAGAAGAAGGAAGAGCGCGGGAGATGCCATTTTTAGAAGCCGGAGCGGAGAAGAAGGGCGAGTGCGGGAAGAAAGGAAAGCACGGGAGACGCCATTTTGTGCCAGCGGAGAAGAAGGGCGAGCGCGGGAGACGCCATTTTTGACAGTTAAATCACACCCAGGGATGCCGAAGAGTGGCAGTATCTCTACGTTCGAAAGTGAAGTCGAAGATTGGGCGACATATGTGGAACGTATTGAGGTGTACTGCAGGGCGAATGAAGTGCCAGATGCTAGGAAAGCACTGGCTTTGTTAAATTCCATGGGTGCAAAAACTTATGGGTTACTGCGAAACCTAATAACCCCAGAGAATCCCGTGGATAAGAATTTCGAAAGCATAGTAGAAATCCTACAGGACCACTTAAACCCCACACCGCTGCTGATAGCAGAAAGATTTAAGTTCCATAAAAGGAACCAACATAAAGATGAAAGCAATGCTGAGTACTTAACGGAACTGCGCAAGCTATCAAAACACTGCCAGTTTGGAGTGGGACTAGCAGATACGTTAAGGGACAAGTTTGTGTGTGTGCTTCAAAGTGAAGGAACCCAGAAACGGCTTCTATCAGAAAAGGATCTTACGCTGGACAAGGCTTTCAGCATGGCAGTATCACACAAAGCAGCCGCAAGGGGCGCTGCAGAGATACAACGGAGACCGCAAGAATATGGCACCAATGAAATGTCCTATGGAACGGGGAAGTGTTATCGCTGCAGCAGAACAACACACGACCAGAAGGATTGTTGGTTCAAGGACCAAGTGTGCAGACAGTGTGGAAAAGCAGGACACATAGCAAGAGTCTGCAGGTCTGGGAAGAAAACCAACAGCAAGAAATCTTCACAGGAGAAGTACAAAAAGGTACATAAGGTGATGGACAGTAGTTCAGACAAACAGAAAAGTGATACACACTCCGGAAGCAAGGAGCTGGGTTGTCTGAAACTACATAAGGTAACCAAAATGGAGGATCACCAGACTATCTGGGTTACACTCAAGATAGACAGAGCCCAAGTGAAAATAGAATTGGACACAGGATCAGCCCAAACAGTCATAAACCAAAGGGACTACAAGCGGCTATTTTCACATATACCCTTGAAAGCTACAGAGATTGTCTTGAAGACGTACACGGGCAAAAAGTCTACCCCAAAGGAAAAATAAGGGTGAAAGTGATATACAAAGGCCAGGAAATACCTAAAATGGACCTATATGTATTGCCAGATGGAGGACCACCACTACTAGGACGTGACTGGATCTGGAAGATACAATTAGATTGGCATTCCATACAGGCACTGAAGGTTGAGGCCAAAAAGGATGACGACGTCACACCTGGACAACTGTCAAAAATGCTAACTGACGCAAAAGAAGTGTTCCAGGAGGGGCTCGGAACACTAAAAGGCATAACAGCAACGATTAAAATAGAGGAAAATGCAAGCCCAAAGTTTCTTAAGGCCAGACCAGTGCCTTATGCGATCAGACCAGCCGTCGAAGCAGAGCTGGAAGGGTTGGAACGTTCAGGAGTACTGTCCAAAGTAGACTGGAGCGAGTGGGCTACACCCATCGTTCCTGTAATGAAGAGGTCATTGAGTAATACGCCTGAGGAACCAAAGAAGGTCCGCATCCGTGGGGATTTTAAGGTGACAGTGAACCCAGTCCTTCACACGGTACAATATCCGCTTCCACGAATTGAGGATATTTTCGCCTCGCTATCTGGAGGTAAACGCTTCACCAAAATTGATCTAGCCCAGGCATACTTGCAAATGGAGGTAGAAGAAGCCTCAAAACAATACCTCACGATCAACACTCATAAAGGTCTCTACCAATACAATCGGCTGGTGTTCGGGGTAGCATCAGCTCCGGCTATTTGGCAAAGGGCGATGGATCAAGTCCTGCAAGGGATTCCAGGGACCCAGTGTTATTTGGACGACACCCTGGTCACGGGCGAAAATGACAGTGATCACCTTGCCAACCTGGAGCAGGTGCTCATCAGATTAAAGGAATATGGGCTACGAGCCAATCGCCACAAGTGCAAGTTTTTCCAGAAGCGGATCTCGCATTGTGGCCACGTTATCGATGAAGAGGGGTTACATAAGTCCCCATAAAAGATTGAGGCAGTAGTCAAGGCTCCAGCACCGGAAAATGTGTCACAACTGAGGTCGTTCCTCGGGCTGGTAAACTACTACCATAAGTTCTTACCAAATTTGTCTACGGTGTTACACCCACTGAACACCCTACTGCAAACAGTGGTACCATGGAAGTGGAATGACGAACGTAAACGAGCTTTCCAGAAGTGCAAAGAATTGATCACATCAAAAGAGGTGTTGGCCCATTTCAACCCAGCACTACCAATTTGTTTGGCATGTGATGCATCACCCTATGGTATTGGAGCGGTGCTGTCGCACAAATTCCCAGACGGGTTGGAGAGGCCAGTAGGCTTTGCGTCTCGGTCACTAACCTCGCCGAGCGCAACTATGCCCAGATTGACAGGGAGGCCCTCAGCCTAGTATGGGGAGTAAAAAAATTCAACCACTATCTGCATGGGCAGAAGTTCACCTTGCTGACTGACCACCAACCACTTGTCTCCATCTTTAATCCAAAGAAGGGCGTTCCGGTGATGACTGCACAACGGTTACAAAGATGGTCCCTGTTTCTAGGGGCGAATCAATATGAAATAGAATATAAAGGCACGAAACAGCATGGAAACGCTGATGGGCTATCACGCCTGCCATTGCCTACTGTGGAGGAAGCACCAGCAGTGGACCCTATCGAGATATTTTATTCGTCAATAATTGAACGATTGCCTGTAACTAACGCGGATATAGAGAAGGAGACCCGCAATGATCCGATGCTGTCTCAGGAATATGATTTGACGGTGAGGGGATGGCCAACACATGGCGACTCACTGTTGCCAGCATTCTCATCCAGAAGAGAACAGCTGTCAGTATGCCAGGGGACAGTGATGTGTGGATCCAGAGTGGTGATTCCACCCAAGTTAAGGGAGAGAGTGCTAAATGAGCTTCATGAAGGTCATCTGGGAGGGGTGAAAATGAAAAGCCTTGCTAGGGCTTACTAACCAAGAGCTGCTCAGGATGCCAGAAGGTCCAAAATGTACCACCACATGCCACTCTACACCCATGGGAATGGCCCTCCTCTCCATGGCAACGGGTGCATATTGATTTTGCTGGTCCATTCATGGACTCAATGTTCTTAATAGCAGTGGATGCTCACTTGAAATGGCCTGAGGTGATAAAAATGTCCTCAACCACTACAGAGAAAACGATTGCAGTCCTATGGACCATATTTGCCAGGAACGGCTTGCCAGAGCAGATTTGCTCTGATAATGGACCACAGTTTGTGTCCGAAGAGTTTCGGAAATTTATGAGAAGGAATGGGGTAAGGCATTACACATCCGCCCCGTATCAACCAGCCACAAATGGATTGGCTGAGAGGTTCGTACAAACCTTTAAAAAGGCAATAAAGGCCATGTGCAATGATGAAATTCCACTACAGCATAAGGTTGACAATTTCTTATTAGCCTACAGAAATGAAACACATGCAGTTACCAACCAGACCCCGGCCATGATGTTCTTTAACCGAAGGTTGAGATCTCGTCTGGATTTGCTCAGACCAAATGTGCGAAGAAATGTTGAGGATAAACAATTCCAGCACATCAATGAGAAGCCGACAAGGAGCTTCAATGTAGGACAACCAGTCTTGGCCCGTGACTACCGAACAGAGAAATGGCTACCCGAAACGATATGCACAAGGCAGGGGCCATTAATGTACACAGTGGATGTCGGGGAGAACATTGTGAGATGCCACGTCGATCAGATCTTAGCATCACAGGAACGAGTCAACCCCATGTCTCGCGTACCTGGGGATGAACCCGACATAGCGGTAGCATCTACCTCAGAACCAGTAGCAGTGGAAACCGATGAACTAACTGACGAAAAGGGGCCAGAATCGCCTCCGCACCAAGAACAAGAACCGCAGGAAAGGCGCTATCCCGAAAGGATCAGGAAGCCGCCCCAAAGACTGAATCTATAAATGGACTTTTGTTATTTGAATATTATGGGTACTACTAATCTAAAAGGGGAGGAATTGTAGTGTATGTATCTTTAAGAGAGAACTACTTTTACAGCTCCTGTATACTGTAGTACCGACAGTGACCACACCTGTATATAAGCCTTGAGCATGCCTCTGTACCCCCAGTCTTGAGACTACCCTACTCCAGTAAACACCTGTTGATTGTTAAGTTACAGCATCCGTGTAGTTATTGAAAAACATCATACTCTCAGAATCACGGATCTAACAACTGAGGGGAAACATGTGTGTCTTACATGCAAAGGACGGATTCCCCTGGATAGGTGGTGGTGGCTCAGGAAGCTGAGCAGGGACATAGGGGACCATACAGCCGACTGGGAACAACTGGGGAACGACACCTACCGGATGATAACGGGGACCCAAGGGGAAGTGAGTGTGTGTTGGGATAAGTGGTGGGAGTCTGAACAGGGAATTTACATCTGCATGTGGGAATCAGAGATAGCCTGCCCCACAGGCATATCCATCATCTTCTCCAGGCAATGGCAAGATACTGGGAAGGGGATGGGGTGAGATTCTAGCCTGCATTTGTGCGCGGCCCCACACTCCCCGATCCCAGTCAACACCACCGAACTCATAGCACGCACCCAAAAGCCCCTGCCCACGACCCCGACAGCACGGACAGTACTAGAGAGGTGTCCTACCACCACCAAGGGACCAGGGAATGGGTTAGTGCTAGTGCTGACCGAAAAGGTACTATACCAGGGGGTACACTATGTAGTAGCTTCAGTTATCCTAAACCTTACCGAAGTACACTTACCTGAATGGTGTCCTACGGAGACAGAACAGCTATACCAGGCCCTACTAAAAGAAATGTTCAGGAAATTCTACAAAATCGACTTTACCAACGTAGACAAAGCAGAGCTATACACATTACACGCTGAGTACACTATGGGCGCGGGGAGACAAAGAAGGGGAACCTGGAATGATATTTTCACTACCTACAATACAGGATCCTCTATAATAAATAGCCTGGACGATATAGAACTGCAAACACAAATAAATGGTCTAAAAACCCAACTACGAAAGGTCCTGGAAGAAAACACAATGGTAGGCTCAGAGCTACACCAAGCTATGACGGTCCATTTAAAGGAAATTATTGCTGAGCTAGAAAGACACGCAAAAACAGTAAATGCACTCATACGGGAGGATAGGAATGCTTCGGATCAGGCTGCACAGAATGAGGTGTGTGTGCTATATGGGGCATGGTTGCTGGGCGAGGGCCGCAGCAACCTGGCGGATTTAAAACAAGGTTTAGTCCCCTCCTGGATCAGCAACAAGCACCTCGCAGCCCTCCACCCATTTAGTAATTCGCTGAGCCCATGTCAGCTCCGCCTAGCCTCTGAAGCCTACCCTGTCCCAGTAGATTGCGGGCGTTCCAATCACACTACCATGGGGATAGTAGTGAGGATGCCGGTCATGGGTGGGACAGCCCGACCCGCACCGGTATACAGGGTGGAGAACATTGGGATCATTCAGGGAGGTGCACACATCCGTTTCGCAGCGGCCCCACCTTATGTCATAAAGTGGGAGCAAGCTATGACAGGTACAGACCTCTCCGGGTACCGGAGCCGGGGTGCACACATAATACTGTGTCCCCAGCACTTGAACACCTATTCGAGACCACAGTGCGGGTTTAAAGCTGCTGGCGCACGACCTATGAACTGTACCATGGAGGTAATGGCACAAGGTCATGTTCCCCCACAGGTAGCATACATAAGGGGTGGGGCATATTGTGTCACCACAAGTGCGCCCCACTACCAGCTTGGACAGCACATCTGGTGTCCGATAAGTGACAGCAGTTTCTGCTTTAAACCCGAGGCAGAAGTTCAAGTGGCCCAGGAACGGATTGTCCCCATTCCTGAACCCTCCCCTTCACTGTTCACCTCACTAACTGGAAACATAACCAACCTGCAAGACTATGTTACCCACTTTGGCTATGAAATTCCCCCTCTACCCGAACATCTTACCGCCCTACTTAAAGCCGTAGAAGTATCACAAAAACATTTCTATACTCTAGAACAAAAAACAGTCGAGATAGGGGGCGAGATTTCAGATATCATAGTTCTACCCTGGTGGGATATTTGCGAAAATATAGAGGTCCCTTCCTGGATCAGAATGGCCTCCCATATTTTAGTGGTCTGCCAGCTCAGTATAGTTTTCTATTTACTATGCACAAAGAGCAAGGGGAGGGGCAGAACGCTCCGATGCCGAAATGAGAGGGTATTGGACGAGCATTACAATAACGTTTTTGATCATGTATTAGACGAGCCTTAATCGTCATTCTAATAAAGTTGGTGACCGCGTATTATTTTACTATGTATATACCGTATTTTCCGAGTGGTGCAGGGGTGTTGGACCCCACTCCGTGCTTGGATATGAATGTAACTGAATTTTACCTGTGTATGCATCTGAACACTACATTTAAAGGGGAATGTATGCTGTGGGTCTTAGGTAGGTAAACTACAGGGGGAAGGTTGGCTCTCGGGGATCAAGAATTTTGCTCACCTAGTATGACACTCTAGCAAGTAAAGTATCACAGGGGCAATGTAAGATTCTCAAAATTCACAGATCCCCCAAAGCTAGAAGAAAACCCCAAGTTTCAGGATGATAAAATAAAAAGGCATGTTTGGACCTGTACAGGGAGAAAAGGCTGCAACAGGAAATGGGATCAAACTCTGTAAAGACAGTTTGGATATTGGAGTAAATCAAATTGTATGGGGAACTGTGTAACCTCAAGAAAAGGCTGCAACAGGAAATGGGATCAACCTCTGTAAAGACAATTTGGATATTGGAGTAAAATCAAATTGTCGAGAACTGTGTAACCTCAATTCATCCTAACAATCGATCCACGAAGGAGCAGTCCCCACCCAAAACACAGGACCCATCCAAAACATGCATAATGCAAATCACCTCGCCAACTTACATAGAAATCTCAGGCTCAGACAGGATACTCGAAACCTGAATATAACTATGACAATGAACTAGGTGATCAACAACTCATTGACTAAACAGTACAACATCCCAAAGCCATTCTTCACATTTTTTAATCAAGTTACCTTAATGAGCCCGCCCAAATCAAACAATAAACCGGGACAAATTTGGCGCACAGATTAGGAGGGCCCAATTAGTATAATTAAAGGCCTGTTTTCTATAGAAAGAAAAACTCTCCAGAAGTTCGAGACAACTCAAGAAGTTCTCTCTCAGAAAGCTCGCCCCAGAAGCAACACACAAGAGAAACCGAAGCATCGAAACGGGGCAGCATTCTACCATACACCCAAGTTCAACAGCTTCAGTGACCAAGGACATCGTTGGACACCTCGTGGCAACACGAGCCTTACGAAACAACCAACAAAATATTACCACCAACTGGTAATATTGAGCCACCGCGACCAAAGAAAAACAACTCAGGAGAAAAATCGAAGATTCGAAAGTTTCCACTCTACAATCTATTCCTGACTTACCCCGGGTAAGATTTTTACTTAAAAGGAACTCTAAACCCTATCTCGACCGAAGAAAAGTGGGTACTCACCCCATAGATCCAAAACGCACCCTACCGCATCAGCGGACTCGCGAAGACTGACCAGCAGATAGTCGAAGTCCTCTACCACCTACCGGGTACGGCAGACACCGACCAACACATCCAGCGAACCCCGAAACCGTGAACCAGCTCAATTGTCAAGGATTCGTTTTGGTGAGCACAATCCCTGGTCCTCTACATAGAAACATAGAAACATAGAAGATAGGAGCAGGAGTAGGCCATTCGGCCCCTCGAGCCTGCTCCACCATTCAATGCGGTCATGGCTGATCATCCAAATTCAGTACCCGGTCCCTGCTTTCTCCCCATACCCCTTGATCCCTTTAGCCTTAAGAAATATATCCAACTCCTTCTTGAATATATTTAATGTATTGGCCTCTACTGCCTTCTGTTGTAGAGAATTCCACAGGTTCACCACTCTCTGGGTGAAGAAATTCCTCCTCATTTCTGTCCTAAATGGCCTACCCCTTACCCTTAGACTGTGACCCCTGGTTCTGGACTCCCCGACCATCGGGAACATCCTTCCTGCATCTAGTCTGTCCAGTCCTGTCAGAATTTTATAAGTTTCAATGAGATCACCTCTCATTCTTCTATACTCCAGCGAGTACAAGCCCAATCGACCCAATCTCTCCTCATACGTCATTCCTGCCATCCCAGGTATCAGCCTGGTGAATCTTCGCTGAACTCCTTCCATGGCAAGAACATCCTTCCTCAGATAAGGCGACCAAAACTGCACACAACACTCAAGATGTGGTCTCACCAAGGCCCTGTATAACTGCAGCAAGACATCCTTGCTCCTGTACTCAAACCCTCTCGCTACAAAGGCCAACATACCATTTGCCTTCTTAACTGCCTGCTGCACCTGCATGCTTACCTTCAGCGACTGGTGCACAAGGACACCCAGGTCTTGTTGCACTTCCCTTCTCCCAATCTATTGCCATTCAGATAATAATCTGCCTTCCTGTTTTTGCCACCAAAGTGGATAACCTCACATTTACCCACGTTATATTGCATCTGCCATGCTTTTGCCCAATCACCCAACCTGTCCAAATCATCCTGGAGTTTCTCGGCATCTTCCTCACAGCACACATGCCCACCCAGCTTTGTGTCGTCTGCAAACTTGGAGATATTACTTCTAGTTCCCTAGTCTAGATCATTAATATACATTGTGACTAGCTGGGGTCCAAGGACCGATCCCTTCGGTACCTCACTAGTCGCTGCCTGCCACTCGGAAAAAGACCCATTTATTCCAACTCTTTGCTTTCTGTCTGCCAACCAGTTCTCTATCCAAGTTAATACCTTGCCCCCAATCCCATGTGCCTTAACTTTACATGCTAATCTCTTATGCGGGAACTTATCGAAAGCCTTCTGAAAGTCCAAATACACCACATCCACTGGTTCTCCCTTATCTATTTTACCAGTTACATCCTCAAAAAATTCCAGTAGATTAGTCAAGCGCGATTTACCTTTTGTAAATCCATGTTGACTTTGTCCGATCCTGTCACTGTTTTCCAAGTGCTCTGCTATTACATCTTTTATAATGGACTCTAGCATTTTCCCCACTACCGATGCCAGGCTTACCGGTCTGTAATTCCCCATTTTCTCTCTACCACCTTTTTTGAATAGTGGGATAACATTAGCTACCCTCCAATCCATGGGTACGGTTCCAGATTCCATCGAATGTTGGAAGATGATCAGCAATGCATCTACTATTTCTAGGGCCACTTCCTTAAGTACCCTAGGATGTAGATTATCAGGCCCTGGGGATTTATCAGCCTTCAATTCCATCAATTTCCCTAACACCATTTCCCTACGAATACTGATCTCTTTCAGTTCCTCCCTTTCATCAGACCCTATGTTCCCCAACATCTCTGGGAGGTTATTTGTGTCCTCCTTTGTGAAGACAGAGTCAAAATATGTATTTAATTGGTCTGCCATTTCTTTGTTCCCCATTATAAATGCCCCTGATTCTGACTGCAAGGGACCGACGCTTGACTTCACCAATCTTTTTCTCTTCACATATCTATAAAAGCTTTTACAGTCAGTTTTTATGTTCCCTGAAAGCTTACTCTCATATTCTATTTTCCCTTTCTTAATTAATCCCTTTGTCCTCCTTTGTTGAATCCTAAGCTGCTCCCAATCCTCAGGTTTACTGCTTTTTCTGGCCAATTTATATGTCCTCTCCTTGGACCTTATGCTATCCCTAATTTCCCTTGTTAGCCACGGTTGAGTCACCATTTTTGTTTTATTTTTATGCCAAACTGGGATGAACAAATTCTATAGTTCATCCATGCGGTCTTTGAATGTTTGCCATTGCCTATCCACCGTCAACCCTTTGAGTGACATTCCCCAATCAATCCTACCCAACTCGCGCCTCAGACCATTGTAGTTTCCTTTATTTAAATTTAGGAGCCTAGTCTCTGAGTCGACTACTTCATTCTCCATCTTAATGAAGAATTCGATCATATTATGTTCGCTCCGACCCAAGGGGCCTCGTACAACAAGATTGTTAATTAATCCTTTCTCATTACATAATACCCAGTCTAAGATAGCCTGATCTCTGGTTGGTTCCTCGACATATTGGTCCAGGAAACCATCCCTTAAACACTCCAGGAATTCCTCCTCCACAGTATTGTTACTAATTTGGTTAGCCCAATCTATATGTAGATTAAAGTCACCCATGATAACTGCTGTGCCCTTATTGCACGCTTCTCTAATTTCCCTTTTAATGCCATCCCTAACCTCCGCATTACTGTTTGGAGGTCGATATACCACTCTCACTAACGTTTTCTGCTCCTTGGTATTTCTCAGTTCTACCCATACAGATTCCACATCATCAGAGCTAATATCCTTCCTTACAATTGTGTTAATCCCTTCTTTAACCAGCAATGCTACCCCACCTCCCTTTCCTTTTTGCCTATCTTTCCTGAATATTGAATACCCCTGGATGTTGAGTTCCCAGCCTTGGCCACACTGGAGCCATGTTTCCATAATCCCAATCAAATCATATTCGTTTACCTCTATTTGTGCAGCTAATTCATCCCCATTATTACGAATGCTCCTCGCATTAAGACACAAAGCCTTCAGGCTTATTTTTTTAATGCTCTTAGACCTATTAGAATTATTAGTTGTAAAGTCTGTGGGTTGTGCAGTTAATAAATACACAGACTTCAGAAGTAACAAACAAACAGGTCTTTACTATTCGAAGGTCCGGGCGAATCTGCCTCAGCAATCCTGCCACAACACTTATATACTGGTGTGGTCACTATCGGTATTACAGTATACAGAAGCCAAACAAATAGTGCCACACTGAAAGTAGTCCTCTTAAAGGTGAACGGTTACATTCAATAGTTCCCTTAAAGGTAGACGGGTACATACACTACAATCCTCCCTTTTTAGCTTATTACTTACTAAGTCCATAGTGAACATACATTCTAACATATATACAGGTTTATGTAAGACAGTTCATAGATTCAGTCTTTCCGGGGGTTTCCGGATTCTGTCCGGATAATGCCGCAGTGGTGTCGTCATTTCAGGCGGGCTAGGAGGTGCTTCTGGCAAGGTCGATTCGGCTTGAAAAGCCGTGTCAGGTTCAGTTGACTCCAGTATCACTAGATCGGAAGTAGGTGTTCTGGGTATCTCAGTTTCAACATTACCCGGATAAGGTGGTGAAGTCGGTTGCCCATTTGTGGCGGACCCTATGATTTGGTCAACATGGTGCCTTATTATATTGTCTCCAATGTCCACGGTGTACATCAATGGCCCCAGCCTTTTCCCAATAGTTCCAGGCTGCCATTTCTCAGTACGGTAGTCCCGGGCCAAAACTCGTTGACCGATCTGGAAAGATCTAGTGACCCTGTCATTCATGCCCTGGAATTGCCGGTTCTCTACGTCTCTTCTGACGTTTGGTTTTAGTAAATCCAGCCGGCATCTTAGGCGTCTATTACAGAACATCATTGCGGGAGTTTGATTTGTGACCGCATGTGTCGCATTTCGGTATGCCAACAAAAAGCTATCCACCTTATGTTGCAGACTTATATTTTCATTACTCATGGCCTTTACGGCCTTCTTGAAGGTCTGGACAAACCTTTCAGCCAATCCATTGGAGGCGGGATGGTATGGGGCTGACGTGTAATGTTTAACCCCATTGCTCTTTAAGAATTTCTTGAATTCTTCGGACACAAATTGTGGTCCATTATCAGAACAGATCTGTTCCGGCAGGCCATTCCGAGCAAACATAGTCCTTAACACTGTGATGGTTTTTTCCGTCGTGGTGGTGGTCATCTTAATTACTTCCGGCCACTTGGAGTGGGCATCCACCGCTATTAGAAACATCGAGTCCATAAATGGACCAGCAAAGTCGATGTGTACTCTTTGCCAAGGCGATGAGGGCCACTCCCATGGATGCAGAGGAGCCTGGGGTGGCGCGTTCTGAACCCTCTGGCATCCTAGGCAGTTCTTCGTGATCTCCTCTATGTCTCCATCAATGCCTGGCCACCACACAAACGCTCTTGCTAGATTCTTCATCTTTACTCCCCCCAGATGTCCTTCGTGCAGCTCCTTTAGCACCTTCTTTTGGAGTTTGGGTGGAATCACCACTCTAGATCCACACATCAGGGTTCCTCGACACACTGACAGTTGTTCTTTCCTCTGTGCAAATGCTTGCAGTGTTGGTTCGCTCTGTGCTGGCCATCCCTCCACCGTTACATCATAGACTCGTGAAAGAGTCGGGTCATTCCTTGTCTCATTCTCAATCATTGAGTTTGTTATCGGTAGACACTCCACTATGGATGAGTGGAACAACTCTACTGGGTCCACTATGCTCGCTTCTTCTACCATCGGCAATGGCAAGCGTGACAACCCATCAGCATTTCCATGCTGTTTAGACCTTTTGTACTCAATTTCGTATTGGTGTGCCCCAAGTAACACGGACCACCTTTGTAACCTTTGTGCTGTCATGGTGGAAACGGCCTTATTTGGGTTGAATATGGACACCAACGGCTGGTGGTCTGTCAGCAATGTGAACTTTTTACATTGTAGGTAATGGTTGAATTTCTTCACGCCCCACACAAGACTGAGGGCATCCCTATCTATTTGGGCGTGATTTCGCTCCGCGGGTGTCAATGATCGGGACGCGAAAGCCACTGGCCTTTCTGAGCCATTTGGTAGCCTGTGCGAGAGTACTGCCCCAATTCCGTACGGGGAAGCATCGCAAGCTAGACGAAGGGGTAATGCTGGGTTGAAATGAGCCAACACTTCTTCAGAGGTAATCAACTCCTTGCTTCTGCGAAAAGCCTTTTTGCATTCTTCACTCCACTTCCATGGTGTTTCTTTCCGCAACAGGTCATTCAGCGGATGCAGCACCGTGGATAAATTTGGCAGAAACTTGTGATAGTAATTAATCAACCCCAAGAATGATCTTAACTGTGATACGTTTCCTGGAGCGGGGGCCTTCACGACCGCTTCTATCTTTTCAGGTGACTTATGCAGTCCTTCTCGGTCAATGACATGACCGCAGTATGAGATCCGTTTTTGGAAGAACTCACACTTCTTGCGATTAACCCGAAGGCCATACTCCTTCAACCTGGTGAGTACCAGTTTCAAATTCGTGAGGTGTTCTTCCTCATCTTTTCCCGTGATTAAAATGTCATCTAAATAGCACTGCGTGCTTGGAATTCCTTGTAACACCTGTTCCATGGCCCTCTGCCAAATTGCTGGCGCCGAAGCTACCCCAAAGACCAGTCGATTGTAGCGATACAAGCCTCTGTGAGTGTTGATGGTGAGGTACTGGCGTGACTCTTCCTCAACCTCCATCTGTAGATATGCTTGAGCCAGATCTATTTTCGTGAAATGCTTCCCTCCAGCCAACGAAGCAAAGATATCTTCAATCCGCGGAAGCGGGTATTGTACCGTGTGAAGCACCGGATTCACAGTAATCTTGAAATCTCCGCAGATACGGACCTTCCCCGGTCCCCCTGGCTTATTACTCGGTGAGGACTTCATGACGGGAACAATGGGCGTGGCCCACTCACTCCAGTCCACTTTTGACAGAACCCCTGATCGTTCAAGTTCTTCCAGTTCTGCCTCCACAGCTGGTCGTATTGCGTAAGGTACCGATCTGGCCTTAAAAAACTTTGGGCTTGCATTTTCTGCAATCTTAACCTTTGCTTTAATACCTCGCAGTGTTCCCAGTCCTTACTGGAATACCTCCTTAGCTTCGTCCAATATTCTGGACAACCGTTCAGGTTTGACATCCTCTTTTTCGGAATCCACCGTCATGGTGTTTAGTGACTGCCAGTCCAATTTTATTTTTTGGATCCACTCCCGTCCCAGAAGTGGTGGTCCTCCCTCAGGCAATACATACAGGTCCAACCGGTGATGATCTTTATCCTTGTATCTCACCTTGACTTCTATCATTCCGATGGGGAATACTTTGTGCCCCGTGTATGTCTGTAGTACTAGTTCCGTATCCCGTAGTGGAATATGCTTGAAAATTTTTTTATAGTCATGCTTATTCATGACCGTCAACGCCGATCCGGTGTCCGCTTCCATTTTTACTTGGACCTTTGCAATCTGTAGCGTTATCCAGATAGTTTGTCGGTCAGCTTCATTGCTCACATTGTGAATTCTCAGACTGTCCAGTCCTTTGCATTTGGAGTGTGAGACCGACTTCTGTTCCCTCAGACTCTTCTTAGTCACCTCTTGTACCTTTCCGTACCATTTTTGTGGTGACTTCTTATTGTTGTACGTTGCTCCTGACCGGCATACCTTAGCTATGTGCCCGATCTTGCCACATTTCCTGCATTCTTGGTTTTTAACCCAGCATTGATTCTGGTCGTGTGTTGTCTTCCCACAACGGTAGCATTTTGTTGTGCTCGAAGTAATTTGGTCCACCCCTAGTGCCGCCGCCTTTAGCTGCATTTCCGCCGTTCCTTTCGCTGCGGCTTCGTGCGATGCAGCTATGAGGACAGCCCTGTCCAGTGTGAGGTCATTTTCTTCCAGTAGTCGCTTCTGCGTTCCTTCTTTGGACAATCCGCATACGAACTTGTCACGCAGTGCCTCTGTCAGATTCCCTCCAAACTGGCAGTATTTCGCTATCCTACGCAGTTCGACCAAGTATTCCGCATTGCTTTCGTCTTTCCTCTGCGTTCTTGCGTAGAATTTGAATCGTTCAGCCAGCATCAACGGTGCGGGGTTCAAGTGATCCTTCAGCACTGCTACAATATCATCGAAAGTCTGATCTGCCGGTTTAGCTGGTGAGAGAAGATGCTTCAACAACCCGAATGTTTTCGCACCCATCATGTTAAGTAAGGTTAAAGCTTTTTCCTCCTTAGCTATTTTGTTAGCCTTACAATGTATCTCAATACGTTCTACGTACGTGGCCCAGTCTTCTATCTCCGAATTGAACTCGTTGGTGTCCGCCCACTTAGGCATCTTTCTTTCCTTGGGTACAACACAAGTATTTCTTCAAGTATTCTTATTTATTTGTTTATTTCTAAGATGGCGGTTTTCCCGCGAAAATGGCGGTTTCCCGCTCGTTCCTTCTCGCCCCGCCCACTTCAATCGTCTTCTCCGCCTAATGGCGGCTTCCCGCGTTTCTTCCCTGGTGGAAGGGGTACGCTTTCCCACAGCGGACAGGTTCAGCCGCTGGGCTGGCTTCCGCACAGCTCCCCTTACTCGGCTCTGTCTTTTCCTCCCGCCCGCACGGCTCTACCGGCGCTGGGTACACCCCGTTAACGGAGGACAGTTCAGCCGCTGGACTGGCTCTCGCGCAGTCTCTCTCTCCGTACCCGGCTCTGTCGCTCTCTCTCCCGCACGTTCGGTGCTACCGGCCCTGGGTACCCCGTTGGTGGAGAACAGCTCAGCCGTTGGACTGGCTCTCGCGCAGTCTCTCTCTCTCACCCGCATGGTTCCTGTTCGCCTCCCAGCCCTCTCGCAGACTGGTGTTTCCCTCCCCGGCTGCGCTGGGTTTCTCTTCCCGCGCCTACTCCCAGTCTCAGCGCTTCGTGGCTGCGGTCGCTGCCCAGCTTTTCCCGCCGATCGCGGTCCGGCTGTCACCCGACGCCGTTGGACCCGACTTCTGACCGGCTCAGCTCCCCCTCGACCGAGGTCGAGTGCTCTGCCCTTATCCTCCGGATACTTCTACACCTTCCCCTACTCACAGTCTCTTCGGCCGCCTTGTTCCCTGCTGATCGGCTCACTCCGTACCGTGGTAGAAGGGTAGTCAGTGCCTGTTGCAGACGGAAGCTTTTGTTGCTAAAGTCTTCCACCTTTCTCCTGCTGCAGCCTCGTGTTTTCTTCCAGCAGCACGACGAGGGCGGTTGCCTCTCTTCGACGCTCTTCTTGCTTTGGTAATCTTGCCGCAGGGTACGATCGGACTCGTCGCCACTGTAAAGTCTGTGGGTTGTGCAGTTAATAAATACACAGACTTCAGAAGTAACAAACAAACAGGTCTTTACTATTCGAAGGTCCGGGCGAATCTGCCCCAGCAATCCTGCCACAACACTTATATACTGGTGTGGTCACTATCGGTATTACAGTATACAGAAGCCAAACAAATAGTGCCACACCGAAAGTAGTCCTCTTAAAGGTGAACGGTTACATTCAATAGTTCCCTTAAAGGTAGACGGGTACATACACTACATTAGTTACTGTGGCCATGTTTGATTTAAACCGTTGATTTCTCTGACTGCCACCTTTGTTTTTCTCCTTCCTATCTTTTGCTTTTATCCTTGTTTCCCTTTCCTCTGTCTCCCTGCTCAGGTTCCCAACCCCCTGCCATTTTAGTTTAAACCCTCCCCCAGAGCACTAGCAAACACTCCCCCTAGGACATCGGTCCCGGCCCTGCCCAGGTGCAAACCGTCCAGTTTGAACTGGTCCCACCTCCCCCAGAACCGGTTCCAATGTCCCAGGAATTTGAATCCCTCCCCCTTGCACCATTCCTCTAGCCACGTATTCATCTGAAATATCCTTCTATTTCTACTCTGACTAGCACGTGGCACTGGTAGCAATCCTGAGATTACTACCTTTGAGGTCCTATTTTTTAATTTACCTCCTAACTCCCTATATTCAGCTTTTAGGACCTCATCCCGCTTTTTACCTATATCGTTGGTACCTATATGCACCACGACAACTGGCTGTTCACCCTCCCCTTCCAAGATGTTCTGCAGCCGCTCTGAGACATCCTTGACCCTTGCACAAGGGAGGCAACACACCATCCTGGAGCCTCGTTTGCGGCCGCAGAAACGCCTACCTATTCCCCTTACAATAGAATCCCCTATTACTATAGCTCTACCCCTCTTTTTCCTCCCGTCCTGTGCAGCAGAGCCACCCCTGGTGCCAGGAAGTTGGCTGCTGCTGCCTTCCTCTGAGAAGCCATCCCCCCCAACAGTACTCAAAGTGGTGTATCTGTTTGAGAGGGGGTTGTCCACAGGGGACCCCTGCACTACCTGCCTGTGCCTAGTACTCTGTCTGTTGGTCACCCATTCCATTTCTGCTTGTCCGACCTTTGCCTGCGGTGTGACCAACTGATCAAACATGATATCCACGACGTCCTCAGCCTCGCGAATGGTCCAGTATGTTTCCAATCGCAGCTCCAGCACCGAAATGCGGTCTGCCAGTAGCTGCAGCTGGATACACTTCCTGCACACATAGTTGTCAGGGACACAGGAAGTGTCCCTGAATTCCCACATAGCGCAGGAGGAGCATACCACGGCACCAGGCTGTCCTGCCATGACTTACCCTTTAATTAATTGCAATTAAATTAAATCAAATCAATCCCACCAATTACACTACAGTTAAATGGTATATTTAAGGGCCCTGGTTTATAAACAGTCCCCGCTACACCACAGTGACGTTAGAAACTATAAACCACAGAGTTAAAGTTTATAAAGAGAGAAATACTCACCAACCAATCACTTACCTGCTTTCTGGTGACGTCACACTTCGATTACTTTTTATTTCTCTCCCTCTCTGAGATTGGAGATTAGTACGCTCTGAGGCCTACCTGAGCCTCTGGGGCCTTTTTATACTCGCTCCGCTGCCGAGATTTCTCCCGCCACTGCCGCTGACGCACTGAGGCCTACCTGAGCCTCTGGGGCCTTTTTATACTCGCTCCGCTGCCGAGATTTCTCCCGCCACTGCCGCTGACGCACTGAGGCCTACCTGAGCCTCTGGGGCCTTTTTATACTCGCTCCGCTGCCGAGATTTCTCCCGCCGCTGCCGCTGACGCTCTGAGGCCTACCTGAGCCTTTGGGGCCTTTTTATACTCGCTCCGCTGCTGAGATTTCTCCCGCTGCCACCACTGATGCTCTGAGGCCTACCTGAGCCTCTGGGGCCTTTTTATACTCGCTCCGCAGCCGAGATTTCTCCCGCCGCCGCCGCTGACGCTCTAGAGTCCAACTTAGTTATTAAGTGGGATTGGGAGGGGTGAGGTATTTTTCTACTGCATTTTCCCTCATATATATCAAAGTGTTCCCCATTTTTATTAGAGTAGAAGATTGCTGTGTTATATTTTCTTTCTTGAATAAAGATCAAAGTTTCTTGCACCAAAACCAGTTGTCTGCTGCACTTTTGTCACAACCCCCAAATAAGCCCAAGGTCTAGAATCAAGGGAGTGGGAGCGATTTGAACCACTCAGAAGTCAGAGGGGAAGCTGATCCACACACCACCCCCTACAGCGTTCACCCACACACCGAGCATTCACCCACACACCGAGCATTCACCCACACACCGAGCGTTCACCCACACAACGAGCGTTCACCCACACACCGAGCGTTCACCCACACACCGAGCATTCACCCACACACCGAGCATTCACCCACACACCAAGCGTTCACCCACACAACGAGCGTTCACCCACACACCGAGCGTTCACCCACACACCAAGTCTTCACCCACGCACCGAGCGTTCACCCACACGCTGAGCGTTCACCCACACACCGAGCGTTCACCCACACATCAAGTCTTCACCCACGCACCGAGCGTTCACCCACACGCTGAGCGTTCACCCACACACCGAGTGTTTACCCACACACTGAGCGTTCACCCACATACTGAGTGTTCACCCACACACCGAGCGTTCCTCACCCACACACCGAGCGTTCACCCACATACTGAGTGTTCACCCACACACCGAGCGTTCCTCACCCACACACCAAGCGTTCACCCACACACCGACTGTTCACCCACACACCGAGCGTTCACCCACACACTGAGCATTCCTCACCCACACACCGAGCGTTCACCCACACACCGAGTGTTTACCCATACACCGAGCGTTCACCCACGCACCGAGCATTCACCCACACACTGAGCGTTCCTCACCCACACACCGAGCGTTCACCCACACACCGAGCGTTCACCCACACACCGAGCATTCACCCACACACCGAGCGTTCACCCACATACCAAGCGTGCACCCACACACCATGCTTTCCTCCCCAGCCTCCCACAGCTAGTTCAGTTGTTGTCAATTGGCAGGAGCTGAGGGGCCAGTCATCTGATTTCACTTTAATGAATGATTTGGCACAGTGAGAGGCCAATGTCTGTCTCAGTAAAATCTCACTGTCTCAGTTGGGCTGTAGACATCTGCTTTCTTTTTCCCACCTTTTTCAGTGTAAGACCCTCTCTTCCAGATGATTTCCCGAGCAGTGCATTGATGTGCATTTGTCCATTCATGCTACAGATGGAAACTGCACCAATGCCAGAAGTGCGATATCCATCCTGCAGAGCTGGCGTGCTGCAGTTGTCAGATACCTTGCAGGAGCTAAGGGCTTTAGAGATGGGTTATTATGCGACACAGAGATAGAAGCATAAAAGTTTACAGGAGAGAAGGATGGTATTCAATCCATTGAGTCTGCTTTCTCCCGCTAGCCTTGTGTATTCCTCTGTTGGTCCACCTTTCTCGAATGTATTTCATTGTCTCTGCCTCCCTGTGGCAAAGCCCTCTTGGCATGAAGAATTTTCGAAACCTCGCTCCTCATTCTTTTAGTGAACAAGTCCAAATCATCCAGAAATATATTGGCAGGAAGGAATCAGGGGGGAAATGCTTTGGTGATTAATTTCCCATCATTTACGCCTTAGCGTGGATACCCAGTAGCCAGGGTTTCTATGGGGCATGGGGGTTGGGTTCAATTCATAAAGGACCACCTTGTCTTCAAGCAGTTGCAATTGGTTTCACTAGGCAAGGCGGGAAAATCGCAACCAAAGAAAAGAAACATTTTTAAATCTTAAGCCAGCAATGTCCGCCATGCTGTGCTGTGATAGGTTCTGCTGCCGCTATTTCCCGCCCCCACCCCACCTGAAGTGGGTGAGCCTGGCAGCAGCAGAAAGTCCAAAAGAGCCCACCCTGAGCGCAGGAAATGGGCCAGGCTCGGGGGGGCGGGGGTGGTGTGGAGAACGGGTGAGGCACAGGCCGCAGTCCTGCCCATTAACACAGCGGAAAACTACATTTGATCCAGTCAACAGATTATACTAAAGTAAGGGGTACAGACCTCTGTTAGAGCAAATTACAGAAAAGGTACAGCTTCTGGATCATAGGAGGCTCGATCTGCTTCAAGGAGCTACAGTTGCCAGTGTCAGCTGTGGCTCAGTGGGTAGCACTCTCTAGGTGGGAGGAGCTAGGAGTGAGCAGGTGTTGCTGGGTGCTTGATTACTGCAGAGAGTTGGAGTGAGTTTGTAAAAAGTTGGTGGTGTTTTTTTTCAGGTTTTAGTGCCTTTTTGGTCCTTAAGCACCAGCCAGATGGTGGCTGAGGGGGCCGGAATGCCGGGCCCCTCAGAGGACAATATTCCCAGGATGAATTTAATCAGGGGAGAAAATGTTGGGGGAAGGGAGAAGTAAAGGCCCAAAGATTTGGGCCAGGACCCCAGGAGGTTTGGAAAAGAATATACGGCGGTGGTTCAGTGTGAGGATAAGGAGGTATGAGCTTGGGATATTATCCAGGTGGTACATGAGGACTGCGGCGAGGGAAGCTGCTTTGCCTGCCGACCAAATCCGAATGTTGGGTTTGAGACGGTCAGTGGCCGAGAGGAGGTGGAAAGACTTTTACTGAGTTTGAAGGTTGGAGATAGGTTCTTGGAGGTATCTCTGCTATATTCTGAAGAGGTAGTGGTCTCATTCTTAATACTGCCAGTTTATATTGAAGACGATGTGCTATGAAGTTGAAGTTGTGGGACATAAAAATTTGCTCGGCAATAAAGAGGAGATACTATCCAGGAACACGGGTAGCAGATGGAACCCGTTATGTAAAGGTGCGATTCCCAGAGGGGGTGAAGTCATTGCCATATAGCATGAAATTCGAGACAATGAAAGGAGTGCAGTACTTCCGGGTACTGCATGATAACCAGGTGAAGGTTTGTTATTATTGTCTTGGACATGACCATCTTGTAAGAAGCTGTCCAGACTTGTACTATTATAACTGCAGCGAGTCTGGACACATCGCTCGGAGCTGCAAGGCGGAGAACTATGGAGTGTGTCACAAAGGCCCCACCCACTGTGAGTGTGAGGCAGAAGGAAGCCCCTTGAGTGATGAGGAGTTGGGAGAAGGAGCAGGAGGTGTGAGCGGAGTGGCTGGAGGAGCGAAACAGGCAGAGGACACAGCAGGTGAATGGAAGGAGAAAAGAGCGCAGGAAGAGGCAGAAAATTGCCGAGCAGAGAACTGGATGGAGATGGTGGAAAACACACCAAGTACGGTGGAAAAGGACAAAGACAGCAGCGGGCAGCATGGGTCGAGTGCAGAGTTGAGCCACAATGCGGCTCGGCTCTCCCTAAAGAATCTGGTGTCCACGGGGGGGAGAGAAGCCGGGATGCGGGGTAAGTGTAAGTACTCCAAAGAAAGACAGGGAGTCGGTCATCTCGGGGAGCAGGAGGGGTCAAGAAAAGGAGAGGGTGCAAGAGGCAGGAGCCTTAAAGGGGCAGCAGGATGGGAGCGGGGAGCCAAAGACACCAGAAGGCAAGTGGTCCTGCCCCTTTAAGCAGCAGCAGTTATTCATTATTACAAATTCAAGCTTCATGGTATATTTTTCTTGAGCGGCCTGCAACAATCACTTTAAGGATTGCTGATTAGGTCACTCAGTGCCAAGTACCAATGAGCAGACACTCGTGGCCCACGCTCTGCTCATTGGCACCTCTAAACCCACATCATGGCACCCAACTTACATGGGCTAATGAGGCTCTCACCTGTTTCTGTCGGTGCCTGGACCGCCTACGTCAAGGACGCCACCAAAATGGCAGCCAAGGCCAGTACTTACCATTTTCAGCACGCTGTCGTCCCATTGATGCCTGGCAGAGGGGATGAAAATCTTGCAATTGGAGGGCTTTAGACTCACTCTGGCAATTTGTTGTCCAAACTTGAAGATTCAACTGAAATTTAATTCACACAAACCCACTACCCCCCAGATGCCCTAATGCTACATTATTGTTATTGTTGTTATATCGCATTCTTCTTTTACCAGCTCATTCCAAATGCTCAGTGACTCGCACTAAGGTTGAGGAGAATGTGAGGGTACATACATTGGAAATGGAAATTGAAACAACTCTAACACTGCAAACAATGTATGTTTCATATACCAAGACTCATCGAGGTCTTTTTGTTAGACAAGCTTTATTCCTCCCTTTGATTTTTTCCCCTTGAACCTCCGTTCCTCTATTGAAGGTGGTGATTCTTCATAAAGTATGGTTCCATAGGCACCAACAGATTTTCGACACCATACTTGAATGGCCTTCTTCACATGTCATAGGAACATAAGAAATGGGAGCAGGATTAGGCCATACAATCCCTCGAGCCTGCTCCGCCATTCAATAAGACCATGGCTGATCTTCGACCTCAACTCCACTTTCCTGCACTATCCCCATATCCCTTGGTCCCGCTAGAGTCCAAAAATCTATCTGTCTCAGCCTTGACTATATTCAAAGACTCAGCATTCACATCCCTCTGGGGCAGAGAATTCCAAAGATTCACCACCCTCTGAGTGAAGAAATTCCTCCTCATCTCGGTCTTAAATGGCCTACCCCTTATCCTGAGACTATGCCCCCTACACTATGCCAGAGGAAACAGCCTCTCAGCATCTACCCTGTCAATCCCTTTCAGAATCTTGTATGTTTCAATGAGATCACCTCTCATTCTTCTAAACTCCAGAAAATATAGGCCGATTCTACACAATCTCTCACCATAGGACAGCCCTCTCATCCCAGGAATCAATCTAGTGAACCTTTGTTGCACCATCTCCAAGGCAAGTATATCCTTCCTTAGATAAGGAGACCAAAACTGTGCACAGTACTCCAGGTGTGGTCTCACCAAGGCCCTATACAATTGTATAGACAGTGAACATTGGTAGCCTATTGGACTGTAGTGAGCATCGCACAGAGTTCTCACTCCTGACCCTTGCTGGAATGGGCATGTGCGTGGATGTTGATTGAAGATAGGGTCAAGCTGGGCTACCATGCTCCCCACGGTGCTTCCCCTGTCATATATGAAGAATGCTTACTCCAGTGAGGTACAAAGGCCTCATGAAATGAGAAGAAAATAACAAAAAGCACAAAGATACAGAGTGGCATAGTGGTTAGCACTGTTGCCTCACAGCGCCAGGGACCCGGGTTCGAATCCGGCCTCGGGTGACTGTCTGTGTGGAGTTTGCACATTCTCCCCGTGTTTGCGTTGGTTTCTTCCGGGTGCTCCGGTTTCCTCCCACAGTCCAAAGATGTGCGGGTTAGGTTGATTGACTATGATAAATTGACCCTTAGTGTTAGGGGGATTAAATACGTGGGGTTACGGGGATCGGGTGGGATATGTGTCGGTGCAGGCTCGATGGGCTGAAATGGCCTCTATCTGCATTGTGGGGTTTCTGTGATCTGTGATATTGTGTGGGCAGCTGTGAAATGGGAAGTTTCAATGGGTTTGTATTGGGACTCACTGTTTTTAATTTTTTAAAATCTCACAGCTGGCAAGAGTTTGACTTGGCGAGTATGTAAAGTGTAAATACAAATCAGTTTTCATTTCTGGCTGTGCATGGTCTATTTATATCGCTCGGGGAAAGATGCTGTGTTATTTTCAAGACTATCATATATTTTTTATTGATATCACTATCTGTGTTATATTTGATGGTCATTCTCTGTTTCTTTTTCCATTAACTTAAGGGCCTCCCAGTGGATCCTTTCTCTCCCGCTCTGTTCCTTTTTCATATTAGTGGACTCCTCCTTGCAACATCCAACTTTGTACATTCTTTTACTAATAATTCCACTCTATATTTGTTGACTTCCTTCGGATTGCACATTCTCGAGCATACAGCCTTCACTTCTCTTGCGGTGCAGGGTTGAATCCCAAAATCTTGATCTCTTCCTTGCCCTGCGAGGGTATCGTCCTGTTTTGCAAATACAATTGACAGCTTGCACTTTTTAATCTTTGATTCAGTCTTGGTCCTTCAGCTCTTTGCATGCTTGGCCTCAACAACAATTGTATTTATATAGCGCCTTAACATAGTAAAATGTCCCAAGGTGCTTCACAGGAGTGTTATCAAACAAAATTTGACACTGAGCCACATAAGAAAGAAAGACTTGCATTTATATAACGCCTTGCATGACCTCAGGATGTCCCAAAGCGCTTTACAGCCAATTAAGTACTTTTGAAGTGTAGTCCCTGTGTAATGTAGGAAACGCGGCAGCCAATTTGCAGACCGCAAGTTCCTACAAACAGCAAATTTTTGTTATGTTGATTGAGGGATATATATTGGCTAGAAAACCAGAGATACCTCCCCTGCTCTTCTTCGAAATACCGCCATGGGATCTTATACGTCCACCTAAAAGAGCCGACAGGTCCTCGGTTTAACATCTCATCTGAAAGACGGCACCTCCAACAGTGCAGCGCTCCCTCAGCACTGCACTGGAGTGTCAGCCTAGATTTTTGTGCTCAAGTCTCTGGAGTGGGATTTCAACCCACAACCTTCTGACTCCGAGGCAAGAAACTGAACCACCGCTGACACATAAGGAGATAGTAGGACAGGTGACCAAAAGCTTGATCAAAGAGGTAGGTTTTAAGGAGCATCTTAAAAGAGAAAAGAGAGGTGGAAAGGCAGAGAGGTTTAAGGAGGGAATTCCAGCGCTTAGGGCCTCTGCAGCTGAAGGCACGGCCGCCAAATGTGGAGCGATTAAAATCGGGGATGCGCAAGAGGCCACAATTGGAGGACCACAGATATCTTTTAGAGTTGTAGGGCTGGAGGAGGTTACAGAGACAGGATGGGGCGAGGTCAGAAAGGGATTTGAAAGCAAGGATGAGAATTTTAAAATTGAGGCTTTGCTTAACCGGGAGCCAATGTAGGTCAGCGAGCAGGGGGGTAATGGGTGAATGGGATTTGGTGCGAATTAGGACACGGGCAGCACTATCTCCTCTGATCTCAAATGCAACTCCCAGATCTCCTCCATTGATAAAGTTGCCTCCAAGAAGCTTAGTTTCCTCTTGTGTGCCAAAGACATGTCAGTAAAAATTCTTAACTTTCTAAAAAGCCCAAGTCTGTCCAAGACTTGATCATTGCTTCATACTTTACGGAGATCACATTCGCCCTGCTGTAATTTACAGGGTTCTCAAAATTCCCACACTCCCCGAGTAATGGATCAAGGGACCCTGTTCTGGACAAGTTATTAAAAGCAGGGTACCCAAAATGGCTTCTGTAAACCTCGTGACCAACATTGACAAGATTTTAAAAGCAAGGCTCTGCCAGCAAGCAGGCCTGCAGACGAAAACATTAAAATCCAGGAATCTGTGTGAACAGAGACTCTGTGGAGCCCAGCCAGACAAAGTAAACACAGAATACGCATTTGTTTGAATCAAATCGAATCAAGCTAGATGGGCCTATAATGGTGGCCATTAGCTTCCTGCATGTTTAATCGATAACAGCTCACAGTAGCCATCAAGGTAGGATGAGGACAATCAAGTCTCATCCATGACAATAAAACCAGGACATCGGGGCCATCAAGCACGGGAACAGCCATCTAAAACCAGTTAACATAGATTGCTATAATCATATTAAACAAGCCCACCTAAATTGGACAAAAGACTGACCTGATTTGGCACGCAGATAAGGGCCTTTGACGGGAGTATAATTGTAGGCCCATTGGTAGCCACGTTCTCTTCCTCCTGCGCTTGCTACCTGGCCACTGCCCGTGTCTTCCCCAAATCCATCAGGGACGCCCGGTACAGCACCAGGCAAACACGGGCAGACCAGGCCAGATGAGACGAGACGAGACGAGACAAATTGGAAGAAGATTGAAGAACGCTTCGAATAATCGGGCCTTCAATCCAGCTTACTTGCAAATATCTTCATGCAAAATTCAACTACCACCACCCGAAGAAGAACCATCATCCCTGCGAGGTAAAGTACCCAAGCAAAGACTTTAATCTCGGGGTACTTTACCGGGACGACGCCATTACAGCGCCCTGAGACCACGTGATGACGGCAGGCCCCAGAGAGCACAAAGAGCAAACCCCAAAAAACCGCAACCGGCTTAATCGACAGGTTTCGAACAGTCAAAGGAACCCCATTGGTGAGCATGAATTCCTGGCCCCTCTTAGCTTAATCTAGTTAGGTATTGTAGGTGGGATAAGGGTTAAGGGATTTTATTAATGTGCGTGTTGTTCCCTCGATGTGCCGTGTGTTCCCCATTCCCATTTAAGTGTATTCTTTTGATAAGCCTGTAACTACATAGTGATTTTTCAGTATTTGTAATTTTTATTCCTGTTTCAATAAAGTTTACAGTTTCTTGCACCAAACCAATTGTCTACTCGTTTTTCTGTATCGCCGCCTGTACCTAAGTCCGGTGTCGAGAACCCAGGGGTGTGGGAGCGATTCGAACCGCTCACAGGCAGTCAGGGGCATAACTGATTGGGCACAAGCCACCACCTACAGCGTTCAGAGATTATGTTGCTGCAAAACTTGGGAAGCAGTCTTTCATTGGCTAGAAATGTCAACACACCTAAAGCACTCTGTAGTGTATGTGCCTTTAAGTCAGAACTACTTTTACAGCTCCTGTATACTGTACTACCGGCAGTGACCACACCTGTATATAAGCTTTGCGCATGCCTCTGTACCCCCAGTCTTGAGACTACCCTCCTCCAGTAAAGACCTGTTTATTGTTAATGTACAGCATCCGGGTGATTATTTAATAACAGCATATCCACTGAACCACGGATCCAACAGTGGCGATGAGTGGCGATTCAAATCTACCTGCAACATAAAAAAAAAATAGTCGAGGCCTGGAACACAGGCGTCGACCACGAGCAACCGCCCAGCAGTCAGGCAGAGATTGAAGTTCGCAGGGGAGGCTGTGGAGAGCCGAGCTTGGTTCCCCAGCCACGACGAGCAACAAGAGACCGACGACAGGTCCAGCGCAGACCCTTCCCGAGCAGCGGCGGCTGGAGCCGACCGACGCCGGAGAGAAAGCCGAGCAGCGTCGACGGGGTAAGACAGAGGGTGAAGAGCGCAGGGCGCAGCCAGGGGTTGAACACCGAGCGGCGTTGAGAAAAAGAAAACAAACCGGAGAGAGAGAGGGTAAAGAAACAGCCGGGTTCTAGACTGAGCGGCGTCGAAAAATATAAAAAGAAGAACGCACAGAGCACAGCCAGGGCTCACGGGCTGAGCAGGGTCTGCGGGGCGAAGAAAGGGGAGCGCAGGAGACGCCATTGAGCCACGGAGAAGAAGAAAGAGCGCGGGAGACGCCATTTTTAGAAGCCGCAGCGGAGAAGAAGGGCGAGCGCGGGAAGGAAGGAAAGCGCAGGAGACGCCATTTTGAGCCAGCGAAGAAGAAGGGGAAGCGCGGGAGGCGCCATTTTTGACAGTTAACTCACACCCAAAAATGCCGAAGAGTGGCAGTATCTCTACGTTTGACAATGAAGTCGAAGATTGGGCGACATATGTGGAACATATTGAGGTGTACTGCAGGGCGAATGAAGTGCCAGATGCTAATAAAGCACTGGTTCAGTTAAATTCCATGGGTGCAAAAACTTATGGGTTACTGCGAAATCTAATAACCCCAGAGAAGCCAGTAAACAAGAATTTTGAAAGCATAGTAGAAATCCTACAGGACCACTTAAACCCCACACCGCTGCTGATTGCAGAATGATTTAAGTTCCATAAAAGGAACCAACACAAAGACGAAAGCAATGCTGAGTACCTAACGGAACTGCGCAAGCTATCGAAACACTGCCAGTTTGGAGCGGGGCTAGCAGATACGTTAAGGGACAAGTTTGTGTGTGGGCTACAAAGTGAAGGAACCCAGAAACGGCTTCTATCAGAAAAGGACCTTACGCTGGACAAAGCTTTCAGTATGGCAGTATCACACGAAGCAGCCGCAAGGGGCGCTGCAGAGATACAACGGAGACCGCAAGAATATGGCACCAATGAAATGTCCTATGGAACAGGGAAGTGCTATCGCTGTGGCAGAACAACACATGACCAGAAAGATTGTTGGTTCAAGGACCAAGTGTGCAGACAGTGTGGGAAAGCAGGACATATAGCAAGAGTCTGCAGGTCTGGGAAGAAAACCAACAGTAAGAAATCTCCACAGGAGAAGTACAAAAAGGTACACCAGGTGATGGACAGTGGTTCAGACGAACAGAAAAGTGACACAGACTCTGGAATCAAGGAGCTGGGTTGTCTGAAACTACATAAGGTAACCGAAATGGAGGATCACCAGACTATCTGGGTTACACTAAAGATAGACGGAGTCCAAGTGAAAATGGAATTGGACACAGGGTCAGCGCTAACAGTCATAAATCAAAGAGACTACAAGCGGCTATTTTCACACATACCCTTGAAAGCTACAGAGATTGTCTTGAAGACGTACACGGGGCAAAAAGTCTACCCCAAAGGAAAAATAAGGGTGAAAGTGACATAAAAAGGCCAGGAAATACCCAAAATGGATATATATGTATTGCCAGATGGAGGACCACCACTGCTAGGACGTGAATGGATCCGGAAGATACAATTAGATTGGCATTCCATACAGGCACTGAAGGTTGAGGCCAAAAAGGATGACGACGTCACACCTGGACGACTGTCAAAAATGCTAACTGACGCAAAAGAAGTGTTCCAGGAGGGACTAGGAACACTAAAAGGAATAACAGCAACGATTAAAATAGAGGAAAATGCAAGCCCAAAGTTTCTGAAGGCCAGACCAGTGCCTTATGCGATCAGACCAGCTGTTGAAGCAGAGCTGGAAGGGTTGGAACGTTCAGGAGTGCTGTCCAAAGTGGACTGGAGCGAGTGGGCTACACCCATCATTCCTGTAATGAAGAGGTCGTTGAGTAATACGCCTGGGGAACCAAAGAAGGTCCGCATCTGTGGGGATTTTAAGGTGACAGTGAACCCAGTCCTTCACACGGTACAATATCCGCTTCCACGAATTGAGGATATTTTCGCCTCGCTATCTGGAGGTAAACGCTTCACCAAAATTGATCTAGCCCAGGCATACTTGCAAATGGAGGTAGAAGAAGCTTCAAAACAATACCTTACGATCAACACTCATAAAGGTCTCTATCAATACAACCAGCTGGTGTTTGGAGTAGCCTCGGCTCCGGCTATCTGGCAAAGGGCGATGGATCAGGTCCTGCAAGGGATTCCAGGGACCCAGTGTTATTTGGACGACATCTTGGCCATGGGCGAAAATGACGGTGATCACCTCGCCAACTTGGAGAAGGTGCTCACCAGATTAAAGGAGTATGGGCTACGAGCTAATCGCTACAAGTGCGAGTTTTTACAGATCTCGTATTGTGGCCACGTCATCGATGAAGAGGGGTTACATAAGTCCCCTGACAAGATTGAGGCAATAGTCAAGGCTCCAGCACCGGAAAATGTGTCACAACTGAGATCGTTCCTCGGGCTGGTAAACTACTACCACAAGTTCTTACCAAATTTGTCTACGGTATTACACCCACTGAATACCCTACTGCAAACAGGGGTACCATGGAAGTGGGATGACGAACGTAGACGAGCTTTCCAGAAGTGTAAAGAATTGATCACATCAAAAGAGGTGTTGGCCCATTTCAACCCAGCACTACCAATTCGTTTGGCATGTGATGCATCACCCTATGGTATTGGAACGATATGTACAAGGCAGGGGCCATTAATGTACACAGTGGATGTCGGGGAGAACATTGTGAGACGCCACGTCGATCAGATCTTAGCGTCACAGTAACGTGTCAACCCCACGTCTCGAGTACCTGGGGATGAACCCGACATACCTCAGACCCAGTAGCAGTGGAACCCGATGAACTACCCGATGAAAAGGGGTCAGAATCGCCTCTGCACCAAGAACAAGAACCTCCGGAAAGGCGCTATCCCAAAAGGGTCAGGAAGCCGCCCCAAAGACTGAATCTATAAATGGACTTTTGTTGTTTAATGTACATGTTGAAATGTTAATTGTTATTTGAATATTAGGGGTACTACTAATCTAAAAGGGGAGGAATTGTAGTGTATGTGCCTTTAAGTCAGAACTACTTTTACAGCTCCTGTATACTGTAGTACCGGCAGTGACCACACCTGTATATAAGCTTTGCGCATGCCTCTGTACCCCCAGTCTTGAGACTACCCTCCTCCAGTAAAGACCTGTTTATTGTTAATGTACAGCATCCGTGTGATTATTTAATAACAGCATATCCACTGAACCACGGATCCAACACACTCCACTAGCATTATCTTTCATGTTCTTGAGAATTTCTTCTCTCGTGATATATATAAAAAAGGTTTTATCGTATTACAGAATTTTTCTGCCTGTCCAGGGTAGCAAAGAATTAAAGATCTTCAGTCTAAAGATTTATTTAAAGCTCAGTTGTAGGAGGCCTAGGACAGAGAGGTCAGAGAGGGAGTGGGATGGAGAATTAAACTGGCAAGTAACCGAAAGCTCAGGGTCACACATGCAGACTGAACAGAGGTGAGCAGCAAAGCATTTGGTCTCTCCAGTGTACAGGAGACCGCATCGTGAGCAGCGAATACTGTACACTAAGTTGAAAGAAGTACAAGTAAATCGCTGTTTCACCTGGAAGGAGTGTTTGGGGCCCTGGACTGTGGGAAGGGAGGAGGTAAAAGGGCAGGTGTTGCATCTCCTGCACTTGCATGGGAAGGTGCTGTGGGCAGGGAAGCTGGTGTTGGGGACGATGCAAGAGTGGACCATGTGAGGCGGAGGCAACGGTCCCTTCGGAATGCTGAATGGGGAAGGAGGGAAGATGTGTTTGGTGGAGGGATCACGCTGGAGGTGGCGGAAATGGCAGAGGATGATCCGTTGAATGTGGAGGCTGGTGGGGTGGAAGGTGGGGACAAGGGAACACTATAGTGGTTCCTGGAGGGAGGGGAAGGGGTGGCATCCTGGTCCACTCTTCCATCACCCCCAACACCCGCTCCCCTTCCCCTGGCACCTTCCCTTTTGCCTTGCACCATTATCCCTTTTATCATTTAATCACTCCTGCCTTCCATCCTATTACAGACCTCCCCTTTTGTTCTTTCCTCCCCCCCTTTTCCTGTCTCTGTACTTCCTTATAAACTGTTAAATTTCTAACTTCTTCCAGTTCTGACGAAACATTAGCCCTGTTTCTCTCTCTCCACAGATGCTGCCTGACCTGCTGAGTGTTTCCAGCATTTTCTGTTTTTATTCCATCTGCCACGGTTTTACCCACTCAGCGGCCGGAATTTTCCGGGGGGTCAGCAGGCGGGATCGGTGGTGGGTATGGTGGGAAAGTGTTTTTTTTTGACAGCGGGTCGGGACTCCGCTGTCAACCCGCCGCCATGCACCTTTCCCAATGTCGGGCCTGTCAGTGCTGAGCAGTCCCGACACGCAGCGGCGGGGGACCAATTAAGCTGATTATTGCCTTGTTGATAGATCATTAAGAATACATTTTACCTTACCTTTTCTGTTTAACTGTTTACCCACAGGGTCCACGCTGCTTGGGGATCATGTCTGGTAAGCTGAGGTGAGAGTTAAATGGCCATTGAATCAGCAGATTACTTGACAGCTTGAAATGCTCCCACCTCACAGCTGTCCACTTTCCAAGCTCAGAAGCTGTTGTTTACTGCATTTGGAAGTCAGATTGAGCTTTATGCAGGTTGCAAGTGTTTGGAGCAAACTCTCTATTCAGTGTCACCTCATTGGAACAACCTTTCTCACCATTGACAGCCTGCTCTGTTATTCTCAACTTCACCTGCCATCTATTCCATCAGCATGGGTACCGTTTATGCTCTCTCACCTTGGTCCTCAGAATCTGACCATGATCAGCCCCATCACCAGCAGAACCAGGCAAACCAGCAGCACCAACAACCACACCGCCAATCTTCTCCTCAACCACCTGATGCTGCACAGGACACAGGGCATCAGCACCCGAGCACATTGCTCCCGAGAGGCCAGGGATGGCCTCACCATGGCCAGATTCACTTCACTTGACGCTGTACACCCTGGCTGCCGCATGATGTGTCAGGTTAGCACCACCCCACACCAACACCAACAAAGCATCCCTACAATGCCCAAGCCATTCCTTTCACACTCATGACCATTGTGGGAGGGTACCGTTACATCTCACCATTCACTGCAACTCACTAAACCACTTCCAAAGGTGCACACAGATCTGTCCAAGAACGGTAAAGTGTTGAAAATAAAGATTTCAATGATTGACAGCACATTAACAGAAACTTTACATAAACATTGCATAAAACACCCAAGTGCCTACCCTTGTGTGTTATTAGTTGGTATGATTGCACTAGGATGAGGGTGAGTGTGAGATGTGACTAGTGAGATGGGGATGTGATAATGTAGATAGAGAGGGATGGGTGGAGGTGCAAGATAAGTTGATGTGAGTAAGGATGTGCAGGAGTAGGGTAGGGAAGGCAGAGTGATGGGGATGTGATGAGAGGCACAGCAGGATGAGGTTGAGTGTGGCTTTGTACTAACGTTTCGTGATCTACTGAGATCATTGAAAGGTTTGCGCCACTGCACCCAGGTCCCCCTGACCACATCTTTGCTTGTGCCCTCCTCTGCAATAAGCATATGGAGGGAGTCATGGGAGAACCTGGGTGCAGCCGTGCACCTCTGTGCAGTGCTTGTCAGTGTTTGCAGCACCTCAATGCTGTAGAACACTGACAGCACAAACATCAAAATAAATTTGGCCATGTTCCCTTTAAGGAAACAAGCTGATGACACGTCATGACGTCACCAGACCTGCTTCCTCTAACTGGGCCGGGAAACGCGCTGGGTGGACTTAACAAGCCCTATCAACGGAAAGTCATTTCACAGAGCGGGATGGAGCCAGCAGCGGGGTCAGGACCCATCACCAACATCACCCACCACGGAACCGCCGAGGTCAGCAAAATCACAGCCAACTATCTGCTCCCATCTAACTGTGCCACCCAACAGGGCAAAAACTCACTCTGCACTGCCCCAAGAATGCATGTTAAGTCCAATTGCAGAGGAGCACACCTTACTGCCCCAATGTGACATTTACAATTCCCAGCACCAGCCATCATGTGGCATCTCTAAGCAAGATTGTCACTTTTGGCCTCTCGGACTTTGCCTACTCGGAACCGGGCAAAGACTTCCCAAACCTATCTCAGGTACGACTCTTACAGCCGAAAGAGAGAGGAAACTTTAATTCCATCAGTCTGGGCTAGATCAGAACTCAGGTCCTAGAAGTGAAAGGTTAGTATTCAACACACTGTCCCACACTATCCCACTGCTGGTAGCAACTAATATTACTCTTCGTAGCAAGTTTTCTACCAGTAAAAACTGACAAATGAGGTGAAAGTGATTTGTGTTTACCAGGAAAACTGGGAGTGGTTCGGGTTTATGTCAAACTCCGTCAAGACAGTATTAATCTCCATTTCTAGTCATCGAACATTCTTTCAGTCCATAAATCTCAAATAGCGCAAAAGAACATGAGACTGATGCTGTAATGTCCGTGTGTAATTGAGACACGGACTGCAGAAGTTGGTTATAACAGGTGTTTGCTGAATGGAGACAAAACTGGAACTACTATACAAAGTTACTACACAGGCTTATATACAGGGGTGGTCACTACTGGTACTGCAGTATACAGGGGCTGCAGAATATAGTTCCTTCTGCAAGGTACATACACTACAATTCCTCCCCTTTTAGCTAAACAGTACATAACATTCGATTAATAATTAAATAACATATTTACAATTACAGTTGCTATATACATTAGCTGAAGTTAATCAATTATAAATTTAGTCTTTGAGGAGGCTTCCTGATTCTGTCCAGATAACGCCTCTTTGGGGTATCAGGTTCTTCTGGCAAAGTTGATTCGGGATCAACGTCGTTGTTTGGTTCGTCTGCTTCCAATATCACCGATTCTGAGGTAGATGCAATTGGTACTTCGGTTTCATCACCAGGCGTATCGGATCGTGGTGTAGATTTGACGTTATCCAGTGACTCTAGAATCTGGTCAGCATGGTGTCTTACAATGCTCTCTCCAATGTCCACGGTATACATTAGAGGTCCTTACCGTGTGCAGATCGTTCCTGGCTGCCATTTCTCTGTGCGGTAGTCCCGGGCCAAAACTGGTTGACCTATCTTGAAACTCCTGGTTGGCCTTTCATTCATATTCTGAAACTGCCTGTTCTCCACATCTCTTCTGATGTTTGGCTTAACCAAATCCAAGCGGCATCTTAGTCTTCGATTGAAGAACATCATGGCTGGAGTTTGGTTGGTAACCGCATGTGTCGCATTCCGGTAGGCAAACAAGAAGTTATCCACCTTGTGTTGTAGGGGTATATCTTCATTACACATTGCCTTGATAGCCTTGAATGTTTGAACGAACCTCTCAGCCAATCCATTGGTGGCTGGATGATATGGGGCGGATGTGTAATGCTTAACACCATTGTTCTTTAAGAACCTCCGGAACTCTTCAGACACAAACTGTGGTCCATTGTCGGAGCAAACCTGTTCAGGCAGCCCATTTCTGGCGAATATGGTTCGTAAGACTGTGATAGTTTTTTCTGTGGTGGTTGAGGACATTTTTATTACCTCTGGCCACTTTGAATGTGCATCCACTGCAATTAAAAACATCGAGTCCATAAATGGACCAGCAAAATCAATGTGTACCCTTTGCCATGGAGGTGAGGGCCACTCCCATGGATGTAGAGGGGCTTGTGGTGGGGCGTTTTGGACCTTCTGGCATCCTGTACAGCTCTTGGTCATCTCTTCGATTTCTCTTATCGATTCCCGGCCACCACACAAACACTCTGGCTAAGTTCTTCATTTTTACCCCTCCCAGATGACCCTCATGAAGCTCATTGAGCACTCTATCCTTCAATTTGGGTGGAATTACTACTCTGGATCCACACATCAAGGTTCCTCTGCACACTGACAGCTGTTCTCTTCTCGGCGAGAATGCTGGCAACAGTGGATCGCCATGTGCTGGCCATCCCTTCACCATTAAATCATAGACCCTGGAGAGTGTCGGGTCATTTCGTGTTTCCTTTTCTATGTTTGCATTCGTCACAGGTAGGCATTCGACTATGGTCGAGTGGAATATCTCCACAGGATCCACTGCAGGTGCTTCTTCCACCGTTGGCAACGGTAGGCGCGACAATCCATCAGCATTCCCATGCTGTTTAGTTCCTTTGTACTCAATGTCATATTGGTGTGCCCCTAGGAAAAGGGACCACCTCTGTAGCCGTTGTGCTGTCATTATCGGGATGCCCTTCTTAGGGTTGAAAATGGAGACAAGAGGTTGATGATCAGTTAGTAGAGTAAATTTCTGTCCGTGCAGGTAGTGATTGAACTTCTTCATCCCCCACACCAGGCTGAGGGCCTCTCTGTCAATCTGGGCATAGTTACGCTCGGCTGCAGTTAACGAGCGTGAGGCAAAAGCTATCGGCCTCTCTGAACCATCAAGGGATTTATGTGACAGTACCGCTCCAACGCCGTAGGGAGACGCATCACACGCCAGTCTTATCGGTAGTGATGGGTTATAGTGAGCCAATACTTCTCTTGAAGTGACCAGGCCTTTACACTTCTGAAAGGCCCGCTTACATTCATCGCTCCATTTCCATGCTACTCCAGTTTGTAGCACGGCGTTCAGTGGGTGCAGAATTGTGGACAAATTCGGCAAAAACTTATGGTAGTAATTCACCAATCCGAGGAATGACCTCAGTTGCGACACATTTTCAGGCGCTGGAGCCTTAACCGCTGTTAAGTCTGTGTGTCCCAATTATGCTTATTATAAATCACTGGACACAGACCACAAGAATAACTTTAACAGGTCTTTACTATTCGGAGGTCAGGGCTGAACTGCCCAGTAAATCACTACACAACGCTTATATACCGGTGTGGTCACCACCGGTACTACAGTATACAGCAGCCAAGAGAAAGTAGTACATCTCTTAAGGTAGTTCTCTTAAGGTGGAACAGGTTACATACACCACAATCCTCCCTTTTTAGCTTAACAGTTATATCCCCATTTAACATAACATAATAACATATATAGATATATATATATATACAACTTCATGCAAAACAGTTCAAAGATTCAGTCTCTGAGGAGGCCTCCTGATTCGAGTTGGATAACGCCTTTCAGGGGTCTCTGATTCTCGTTGCTGGGGTGACTCATCTAGTTGATCTCTTATGGATTGGACAACATCATCAGGTACATTCACTTCTGAGGTAGATGCTTCAGGTTCACTAACTTCTTCCACGGTTGTCTCTGCCGTAACCCTGGGTTCGACCCTTGTTCTCGATTCTACCAGTTGGTCAGCATGACGCCGTATTACATTTTCACCAATATCTACCGTGTACATCAGGGGTCCTTGTCTGGCCCGAATTGTTCCAGATTGCCATTTCTCGTTTTTATAGTCCCGGGCTAACACTGGTTGTCCTATTTCGAAACTCCGAGTGGTCTTGTTATTTATATGCTGGAACTGTTTGTTTTCAACTTCCCTCCGCACATTTGGTTTTAACAAGTCCAACCTGGACCGCAACCTCCTGTTATAGAACATCATGCAGGACTTTGGTTTGTCACTGCATGAGTGGCGTTTCGATATGCCAGTAGGAATTTGTCCACCTTGTGTTGTAGTGGAATCTGATCTTCGCTCATGGCCTTTATTGCTTTTTTGAACGTTTGTACAAATCTCTCGGCCAACCCGTTTGTAGCCGGATGATATGGGGCAGAGGTATAATGTTTCACCCCATTCTTCTTCATGAATTTCTGGAATTCTTCTGACACGAACTGCGGTCCGTTGTCTGAACATATTTGTTCTGGCAATCCATTTCTTGCAAATATCGCTCTTAGCACCGCGATCGTCTTTTCCGAGGTAGTGGTACTCATCTTAACCACTTCTGGCCATTTAGAATGTGCGTCCACCGCAATTAAAAACATGGAGTCCATGAATGGACCAGCAAAGTCAATATGTACACGTTGCCATGGGGTTGAAGGCCATTCCCATGGATGCAGCGGTGCAATCGGAGGTGCATTTTGCACTTTTTGGCACCCTGAGCAGCTTTTCGTCAGATCCTCTATCTGTTGGTCGATACCCGGCCACCACACATAAGCCCTAGCAAGGCTTTTCATCTTGACTCCCCCCAGATGACCTTCATGCAGTTCCTTTAGAACTCTCTCTCTTAACTTAGGAGGAATAATCACCCTTGTTCCATACATCAATGTTCCTTGACAGATGGACAGCTGTTCTCGTCTTGCTGAGAATGCCGGTAACAGTGGATCACCATGTGCTGGCCATCCCTTCACTGTCACTTCGTAGATACGGGACAGTGTCGGGTCGTTCCTGGTTTCTCTTTCAATACTTGCATTGGTGACTGGTAAACATTCGATGATGGTCGAGTGAAATAACTCAACAGGGTCAACTGTCGGTGCCTCCTCCTCTGTAGGTAGTGGCAGGCGCGACAGCCCATCAGCATTACCATGCTGCTTTGTACCTTTGAATTCGATCTGATATTGATGTGCCCCTTGGAAAAGGGACCATCTCTGGAGTCTCTGTGCTGTCATCACCGAAACATCCTTCTTAGGGTTAAAAATGGATACCAACGGCTGGTGGTCTGTCAGAAGCGTAAACTTTTGGCCCTGCAGGTAATGATTAAACTTCTTTACTCCCCACACAAGGCTGAGAGCCTCCCTATCTATCTGAGCATAGTTGCGCTCAGCGGAGGTCAATGGTCTGGATGCAAATGCAACTGGCCTCTCCAGGCCATTTGGCAACTTGTGTGAGAGTACTGCCCCAATACCATATGGAGAAGCATCACAAGCCAAACGAATAGGCAGCGTTGGGTTGAAGTGAGCCAACACTTCCTCTGAGGTGATCAATGCCTTGCTTTTGTGAAAGGCCCTCTTACAGTCCTCGGTCCACTTCCATGGTACTCCCTTTTGCAAAAGAGCGTTCAGCGGGTGCAGCACCGTGGATAAATTTGGCAGAAACTTATGGTAATAGTTAATCAACCCTAGGAACAACCTCAACTGGGATACATTATCCGGAGCGGGAGCCTTCACAACAGCTTCGATCTTGTCAGGAGACATTTGAAGCCCCTCCTGGTCAATGACATGACCACAGTACGAGATCCGCTTCTGAAAGAACTCACATTTCTGGCGATTAACTCGAAGTCCATATTCTTTCAATCTGGTGAGCACCAGTTCCAAATTTGCAAGGTGTTCCTCGTCATCATCTCCTGTAATCAGAATATCGTCCAGGTAACATTGTGTGCCTGGAATTCCCTGTAATACCTGCTCCATGGCCCTCTGCCAAATTGCTGGAGCCGATGCCACTCCAAAAACCAGTCTATTATACCGGTACAAGCCTCTATGCGTGTTGATCGTGAGATACTGGCGTGACTCTTCCTCAACTTCCATCTGTAAGTACACCTGCGCCAGGTCTATCTTGGTGAAGTGTTTCCCGCCAGACAACGAAGCGAAGATATCCTCAATCCGCGGAAGCGGATACTGCACCGTGTGAAGCACCGGATTAACAGTGATCTTGAAATCTCCACAGATGCGAACCTTCCCCGGTTCCCCCGGCTTGTTGCTCGATAAACGCTTCATGACGGGGACAATGGGTGTGGCCCACTCACTCCAGTCTACCTTAGACAGTACTCCTGAACGTTCTAGCCCTTCCAGCTCAGCTTCCACAGCAGGTCGTATCGCATAAGGTACCGGTCTGGCTTTGAAAAATTTCGGGTTTGCATGTTCTTCAACCTTGATGTTTGCCGTAATTCCTCTCAGTGTTCCCAGTCCCTGTTGGAACACCTCTTTAGCATCGTCCAATATTCTGGACAATCGTTTAGGTTTGACATCTTTTGTACCGGAATCTACCGTTAGTGCTTTTAAGGAATGCCAGTCCATATTTATTTTCCTAATCCACTCCCGTCCCAGTAGTGGTGGACCTCCCTCAGGTAGCACATATAAGTCCATTCCTTGGCTTTCTTTGCCCTTGTGGACCACCTTTACCTCTATCTTCCCGATGGGGTATACTCTTTGCCCCGTGTGTGTTTTCAATACAATCTCCGTATCCCGTAGGGGAATATGTGGGAATAACCTTTTGTAATCTTGCTTATTCATGACCGTCAATGCCGATCCAGTGTCCAATTCCATCTTCACTTGGACTCCTGCTATCTGAAGTGTGACCCAGATTGTTTGGAGGTCTGCTTCATTACCAACATTGTGTACTCTTAGACTACCCAGTTCATTACTGCTGGAGTCTGAATTTGACTTCTGTTCGTTCGAACTGTTCTCTGTCACCTTGTGTACCTTTCTGTGCTTTTCCTGCAGTGACTTTTCCTGACCGGCATACTTTAGCTATGTGACCAAGCCTGACACATTTTCTGCATTCCTGATTTTTGAACCAGCACTGGTTCTGATCGTGCGTTGTCTTTCCACAACGATAACATTTTACTGTACCCAAGACCATTTGATTGGTGCTGAGTTCCGGTGACCGTAGCTGCATTTCCGCAGTGCCTCTCGCTGCGGCTTCGTGCGATGCTGCAATAGTGACAGCTTTATCAAGCGTAAGATCATTCTCCTCAAGCAGTCGCTTTTGTGTTCCTTCTTTTAACAATCCACACACAAATTTATCTCTCAGCGCATCTGCTAGTCCTGTTCCAAACTGACAGTACTTTGATAGCTTACGCAGTTCAATTAAAAATTCAGCGTTGCTTTCGTCTTTCAGCTGCGTTCTTCTGTAAAATTTAAATCGTTCCGCTATCATCAGCGGCGTAGGGTTTAAATGATTTTTCAGGACAGTAACAATATTCGCGAAAGTCTGATCCGCCGGTTTATCTAGTGATAGAAGGTGCTTCAATAGCCCGTATGTCTTCGCACCCATTGAGCTTAATAAGGTTAGTGCTTTCTCATCATCTGGTACCTTATTTGCTTTACAATAAACTTCCATGCGTTCTACATACGTGGTCCAATCTTCGATATCGCTATCAAAGGTATTAATGTTCCCATGTTTAGGCATCCTTGCAAGTTTTTAAATTTTTCTTTTTCTCAAAATGGCGGCTTCCCGCGCTTGTCTTCTTCCCCCGCCTACTAAAATGGCGGCTTCCCGTGCTCGGCGGTCTTTCCCGCGCTCGTCTTCTTCCCCCGCCGACTACAATGGCGGATTCCCGCGTTTGCCTTCTTCCCCCGCTGGCTGCAATGGCGATTGCCGTGCTGCTGCCGTTCTCGCCTCCCCAGCGGTTCTCAATTCCCCGACGCTGCTTTTACTCCCCCGCGGTTCCTGTGGGCATTCCCGCTTCCCCTGCTGTTGCGCCTCTCAGCCCCGCATGCAGCCCGGTCCTTTACACCGGCTGCGTTTGAGTTCTCCGTGGCTCTCGTGCCTTATGCTGCCCCAGTTGCTGTGCCTCTCGGCCTCGATTGCAGCCCGGCCCTTTTCACCGGCCGTGGTCGAGTTCTCCGCCCTTTTTCCTCCGTTTTCCCTCCCCTACTCCACAGTCAACGCGGCCGACTTTCTGCTCGTGTCGCTGATCGGCTTAACCACCACCGTGGTAGAAGGGATGATCACTGCCTGTCGCTGATGGAGGGCTTCGTGGTCAGAATTTTTCTTTTTAACCCGGGTTCTCGATGCCTCCCGTGCGATGGTGCTCAGCAGGATGATGAGGGCGGATGCCTCGTCTCGACGCCCATTCTGAGGACGAAGCTGCCTTGGATGTAAAACTGCCGCAGGGTAAGATCGGACTCGTCGCCACTGTTAAGTCTGTGTGTCCCAGTTATGCTTATTATAAATCACTGGACACAGACCACAAGAATAACTTTAACAGGTCTTTACTATTCGGAGGTCAGGGCTGAACTGCCCAGTAAATCACTACACAACGCTTATATACCGGTGTGGTCACCACCGGTACTACAGTATACAGCAGCCAAGAGAAAGTAGTACATCTCTTAAGGTAGTTCTCTTAAGGTGGAACAGGTTACATACACCACAACCACTGCTTCAATTTTGTCAGGGGACTTATGTAACCCCTCTTCATCAATCACGTGGCCACAATACGATATTTGTTTCTTAAAAAACTCGCACTTGGGGCGATTGGCTCGTAGCCCATGTTCTCTTAGTCTAGTGAGCACCTGCTCTAGGTTGGCAAGGTGTTCACTGTCATTTTCACCTGTCACTTGGATGTCGTCCAAGTAACACTGAGTCCCCGGAATCCCTTGCAGGACTTGTTCCATCGCTCTTTGCCATATAGCCGGAGCTGATGCTACTCCGAATACCAGTCGATTATACTGGTAAAGACCTTTGTGAGTGTTTATCGTGAGATATTTCCTAGAGAATTCTTCAACCTCCATCTGCAAATATTCTTGCGCTAGGTCAATTTTGGTAAAACGTTTCCCTCCAGATAGTGAGGTGAAAATATCTTCTATCCTCGGAAGAGGATACTGTACTGTGTGAAGGACTGGGTTCACAGTCACCTTGAAGTCCCCACAGATGCGAACCTTCCTTGGCTCCTCAGGCTTATTGTTCAACGTTTTCTTCATGACAGGAATGATGGGTGTCGCCCACTCGCTCCAGTCTACCTTAGATAACATGCCTGCATTCTCCAGCTCTGCCTCGACGGCTGGGCGAATTGCATACGGTACCGGTCTTGCTTTGAAAAACTTTGGAATTGCATTCTCTTCTATTTTTATCGAGGCGGTTACGTCTTTAAGAGTTCCCAGTCCTTGTTGAAATACCTCTTTAGCGTTAGCTAAGACTTTTGACAATCGTCCAGGTGTGACATCGTCATCCTTTTTGCCAGCCACAGTCAGTGCCTGAATGGAGTGCCAGTCTAAACTTATCTTTCTGATCCATTCATGTCCCAATAACGGTGGTCCACCATCTTGCAGTATGTACAGATACAATTTCTGTATTTCCTTGCCGTTGTATTCGACAGGCACCCTTATTTTCCCTCTGGGGTATACTTTCTGCCCCGTATATGTCTTCAAGACAATGGATGTGTCTTTCAAGGGTATGTGTGAGAATAGCTGCTCGTAGTCTCGTCGATTCATGACGGTCAGGGCTGATCCTGTATCCAATTCCATTTTGACTTGGGACCCTGCTATCGTGAGGGTGACCCAAATGGTTCGGTGATCCTCTTTTGTGATTACGTTGTGTAGTTTGAGGCAGCTTAGTCTCTTGTTCCTGGATTCACTATCGCTCTTCTGGTCTTCGGAACTACTGTCCGTCATCTTTTGTACTTTCCTGTACTTTTCCTTAGTAGTCTTTTTGTTGTCGTTAGTCTTCTTCCCGGACCTGCAAACTCGTGCAATGTGTCCCATCTTTCCGCATTGCCTGCATGTTTTGTCCTTGGACCAGCAGTCCTTCTGGTCATGGGTTGTTCTGCCGCAGCGATAACATTTTTCGAATCCCCGTGTCATTTCATGGGTGCCGTATTCCCGTGGCTTTTGCTGTATTTCCGCAGCTCCCCTTGCTTCGTAAGATACTGCCACGCTGAAAGCCTTATCTAGCGTCAGCTCTTTCTCTGAGAGTAACCTCTTCTGGGTTCCTTCACTCAGGAGTCCACAGACAAATTTGTCCCGTAGGGTATCTGCCAGTCCTGCTCCGAACTGGCAGTGCTTTGATAGATTGCGTAGTTCCGTAAGGTAATCAGCATTGCTCTCATTTTTATGCTGATTTCTCTTGTGGAATTTAAATCTTTCTGCTATCAGCAGCGGTGTAGGATTTAAGTGTTCCTGTAGGATATCAACAATTTCGTTAAAACTCTTCTCCATCGGTTTGACTGGAGTGATCAGGTTCCGCAATAGGCCGTACGTTCTTGCGCCCATTAAGTTTAGTAGTACCGATGCCTTTTTCTCATCGGCTACTTCATTTGCCTTGCAATATACTTCGACTCTTTCCACATACGTGGTCCAGTCTTCTATTGCATTATCGAAGGCAGTGATATTGCCAGTCTTCGGCATCTTGGAGATTTAAGATGGTGCCTCCTGCACTTTGCCTTCTTCCCCGATTGAACAAAATGGCGCCTCCCGCGCTTTGCCTTCTTCCCCGCTGGATTAAGATGGCACCTCCCACGCTTTCTGCCTTTTCCGCTGCTGCCAGCGCTGTTGCTGGCGTTTTTATGCCTTGATGGCGACGCCCTATGGTCTTCGCGCGCTTCCCCCCGCGCTGCTGCCAATGCCGCTCTCCGCGGTCCCCGTGGCAAACTGCAGCTCCTCGCGGTTTTCTGCGCTTCTAATTTCTTTTTCTTTTATTTTAATTACTGTTCCCGTCATCAGAGCAGACCCTATGGGACACTTCCCTCCCTCTTCTCGGGTCTGTACGCTGCCCGGCTTCATAGCACCGTCCGCGCCCTGTGTGCTCCACCCTCTCTCTCTCTCTCCTCTTCCCGACAACGCTGCTCGGCCCCATTGAAAAGCCACCCGATCGAGCTCTAGCCCGCCGCAGCCCAGGAAGGATCAGTGTACTACCTGCCACCAGCCCGATTAGCTGGAACACCATAGACTGGATAACCAAGCCCAGCTCTCGACAGCCTCTCCTGCAAATCTTCGAATTCGATGAATCAGAGGGCGGTTGCCCACGGTCGACGCCCGTTTCTTCTGTTTGTTTTTTTTTTGTTTTTCTTTTTGGATTTCTTCCTTCTGGCTTCGACCTCTAATAACTTCGCTTCAGGGATGGATCCCCGTGAGGTGGTGCAGAACTGTAGGTAAGTTCGGATCTGTTCATCGCCAATTGTAATTGAGACACGGACTGCAGAAGTTGGTTATAACAGGTGTTTACTGAATGGAGACAAAACTGGAACTACTATACAAAGTTACTACACTGGCTTATATACAGGGGTGGTCACTACTGGTACTGCAGTATACAGGGGCTGCAGAATATAGTTCCTTCTTCAAGGTGCATACACTACAGATGCTATTTGATAAATGTCTTGAAGGGCATTTTTCATGCAAAAATACTCCTTCATGTGACTCTAAATATATAACATGAGGTAAATCATGTCAAAATATATTATCGCTTCACATCATTATGACAATAGTGACTTATGGCTTTTCACACATTCCTACCAAAACAAAACATTACGATTCTCATTAAGGTAGTGCACCTTTCATTACTTTTTAAAATAAACACTAAATGTTGGTTGCTTGCCAACACAGGCAGTGCCAGCATCTGTCAGCCCTGACTGGTTGTGTGGAGTGGGGTCTTTGGGCTGTGCTGTCATTCAGCCCCCCATAAACTTGAACTCATCCAAAACTCTGCTGCCTGTATCCTAACTCGCACCAAGTCCCGTTCACCCATCATCATCAATGTAGCTCACTGACCTACACTGGCTCCCAGTCCGGCAATGCCTCAATTTTAAAATTCACATCCTTGCTTTCAAACCCCTCTGTGGCCTCGCCCCTCCCAATCTCTGTAACCTCCTATACCCCTACAACCCTCCGAGATCTCTACACTCCTCCAATTCTGCACCGATTTCCTTCACTCCACTATTGGCAGCTGTCCCTTCAGCTGCCTAGGCCCAAAGTTCTGGAATTCCCTCCCTAAACCTCTTCACCTCTCTCACCTCCTTTAAGACGCACCTTAAAACTTACCTCTTTGACCAAGCTTTTGATCAGCTGCCCTAATATCTCCTTATGTAGCTCAATGTCAAATCTCATTTGATAACGCTCTGTGAAGTGCCTTGGGATATTTGACTACTTTAAAGGTGCTATATAAATGCAAGTTGTTGTTGTTGCCTTGCCTGCCTGTCAGGAGTTTCTTGCATTCACAGCCATGCCACTAAATTCAAATTCAAATTCAAATCGCTTTATTGGCATGATAAGGTACATCTTATGTTGTCAAAGCATCATAATACATTTATGGTTGAACACATAAACGCAGTTCTATTCATACAGTGTATAAACAGGTATATCCCTGAGTGTATAAATATACAATCGCATTATTTATATATACTCTTTTCTTAGTTTACTGGTTGTCCCTCTGTTCATGGCAAGCTGTAACATAGTGTGCCGCCAGTGTTACACAGCTTCTCTCCTCCCCCAGTAGGTATGGGAGTTTTTGGTTGTCATTCAGATTTCTGAATTCATGGCATATTTGTGAGAATTTTTGGTAGAAATTCTCCCTGATGCCCTGATATTTTCCACAGGCTGTGAGGAAGTGCATCTCTGTCTCCACTACTCCCTGACTGCAGTGAGAGCATATCCTGTCTTCTCTTGGCAGCCTGGTCTGCCTGTGTCTGCCTTTTTCGATCGCTAGGCTATGTTCGCTAAGTCTGTACCTTGTCAAGGTTCTTCTCAGTTTGTTATCCTTTACCATGGTCAGGTAATCAGCTATGTTGTATTGTCTGTTTAGGGCCAAGTAGCAATTGAGTTTGCTTTGGGTTTTTGTTGTTTCTGCCCAATATGTCAGATATTTTTCCTTTTGCTTAGCGACGATTGTGTTGGGTCGAATTCTTTGTGTTACCCTGTCACTGTCCTGGGGCTGGTTGTTGTTAGTATTGTTAGTAGTTACTTCACTGAGTCCCAGGACTAGTTGACTGAGGGTATTCTTCTTTATGGTCAGCTCTTGGCATTTCAGGGCGTCGTAGTGATAGCATTGGGGGTTGCTCATTTGTAGGTGATTCCAAAATTTGGTGGCTCTTTTTTGGATAGTGATTATTAATGGATATTGGCCTAGTTCCGCCCTGCATGCATTGTTTACTGTTTTCCTTTGAGTCCGGAGGATACTTTTACAGAATTCTGCATGTAGGATCTCAATTGGGTGTTTGTCCCATTTTGCAAATTCTTGTTGTGTTAGCGGTCCCCATACCTCACTGCCATAGAGTGCAATTGGTTCAATTACTGATTTGAAAATTTAGAGCCAAATGCTAATTGGGATTTCTATTTGGATTGATTTTTTGATGGCATAGAAAGCCCTTCTTGCTTTCTCTTTCAGTTTATTCACAGCCAGTTTGAAGTTTCCCGTAGAACTGATTTTTAAGCCCAAGTATGTGTAGTTAGTGGTTTGTTCAATTTTGGTTGTTCCTAGTGTGAAATTTATTTTGGGTCCCTGATGTTTGGATCTTTGCTGGAACACAAGGACTTTGGTTTTTTGGGGATTTATTGTCAGGGCCCAAGTCTGGCAGTACGACTCCAGCAGGTCCAGGTTCTGCTGTAGACCCTCCTTAGTTGGTGACAGCAGAACCAGGTCGTCTGCATAGAGGAGGAATTTAACCTTGGATTCATATAGGGTGAGGCCGGGTGCTGTGGATTGTTCAAGTAGTTTTGCCAATTCATTTATGTAAATATTAAAGAGTGTCAGTGAGATTGGCGAGCCCTGCGTCACCCCCCACCTCTGTGGGAAGTATTTTGTTTGTTTGTCTCCAATCTTAACTGCACATTTGTTGTTTGTATACATTGATTTAATTACATCATATGTTTTTCCTCCTACCCCGCTTTCGATAAGTTTCAGGAATAAACCATCATGCCAGATGGAGTCGAAAGCCTTCTGGAAATCTATAAAGCATGCGTAGATTTTGCTTTTGTTATGGTGAACGTGTTTGTCAATTAGGGTCTGTAGGGTGAAGATATGATCTGATGTTCTATAGTTTGGCAGGAATCCAATTTGGCTTTTACTCAAGACATTGTGCTCCTCAAGGAAGTTTATAAGTCTTTTGTTTATGATGCTACAGCATACCTTCCCCAGGTTACTGTTTACACAGATGCCTCGATAATTGTTTGGGTCGATTTTGTCCCCACTTTTGTATATGGGCGTTATGAGTCCTTTGTTCCAGGTATCAGGGAAATAACCGACACTCAGAACCAAGTTGAAGAGTTTTAGGATAGCCAGTTTCATTTTGTCGTCTGTGTGTTTAATCATCTCGTTTAGTATGCCGTCTGTCCCGCAAGCTCTTCCTGGTCGCAGGTCCTTGAGTTTTTCAAAAAGTTCTTTTTCTGTTATTATGGAGTCTAGCGGGTTTTGGTTATCTTTTATGGCCATTTCTAGCTTTTCCAGTTTTTTGCATATTTGGTGTTGCTCTGGTCTTAGTGTGTTTTTCTGGTATAATTTTTCAAAGTGGTTTACCCATGTGTCCCCATTTTGAATGGCCAATGCGTCGTGTTGTTTTTTGTGTAGTGTATTCAAGTTGTCCCAGAAACAATTGGAATCAATGGATTCCTCCATGGAGCTGAGTGTATTCTTAATATATTGCTCTTTTTTGGTTCTGAGTGTGTTTCTGTATTGTGTTAGTGTCTGACAATAAGTAAGGCGTAATTCCTCGTTTTCTGGATGTCTGTGTTTTTGGTTTGATATTTTTCTAAGTTTTTTCCTCATGTTATGGCAATCTGGGTCAAACCATTTTTCATAGTTTTTTGTTTTGGGTTTGTTCTTGCGAGCTTTCAAGTTTGCACTTGTTGCCAAATTATCAAAAATATTGTTTAGGTTAATAACTGCCCGGTTTACGCCTTCTTTATTGTGAGTGTATATGTTATCCAGAAAGGTGTCCAAGAGAGCTTGAGTTGATGCATTGCTAATTGTTTTCTGGTATTTTTCCGTGTCGTTTTTGGCCCATCTGTACGATTTTTTGGTGTTGTACAGTTTACTGGGTTGTGTTTCTATGTTGTTTGTTTCTGTCTTTTTGAGATACATAGTAATTTGACTGTGATCTGACAGTGTTGTTTGTGGTTTGACTGTGAATGCTCTGAAAGAGGATGGGTCCAAATCTGTAATCATGTAGTCTACTGTGCTGCAGCCAAGAGGTGAGCAATAGGTCGATCTTCCTAGGAGGTCTCCTATGAACCTACCATTGACAATGTACAGACCCAGGTTTCGACAGAGCTGTAGTAGCTGTTTTCCGTTGGTATTTGTCTGCTTGTCGCAGTTATGCCTGTATGGAAGGGAAGGGATGTCAAAGTCGTTATTCCCGAATACGTAATTGTTTCCCTGATTATTGGTGAAGTCTGGTTCTTCGCCCGTTCTTGAATTGAGGCACAGATCAACACGTTCCCCTGGGCCTGGTATTGGATAATTTCCCCCTCTATGTTGGAGAAGGTGTCCTCTTTAAAGTACGGGGAATCAATTGGAGGGATATAAAGTGCGCAAATGTAAACATCTTGGGTGTTTGAGATAATCTCCCTCTCAATTTTTAGCCACATGTGGCCACTAGATGGAACAGCTTCCTCTGGTCAGAAAGCTTCTTTTGCTTAGGTAGTAAAGAACATCCAAAGCTCAGCTCGCTGTGAATGTGATCAGTGCACGTCTCCCACACCGGGTGAACATTGACTGATTCTGGGTCACTGAGAGGACAGGAAAAATTGCAACTTGCCCCAGGTGGGATGAGTTTCACGCATGCACTTCCCCCTGCCAATATCTTCAATAGGATAAGAGAGGGCCATCTCAAATCCCTCCAGGGCCACTTCACTTCGTCGTGGACTATCCTGATTGAAGAGACTGTGTGTATATGTTTACGCTATCTTCTAATGGGTTTGAGTTCACAAAATAAAACTTCCCCCTATTGTTAGATCCGTGATTCTGAGAGTGTGATGTTTTTCAATAACCACACGGATGCTGTAACTTAACAATAAACAAGTATTTACTGGAGGAGGGTAGTCTCAAGACTGGGGGTACAGAGGCATGCGCAAGGCTTATATACAGGTGTGGTCACTGCCGGTACTACAGTATACAGGAGCTGTAAAAGTAGTTCTGTCTTAAAGGTACATACACTACAATTCCTCCCCTTTTAGATTAGTAGTACCACTAATATTCAAATAACAATTAACACTTTAACATGTACATTAAACAACAATAGTCCATTTATAGATTCAGTCTTGGGGCGGCTTCCTGACCCTTTCGGGATAGCGCCTTCCCTGAGGTTCTCATTCTTGGTGCAGAGGTGATTCTGGCCCCTTTTCATCGGGTAGTTCATCGGTTTCCACTGCTACTGGTTCTGAGATAGATGCAACCAGTATGTTGGGTTCATCCCCAGGTACTCGAGACATGGGGTTGACTCGTTCCTGTGACGCTAAGATCTGATTGACGTGGCGTCTCACAATGTTCTCCCCGACATCCACTGTGTACATTAATGGCCCCTGCCTTGTGCATATCGTTCCAGGTTGCCATTTCTCTGTTCGGTAATCACGGGCCAAGACTGGTTGTCCTACATTGAAGCTCCTTGTCGGCTTCTCATTGATGTGCTGGAATTGTTTGTCCTCAACATTTCTTCGCACATTTGGTCTGAGCAAGTCCAGACGAGATCTCAACCTTCGGTTAAAGAACATCATGGCCGGGGTCTGGTTGGTAACTGCATGTGTCGTGTTTCGGTAGGCTAATAAGAAATTGTCCACCTTATGCTGTAGTGGAATTTCATCGTCGCACATGGCCTTTATCGCCTTCTTAAAGGTTTGTACGAACCTCTCAGCCAAGCCATTTGTGGCTGGATGATACGGGGCGGATGTGTAATGCCTTACCCCATTCCTTCTCATAAATATTCGAAACTCTTTGGACACAAACTGTGGTCCATTATCAGAGCAAATCTGCTCTGGCAAGCCGTTTCTGGCAAATATGGTCCGTAGCACTGCAATCGTTTTCTCTGTAGTGGTTGAGGACAGTTTTATCACCTCAGGCCACTTCAAATGAGCATCCACTGCTATTAAGAACATTGAGTCCTTGAATGGACCAGCGAAATCAATATGCACCCGTTGCCATGGAGAGGAGGGCCACTCCCATGGGTGTAGAGGGGCATGTGGTGGCACATTTTGGACCTTCTGGCATCCTGAGCAGCTCTTGGTTTGGTCTTCGATTTGTTGATCGATTCCCGGCCACCACACATAAGCCCTAGCAAGGCTTTTCATTTTCACTCCCCCCAGATGACCTTCATGTAGCTCATTTAGCACTCTCTCCCTTAACTTGGGTGGAATCACCACTCTGGATCCACACATCACTGTCCCCTGGCATACTGACAGCTGTTCTCTTCTGGATGAGAATGCCATGTGAGTCGCCATGTGTTGGCCATCCCCTCACCGTAAAATCATATAATCGAGACAGCGTCGGATCACTGCGGGTCTCCTTCTCTATATCCGTGTTCGTTACTGGCAATCGTTCAATTATTGACGAATAAAATATCTCGATAGGGTCCACTGCTGGTTCTTCCTCCACAGTAGGTAGTGGCAGGCGCGATAGCCCATCAGCGTTCCCATGCTGTTTCGTGCCTTCATATTCTATTTCATATTGATTCGCCCCTAGAAACAGGGACCATCTTTGTTACCGTTGTGCAGTCATCACTGGAACGCCCTCCTTAGGATTAAAGATGGAGACAAGTGGTTGGTGGTCAGTCAACAAGGTGAACTTCTGCCCATGCAGATAGTGGTTGAATTTTTTTACTCCCCATACTAGGCTGAGGGCCTCCCTGTCAATCTGGGCGTAGTTGAGCTTGGCTGAGGTTAGTGACCGAGATGCAAAGGCTACTGGCCTCTCCAACCCATCTGGGAATTTGTGCGACAGCACCGCTCCAATACCATAGGGTGATGCATCACATGCCAAACGAATTGGTAGTGCTGGGTTGAAATGGGCTAACACCTCTTTTGATGTGATCAATTCTTTACACTTCAGGAAAGCTCATCTAGGTTCGTCATTCCACTTCCATGGTACCCCTGTTTGCAGTAGGGTGTTCAGTGGGTGGGGTAATACAGTGGACAAATTTGGTAAGAACTTGTAGTAGTAGTTTACCAGCCCGAGGAACGACCTCAGTTGTGACACATTTTCCGGTGCTAGAGCCTTGACTACTGCCTCAATCTTTTCAGGGGACTTATGTAACCCCTCTTCATCGATGACGTGGCCACAAAATGAGATCTGATTCTGGAAAAACTCGCACTTGTGGCGATTAGCTCGTAGCCCATACTCCTGTAATCTGGTGAGCACCTTCTCCAAGTTGGCGAGGTGATCACTGTCATTTTCGCCCGTGACCAGGATGTCATCCAAATAACACTGGGTCCCTGGAATCCCTTGCAGGATTTGATCCATTGCCCTCTGCCAGATAGCCGGAGCAGATGCTACCCCGAGCACCAGCTGGTTGTATTGATAGAGGCCTTTATGAGTGTTAATCGTAAGGTATTGTTTCGAAGCTTCTTCTACCTCCATTTGCAAGTACGCCTGGGCTAGATCAATTTTGGTGAAGCGTTTACCTCCAGATAGCGAGGCGAAAATATCCTCAATTCGTGGAAGCGGATATTGTACCGTGTGAAGGACTGGGTTCACTGTCACCTTAAAATCCCCACAGATGCGGACCTTCTTTGGTTCCCCAGGCGTATTACTCAACGACCTCTTCATTACAGGAACGATGGGTGTAGCCCACTCACTCCAGTCTACTTTGGACAGTACTCATGAACGTTCCAACCCTTCCAGCTCTGCTCCGACAGCTGGTCTGATCGCATAAGGCACTGGTCTGGCCTTCAGAAACTTTGGGCTTGCATTTTCCTCTATTTTAATCGTTGCTGTTATGCCTTTTAGTGTTCCGAGTCCCTCCTGGAACACTTCATTTGCGTCAGTTAGCATTTTTGACAGTCGTCCAGGTGTGACGTCGTCATCCTTTTTGGCCTCAACCTTCAGTGCCTGTATGGAATGCCAATCTAATTGTATCTTCCGGATCCATTCACGTCCTAGCAGTGGTGGTCCTCCATCTGGCAATACATACATATCCATTTTAGGTATTTCCTGGCCTTTATATCACTTTCACCCTTATTTTTCCTTTGGGGTAGACTTTTTGCCCCGTGTACGTCTTCAAGACAATCTCTGTAGCTTTCAAGGGTATATGTGAAAATAGCCGCTTGTAGTCCCTTTGGTTTATGACTGTTAGGGCTGATCCTGTGTCCAATTCCATTTTCACTTGGACTCCGTCTATCTTGAGTGTAACCCAGATAGTCTGGTGATCCTCCATTTGGTTACCTTATGTAGTTTCAGACAACCCAGCTCCTTGCTTCCGGAGTCTGTGTCACTTTTCTGTTCATCTGAACTACTGTCCATCACCTGGTGTACCTTTTTGTACTTCTCCTGTGGAGATTTCTTACTGTTGGTTTTCTTCCCAGACCTGCAGACTCTTGCTATGTGTCCTGCTTTTCCACACTTTCTGCACACTTGGTCCTTGAACCAACAATCCTTCTGGTCATGTGTTGTTCTGCCGCAGCGATAGCATTTCCCTGTTTCTTAGGACATTTCATTGGTGCCATATTCTTGCGGTCTCCGTTGTATCTCTGCAGCGCCCCTTGCGGCTGCTTCGTGGGATACTGCCATACTGAAAGCCTTGTCCAGCGTAAGATCCTTTTCTGATAGAAGCCGTTTCTGGGTTCCTTCACTTTGTAGCCCACACACAAACTTGTCCCTTAACGTATCTGCTAGTCCCGCTCCAAACTGGCAGTGTTTCGATAGCTTGCGCAGTTCCGTTAGGTACTCAGCATTGCTTTCGTCTTTGTGTTGGTTCCTTTTATGGAACTTAAATCATTCTGCTATCAGCAGCGGTGTGGGGTTTAAGTGGTCCTGTAGGATTTCTACTATGCTTTCGAAATTCTTGTTCACCGGCTTCTCTGGGGTTATTAGATTTCGCAGTAACCCATAAGTTTTTGCACCCATGGAATTTAACAAAACCAGTGCTTTACTAGCATCTGGCACTTCATTCGCCCTGCAGTACACCTCAATACGTTCCACATATGTCGCCCAATCTTCGACTTCATTGTCGAACGTAGAGATACTGCCACTCTTCGGCATCCCTGGGTGTGATTTAACTGTCAAAAATGGCATCTCCCGTGCTTCCCCTTCCTTCCCGCGCTCGCCCTTCTTCTCCGCTGCGGCTTCTAAAAATGGCGTCTCCCGCGCTCTTCCTTCTTCTCCGCGGCTCAATGGCATCTCCCGCGCACTCCCTTCTTCTCCCCTGGCTGTGCTCTGCGCGTTCTTTTTTTTTTCTCGACGCCGCTCGGTCCTGAACCCGGCTGTTGCTTTACCCTCTCTCTCTCCGTTTTGTTTCTTATTTTTCCTCGGCGCCGCTCGGTTTTCAACCCCGGCTGTGCCCTGTGCGCTTCACCCTCTGTCTTACCCCATCGACGCTGCTCGGCTTTCTCTCCGCCGTCACATGGCTCCAGCCGCCGCTGTCTGGGAAGGGTCTGCGCTGGACCTGTCGTCAGTCTCTTGCTGATCGTCATGGCTGGGGAACCAAGCCCGGCTCTCCACAGCCTCCCCTGCGATGTTCACTCTCTGCCAGACGACTGGGCGGTTGCTCGTGGTCGATGCCCGTGTTCCTGGCCTCGACTTTCTTACACCGCCCTCCTGGAGCGAATCCTCGAAGGGAAATGTAGAGTTGCAGGTAGATTCGAATCGACACTCGTCGCCACTGTTAGATCCGTGATTCTGAGAGTATGATGTTTTTCAATAACCACACGGATGCTGTAACTTAACAATCAACAGGAATTTACTGGAGGAGGGTAGTCTCAAGACTGGGGGTACAGAGGCATGCGCAAGGCTTATATACAGGTGTGGTCACTGCCGGTACTACAGTATACAGGAGCTGTAAAGGTAGTTCTGTCTTAAAGGTACATACACTACACCTATTTGAGTTCTAAATTGTCAGCGTCATCCAGAGAGATTACAAGGATGGCTGTAGTGAGCTGCAAAAAAATCACAGTGATACACTTTAAGGTGTTCCGATGTTGGGAGTAAAACATGTTGATGGGGCAGTGTGGAAGGAGCTTTACCCCTCTACTTCACCATGCTGTACCTGTCCTTGGAGTGTTTGGCGGGCAGTGAAGAGAAAGACATGCCTTAAGAACAGATAAACAGAAGAAATAGGAGCAGGAGTAGGCCATACGGTCCCTCGAGCCAGCTCCGCCATTCAATAAGATCATGGCTGATCTTTGACCTTAACTCCACTTTCCTGCCCTATCTCCATATCCCTTAATTCCTCTGGAGTCCAAAAATCTATCGATCTCAGCCTCGAATATACTCAATGACTGAGCATCCACAGCACTTTGGGCAGCGAATTCCAAAGATTCACAACCCTCTGAGTGAAGAAATTCCACCTCATCTCAGTCCTAAAAGGCCGGCCCCTTATCCTGAGACTATGCCCCCTAGCTCTAGACTCCTCAGCCCAGGGGAAACAATATCTTAGCATAGAAACATAGAAGATAGGAGCAGGAGTAGGCCATTCGTCCCCTCGATGAGATCATGGCTGATCATCCAAATTCAGTACCCGGTCCCTGCCTTCTCCCCATATCCCTTGATCCCTTTAGCCTTAAGAAATATATCTAACTCCTTCTTGAATATATTTAATGAATTAGCCTCTACTGCCTTCTGTGGTAGAGAATTCCACAGGTTCACCACTCTCTGGGTGAAGAAATTCCTCCTCATCTCTGTCCTAAATGGCTTACCCCTTATCCTTAGACTGTGACCCCTGGCTCTGGACTCCCCGGCCATCGGGAACATCCTTCCTGCATCTAGTCTGTCTAGTCCTGTTAGAATGTTATAAGTTTCAATAAGATCCCCTCTCATTCTTGTAAACTCCAGCGAGTATAAACCCAATCGACCCAATCTCTCCTCATACGTCATTCCTGCCATCCCAGGTATCAGTCTGGTGAATCTTCGCTGCACTCCCTCCATGGCAAGAACATCCTTCCTCAGATAAGGCGACCAAAACTGCACACAATACCCAAGATGTGGTCTCACCAAGGCCCTGTACAACTGCAGCAAGACATCCTTGTTCCTGTACTCAAATCCTCTCGCTACGAAGGCCAACATACCATTTGCCTTCTTAAACGCCTGCTGCACCTGCATGCTTACCTTCAGCAACTGGTGCACAAGGACACCCAGGTCTCGATGCACTTTCCCATCTCCCAATCTATTGCCATTCAGATAATAATCTGCCTTCCTGTTTTTGACACCAAAGTGGATAACCTCGCATTTATCCACATTATATTGCATCTGCCATGCTTCTGCCCAATCACCCCAAATCATACTGGAGTTTCTCGGCATCCTCCTCATAGCACACATGCCCACCCAGCTTTGTGTCGTCTGCAAAGTTGGAGATATTGGCCTAGATATTCGGTTGGTAGCGCCAGCGGTTAGCGCCTAAAGAGCCCGAGAATTGGGGCGTAACCCAATGTTGGGACGGGCGCAATGAAGATAGCGACAACTCCCATATTGACTATACATTTAACGCCTGCGCTAAGTGTTTGCGCGCGCCCACGTGCGCAAGCAGATCATGATGTCATTTCAGTGTGCAATGCCTTTTAGGCGCCCCTGACCGGATATTGGGTGGCGCCCGGAACCTTTACGCCTAGCGCTGTTAGTGACAGTTCGAAGGAACGTTAGCAGGCCCTTCTCGGAGTTGGGGGGCGCTATTTAAAGGGGACAGCTCTAGTATAACAGCTGCAGCCACTTGGCCTGTTCATTGCGATCGTTGCTGGAGAGAGTTGGTGAGCTACTGTGGAGCAGAGTTTTTGGAATTTAGCATTAGAGTACTTGGGACCTTCAAACCTGTCCGGAGCAGTTGGAGCACTAGACCTAACAGCCTTTTGACCAACTGGCATCGGAATGGGAGCTGCTTTGGAGGGCGACGGCCTCATGGCCGAACACTGTGAAGGGGCAGAGAGACGGCGGGAGAGAGGGCTGGGATTGGCCAGAAGGAGGAGGGGCAATGGAGGTCGGCCATTCCGAGGGTATGCTGCGAGGGTCTTTAGGCAGCAGGTGTCATACCTTGACATGTCAGAGGAGCAGTGTGTGCGAAGGCTCCGATTCGGGAGGGACATTGTTACTGAGCTGTGCCACCTGCTTGCTGAGGATCTGCAGCCGCGTCTACGGTGCAGGACCTCTCTGTCGGTGGCCGTAAAACTGAATGTTGCCCTCAATTTCTATGCCACCGGATCCTTTCAGTCAGCCACTGGGGACATTGCGAATATCTCTCAGTTTGCAGTCCACTGTTGCATCCGGCAAGTTACAGCTGCCCTTTATAGACGAAGGCATCAATTCATCACCTTCCCTCTGACCCTGGAGAAGCAGGCGGAGCGCGCGCAGGGCTTCGCTGCTATTGCGGACTTCCCCATGGTGCAGGGGGCGATTGACTGCACACACGTGGCTTTGAGGGCGCCATTCCAGAATCCTGAGGACTTCCGCAACCGCAAGGGTTTCCACTCCCTCAACGTGCAGCTGGTCTGTGACCACCGCCAAATCATCATGGCAGTCAACGCCCAATTCCCAGGGAGCAGCCACGATGCCTTTATCCTGCGGCAGACCTCAGTTTGTGACCTTTTTGAGGGGCCGGCTCGACCACGAGGCTGGCTTATTGGGGACAAGGGCTATCCTCTCTGCCCATGGCTGATGACACCACTCCATCTGGCCGCCACCCCAGCAGAAGAGCTGTTCAACAGCAGCCATCAGGCGACCAGGAACATTGTAGAGCACACTATTGGTGTGCTCAAACAGCGTTTCCGCTGCCTGGACCATTCGGGGGGAGCCCTGCAGTACTCGGCGGAGCAAGTGGGTCATATCGTCATCGTCTGCTGCATGCTCCACAACTTGGCGATTCGACGCACCCAGCCAATTCCAGCTGTCCCTCAACGTCCAGCAGAGCAGGCGGACGAGGAGGAGGAGGAGGAGGAGGAGGAAGAGCAGGCGGAGGAGGAGGAGGAGGAGGAGCATGCAGACGAGGAGGAGGAGGAGGAGGAGGAGGAAGATGGAAGGGCTCCTGAAAGTGGAAGGGCCATCCGTCAGAGGCTCATCAGGACTCGTTTCGAGGCCCCTCTGGCGGAATGATGGGTGTCTTTACTCCTGCGCACTTTGGATCTTTGAAAGCCTCTGAAAGCCAGCATCACTGTAAATAGTCACGTGTACCATAGCACATTAAAACTTTTCTTCATTGTCACAAAAGTCTTTCATTACAGCAAAACAACGTCAAGTCAACAGAAACCATAACTAACAAAATAACAGTTAACTCTTCGGCAAAGCCGCAAAACTAAACAAACCATTTCCAACAATTACAACAGGTGAGGGTGTCCTTGAATTTGGCCAAAGAAACATCTCAGCACCTCCCTCTACTGCTGGCCCCTTGTTGGAGAACGACTTCTCTTTCGCGGTCGGCCCCTTCCCTCCCTGCTGCTCCTACGTAATTGAACCCCAGTGGCGGGGTCAAGGCTGGGGGACGCCTGCTGACTGTGTGGAAGCGCAGAAGCCCCTGAGGGACGGCCTGGCCGACCTCTGGTCTTGGAGGGTCCGGACGCAGGCTGCTTGATCTGAGCATGGCTGGAAGCAGTGTGCCCTGCAGGTGGTGGCAGCTGCACTGCAGACGTACCAGCGGTGGCATGTGCAATGGTCACCTGCCGAGAGAGGACACCTGCACCATGGTTGGACGACACACTGGCTCTCTGAGGGGACCGGTTCGGCTCATCCGCCACAATCGCATGCTCCACTGATTCCTGGCCTTGTATGGGACTGGAAGGGCCCGGGGTGATCCTAGCTGATGCAGATAGGGTGGCTGCAGTGAGAGTTCACGTTGCCTCAATCTGGGTGTGGACGAGGCCGGCAAGTGACTGCATGGCAGCAGTGAGGACCTGTGTGGCAGGTGTCAGTGCTTCGGAGAAGCCCTGGACAGTTCTTTCCATTGCTTCAGACAAGGCCGGAGCAGTCCGTTCCACTGCCTTGGACAAGCCCTGGACAGACCTTACCAGGGATTGTCCGAAGCACTGAAGAGTCCTTTCCATAGCAGCCTCGAAGCCCTGGACAGTCCTCTCCATGGCTGCCCCGAAGCCCTGGAGAGTCCTCTCCATTGTTTGTAGTGTTTCTATTGACTGAGGCATCCTCCCCACTGCAGCCATCAGCTCAGTGTGCCTGAGCCGGGCCTGGGTGCTCATTTCAGCCAGGCGACGCACCTCCTCTGCACTCTGTGCAGCAGTCATCACTCCCTGCCTTGCCCTCCGGGGAGCCGGTGGCCGAACTTGCCAACCCCCCTTGCGTTGCTGCATGCCGCTTGTTCCGGCAACTGGCTCATCATCAGAGCCCCCCCCGCTCCCCTCCAGGGAACTACTATCCCCAGTCTGCAGATGTGTATGCTCCCCTGAGATTGGAACGGATGCTCCGGCTTCCTCCTGATCCTCGCCTCCGGAGGCACTGACACTGGCAGCTTCAGGGCGCAGATCCCGAGTTGGTGATGAATCATCTGAAAGCAGGGAGGTGGAAGAGTGGCTTTAGCAAAAGGACAGGTTGGCGGCAAGGCATGCCAGTTTGCGGCAAGGCTCTGACATGGCTGCACACTGAGGAAGCATGCTGGCGGGGGGACCAAGTGGAAGGAAACAGCTGAAAAAGGTGAGAACCTTACCCTCGCTGTCGAGAATTGTGTCGGCAGCTGCAGTGGTAACAGGACCACTCAGACGTCCTCCATGAATCTGGTGTACTCTCTCCTCGAAATCCATTAGAGTGACGACTTGTGGAGGCCCGCCACCGGTTCGAAGCTGGTCCTTTCACATTGCCGCCAGTTTGGACTGCAGGGGAAAGAAGGGGAAGTTCTGTAACATGAGGCCTTGAGAGATCATTTCATGCCCCCTGTTGTATCCGTGTATTAATGGAGACACGAAATGCAGGAGTTGGTTTAACAGGTGTTTACTGAACAAAGTCTGGAGGTGAACTAAAAGATACAAGACACTATACAGGCTTATATACCCGAGTGGTCACTACCGGTATTACAGTACACAGGGGCTCTTAAAGGTACATACACTACAATTCCTCCCCTTTTAGATAATTAGTACATAACATTTTAAGTAATCATTAATTAACATGTTTACAAGAACAATAATCTGCACATTTGCTGCAGTTAATCAATTATAAGTCAGTCTCTCTGGAGGCTTCCTGACTCGGTCCGGATAATGCCTCGGTGGTGTAGTAGTTTTCGGTGGTGTAGTAGGTTCTTTTGGCAAGGTCGATTCGGCTTGAATGCCAGTGTTGGGTTCATCTGGTTCCAGTATCACCGGATCGGAGGTAGATACTATGGGTATCTCTGCTTCATCATTAGGCGTATAGAGTTGTGGTGTAGGTTGTCCCTTTTTGGATGACTCTATGATCTGCTCAGCATGGCGCCTTATTATGCTTTCTCCAATGTCCACGGTATACATCAGCGGTCCTAGTCGTGTGCAAATAGTTCCAGGCTGCCATTTCTCGGTACGGTAGTCCCGGGCCAAAACCTGTTGACCTATCTGGAAGGTTCTAGTTGGCCTTTCATTCATGCCTTGAAATTGCCGGTTCTCTACGTCCCTTCTGATGTTTGGCTTGATCAAATCCAGCCGGCATCTTAGTCTTCTATTGAAAAACATCATGGCGGGAGTTTGGTTTGTAACCACATGTGTTACATTCCTGTATGCAAACAAGAAGTTATCTACCTTATGTTGTAGATTTATGTCTTCATTACCCATGGCCTTTATGGCCTTCTTGAAGGTCTGGACAAACCTTTCAGCTAATCCATTGGTGGCGGGATGGTATGGGGCGGACGTGTAGTGCTTAACCCCATTGTTTTTTAAGAACTTCCTGAATTCTTCGGACACAAATTGTGGTCCATTATCAGTACAGATCTGTTCAGGCAGCCCATTCCTGGCAAATATGGTCCTTAATACTGTGATGGTTTTTTCCGTGGTGGTGGAGGACATCTTTATTACCTCCGGCCACTTGGACTGTGCATCAACCGCGATTAAGAACATTGAGTCCATAAATGGACCAGCAAAGTCGATATGTACCCTTTGCCATGGAGATGAGGGCCACTCCCATGGATGTAGAGGGGCTTGTGGTGGGGTGTTTTGGACCTTCTGGCATCCTAGACAACTCTTGGTCATTTCTTCGATGTCTCCATCGATACCTGGCCACCACACAAACGCTCTGGCTAGGTTCTTCATTTTCACTCCACCCAGATGCCCCTCGTGAAGCTCCTTTAGCACTTTATCCTGGAGTTTGGGTGGAATCACCACTCTGGATCCACACATCAAGGTTCCTCGGCACACTGACAGCTGTTCTCTTCTTTACGAGAATGCTGGCAACAGTGGTTCGCCATGTGCTGGCCATCCCTTCACCGTTAAATCGTAGACTCATGAGAGAGTCGGGTCATTTCTCGTTTCCTTTTCAATGGTAGAATTTGTTACTGGTAGACATTCCACTATGGTTGAGTGGAAAATCTCCACTGGGTCCACTGTAGGTGCCTCTTCTACCATTGGCAACGGTAGGCGCGATAAACAGTCAGCATTCCCACGCTGTTTTGATCATTTGTATTCTATGTCATATTGGTGTGCCCCTCGGAAAAGGGACCACCTCTGTAGCCTTTGCGCTGTCATAATGGGAACGCCCTTTTTAGGGTTTGTAGGAGTTTCGCAAAATTCCCCTGAAAACAAGAGAAACATTGGTCCACATCGTGGATGAAGATTTACGTGTTTTGAATTGCCTCTGGGTCAGATCAATGTTTTAAAGCATGCTCAGAACCACGAAAGACTGCTGAGCTGGGCTGAGCTGGACTACAACGGAATCGAGGAAATTCGTGGAAGTATTCACACACATTGAGAAAGAACATCTTGATTAAAACTTGTGCTTTTGAGCCCGGCCAAACACAGAGGTTTACAGCTTGTAATGTGTTTGTGTGAAAGACCTGTCAATCAAACCAGGGAGGTCAGGAGTTGCCCACTTGACCCGAGGCCACAGAGACAGGTTGTTATGGCTGGCTATGATTCAGCAACCAATCACAGTCCTTTTTTTGTGCACTGGCCAGACAGAACGGCAGGAGCATGAAAGACCTGTCAATCAAACCAGGGAGGTCAGGAGTTGCCCACTTGACCTGAGCCCGATTATGGCTGGCTATGTTTAAACAAGCAATTCAGCATCCAATCACAGTCCTTTTGTTTGTGTACTGGGACTTTAGGCGGGAATTTTTCCAGACAGAACGGCAGCAGCACACAGGTATAAAGATAGCTACTGAGAAGCTATCTGCCCTTTTTTACTTCGCTGGACCACAGGCGACGAGCACGGTGTTCTGACTCCTCAACAAGACAACCTAGCAAGGAGTTTGGGGTGGTGATTTAAGGGAATTACTAAGATTGTTTAAATAACATTGTAGTCATTGTAGCCCTCGTTTTTGCCGTCTGTACCCCCTTGTTATATACTTTTACTGCATTTACTGTGTTCGTGAGGTATAGTTTATATTTGATTATTGTTCTTTAGTTTAATAAATTTTGACTTTGCTCATATCCAAACCAATTGTCGGCTTTAACATCATTAATTGTAAGTCCTCCAGTCAGAACTGAAAGGTGGGGTAGCGATCCGGAACCGCTGTTAAAATTGGTTTACAGTGCAGCAGGCAAAAGGCTGCTGGCCAGGTATGTTACCATAAACCAGTTAATAGATGCCCCCCTACAGGTTGAATATGGAGACGAGGGGTTGATGGTCAGTCAACAAGGTAAATTTTTGTCCGTGTAGGTAATGGTTGAATTTCTTCACTCCCCACACCAGGCTGAGTGCTTCCCTGTCGATCTGGGCATTGTTACGCTCAGCTGAGTTTAATGAGCGTGACGCAAAAGCTATCGGCCGCTCCGAGCCATCAGGGAATCTATGCGATAATACCGCTCCTACGCCATAAGGGGATGCATCGCATGCCAGTCTGATTGGCAGTGATGGGTTGTAATGAGCCAACACTTCCTTGGACGTGATCAAGCCTTTGCATTTATGGAAGGCACGTTTACAGTCTTCGCTCCATTTCCAAATTACTCCCGTTTGTAGCAATGCGTTAAGAGGGTGCAGAACAGTTGATAAGTTCGGTAAAAATTTATGATAGTAATTTATCAATCCCAGGAACGGCCTTAATTGTGAGACATTTTCAGGTGCTGGGGCTTTTATGACCGCTTCAATTTTTTCAGGTGACTTATGCAACCCTTCTTCGTTAATTATATGGCCACAATATGATATCTGTTTCTGGAAAAATTCGCACTTGGGGCGATTTGCTCGTAGGCCCCGTTCTCTCAGTCTAGTGAGCACCTGCTCCAAATTGGCAAGGTGCTCGTTGTCGTTTTCTCCTGTTACAAGGATGTCGTCTAGGTAGCATTGAGTCCCCAGAATCCCTTGGAGGACTTGCTCCATAGCTCTTTGCCAGATAGCTGGAGCTGATGCTACTCCGAAAACCAGTCGATTGTACTCGTACAGGCCTTTGTGTGTGTTTATCGTGAGATACTTTTTAGAGGCCTCCTCAACCTCCATCTGTAGATATGCCTGTGCCAAGTCAATTTTGGTGAAACGTTTCCCTCCGGATAGTGAGGCGAAAATATCTTCTATCCTCGGAAGAGGACACTGTACCGTGTGAAGGACTGGGTTTACATTCACCTTGAAGTCCCCACAGATGCGAATTTTTCTCTGTTCTTCAGATTTATCATTATTCAACGTTTTTTTCTTGACCGGGACGATGGGTGTTGCCTACTCGCTCCAATCTATCTTGGATAACACGCCTGCCTTTTCCAAAATCTCCAGCTCTGCCTCGACTGCTGGGCGAATTGCGTATGGCACCGGCCTTGCCTTAAAAAACTTGGGAATTGCCACACCTTCCACTTTTATTGAGGCGGTGACGCCTTTCAAGGTTCCTAGTTCCTGTTGAAACACTTCTTTGGCGTTGGCCAAGATGTCTTTTAATCGTTCAGGTATGACGTCATCATCATTTTTTTTCTTACTGGTCACCGTCAGTGCCTGAATGGAGTGCCAGTCTAAACGTATCTTCCTGATCCATTCACGTCCCAAGAGCGGTGGACCACCATCTTGCAGAAAGTATAAATACAACTTCTGTATTTCCTTGCCGTTGTATACAACAGGCACTCTTATTTTCCCTCTGGGGTATACTTTCTGCCCCGTATATGTCTTCAAGATAATGGATGTGTCTTTCAAAGGTATATGCGGAAATAGCCGCTCGTAATCCCGTCGACTTATGACAGTCAGAGCTGATCCTGTATCTAGCTCCATTTTAACTGGGGACCCCGCTATCGAGAGGGTAACCCAAATGGTCTGGTAATCTTCTTTGGCAATTACATTATGTAATTTGAGACAGCTTAGTCTCTTGTTTCCAGAGTCGCTATCGCTCTTCTGGTCTTCGGAGCTACTGTCCGTCATCATTTGTACCTTTCTGTACTTTTCCTTATTGATTTTTTTTCTGTCAGTGGATTTTTTTGTTTCCAGATCGGCATACACGTGCAATGTGTCCCATCTTTCCGCATTGCCTGCATGCTTTGTCCTTGAACCAGCAGTCCATCTGGTCATGGGTGGAACTGCTGCAGCGATAACATCTCTCGAAACCCCGTGTCATTTCATGGTTGCTGAAGTCCTGTGGCTTTTGCTGTATCTCTGCAGCTCCTCTTGCTGCTGCTTCGTATGATACAGCCATACTGAAAGCCTTGTCCAGTGTCAAATCTTTCTCAGAAAGTAGCCTTTTCTGTGTTCCTTCACTTAGGAGACCGCAGACGAATTTGTCTCGTAGAGAATCTGCCAGTCCTGCCCCGAATTGGCAGTGCTTTGACAGCTTTCTTAATTCGGTGAGGTAATCAGCGTTACTTTCATTCTTGTGCTGATTCCTCCTGAAGAACTTGAATCGTTCCGCTATCAGCAGCGGTGTTGGGTTTAAGTGCTCCTGTAGGGTATCAACAATCTCCTTAAAATTCTTGTCCATCGGTTTGGTTGGAGTGATTAAGTTTCGTAACAGCTCGTATGTCCTTGCGCCCATCAGATTCAGAAGGACCGATGCCTTTTTATCATCCTCTACTTCATTCGCTGTGCAATATACCTCCACTCTTTCCACATATGTGGTCCAATCCTCTATATTACTATCGAAAGCAGTAATATTGCCAGTCTTAGGCATCCTGAAAATCAAAAATGGCGCCTCCCGTGCTTTCCTTTCTTCCCTGCCGAGAAAAAATGGCGCCTCCCGAGCTTTCCCGCCGCTGCCGCTGCTGACAACGCTGTTCTCCGCGGTTTTTATTTACACAGATATTTTTAATAGTTGGAGACTCGTTCCCGCCAGACTCTCTGGGATTTTCCCCTCCCTCTGCTTGGTCCGAACGCCGACCTGCTTTGCAGCACCGGCCGTCTCCCGAGTGCTCCACCCTCCGTCTCTGTTTGCCTCCGCCTTCCGACTCGCTGCTCGGCCCCGCTGCAGAGCCACCTGATCGAGCCCCAGCCCGCCGCCCAGGAAGGATTAGTGCAGTACCTGCCACCAGCCCGGCTAACTGGTGAAACCAGTTTTTTTTTCTTGTTTTTTTTCTTCGACCTTCGTCTGAGGAATCGATCTCCTTGAGGTGCTGCCGAATTGCAGGTAAGTCCATTTCCAATTCGTCGCCACTGTTGTATCCGTGTATTAATGGAGACACGGAATGCAGGAGTTGGTTTAACAGGTGTTTACTGAACAAAGTCTGGAGGTGAACTAAAAGATACAAGACACTATACAGGCTTATATACCCGAGTGGTCACTACCGGTATTACAGTACACAGGGGCTCTTAAAGGTACATACACTACACCCCCCATGGTGCAAGAGCCCTTACATGAGGCCTTGAGTGATCAACTCATGCCCCCCATGGTGCAAGAGCCTTTACATGTGGCCTTGAGTCAAATGTCCATATGTGTGCCCAGAAAGGGCCATGGGTGCTTGCTGACAGATGGCCATTGGGGCATCATGGCAACAGGGTGCTCGAAGTCAGGTGCAGATGGAGGGAATCAGAAGTTTGCATAAACAACACTCACCCTAACGACCCGAGTGAGGTCGTTGAATTTCTTCCTGCACTGAACAGGGCTCCTGGTCGCCATACTGCTGGAGTTGACCCTCAGAGAAACCTCCCTCCAAGATCGCCGGTAATCCTTTTGATTCGGCCTCCTGCCATTGCCAGGATACAGAACATCTCGACGGCGCTCCACTGCGGACACCAACTGGTCCAAAGCCTCAGTGCTGAAGCGCTCTGCTCTCTGTCTCACCTTCTCCATCCTCACCAAGTTTTTTGTGCCAGAGAAGGGCGAGCACCGATTCTGAGGCCTACAGGGCGTTGAGTGTGGCAGCTCAGGCTGACTGACCCACGCCTTTAAGAGCCAGCCGGCGCCTGGAAGTCTCGTGGTTTTCGGTAATTGAGATCACCTGCGCTGCGCCCGTCCGCGCCGATATTGGGTAGCGCCTGAATTTTTGCACCTTAGGAGCCCCGTGCAACGTCTGAATTCGCGCCTCAATCCCCTTTGGGGGCGATGCAACCCAATATCGCGCCAGGCAGCGATAGGTTTCGTCTGGCTATAAACTTTGCGCAGCGCCAGTTCTAACGCCTCAAGCGGGGCTATACCCAATTTCTAGGCCATTACATCTAGTTCCCTCATCTAGATCATTGATATATATTATGAATAGCTGGGGTACCCCACTAGTCACTGCCTGCCACTCGGAAAATGACCCGTTTATTCCAACTCTTTGCTTTCTGTCTGCCAACCAGTTCTCTATCCAAGTCAATACCTTGTCCCCAATCCCATGTGCCTTAACTTTACATGCTAATCTCTTATGCGGGACCTTATCGAAAGCCTTCTGAAAGTCCAAATCCACCACATCCACTGGTTCGCCCTTATCTATTTTACCAGTTACATCCTCAAAAAATTCCAGTAGATTAGTCAAGCACGATTTATCTTTTGTAAATCCATGTTGACTTTGTCCGATCCTGTCACTGTTTTCCAAGTGCTCTGCTATTACATCTTTTATAATGGACTCTAGCACTTTCCCCACTACCGATGTCAGTCTGTAATTCCCCGTTTTCTCTCTACCACCTTTTTTGAATAGTGGGGTAACATTAGCTACCCTCCAATCCATGGGTACTGTTCCAGAGTCTATCGAATTTTGGAAGATGACCAGCAATGCATCTACTATTTCTAGGGCCACTTCCTTAAGTACTCTAGGATGTAGATTATCAGGCCCTGGGGATTTATCGGCTTTCAATCCCGTCAATTACCCTAACACCATTTCCCTACAAATACTGATTTCTTTCAGTTCCTCCCTCTCATTAGACCCTATGTTCCCCGACATCTCTGGGAGGTTATTTGTGTCCTCCTTTGTGAAGACAGAACCAAAGTATGTATTTAATTCTTTGTTCCCCATTATAAATTCCCCTGATTCTGACTGCAAGGGACCTACGCTTGACTTCACCAATCTTTTTCTCTTCACATATCCATAAAAACTTTTACAGTCAGTTTTTATGTTCCCTGCAAGCTTACTCTCATACTCTATTTTCCCCCTGATGCGCTATCAATTACTCATAAAAGACGGAGAGTTAGGAGAGTAACAAAAAGGCTTTTATTAGCAAAGAACAGAGCATGCCTCTCGTGGTTGACTGGGTTCCAAGAAGGCAGGGGGCTGCAGAGCAGTCACCTTTATACCTGGGCCTGTGGGTGGAGCCAGGGGCGGAGCCAGCAGAGACAAGCTGAGGCATGCATAGGTACAACAGTGTGCAACAACAACAACAACGGTGAACAACAATAACAGTGGTTTACCACATTCACCCCTTGTTTAAAATTGAGTCCGGTGGGGTGAAGTGTACTAAAGGTTCGTGTAAGTAAGTCTATCAGGTGGCCTTGTATGCCGTCCTGATCATCGTGGTGGCGGCGGTGATGGTGCAGCATCCAACGTTGAATCTGGCGTCTCATTGAGTGGTTGGGTGGTCAATGGCGGGTCCTGGGGCTGCGGCATGCCGTCTAGCGGGGTTGGGTTGTGGGTAGTGGTGGGTGGCGAGGGAGGTGTTTCGGGAGCACCCGAAGGTGCGAGGTCTCGTATGGAGGCTGTGTCCTCCCGCCCGTCCAGGTACACCACGTAAGCATACTGAGGGTTGGCATGGAGGAGGCTCACCCTCTCGACCAGGGGGTCCGTCTTATGGGACCTCACGTGCTTCCGCAGTAGGACGGGTCCTGGAGAAGTCAGCCATGTCGGTAACGAGATCCCCGATGTGGACTTCCTGGGGAAGGAGAACATTCTCTCGTGAGGGGTGGCATTGGTGGCTGTACAGAGCAGTGACCGGATGGAATGGAGCGCCGCAGGGAGGACCTCCTGCCAGCGAGAGGTCGGAAGGCCCTTAGATTTCAAGTTTAAAAGGACTGCCTTCCAGACCGTCGCATTCTCCCTTTCCACCTGGCCATTCCCCCGGGGGTTGTAGCTGGTGGTCCTGCTTGTAGCAATACCTCTCGCGAGCAAGTACTGACGAAGTTCGTCGCTCATAAAGGATGAGCCCCTGTCGCTATGGATATAGCTAGGGAAACCGAACAAGGCGAAGAGGTCATTCAGACATTTAATGACCGTGGTACTGGTCATGTCTGAGCAAGGGATGGCAAATGGGAAACGGGAGTACTAGTCAATTATGTTGAGGAAGTACACATTGCGGTCGGAGGAGGGGAGGGGCCCTTTAAAATCGATGCTCAGCCGTTCAAAGGGGCGCGTGGCTTTGATCAGGCTTGCTCTGTCTGGCCTATAAAAATGCGGTATGCACTCGGCACAGATTTGGCAGTTCCTGGTCATGGTCCTGACCTCCTCGATGGAGTAGGGCAGGTTACGGGATTTGATGAAGTGAAAAAACCTGGTGACCCCCGGGTGGCAGAGGTCATTGTGGAGGGTCTTCAGTCTATCAACCTGCGCGTTGGCGCATGTACCACGTGATAGGGCATCTGGGGGCTCATTAAGTTTCCCGGGCCGGTACAAGATATCGTAATTGTAGGTGGAGAGTTCGATTCTCCACCTCAAGATCTTGTCATTCTTGATTTTGCCCCTCTGCTTATTATTAAACATAAAAGCTACTGAACGCTGGTCAGTGAGCAGGGTAAATCGTTTTCCGGCCAGGTAATGCCTCCAATGTCGCACAGCTTCCACAATGGCCTGGGCCTCCTTTTCGACAGAGGAGTGTCGAATCTCGGGGCCCTGGAGGGTCCTTGAGAAAAAGGCCACGGGTCTCCCCGTCTGGTTAAGGGTTGCAGCTAGGGCAAAGTCGGATGCGTCGCTCTCCACTTGGAAAGTGATGGACTCATCCACTGCGTGCATCGTGGCCCTTGCAATATCTCTTTTTATGAGAGTGAAGGTTGCACATGCCTCTGCTGTCAGGGGGAAGGAGGTGGACTTGATGAGGGGTCTGGCTTTGTCCGCATAGTTGGGCACCCACTGAGCATAGTACGAGAAAAACCCTAGGCATCTCTTCAATGCTTTTTGGCAGTGGGGGAGGGGGAGCTCCATAAGGGGGCGCATCCTGTCGGGGTCGGGGCCGATGACTCCGTTCTCCACTACACAGCCAAGAATGGCAAGGCGCTTGGTACGAAACATACACTTGTCCTTGTTGTATGTTAGGTTCAGCCGCTGGGCCGTACGGAGGAATTTCTCTAGATTAACATCATGGTCCTGCTGGTCGTGGCCGCAGATGGTGACGTTGTCTAGATAGGGGAAAGTGGCCTGGAGCGCGTTCTGGTCAACCATCCGGTCCATCTCCCGTTGGAAGACTGAAACCCCGTTGGTGACGCCGAAGGGAACTCTGAGGAAGTGGTAGAGACGACCGTCAGCTTCAAAAGCTGTGTACTGGCGGTCCTCAGCCCTGATGGGGAGCTGGTGGTATGCCGACTTCAGATCAATCGTCGAGAACACCCGGTATTGTGCTATCTGATTGACCATGTCAGATATGCGGGGGAGTGGGTATGCATCTAGCTGGGTGTAGCGATTGATCGTCTGGCTGTAGTCAATAACTAGGCGCTGTTTTTCGCCAGTCTTCACTACCACCACTTGTGCTCGCCACGGGCTGGTGCTACTTTCAATAATCCCTTCCTTCAGGAGTCTCGCTACCTCGGATTTAATGAAGCTCCTATCCCCGGCACTGTAACGCCTGCTTTTGGTAGCGATGGGCTTACAGTCGCGGGTGAGGTTAGCGAACAAGGAGGGGGGGGGGACTTTAAGGGTGGAGAGGCTGCAAATGGTGCGCGGCGGGCGATTTAAAAGCTGCTGGCTGCAGACTGTGAGTGGGGGGAGGGGTCCGTCGTACGCTAATGTGACACTCTTAAGGTGGCACTGAAAATCCAACCCCAGTAGAACGGCAGCGCAGAGATGTGGCATGACCAGAAGTTTAAATTTTTTGTATTCTGTGCCCCTTACTGAAAGGGTCACTACACAGTAGCCAACGACATCCGCTGACTGGGCTTTGGAAGCCAAAGAGATCCGATGGCGCGTCGGCAGGACCGGGAGAGAGTAACTGCGCACCGTGTCGGGGTGGATAAAGCTCTCCGTGCTCCCGCTGTCAAAAAGGCAGGTAGTGGCGCGGCCGTTTACCGTAATGTCCATCATGGACCTGGACAGTTGATGAGGGAGAGATTGGTCCAGCGTCACGGAGGCCAGCGTATGGTCGAGCGAGTCGATGTGGTCGTCAGATGAGGCGGTGGTTGAGTCCGGGTCCCCCGTGGTTGAAGTTGGAGACGTCCAAGATGGCGGACAATATCGCGGCGCCCATTATCCCGATTCCCACGTGGCTGGGGGAGCCCAAGATGGCGGACAAGATGGCTGCCCCCACGGTTCGCACGCGACGCTGCTGGCGTTAGCGGTTTTACCTTTGCAGGCGCTGACATAGTGTCCTTTCTTCCCGCAGCCGGAGCAGGTAGCGTTTCTCGCCGGGCAGCGTGCTCTGGGGTGTTTTGCCTGGCCACAAAAGTAACATTTCTGTGCCTTGGACATCGCAGCAGCAGTTGAAGGTGGCGGTCCCATGACCCAAGGTTGTGGCGTCCACGTTGCGGAGCGGTTAGGGGAGAAGGCGTCCATATTCCTGTGGGCCGCGTCGAGCGAGAGCGCGAGGGACACAGTCTTTCTCAGGTCCATTTCTCCCTTTTCCAACAGTCTCTGCCGGGAGTAGTCGGACCTTAGACCCGCAACGAAAGCATCTCGGATCAGTCCCTCCGTGTGTGCTGCAGCTGATACTTCGTTGCAATCGCAGCCTCGGCCGAGTATCCGTAGTGCCCGTAGGAAGGCCTCCACCAATTCCCCGGGCTGCTGTCTGCGGGATCTTAAGAGGTGCCTGGCATAGACCGTATTTATCGGGCGTGCGTATTGCCCTTTTAGCAGATCGATAGCCGCCGCGTAGGTCGTCGCGTCCTGGATTATTGTATAAACTTGGTGGCTCACCTTTGAGGCCAGGATTTCCAGCTTGTTTTCGTCCAGGGTCACAGTTGAGGCTTGCAGGTAGGCCTCGAAGCAACGCAGCCAATGCGCAAATTTGGTAGCTGAACCCGCTTCTTGGGGGTCTAGGTCCAGGCATGTTGGTCTGAGGGCTCGCAGCAGCTCCTGCTGCTCAGCATTTGGTGCAGCAGCCTGCTGCTCAGCGTTTGTTGTCAACATTTTGTTTTTGCTAATAAAATTGATGCGCTATCAATTACTCATAAAAGACGGAGAGTTAGGAGAGTAACAAAAAGGCTTTTATTAGCAAAGAACAGAGCATGCCTCTCGTGGTTGACTGGGTTCCAAGAAGGCAGGGGGCTGCAGAGCAGTCACCTTTATACCTGGGCCTGTGGGTGGAGCCAGGGGCGGAGCCAGCAGAGACAAGCTGAGGCATGCATAGGTACAACAGTGTGCAACAACAACAACAACGGTGAACAACAATAACAGTGGTTTACCACATTCACCCCTTGTTTAAAATTGAGTCCGGTGGGGTGAAGTGTACTAAAGGTTCGTGTAAGTAAGTCTATCAGGTGGCCTTGTATGCCGTCCTGATCGTCGTGGTGGCGGCGGTGATGGTGCAGCATCCAACGTTGAATCTGGCGTCTCATTGAGTGGTTGGGTGGTCAATGGCGGGTCCTGGGGCTGCGGCATGCCGTCTAGCGGGGTTGGGTTGTGGGTAGTGGTGGGTGGCGAGGGAGGTGTTTCGGGAGCACCCGAAGGTGCGAGGTCTCGTATGGAGGCTGTGTCCTCCCGCCCGTCCAGGTACACCACGTAAGCATACTGAGGGTTGGCATGGAGGAGGCTCACCCTCTCGACCAGGGGGTCCGTCTTATGGGACCTCACGTGCTTCCGCAGTAGGACGGGTCCTGGAGAAGTCAGCCATGTCGGTAACGAGATCCCCGATGTGGACTTCCTGGGGAAGGAGAACATTCTCTCGTGAGGGGTGGCATTGGTGGCTGTACAGAGCAGTGACCGGATGGAATGGAGCGCCGCAGGGAGGACCTCCTGCCAGCGAGAGGTCGGAAGGCCCTTAGATTTCAAGTTTAAAAGGACTGCCTTCCAGACCGTCGCATTCTCCCTTTCCACCTGGCCATTCCCCCGGGGGTTGTAGCTGGTGGTCCTGCTTGTAGCAATACCTCTCGCGAGCAAGTACTGACGAAGTTCGTCGCTCATAAAGGATGAGCCCCTGTCGCTATGGATATAGCTAGGGAAACCGAACAAGGCGAAGAGGTCATTCAGACATTTAATGACCGTGGTACTGGTCATGTCTGAGCAAGGGATGGCAAATGGGAAACGGGAGTACTAGTCAATTATGTTGAGGAAGTACACATTGCGGTCGGAGGAGGGGAGGGGCCCTTTAAAATCGATGCTCAGCCGTTCAAAGGGGCGCGTGGCTTTGATCAGGCTTGCTCTGTCTGGCCTATAAAAATGCGGTATGCACTCGGCACAGATTTGGCAGTTCCTGGTCATGGTCCTGACCTCCTCGATGGAGTAGGGCAGGTTACGGGATTTGATGAAGTGAAAAAACCTGGTGACCCCCGGGTGGCAGAGGTCATTGTGGAGGGTCTTCAGTCTATCAACCTGCGCGTTGGCGCATGTACCACGTGATAGGGCATCTGGGGGCTCATTAAGTTTCCCGGGCCGGTACAAGATATCGTAATTGTAGGTGGAGAGTTCGATTCTCCACCTCAAGATCTTGTCATTCTTGATTTTGCCCCTCTGCTTATTATTAAACATAAAAGCTACTGAACGCTGGTCAGTGAGCAGGGTAAATCGTTTTCCGGCCAGGTAATGCCTCCAATGTCGCACAGCTTCCACAATGGCCTGGGCCTCCTTTTCGACAGAGGAGTGTCGAATCTCGGGGCCCTGGAGGGTCCTTGAGAAAAAGGCCACGGGTCTCCCCGTCTGGTTAAGGGTTGCAGCTAGGGCAAAGTTGGATGCGTCGCTCTCCACTTGGAAAGTGATGGACTCATCCACTGCGTGCATCGTGGCCCTTGCAATATCTCTTTTTATGAGAGTGAAGGTTGCACATGCCTCTGCTGTCAGGGGGAAGGAGGTGGACTTGATGAGGGGTCTGGCTTTGTCCGCATAGTTGGGCACCCACTGAGCATAGTAAGAGAAAAACCCTAGGCATCTCTTCAATGCTTTTTGGCAGTGGGGGAGGGGGAGCTCCATAAGGGGGCGCATCCTGTCGGGGTCGGGGCCGATGACTCCGTTCTCCACTACACAGCCAAGAATGGCAAGGCGCTTGGTACGAAACATACACTTGTCCTTGTTGTATGTTAGGTTCAGCCGCTGGGCCGTACGGAGGAATTTCTCTAGATTAACATCATGGTCCTGCTGGTCGTGGCCGCAGATGGTGACGTTGTCTAGATAGGGGAAAGTGGCCTGGAGCGCGTTCTGGTCAACCATCCGGTCCATCTCCCGTTGGAAGACTGAAACCCCGTTGGTGACGCCGAAGGGAACTCTGAGGAAGTGGTAGAGACGACCGTCAGCTTCAAAAGCTGTGTACTGGCGGTTCTCAGCCCTGATGGGGAGCTGGTGGTATGCCGACTTCAGATCAATCGTCGAGAACACCCGGTATTGTGCTATCTGATTGACCATGTCAGATATGCGGGGGAGTGGGTATGCATCTAGCTGGGTGTAGCGATTGATCGTCTGGCTGTAGTCAATAACTAGGCGCTGTTTTTCGCCAGTCTTCACTACCACCACTTGTGCTCGCCACGGGCTGGTGCTACTTTCAATAATCCCTTCCTTCAGGAGTCTCGCTACCTCGGATTTAATGAAGCTCCTATCCCCGGCACTGTAACGCCTGCTTTTGGTAGCGATGGGCTTACAGTCGCGGGTGAGGTTAGCGAACAAGGAGGGGGGGGGGACTTTAAGGGTGGAGAGGCTGCAAATGGTGCGCGGCGGGCGATTTAAAAGCTGCTGGCTGCAGACTGTGAGTGGGGGGAGGGGTCCGTCGTACGCTAATGTGACACTCTTAAGGTGGCACTGAAAATCCAACCCCAGTAGAACGGCAGCGCAGAGATGTGGCATGACCAGAAGTTTAAATTTTTTGTATTCTGTGCCCCGTACTAAAAGGGTCACTACACAGTAGCCAACGACATCCGCTGACTGGGCTTTGGAAGCCAAAGAGATCCGATGGCGCGTCGGCAGGACCGGGAGAGAGTAACTGCGCACCGTGTCGGGGTGGATAAAGCTCTCCGTGCTCCCGCTGTCAAAAAGGCAGGTAGTGGCGCGGCCGTTTACCGTAATGTCCATCATGGACCTGGACAGTTGATGAGGGAGAGATTGGTCCAGCGTCACGGAGGCCAGCGTATGGTCGAGCGAGTCGATGTGGTCGTCAGATGAGGCGGTGGTTGAGTCCGGGTCCCCCGTGGTTGAAGTTGGAGACGTCCAAGATGGCGGACAAAATGGCGGCGCCCATTATCCCGATTCCCACGCGGCTGGGGGAGCCCAAGATGGCGGACAAGATGGCTGCCCCCACGGTTCGCACGCGACGCTGCTGGCGTTAGCGGTTTTACCTTTGCAGGCGCTGACATAGTGTCCTTTCTTCCCGCAGCCGGAGCAGGTAGCGTTTCTCGCCGGGCAGCGTGCTCTGGGGTGTTTTGCCTGGCCACAAAAGTAACATTTCTGTGCCTTGGACATCGCAGCAGCAGTTGAAGGTGGCGGTCCCATGACCCAAGGTTGTGGCGTCCACGTTGCGGAGCGGTTAGGGGAGAAGGCGTCCATATTCCTGTGGGCCGCGTCGAGCGAGAGCGCGAGGGACACAGTCTTTCTCAGGTCCATTTCTCCCTTTTCCAACAGTCTCTGCCGGGAGTAGTCGGACCTTAGACCCGCAACGAAAGCATCTCGGATCAGTCCCTCCGTGTGTGCTGCAGCTGATACTTCGTTGCAATCGCAGCCTCGGCCGAGTATCCGTAGTGCCCGTAGGAAGGCCTCCACCGATTCCCCGGGCTGCTGTCTGCGGGATCTTAAGAGGTGCCTGGCATAGACCGTATTTATCGGGCGTGCGTATTGCCCTTTTAGCAGATCGATAGCCGCCGCGTAGGTCGTCGCGTCCTGGATTATTGTATAAACTTGGTGGCTCACCTTTGAGGCCAGGATTTCCAGCTTGTTTTCGTCCAGGGTCACAGTTGAGGCTTGCAGGTAGGCCTCGAAGCAACGCAGCCAATGCGCAAATTTGGTAGCTGAACCCGCTTCTTGGGGGTCTAGGTCCAGGCATGTTGGTCTGAGGGCTCGCAGCAGCTCCTGCTGCTCAGCATTTGGTGCAGCAGCCTGCTGCTCAGCGTTTGTTGTCAACATTTTGTTTTTGCTAATAAAATTGATGCGCTATCAATTACTCATAAAAGACGGAGAGTTAGGAGAGTAACAAAAAGGCTTTTATTAGCAAAGAACAGAGCATGCCTCTCGTGGTTGACTGGGTTCCAAGAAGGCAGGGGGCTGCAGAGCAGTCACCTTTATACCTGGGCCTGTGGGTGGAGCCAGGGGCGGAGCCAGCAGAGACAAGCTGAGGCATGCATAGGTACAACAGTGTGCAACAACAACAACAACGGTGAACAACAATAACAGTGGTTTACCACATTCACCCCTTGTTTAAAATTGAGTCCGGTGGGGTGAAGTGTACTAAAGGTTCGTGTAAGTAAGTCTATCAGGTGGCCTTGTATGCCGTCCTGATCGTCGTGGTGGCGGCGGTGATGGTGCAGCATCCAACGTTGAATCTGGCATCTCATTGAGTGGTTGGGTGGTCAATGGCGGGTCCTGGGGCTGTGGCATGCCGTCTAGCGGGGTTGGGTTGTGGGTAGTGGTGGGTGGCGAGGGAGGTGTTTCGGGAGCACCCGAAGGTGCGAGGTCTCGTATGGAGGCTGTGTCCTCCCGCCCATCCGGGTACACCACGTAAGCATACTGAGGGTTGGCATGGAGGAGGCTCACCCTCTCGACCAGGGGGTCCATCTTATGGGACCTCACGTGCTTCCGCAGTAGGACGGGTCCTGGAGAAGTCAGCCATGTCGGTAACGAGATCCCCGATGTGGACTTCCTGGGGAAGGAGAACATTCTCTCGTGAGGGGTGGCATTGGTGGCTGTACAGAGCAGTGACCGGATGGAATGGAGCGCCGCAGGGAGGACCTCCTGCCAGCGAGAGGTCGGAAGGCCCTTAGATTTCAAGTTTAAAAGGACTGCCTTCCAGACCGTCGCATTCTCCCTTTCCACCTGGCCATTCCCCCGGGGGTTGTAGCTGGTGGTCCTGCTTGTAGCAATACCTCTCGCGAGCAGGTACTGACGAAGTTCGTCGCTCATAAAGGATGAGCCCCTGTCGCTATGGATATAGCTAGGGAAACCGAACAAGGCGAAGAGGTCATTCAGACATTTAATGACCGTGGTACTGGTCATGTCTGAGCAAGGGATGGCAAATGGGAAACGGGAGTACTAGTCAATTATGTTGAGGAAGTACACATTGCGGTCGGAGGAGGGGAGGGGCCCTTTAAAATCGATGCTCAGCCGTTCAAAGGGGCGCGTGGCTTTGATCAGGCTTGCTCTGTCTGGCCTATAAAAATGCGGTATGCACTCGGCACAGATTTGGCAGTTCCTGGTCATGGTCCTGACCTCCTCGATGGAGTAGGGCAGGTTACGGGATTTGATGAAGTGAAAAAACCTGGTGACCCCCGGGTGGCAGAGGTCATTGTGGAGGGTCTTCAGTCTATCAACCTGCGCGTTGGCGCATGTACCACGTGATAGGGCATCTGGGGGCTCATTAAGTTTCCCGGGCCGGTACAAGATATCGTAATTGTAGGTGGAGAGTTCGATTCTCCACCTCAAGATCTTGTCATTCTTGATTTTGCCCCTCTGCTTATTATTAAACATAAAAGCTACTGAACGCTGGTCAGTGAGCAGGGTAAATCGTTTTCCGGCCAGGTAATGCCTCCAATGTCGCACAGCTTCCACAATGGCCTGGGCCTCCTTTTCGACAGAGGAGTGTCGAATCTCGGGGCCCTGGAGGGTCCTTGAGAAAAAGGCCACGGGTCTCCCCGTCTGGTTAAGGGTTGCAGCCAATGCGCGAATTTGGTAGCTGAACCCGCTTCTTGGGGGTCTAGGTCCAGGCATGTTGGTCTGAGGGCTCGCAGCAGCTCCTGCTGCTCAGCATTTGGTGCAGCAGCCTGCTGCTCAGCGTTTGTTGTCAACATTTTGTTTTTGCTAATAAAATTGATGCGCTATCAATTACTCATAAAAGACGGAGAGTTAGGAGAGTAACAAAAAGGCTTTTATTAGCAAAGAACAGAGCATGCCTCTCGTGGTTGACTGGGTTCCAAGAAGGCAGGGGGCTGCAGAGCAGTCACCTTTATACCTGGGCCTGTGGGTGGAGCCAGGGGCGGAGCCAGCAGAGACAAGCTGAGGCATGCATAGGTACAACAGTGTGCAACAACAACAACAACAGTGAACAACAATAACAGTGGTTTACCACACCCCCTCTTAATTAATCCCTTTGTCCTCCTTTGTTGAATCCTAAACTGCTCCCAATCCTCAGGTTTACTGCTTTTTCTGGCCAATATATATGTCCTCTCCTTGGATCTTATGCTATCCCTAATTTCCCTAGTCAGCCACGGTTGAGTCACCTTTTTTGTTTTATTTTTATGCCAAACTGGGATGAACAAATTCTGTAGTTCATCCATGCGATCTTTGAATGTTTGCCATTGCCTATCCACCATCAACCCTTTGAGTGACATTCCCCAATCAATCCTACCTAACTCGTGCCTCATACCATCATAGTTTCCTTTATTTAAATTCAGGACCCTAGTCTCTGAGTCAGCTACTTCACTCTCCATCTTAATAAAGAATTCTATCATATTATGATCGCTCCGACCCAAGGGGCCTCGCACATCAAGATTGCTAATTAATCCTTTCTCTTTACATAATTCCCAGTCTAAGATGGCCTGATCTCTTGTTGGTTCCTCGACATATTGGTCCAGGAAACCATCCCTTAAACACTCCAGGAATTCCTCCTCCACAGTATTGTTACTAATTTGGTTAGCCCAATCTTTCTGCAGATTAAAGTCACCCATGATAACTGCTGTGCCCTTATTGCACACTTCTCTAATTTCCCTTTTAATGCCATCCCCAACCTCCGCATTACTGTTTGGAGGTCTATATACCACTCCCACTAACGTTTTCTGCCCCTTGGTATTTCTCAGTTCTACCCATACAGATTCCACATCATGAGAGCTAATATCCTTCCTTACAATTGTGTTAATCCCTTCTTTAACCAGCAATGCTACCCCACCTCCTTTTTCTTTTTGCCTATCTTTCCTGAATATTGAATACCCCTGGATGTTGAGTTCCCAGCCTTGGCCACCTTGGAGCCATGTTTCCGTAATCCCAATCATATCATATTCGTTTACCTCTATTTGCGCAGCTAATTCATCCACCTTATCATGAATGCTCCTCGCATTAAGACACAAAGCCTTCAGGCTTGTTTTTTTAACGTTCTTAGACCTTTTAGAATTATTATTTACTGTGGCCATGTTTGATTTAAACCCTTGATTTCTCTGACTGCCACCTTTGTTTTTCTCATTCCTGTCTTTTGCTTCTATCCTTGTTTCCCTTTCCTCTGTCTCCCTGCTCAGGTTCCCAACCCCCTGCCATTTTAGTTTAAACCTCCCCAGAGCAGCATCTACCCTGTCAATCCCCCTCAGATTCTTATATGTTTCAATGAGATCACTTCTCATTCTTCTAAACTCTAGAGAGTATAGGCCCAATCTACTCAATCTCTCCTCAAAGGACAACCCTCTCATCCCAGGGATCAATCTAGTTGTTTGTTGCACCACCTCTGAGTTTATCCGTCCTTAAATAAGGAGACCAAAACTGTGCACAGTACTCCAGGTGTGGTCTCACCAAAGCCCTGTACAATTGTAGCAAGACTTCCTTATTCTTGTACTCCAACCCTCTTGCAATAAAGGCCAACATGCTATTTGCCTTCCTAATTGCTTGCCGTACCTACATGCTAACTTTCTGTGTTTCCTGTACGAGGACACCTAAATCTCTCTGAACACCAACATTTAATAGTTTCTCACCATTTAAAAAATATTCTGTTTTTCGATTCTTCCTACCAAAGTGAATAACCTCACATTTCCCCACATTATACTCCATCTGCCACCTTATTGCCCACTCACGTAACCTGTCTATACCCCTTGATTGTCGAAGCCTTGTATCTATACCTAATCTGGGAGTGCTTGTGCAACAATGGGCTGAATCTTGCTGGAGCGGGGCATCCCATGGTGTGCCCTGTTCGTTAGACCTTCTCCTGCACTCTTCAGCTCCAAAATGTTTTGTGTCATAACTTGCTGGAAGTGCGAGCTGATAACGGCGCGGTGAGGGCAGCGGGGCATCTGGGACCTTGGTGAACGATGGGACCAACAGTCTATCTCCTGAACCAATGAGATTTAAGGATTGAGAAAGAAACAGAGGAACGATGGAGAAGGAAATAAGCTGAATTAGAGTCCAATCAGGTATAGAAAGAGAAATAAATAGAGGGAAAGAAAGATTAGATTAAGAAAGATAGAAAAAAGAGACAGAAAAGAAAAGAAAAAAATTAAAGAATTTAAAATTTTACTTTTTAAAATCTCTAACAATTTACCAACTGAAGGAGTGAGACTCCACAGTTTCAATTATTCAATTTCTGAGCCAGGGAGGTTGATTGCATTATCAATTACCACGTTGACTCAACTTTCGGTGGAGAGTTTAATGGGCAATTAATGTGCTAATCCAGCAAGCTCTTAAAATAACGGGGAGGCTAAGGACGAGACTCTGTTTGTGTGAGGTAAATGGCAGAGTGGCATAGCAAGTTCTGGAGAATCACAGCTTAATCCCCTGAACTTGCGCAGTATTTACAGCATGCGTGTTTAACACGCCATTATTTTTTCAGCAAGATCCAGCCCGTTATGTTCATGGGACGTTGTAGAGGAAACTTTACCCTGCAGTTAATTTAAGTTATATTTGACCAGGGGCTATTTGCTGCTTTGCACCTAACCCGTGCTATTGCTAATCAGGAAGCGCTTGATACTGACACTGAGTGCAAACATCGAAAAAGTACTGACTTGTCCAGTGTGGACATTACATGAAGAAGACACACACGCATGCACGTGCACACACACACACACACACACACACACGCACAGAAACACAAACATGCACATGCACATGGAGACACACACACAGAAACACAGAAACACGCACAAACATGCACATGCACACAGAGATACACACACAGAAACATGCACAAACATGCACATGCACACAGAGATACACACACAGAAACATGCACAAACATGCACATGCACACAGAGACACACACACAGAAACACAGAAACACGCACACACACAAAAACACCAAAAGATAAAAACAAAATAATAAAAATAAGAGATGGCAATACAAGAAAATTCTTGAATAGTTTATGGCCTTTCAGCTACAATTGAGGTTTTAATTGACAGAGAGATCTTTATTTGTAGTTTGATCCTTGCTCACTGCTTTCATCAGTTCTCTTTAAAGTTCAATTATGAAGCAAAGTTCCTGGGGGATCAGATTAGATTTTTTTCTTTGGGTGGGGGTGGTTGGTCGGGGGAGGCATTAGTTATGTAGTTAAAATTACAGTTTAAGTCAGTGAAATGGAAGAAGCTGATCATTGCCTTATTAACGTGAGCTGTTTAGCTGTATTTGTTGTCATATGCTTATTCATGTAGGAGGCTTGGCATCAGAACATGTGGAAAGCAGCCAGCATTGACTTTAAACCAGAGCTAAATGCATTCAGATGGGAAGCACAGTACTGGGGGGGTGGGGGGGGGGGGGCGGGCTGGTGGGGGGCGGGCACTGATGGAAACATCACCCTTTCAATGAGAAATGAAATCAAAACATATAAAGACCCTCTGGTCTATGCAGTCAGTCCCACAAATACTTGTGTATCACAATATAAACACTCTCCACCCCACCCAAAAGCCATGTAATCTCCTGGGAGAGGCAAAAAACACAAATTAAAACCCAGGTCAATTCGGGGACATAAACATCTGGAAAATTCATCTACAACCCTTTAGGCGATCAAACCTAATCCAGGAGATCACTCTGGCCCTGATTAATGTCATACATTTTTATTTCTATTGTACCAGGTGATCTTCGACCCATCCAGAAACAGGTCCAGCTCTCGCTTGAAGGAATTTAGCGAATCAGTGTTCACCGCACCAGCCAGCCGCATGATCAACTTTTTATATATCGTCCTGGCGGGCAAAGAGATCCATTGGATCAGTGACTAGGATGTTAACCCCTCTCCCTCCCCCAAATACTCGAGCCCATTTACTCCCGAATAAATCACTTCCACTACTTCCCCAGCATGACTGACATTTGCGTTCTCAATAATGCTGCACTGGTTAATAATCTTGAAACACATACCCGTGTTTTCAGACCAGTTACCAGCATTCTCTGCATGAGAATTCATTGCAAAAAGCAATGTTCCTACTCTGCTGAGGGTTTAGGGTGCTCAGAACACAGTCACCTTGGCCGTGTTCGTCAGCACTTGGCTGAAGAATGGCCAGGGCTATGCAGGAGGTCACCCTATTGCCCACTTGGCCAAATATGGGGTGTGGGTTACTGTGACCTGTATTGGGGAAACAAAAGGAGGGGAGGGACGGACAGAAAGAGAAAGGACTTGCATTTATATAGCGCCTTTCACAACCTCAAAACTTCCCAAAACGCTTTACATCCAATTAAGTGCTTTTGAAGTTTAGCCACTGGGCTAGTAATCCCAGAGGCCTGGACTATTGATCTGGAGACATGAGTTCACAATCCCACCACTGGCAGCTGGAGAATTTAAACTCAGTTAATTAAATAAATCTTAAATAAAAAGCTAGTATCAGTAATGGTGACCATGAAACTATCGGATTGTCGTAAAAACCCATCTGATTGACTAATGTCCTTTAGGAAAAGAAATCTGCCGTCCTTACCTGGTCTGGCCTATATGTGACTCCAGACCCACAACAGTGTGGTTGACTCTTAACTGCCCTCTGAAATGGCCCAGCATGCCACTCAGTTGTAACAAACCGCTACGAAACACAATAATAAAAATGAAACACCCCTTCCAGGTGAAACAGCAATTTACTTGTACTTCTTGCAATTTAGTATACTGTATTCACTGCTCACGATGTGGTCTCCTCTACATTGGGGAGACCAAACGCAGATTGGGTGACCGCTTTGCGGAACACCTCCGTTCAGTCCGTAAGGGGGACCCTGAGCTTCCGGTAGCTTGTCACTTTAATTCTTCACACCACTCCCACTCAGACCTCACCGTCCTCGGCCTCTTGCATTGTTCCACGGTAGCTCAGCGTAAGCTCGAGGAACAGCATCTTTCGATTAGGCACTTTACAGCCCTCTGGACTCAACATAGAGTTCAACAAAAATAACAACAGAAAATGCTGGAAAAACTCAACAGGTCAGGCAACATCCGTGGAGAGAAATTTGAGTTGACGTTTCGGGTCGAACCCTTCTTCAAAACTGGAAAGAAAAGAAAATAGATCGAAGGCAGGGCTGCGACCGGACAAAAGAAGTGAAAGAAACAAAAGAAGTAAAAGAGACAATGAAAGGTATTAGAAGCTAGATGAGATGGTAATAGGCTGAGATTAGGTGTAAAGTGTACTGGCAGGGCAAGAGATAGTTGCCAGGTGGGAGAGAGAAACAAAAGGAAAGGGGGGGGGAGGGGAAAGGAGTGGAAAAATTACAGAAAAAATGTAATGGGGCCGAGGTTATGATCTGAAATTGTTGAACTCGATATTGAGTCCGGAAGGCTGCAGAGTGCCTAATCGGAAGATGAGGTGCTGTTCCTCGAGTTTACGTTGAGCTTCCGTGGAACAATACAAGAGGCCAAGGACGGTGAGGTCCGAGTGGGAATGGAGCGGTGACAGGCGACCGGAAGCTCGGGGTCACCCTTCCGGTCGCCTGTCATTTTAATTCACCGCTCCATTCCCACTCAAACCTCACCGTCCTTGGCCTCTTGTATTGTTCCACGGAAGCTCAACGTAAACTCGAGGAACAGCACCTCGTCTTCCGATTAGGCACTCTGCAGCCTTCCGGACTCAATATTGAGTTCAACAATTTCAGATCATAACCTCGGCCCCTATTACATTTTTCTGTAATTTTTCCACTCCTTTCCCCTCCCCCCCCTCTTTCCTTTTGTTTCTCTCTCCCACCTGGCAGCTATCTCTTGCCCTGCCAGTACACTTTATACCTAATCTCAGCCTATTACCATCTCGTCTAGCTTCTAATACCTTTCATTGTCTCTTTTACTTCTTTTGTTTCTTTCACTTCTTTTGTCCGATCGCAGCCCTGCCTTCGATCTATTTTCTTTTCTTTCCAGTTTTGAAGAAGGGTTCGACCCGAAACGTCAACTCAAATTTCTCTCCACGGATGTTGCCTGACCTGCTGAGTTTTTCCAGCATTTGCTGTTGTTATTTCGGATTTCCAACATCTGCAGTATTTTGCTATCGTAATAGAGTTCAACAATTTCAGATCATAACCTCGGCCCCTATCATATATATATTTTTTATCCACACTTTTTGTTTGCGCCTTTTGTTCTTCTCTCCCACATGGCAGCTGTCTTTCATTCTGCCAGCGCAATTCACACTTCATCTAGAGCCATCCTTTGTTTCTTAACCTGTCCCATTACCATCTCCTTTTGCCTTGAATATCTCCTAATGTCTCTTTAATTCTCCTGCCTTTTATCCTATCACAGACCTTCCCTTTTGTTTTTTCATCCCCTCCCCCATTTCCCAGCCCCTAAACTTGCTTTAAAATCTGTTCCATTTCCTGCTTTTTTCCAATTATGTTGAAAGGACATTGACCTAAAACATTAACTCTGTTTCTCTCTCCACAGATGCTGCCTGATCAGCTGAGTGTCTCCAGCATTTTCTGTTTTTATTTCAGATTTCCAGCATCCGCAGTATTTTCTTTTGTAATAAAAATGAAACTGGAGGGTCCACCCGGCATCGACCTCGGCACCGGCTACGGACACGGCAAAAGCACACCCAGCCCAGTTAACCCTGCAAAGTCCTCCTCACCGACATCTGGGGACTTGTGCCAAAACTGGGAGAGCTGTCCCACAGACTAGTCAAGCAACAGCCTGACATAGTCATACTCACAGAATCATACCTTTCAGCCAATGTCCCAAACTCCTCCATCACCAACCCTGGGCATGTCCTGTCCCACCGGCAGGACAGACCCACCAGGGGTGGCGGCACAGTGATATACAGTTGGGAAGGAGTGGCCCTGGGAGTCCTCAACATTGACTCCGGACCCCATGAAGTCTCATGGCTTCAGGTTGTAAGGGGTGGTGGTGTGTGGGTGTTGTTTGTCAGCTTCACCTCTGACTCCTTTGAGCGGTTCGAATCGCTCCCACTCCCTTTTGTTCTAGACTTTGGACTTATTTGGGGGTTGTAATAAACTTGCAACAGACACCTGGGTTAGTCTAAAGAATTCAGATCTTTACTTTTGAGACAGGAAAATATACAATACAATAAAACTTACACTTTAAAAGGGTGGGGAACACACGGAATAAGCGAGGGAGAATTACAATGTACAAAATCCCTTTCCCTCCCAACCCCACTACACTAGCTAGGTTGGAATCCAGAGGACCAGGAAATGCTCACCAAAACGACTTTCTTGACAGTTGTAGAGGTTCGCGATTTCGGGGTTCTCTTTAACTGTGGCGGCTGGGGCCTGCCGTACTGTGGACGTGGTAGAAGACTGCACATGTGTTGGGTCTTCAGTTGGGTTTGGTCCGCTGATGAGGTTAGTCGCACTGTTGGATCTATCGGGTAAGTACCCAATTTTCTTTGGTTAGGGCTAGTTTTAGAGGCCTAGAAATTAGGTATGGCCCCGCCAGCTCAGTTGCGCCCAAAAGTTTGCGCAGCGCCCGGAGCCCGTTGCGCCCGTCAGAAATTCACTTTTAGTGTCCCAAGTCAGAACCGGGCGCTGTTCCAGGGTGTGCCCGCCTCCGCTTGGGGCGCTGAAAGTGAATTTCAGCGCTCCAGCTGCCGCTGCGCCACCCGATGCAGGCTGGGGTACTGCAGGCCTCCTCCTTCTCTTAAGGAGGAGCTGCCTGCAGCCGTGAGATCGCCGCTGGATTCTGCCGGCAAATGAGCCCGGCACCACGGAGAAGTGCCGGGCTCGCGGGAATCAGCCACCAATGCCGCGGGGGGGGGGTGGTGTAGGAGGCCGGGGAGGGAGGTGCGGGCAGGCGGCCGCCAAAAAAGCGGCCGGCCGCACCTCCACCTTTATGCGCCCCACTAACGCTGCATGAAGGCCGTGTTTCACGAACGTTGTTTGCGGCTGCTGCGGAAGAGGCGGCCGCAACTGAATATGGGCGTCGGGCCGGCATTGGGGCGGAACCGGGGCGCTGTGCACACCGATGACATCATCGGTGCCGGCGCAGCACTACCGGCTACCGCCGCCATTAACGCTGCACTCAATTTCTGCACTACCAACCCCGCCGGCGCAGAAGACCTCTTTAGGCGCTAAGTGGGCGCAAGGCCCACTGAATTTCTAGGCCAGAGTCTTTTGTGTCCAAATCTTACCCAGGGGTAAGTCAGACTAGCCTGTAGAGTGGAAACAAGTCTTTGGTTCATTAGTTTTTCAGCGGTTGGTTCCTTGTTGGTCGCGGTGGCCCAATGTTAGCTGGTTGGTGGTAATATTGGCGGGTGTTGGTTTCTGTAGGCCTTTGGTTGCCGCGATCTCTGTTTCTTCTTTCTTCCTTCGAGTCTCCGATGATGATCTCTCTCTTGAGCTGGTTGGCTGAACTTGGACTCGGACTGTCCGTTTGAGCTGTCTCACTGTCTTGCTGTTGTCTCTTGTCTGGACTGTACACGACTGCACTGTACTGTACTGCTGAACACTGAAAAGGCAGGCCTCAATTATAGTAATTTGGGGCCTGGCTTATCTGACCAGCAAATCTCGGTTTCCTTTGTTAAATTTGGCGGGCTCGTTATTTTTAATGTCCTTTAAAACTTTAACGAGCTTCGGGGATGGCCCATCCAAACTTAACAATTTATGGGGATGGTTCATCTAGACTTAATCGGCCTTTAACTGGTTTTGGGATTGCCTTGAAACCAGTTTTAAAATGCAAAACATTTGTCAATCTCTTTAAATTGACTTTGGACTGTGGTTTGTTTGTGGTAACCTGTAGGGCTAATGTTCTTTCTTTTGTATGGCTGGGGACATGTCCTGTTTATTCGATACCTGGCTCTGCGACTTCTTAGCAGGAAAACAGGCTTCATTGTCCTTATGTAAAACTGGGGCGGCCCTGGACATTCCTTAGACAGTCCAATATCCAAACCTCAGGGGTCCACCCAGCGTCCCCATTGTTCCAGCTTTTTGCAAGCCTGAACATGTCTTTTAAACCAGCCAAGTCTTCCTGGGATTTTATATTAAACCCCTTTTGCCCAATAACTCTTTAAAACAGTCCAAAAGGTCTCTTCCTTAAATTAACTCTTTGAAATCTTCCGTTTGGCCAAACCACACTTTTATCCCTTTTCCAGATTCCTTCTGTGATGTTCCCAAAATCATTTAAAAAAAATGATTTTCCTTGTGTTCTGGGGTTGTGCAGAAATTTTCGAACCTTACAAGGTCAAGCATGGGCAAGGAAACCTCCTGCTGATTACCACCTACCGTCCTCCCTCAGCTGATGAATCAGTACTCCACCATGTTGAACACCACTTGGAAGAAGCACTGAGAGCAGCAAGGGTGTACTCTGGGTGGGGGACTTCAATGTCCATCACCAAGGGTGGCTCGGTAGCACCACTACTGATCGAGCTGGCTGAGTCCTGAAGGACATAGCTGCTAGTCTGGGCCTGTGACAGGTGGTGAGAGAACCACAATGAGGTAAAAATCTACTTGACCTCATCCTCACCAATCTACCTGTCACAGATGTATCTGTCCATGACAGTATTGGTAGCAGTGATCACCGCACAGTCATTGTGGAGGTGACGTTCCGTCATCACACTGAGGACACCCTCCATCATGTTGTGTGGCACTACCACCGTGCTAAATGGGATAGATTCAGAACAGATCCAGCAGCTCAAAACTGGGCAGTTATAAGGCGCTGTGGGCCATCAGCAGCAGCAGAATTGTATTCCACCACAATCTGTAACCTCATGGCCCGGCATATCCCTCACTCTACCATTACCATCAAGCCAGGGGACCAACCCTGGTTTAATAAGGAGTGTAGAAGAGCATGCCAGGAGCAGCACCAGGCGTACCTAAAAATGATGTGCCAACCTGGGAAAGCAGCAACACAGGACTACATGCATGCTAAAAAGCGGAAGCAGCATGCTATAGACAGGGCTAAGCGATCCCACAATCAATGGATCAGATCAATGCTCTGCAGTCCTGCCACATCCAGTTGTGAATGGTGGTGGACCATTAAACAACTAACGGGAGGAGGAGGCTCCATGAATATCCCCATCCTCAATGATGGTAGAGCCCAGCACATGAGTGCAAAAGACAAGGCTGAAGTGTTTGCAGCCATCTTCAGCCAGAAGTGCCGAGTGGATGATCCATATCGGCCTCCTCCTGAGGTCCCTACCATCACAGAAGCCAGTCTTCAGCCAATTCGATTCACTCCACATGATATCAAGAAATGGCTGAGCGCACAGAATACAGCAAAGGCGATGGGCCCTGACAACATCCCAGCTATCGTGCTGAAGACATGTGCTCCAGAACTAGCCGCGCCTCTAGCCAAGCTGTTCCCGTACAGCTACAACACTGGCATCTATCCGACAATGTGGAAAACTGCCCAGATATGTCCTGTCCACAAAAAGCAGGACAAATCCAATCCGGCCAATTACTGCCCCATCAGTCTACTCTCAATCATCAGCAAAGTGATAGAAGGTGTCATCGACAGTGCTATCAAGTGGCACTTACTCAGCAATAACCTGCTCACTGATGCTCAGTTTGGGTACCGCCAAGACCACTCGGCTCCTGACCTCATTACAGCCTTAGTCCAAACATGGACAAAGGAGCTGAATTCCAGAGGTGAGGTGAGAGTGACTGCCCTTGACATCAAAGCAGCATTTGACCGAGTGTGGCATCAAGGAGCCCTAGTATAACTGAGGTCAATGGGAATCGGAGGGAAAACTCTCCACTGGCTGGAGTCATACCTAGCACAAAGGAAGATGGCTGTGGTGATTGAAGGTCAATCATCACAGCCCTAGGACATCGCTGCAGGAGTTCCTCAGGGCAGTGTCCTAGGACCAACCATCTTCAGCTGCTTCATCAATGACCTTTCCTCCAACATAAGGTCAGAAATGGGGATGTTCGCTGATGACTGTACAGTGTTCAGTGCCAATCACAACTCCTCAGATAATGAAGCAGTCCATGCCCGCATACAACAAGACCTGGACGACATTCAAGCTGATAAGTGTCAGGTAACATTCACACCACAGAAGTGCCAGGCAATGACTATCTCCAACAAGCGAGAGTCGAATCACCACCCCTTGATATTCAATGGCATTACCATCACCGAATCCCCCGCCATCAACATCCTGGGGGTCACCATTGAACAGAAACTTAACTGGACCAGCCACATAAATACTGTGGCAACAAGAGCAGGTCAGAGGATAGGTATTCTGCGGCGAGTGTCTCACCTCCTGACTCCCCAAAGCCTTTCTACCATCTACAAGGCACAATTAAGGAGTGTGATGGAATATTCTCCACTTGCCTGGATGAGTGCAGCACCAACAACACTCAAGAAGCTCGACACCATCCAGGACAAAGCAGCTCGCTTGATTGGCACCCCATCCACCACCTTAAACATTCACTCCCTCCACCACCGGCATACCGTGGCTGCAGTATGTACCATCTACAAGATGCACTGCAGCAACTCTCCAAGGCTTCTTCAGCAGCACCTCCCAAACCCGCAACCTCTTCCACATAGAAGGTCAAGGGCATTAGGCGCATGGGAACACCACCACATTCAAGTTCCCCTCCAAGCCACACACCATCCTGACCTAGAAGTATATCGCCGATCCTTCATCGTCGTTGGGTCAAAATCCTGGAAATCCCTACCTAACAGCACTGTGGGAGTACCTTCCCCACACGGACTGCAGCGGTTCAAGAAGGCGGCTCACCACCACCTTCTCAAGGGCAATTAGATATGGGTAATAAATGCTGGCCTTGCCAGCGACGCCCACATCCCATAAACGAAAAAAAACATTGTAGTGCAAGAAATGCGGCAGCTAAATATGCGCACAGCAAGCTCCCACAAACAGCGCTGTGATAATGACCAGATAATCTGTTTTTAGTGATACTGATTGAGGGATAAGTATTGGTCAGGATACCGGGGAGAACTCCCCTGCCCTTCTTCAAAATAGTGCCATGGGATCTTTTACACCCACCTGAGAGGGCTTTGGTTTAACGCCTCATCCGAAAGATGGCACCTCTGTCAGTGCAGCGTTCCCTCAGTCCTCGTGTTAGTCTAGATTTTATGCTCAAGTCTCTGGAGTTCAGTGAATGCTGAGTAAAAGTTAGGTAAATAAATTTTAAAAGTATATCTTCCAGTTGCATCTGCTCCCTTGCTGAATAATGTTGGCTGTTAAATTCCTGCTGTTGGCCCAGACAAAATATTTTACTATACCTCTCAACCTGGAATGTGTTGACAGAGTGGAATGCAGGTCAGTGCTTGAGGCATGAGTGCAGTGTCCGTAGAACCAACAAATCAGTCGAGCCCTGGGCTGCGCTGCTGTTTAATATCAGCACATCCCAATTAAACAGAGCCATTCAAGACGTACGTGTTCTCTCACAACTCCTCTCAAGGACTATACTGCCTTTCCTTATTAAATCTCAGAAAACAGAACCTTCTGTCTTTGTCTCACTGGATGAATGAGTAGAAGCACTGCCCGGTGAGGTACTGAACTACATCAGTAGTTGGAGGCCTGTGTTGGATAATCTCACCAGACAGGGAGACAGGTGGGGGTGCGGGGGGTGTGGTGGGGTGCGGGGGGTGGCGGTGGTGTTATGTCTATACTTGGTGTGTCAGAGGCAGTGAAAGATGAGCAGCGACTGTGTGGAATAGACTCCTTTTCACTCTGGGACCTCAGTAAGGGATCAATGTGAAATGAGTTTTGGTGGGAACAATTTATTCCAAACGAAAAAAAATCCAACAACTAACAGTCCTGCCTAATTACCTGCATAAGATCAGCGTCAAAGATATTGTATTTTAATTTTCATGTACTTTACATTCATTGAAGCAAAGAAAGTTCCTCAGCTCAGCTCCAATATCAAACTGGCATCACCCTCCCCCATCCAAAACCCAGGAAACCTGACACCAGAACCTTTGCTTAGTTTGACTTAAATGAAAAGGGACCTTTAACCTCACCCCCTAAATACCTGTAAATACAGGACATCTCCTGGCAACCGTTGTCATACAGTACAAATACAAAGGAACCAAACATAACACTTTAATACAATTGAAGTGCTGAAATATGTCTGGAACTTTGTTTATTTTAAGATTTCTTAAAGCGTACCATGAGTACTGCTTCCACAGAGACAGAACTACAGAGACATAGAAACATAGAAAAATAGCAGCAGGAGTAGACCATTCAGCCCTTCGAGCCTGCTCCACCATTCAATACGATCATGGCTGATCCTCTATCTCAATACCATATTCCCACTCTCTCCCCATACCCCTTGATGCCTTTTGCGTCTAGAAATCTATCTATCTCCTTTTTAAATATATTCAGTGACTTGGTCTCCACAGCCTTCTGTGGTAGAGAATTCCACAGGTTCACCACCCTCTGAGTGAAGAAATTTCTCCTCATCTCAGTCCTAAATGTCCTACACCTTATCCTGAGACTGTGACCCCTCGTTCTAGACTCCCCCCAGCCAGGGGAAACATTCACCCTGCATCCAGTCTGTCTAGCCCTGTCAGAATTGTATACGTTTCAATGAGATCCCCTCTCATTCTTCTAAACTCTAGTGAATACAGGCCTAGTCGACCCAATTTCTCCTCATACGACTGTCCTGCCAGCCTAGGAATCAGTCTGGTGAACCTTCGCTGCACTCCCTCTATGACAAGTATATCCTTTCTTAGATAAGACAGAAATAGTGCCTGGCACAGATTGGTGGCACCCTTCAACACAGGCCATTGCTCTGACCCATTCCAAAGGTTCTATTCAACCCCAAAGGACACAGGCTGCCAGCCCACTATCATTGGCTGAGTTACCACGAGGTGCCACCATGCAACTAATCTCTCGCCTAGTGTTCATACTTTTAAGATTTCTACATCAGCATTTTGCAATGCAGTAAAACGTACTAAACTCTTGACTTTAGGTGATAATAGGGAATGCAACAAAGATTAGCCTCTTGAGTGAGGTACCATGTGTAGTGTATGTGCCTTTAAGACAGAACTACTTTTACAGCTCCTGTATACTGTAGTACCGGCAGTGACCACACCTGTATATAAGCCTTGCGCATGCCTCTGTACCCCCAGTCTTGAGACTACCCTCCTCCAGTAAATACCTGTTTATTGTTAAGTTACAGCATCCGTGTGGTTATTGAAAAACATCATACTCTCAGAATCACGGATCTAACAGTGGCGACGAGTGTCGATTCGAATCTACCTGCAACTCTGCATTTCCCTTCGAGGATTCGCTCCGGGAGGGAGGTGTAACAAAAAAAAAAAAAGTCGAGGCCAGGAACACGGGCGTCGACCACGAGCAACCGCCCAGTCGTCTGGCAGAGAGTGAACATCGCAGGGGAGGCTGTGGAGAGCCGGGCTTGGTTCCCCAGCCACAACGATCAGCAAGAGACTGACGACAGGTCCAGCGCAGACCCTTCCCGGACAGCGGCGGCTGGAGCCGACCGACGGCGGAGAGAAAGCCGAGCAGCGTCGATGGGGTAAGACAGAGGGTGAAGCGCACAAGGCGCAGCCGGGGGTTGAAAACCGAGCAGCGTCGAGAAAAAAAAAAAAAAACGGAGAGAGAGAGGGTAAAGCAACAGCCGGGTTCAGGACCGAGCAGCGTCGAGAAACAATAAAAAAACAAAAAAAAACGCGCAGAGCACAGCCAGGGCTCAAGGGCTGAACACTGTCCACGGGGAGAAGGAAGGAGAGCACGGGAGATGCCATTGAGCCGCGGAGAAGAAGGAAGAGCGCGGGAGACGCCATTTTTAGAAGCCGCAGCGGAGAAGAAGGGCGAGCGCGGGAAGGAAGGAAAGCGCGGGAGACGCCATTTTGTGCCAGCGGAGAAGAAGGGGAAGCGCGGGAGATGCCATTTTTGACAGTTAAATCACACCCAGGGATGACGAAGAGTGGCAGTATCTCTACATTCGACAATGAAGTCGAAGATTGGGCGACATATGTGGAACGTATTGAGGTGTACTGCAGGGCGAATGAAGTGCCAGATGCTAGTAAAGCACTGGTTTTGTTAAATTCCATGGGTGCAAAAACTTATGGGTTTCTGCGAAATCTAATAACCCCAGAGAAGCCTGTGAACAAGAATTTCGAAAGCATAGTAGAAATCCTACAGGACCACTTAAACCCCACACCGCTGCTGATAGCAGAACGATTTAAGTTCCATAAAAGGAACCAACACAAAGACGAAAGCAATGCTGAGTACCTAACGGAACTGCGCAAGCTATCGAAAAACTGCCAGTTTGGAGCGGGACTAGCAGATACGTTAAGGGACAATTTTGTGTGAGGGCTACAAAGTGAAGGAACCCAGAAACGGCTTCTATCAGAAAAGGATCTTACGCTGGACAAGGCTTTCAGTATGGTAGTATCACACGAAGCAGCCGCAAGGGGAGCTGCAGAGAAACAACGGAGACCGCAAGAATATGGCACCAATGAAATGTCCAATGGAATAGGGAAGTGCTATCGCTGCAGCAGAACAACACATGACCAGAAGGATTGTTGGTTCAAGGACCAAGTGTGCAGACAGTGTGGAAAAGCAGGACACATAGCAAGAGTCTGCAGGTCTGGGAAGAAAACCAACAGTAAGAAATCTCCACAGGAGAAGTACAAAAAGGTACACCAGGTGATGGACAGTGGTTCAGACGAACAGAAAAGTGACACAGACTTCGGAAGCAAGGAGCTGGGTTGTCTGAAACTGCATAAGGTAACCGAAATGGAGGATCACCAGACTATCTGGGTTACACCCAAGATAGACGGAGTCCAAATGAAAATGGAATTGGACACAGGATCAGCCCTAACAGTCATAAACCAAAGGGACTACAAGCGGCTATTTTCACATATACCCTTGAAAGCTACAGAGATTGTCTTGAAGACGTACACGGGGCAAAAAGTCTACCCCAAAGGAAAAATAAGGGTGAAAGTGATATATAAAGGCCAGGAAATACCTAAAATGGATATATATGTATTGCCAGATGGAGGACCACCACTGCTAGGACGTGAATGGATCCGGAAGATACAATTAGATTGGCATTCCATACAGGCACTGAAGGTTGAGGCCAAAAAGGATGACGACATCACACCTGGACGACTGTCAAAAATGTTAACTGACGCAAAAGAAGTGTTCCAGGAGGGACTCGTAACACTAAAAGGCATAACAGCAATGATTAAAATAGAGGAAAATGCAAGCCCAAAGTTTCTTAAGGCCAGACCAGTGCCTTATGCGATCAGACCAGCTGTCGAAGCAGAGCTGGAAGGGCTGGAACGTTCAGGAGTACTGTCCAAAGTGGACTGGAGCGAGTGGGCTACACCCATCGTTCCTGTAATGAAGAGGTCGTTGAGGTCTGGGGAACCAAAGAAGGTCAGCATCTGTGGGGATTTTAAGGCGACAGTGAACCCAGTCCTTCACACGGTACAATATCCGCTTCCACGAATTGAGGATATTTTCGCCTCGCTATCTGGAGGTAAACGCTTCAACAAAATTCAACTAGCCCAGGCGTACTTGCAAATGGAGGTAGAAGAAGCTTCGAAACAATACCTTACGATTAACACTCATAAAGGTCTCTATCAACACAACCGGCTGGTGTTCGGGGTAGCCTCGGCTCCGGCTATCTGGCAAAGGGCAATGGATCAAGTCCTGCAAGGGATTCCAGGGACCCAGTGTTATTTGGACGACATCTTGGTCACGGGCGAAAATGACAGTGATCACCTCGCCAACTTGGAGAAGGTGCTCACCAGGTTACAGGAGTATGGGCTACGAGCTAATCGCCACAAGTGCGAGTTTTTCCAGAAACAGATCTCGTATTGTGGCCACATCATCGATGAAGAGGGGTTACATAAGTCCCCTGAAAAGATTGAGGCAGTAGTCAAGGCTCCAGCACCGGAAAATGTGTCACAACTGAGGTCGTTCCTCGGGCTGGTAAACTACTACCACAAGTTCTTACCAAATTTGTCCATGGTATTACACCCACTGAACACCCTACTGCGAACAGGGGTACCATGGAAGTGGGATGACGAACGTAGATGAGCTTTCCTGAAGTGTAAAGAATTGATCACATCAGAAGAGGTGTTGGCCCATTTCAACCCGGCACTACCAATTCGTTTGGCATGTGATGCATCACCCTATGGTATTGGAGCAGTGCTGTCGCACAAATTCTCAGACGGGTTGGAGAGGCCAGTAGCCTTTGCGTCTCGGCCGCTAACCTCAGCCGAGCACAACTATGCCCAGATTGACAGGGAGGCCCTCAGCCTAGTATGGGGAGTAAAAAAATTCAACCACTATCTGCATGGGCAGAAGTTCACCTTGCTGACTGACCACCAACCACTTGTCTCCATCTTTAATCCTAAGAAGGGCGTTCCAGTGATGACTGCACAACGGTTACAAAGATGGTCCCTGTTTCGAGGGGCGAATCAATATGAAATAGAATATAAAGGCACGAAACAGCATGGGAATGCTGATGGGCTATCACGCCTGCCACTGCCTACTGTGGAGGAAGCACCAGCAGTGGACCCTATCGAGATATTTTATTCGTCAATAATTGAACGATTGCCAGTAACGAACACGGATATAGAGAAGGAGACCCGCAATGATCCGACGCTGTCTCGGGTATATGATTTTATGGTCAGGGGATGGCCAACACATGGCGACTCATTGTTGCCAGCATTCTCATCCAGAAGAGAACAGCTGTCAGTATGCCAGGGGACAGTGATGTGTGGATCCAGAGTGGTGATTCCACCCAAGTTAAGGGAGAGAGTGCTAAATGAGCTACATGAAGGTCATCTGGGGGGAGTGAAAATGAAAAGCCTTGCTAGGGCTTATGTGTGGTGGCCGGGAATCGATCAACAAATCGAAGACCTAACTAAGAGCTGCTTAGGATGCCAGAAGGTCCAAAATGCACCACCACATGCCCCTCTACACCCATGGGAGTGGCCCTCCTCTCCATGGCAATGGGTGCATATTGATTTCGCTGGTCCATTCATGGACTCAATGTTCTTAATAGCAGTGGATGCTCATTCGAAGTGGCCTGAGGTGATAAAAATGTCCTCAACCACTACAGAGAAAACGATTGCAGTCCTACGGACCATATTTGCCAGAAACGGTTTGCCAGAGCAGATTTTCTCTGATAATGGACCACAGTTTGTGTCCGAAGAGTTTCAAAAATTTATGAGAAGGAATGGGGTAAGGCATTACACATCAGCCCCGTATCATCCAGCCACAAATGGATTGGCTGAGAGGTTCGTACAAACCTTTAAGAAGGCGATAAAGGCCATGTGCGACGAAGAAATTCCACTACAGCATAAGATGGACAATTTCTTATTAGCCTACCGAAACGCGACACACGCAGTTACCAACCAGACCCCGGCCATGATGTTCTTTAACCGAAGGTTGAGATCTCATCTGGACTTGCTCAGACCAAATGTGCGAAGAAATGTTGAGGACAAACAATTCCAGCACATCAATGAGAAGCCGACAAGGAGCTTCAATGTAGGACAACCAGTCTTGGCCCGTGACTACCGAACAGAGAAATGGCAACCCGGAACGATATGCACTAGGCAGGGGCCATTAATGTACACAGCGGATGTTGGGGAGAACATTGTGAGATGCCACATCGATCAGATCTTAGCGTCACAGGAACGCGTCAACACCATGTCTCGAGTACCTGGGGATGAACCCGACATATCGGTAGCATCTACCTCAGAACCAGTAGCAGTGGAACCCGATGAACTACCCGATGAAAAGGGTTCAGAATCGCCTCTGCACCAAGAACAAGAACCTCAGGAAAGGCGCTATCCCGAAAGGGTCAGGAAGCCGCCCCAAAGACTGAATCTATAAATGGACTATTGTTGTTTAATGTACATGTTAAAGTGTTAATTGTTATTTGAATATTAGGGGTACTACTAATCTAAAAGGGGAGGAATTGTAGTGTATGTACCTTTAAGACAGAACTACTTTTACAGCTCCTGTATACTGTAGTACCGGCAGTGACCACACCTGTATATAAGCCTTGCGCATGCCTCTGTACCCCCAGTCTTGAGACTACCCTCCTCCAGTAAATACCTGTTTATTGTTAAGTTACAGCATCCGTGTGGTTATTGAAAAACAGCATACTCTCAGAATCACGGATCTAACACCGTGGAACTGTGGCCCAGCAAGAGTCAGCACCTTCAGGGGAGAAGGGAAGATGGGAAACTGATGTTAAAAATCACAGTAAACCTAGGCAGGAGCCTAGGCAACTGGATTGGGTATCACAACAATCATCATCTTGTCCAGATGTTTTAAGAGAAATTCTTAAGATAACTAAGAGCTTTCCTACCTTTGCCTGTGGATTCACAATACCTAGATCCTTACCCTAATGCTTCATGTTCCAGTGAGCAATGTCTTACTTTTGACCACTTTCCTTGGCCTAACTAGTTAATTGGTTAAGAGTGTTATCTGAATGTTATCAAAGTTCCTTATATGTCAACTGGCAGCATGGTTTAGCCTCAACACTGAACTTTATATAATAATATATTACAAGGACTGATATCCTTCAAATCATTCATGAATTTCATACAGTCCGTTTTAATGTACTTGCTTCATACCTCATTTATATTATGTTGCTGTCTCTGGGAGCAGAGCTCTCCTATACATACGAGGCATGCCTCTGAAGACAGGAACCTTCAGCTCTGGAAGAGGTTTTGTTCTCTGTCTCCACAGGCAAAGCAGCACTAGAGGTAAATAACTGTAAGATTCGAAATTTTCATCAAATAATCACGCAGGAAATTAGGGTTAATAAGACAGCTTTATTGACCAAAAGAAGCTTGTACAGAGAAACCTTTGATAAAAGGGCACACAAAATGGCCGCCAGACCTCGTGACCAGCTTCTGGGACCATTTGAATTTCTGTTACTGCAAGTCAGACAGGCTTGTGGATTGAGGACATTAAAGCCCGCGAAAACCAGTTTCGGGAAGCCGAAACTCATGGAACTGAGTATACATATTGATTAGATTATAAGTACAGGACAGATTTGGGTAGCAGGATGAGGCCCATCAAGAAATGGGTGGACAATTGAATGAACACTTTAACCCATTTACTGTACAAAGAGAAGCCGTTTAACAGCCATCAAGGGCAATCTCCAGACTGAACAATATACAAACCGAGTTACGGTGACAAAGCAAAGACATTATCGGCCCAGGAAGGCCAGTTAAGCTATCACCGACTCCCGTTATGAAGACAAAACACCCCTGCAGAGAGTTCTGCCCGCCAAAATTATTACAAAGACAGGACTATGATTTGGCGGGAGATAAGAATGTTCCAAAAAGGTATAACTGTGGATTGAAAAAGTCCATCAGTAGCTTCACTTCTTGAACGCTTCAGAAACGCTTGGGAGTAGCTTCGGAACTTCTACGGTACTTCTTCAACTTCTTCGGTGAAGCACTTCGGGACCATCAGAGACCTTCACACAGCACTTCGGTTCGGAACGTGTTCGGTGTTCGGCCAGGCAAGGCCCGGCCACGACGAGAAGACGACGAGAAGATTTCGGCTTGGAAGCCAGCTCAGCCAGGCAAGGCCCGGCCACGACGGGAAGACGACGAGGGTGGCCCGGGTACTTTTGTCGGGAGATCATCAACGACCCAGGCCGAAGAAGAAGACACCCTGTACTCCAGCTCTGCTTCAAATCAGAAGGACAATTATGACTGTATAAAGAAAGCTTTTTGGGACCAGCGTTCCGCCCCGGGGAAGACCATCGGGAGATCGACGACCCAGGCCGGAGAAGAAGACACTCAGGGCCCAGCACTCCAGCGTCTCAACATCACATCGGCGAGCGCGCATCGCAGGGGAACCAAGAGGAAAACAAGCTGTGCCAGAACCTTCCAAACCCACGTGACGACGGAAAGCTGTGTCGAAAGGCTGCAAACCCCTTTTCGCAATTCTTAAAGTGGTGAGCATGATCCCGAGTTCCTCAAATCGAAACTTAGTTAGGTCTAGGGAAGGGGGTTAAGGGTAGTTGTAATGTGTTACCCCTTTTACGATGTGCCGTGTGTTCCCCATTTCCATAGAGTTAAGTTTATAGATGTGTGCATGCTTGTAGTTGCTTTAATCTGTGCATATGACATGTATTTTATAATGCTGCAAACTGTTCAATAAAGGCATCCATTTCGTGCTATTCGACCTGGTCTATTGAGTTTTTCTGCACTACAGCTCCCTGCACCTAAGTCCAAGGTCGAGAACCGTAGGGGCGAGTGGGTCGAACCACTCACGGGTAATTATTGCAAGAAGCCTGGCAGGAGACCAGAGCAAGCAAGAGAAACCCCCTACATAACTGCATGCCCTTGGCATTCGCCATCAAGTCCATTGTTGTGTTTTGGCCACAGTTGAGTTTCCACATTGTTGACCTCATTGTGGCAATGCCACAGTCAGAATTGACAAGTCATGAGCACAACTTTCTCACAATGTGCGAATCTACAGTTAAAGAAAAAAGAAAGAACTTGCATTTACATAGCCCCCTCCACATCCACAGGATGTCTCAAAGTGCTTCATAGCCAATTAAGTACTTTTAAAGTGCTGTCACCATTGTAATCTAGGGAAACACAGCAGGCAATTTGCACACAGCAAGGTCCCACAAACAGCAATGAGATAAGTGGCCAGTTGATCTGTTTTAGCAATATTGTTTGTGGGATAATTCCCCAGCATTTCTTCAAAATAGTTCCATGTGATCTTTTCCGTCCACCTGGTTTAACGTCTTAGCCAAAAGACGTCACCTCCGACAGTGCAGCACTCCCTCAGTACTGGGCTGGAGCGTCAGACTGGATTTTGTGCTCAAGTCTCTGGAGCGGGGCTTGAACCCACAAACTTCGGACTGGTAGTGAGAGCGCTAATACTGAGCCATGGCTTAGTGTATCAGTATATTGCATCCTTGACCAGGTCATATTGTGGGAGCTTGTCCTTTTGAAGAGGTTCTGCACGATGAATGGGGTGTGAGCTGAAAGAAATACTTGTCTTCCCGTGCTCCTGGAAATAGTCAAAGAGAGACAGGAATACACAGGACAGGAGGAAACCACACAGTCCACCTGGCTGGTCCCAAAGACACTCAACACCAATACAGACTGAGCAAAAGGTCCTTTGTGGGACTGGCTGGAGCAATGGGCTAAACACGGTACCATATTGCCCCTCTGGAACCCATCACCAAATCCAGACTGAGGCTGTAAGGGCCATAAGAGAAATTAGTTTGCGTTTTTCCAAGCCAGTGCCTAGTGGGCAGGGCCCACAACACAAAGTTTCCCATAGCCAACACAAACTGGCACTAAAATGGCAATGTTTTTCTGGGAAGCCATGGGGGTATTGATCCAAGTGCTACTCTAGTACAGTGGAGGGTCTCTCCAGAGCTCAAGGTTTAAGGCACATTTGGGGCAACATATGACATCGTCTGTAGCACAAAGTGGATGATAGCGAATCGGAAGCCCGTTTTACATCCCGTCCGGTTTTCTTTTCCATTGACTTCAATGTGGAATTTTGCGCCCTCTTTGTTTGAGTAAACAGAGCTTTACTCTACACTTGGCTTGCAGTATACCTGACCTGGGAGTACTCACTGCTGACAACTGAAGTGAAAAACTTTCATTCCCCACGACTGTCATCCCTCACCCGAACAAATGAAATAAAACTCTTCACCGGCTTTCCAGATATAGCCAATAAAACCCACATTACTATAATCTTGAATTAGCCCAGCATTAGTGTCACAGAAATTATTCATACAGGGACCTTGTGGTGTCATTAGAATTTATGGAGGCTCCGCCAAATTATCGAACTGCCGATGGCTTTAGTCAAAAGCTTTGCTGTTTCACATTCTGCTTCCTAGCGCAACAAAAACTCGCTCTTGGACTAGGGCTCCAGAGTGACAGTCTTGTCAGGAGCTGGATAAAGATCAGGCCATTCATATTCCTCAGCCTTATCTGTCTCAAACCCCTGTGCAAACGAAGGTCTTCAGAGCTCACGTGTTAAAGGCCGAATGAAAAAAATAAATGAGAGAGAGAGAAAAGGTTTGTTTTTCATCAAATTTTCATTGCTGCAGGCAAGAAGTGGCCAGCGATGCAAGCCTGTGTTATGTTCTGGTGAATCCCAGACTCTTTGAATAATGCAATTTTTGCACTACTTCCCAGACTCCGCCTCCTGTACTGAATGTGGAATCTGAGAGCAGTCATTGACAGACAGAACAGTTAAAGAGCACTGTCACGAGGAGAGAAAAAAAAAGTGGTTGTCAATCCTCCTTTTGCTGGTTTACGAACACATGATATTATTGGGCCAAATCTTGCTACAAAAATAACGGCGCATTTACAACGTACGCTGTTTTCAATGCACAAATCGGCCAGCAAATTCAGGGAATTAAGAGATACGCTGTGAGTTGCAAATCTCCAGAACTTGCTGGTCAATTTACATCACTCCGCCATTTGCTTCGCACCAACGACATCTTGCCCTTAGCCTCTCCATTATTTTTAAGAACTTGCTGGGTTTGCACATTAATTATGCAATAAATTCGCTTCAGAAAGTTAAGGTTCATGATTAATAGCATAAGCACCCTTTTAACAGCGTGATAATTGTTAATGCAATGTCAATCAACCTCTCTGGCCTAGAAAGGTAACAATTTAAACTGTGGAGTCTCATTCCTTCAAGTGGTAAATTGTAGTTAGAGATTTTAAAAATGGCAAATTTTAAATGTTTTAATTTGTTTCTTACTTTTCCTTTCTGTCTCTTCTCTCTCTCTCTCTCTCTTAATCCAATTGTGCTTTCCCTCTTTATTTCTCTTTCTGTACCTGATTTGATTCTAATTCACCCTATTCCTCTGTTGTTCTTTCTTTCTCAATCCTTGAATCTCACTGGTTAAGAAGATAAACTGTTGGTCCCATCGTTTGCTGAGGTCCCAGTTGCCCTGTTTCCCTCACTGCGCTGTTATCAGCTTGCACTTACAGCAGGTGTTGGCGCAAAAAGATTTCAAGCTAACAGGTGAGGGAAAAAGACTAACTAACAGGACAACCCGCAAGATGCCCCACTCCAGCAAGACCTGGCCCAATGTCGTGGATGCGATGTCTTCATTACAAAAATACGACGCAGCAGGGTGGTGGGGCAGCATCACTGAGGGAGGGCAGCACTAACTCATAGAACGACAGGGCAAGTAAACCTAGCATTGTGCCAGCTTTGCTCATTCCCAATGAGACGGTGCCAAGCAGAAAGCCCGGAGTGAAAGCTGCATTGTTGCTCTGCAATGGTGGGGGGGGGTGGGGCGGGTGGGGTGAGGAGGGAAATATCAGAGGCGAGAGTCATGCCTAGGCAGTCCCTGGTGTGGCCCAGTGGTGAACTGCAGGCCCTTACTGGTAGAGGGCTAGAAGCAGGCTATCTGGTCAGCTGAGTGAGCAGCTGAAGTGTCCAGGCCTGGCAGAATCAGGATAACACATCTTCGACAGCACCTCCAAAACCCGCAACCTCTACCACCTAGAAGGACAAAGGCAGCAGGTGCATGGGAACACCACCACCTCCAAGTTTCCCTTCAAGTCACACACCATCCTGACTTAGAAAAATATCGGCTGTTCCTTCATCATCGTTGGGTCAAAATCCTAGAACTCCCTCCCTAACAGCACTGTGGGAGTACCTTCACCACACAGACTGCTGCGATTCAAGAAGGTGGCTCACCAGAACCTCCTCAAGGGCAGTTAGGGATGGGCAATAAATGCTGACCTTGCCAGTGATGCCCCCACATCCTGTGAATAAATTTTTTAAAAATACAATAAAAGCAACATAACAAATGGGCACGTGGCTTTTCACTACACCCAAACCACCATGTCTGGAGATTAGAAACAGTTAACCCACTCCCTCCCAACAAAGTAATGGATATGTAATAATCAAAGCCACAACAGAAATAATTAATTCTGTGTTGATTGACTTCTACAACACTGGCATTTACCCAACAATGTGGAAAACTGCCCGGGTATGTCCTGTCCACAAAAAACAGGACAAATCCAATCCGGCCAATTACCGCCCCATCAGTCTATTCTCAATCATCAGCAACGTGATGGAAGGAGTCATTGACAGTGCTATCAAGCGACACTTACTCACTAATAACCTGCTCACCAATGCTTAGTTTGGGTTCTGCCAAGACCACTCGGTTTCAGACCTCATTACAGCCTTGGTCCAAACATGGACAAAAGAGCTGAATTCCACAAGTAAGGCGAGAGTGACTGCACTTGACATCAAGGCAGCATTTGACCAAATGACGCATTAAGGAGCCCTAGTAAAATTGAAGTCAATGGGAATCAGGGGGAATACTCTCCACTGGCTGGAGTCTTACCTAGCACAAAGGAAGATGGTTGAGGTGGTTGGAGGTCAATCATCTCAGCCCCAGGACATCGCTGCAGGAGTTCCTCAGGGCAGAGTCCTAGGCCCAACCATCTTCAGCTGCTTCATCAATGACCTCCCCTCCAGCATAAGGTCAGAAGTGGGATGTTCGCTGATGATTGCACAGTGTTCAGTTCCATTCGCAACTCCTCAGATAATGAAGCAGTCCATTGTTATGTTCATTAATAAATAGTCGTTTTTATTATGAACAGCTAGCTTTTGCTAGACACTTTATTGAGCACATGTGGGCTAGGTACAGTATCTGTAGAGGCCTCCATCTTGACTGCTACCTTGTGGGTAGCCTGGTGCATCGTGTGTAGCCCACTCTTATATACATACAGCACCACCTAGTGTACCTGATGTGCCTTCAATAACCACAAAACTAGAAGTTATAGACTTTAACAAGTTGGCTTTTAATCACTAAGATCAGAGCTAGCATCTCAACACACCGACTGGCTCACAGGAATGAGTCATACAGATCTTGGGATCTTTAAGTAAGAGAAGTCAGGGGCGGAGCCAAGAGCCAAGACCTGGAACCTTCCAGGTTAGTCAGGAAAGAGGAAGTGAAACTATACACCGTGTGGGGGAGGGTAATATACATGAGTGCAAAACGAATACAGGCAAGACAAACAGATTTCATTACATTCACCCCTTCTTTAGATTTAGTCCATCGGGGTGATGTTTCTTAAAAGTTGGTATAAGTGAGTCTGTCAGGAGGTTTTGTGGTTCTCAGTGATCGGCGCAAAGCCGGTTGGGGTGCCTCTAGGGGAGTGGATTCTGGTTCCTCCGCTGTCCGGGCCTCCGCAGTGTCTTCCAGGTTATCTACAGTGTCCTCCAGGTTAAAGTTGGGTATTGATACCTCTGGGCGTCCTGTCTCTTTTTGGTGTAGGTCTTCCTCGGGTCGTCTCTCATCGTTCTCTCCGCTCCCCGAGGGAGCGAGGTCTTTTATGCAAACAGTGTCCCCTCGCCCGTCAGAGTATTCGATATAGGCGTACTGAGGGTTTGCATGGAGGAGCTGTACCTTTTCCACAAGGGGGTCCGTTTTATGGCCTCTCACGTGCTTCCGCAATAGTACTGTCCCCGGAGACGTCAGCCACGTGGGTAGAGATATGCCCGAGGTGGATTTCTGGGGGAAAACGAACATCTTTTCGTTAGGGGTAGCGTTAGTGGCTGTACATAACAGAGACCTTATGGAGTGGAGCACGTCTGGGAGGACTTCCTGCCAGCGGGAGGTCGGAAGGCCTTTTGACTTTAAGGTTAACGTGACAGCCTTCCAAACAGTAGCATTCTTCCTTTCCACTTGCCCATTACCCCGGGGGTTGCAGCTAGTGGCTCTGCTAGTGGCTATCCCCTTTGAGAGCAAGAACTGGCGCAGTTCGTCACTCATAAATGACGTCCCCCTATCGCTGTGTATGTAGTTTGGCATGCCAAACATGCAGAATAGATTACAGAGACACTTGATGACCGTGGCACTGGTCATGTCTGGGCAGGGAATGGCGAAGGGGAAGCGGGAATATTCATCGATGATATTGAGGAAGTATACGTTACGGTCGGCAGAGGGAAGGGGTCTCTTGAAGTCCAGACTTAGGCGCTCGAATGGCCGTGTGGCTTTGATAAGGTGTGCACGGTCAGGCCTGTAGAAACGAGGCTTGCATTCCGCACAGATGCGGCAGGCTCTGGTCATTACCCTGACCTCCTCGATGGAGTGGGCCAGATTGCGGGACTTTATAAAATGGTATAGTCGGGTGACCCCAGGGTGACAGAGGTCGTTGTGGAGACCCTGTAATTTGTCCGTATGAATGCTGGCACACATTCCCCGCGATAGGGCGTCTGGGGTTCATTAAGGGCTCCCGGCCTGTACATAATATCATAGTCGAACATGGATAGTTCGATCCTCCACCTGAGTATTTTGTCATTCTTGATTTTCCCCCTTTGTTTGTTATTAAACATGAAAGCCACCGACCGCTGGTCGGTGAGCAGGGTGAAACGTTTGCCGGCTATGTAGTGTCTCCAGTGCCGCACTGCCTCCACTATAGCCTGTGTCTCCTTCTCGACAGAAGAGTGCCTGATTTCAGGTCCCTGAAGGGTTCGGGAGAAGAAGGCCACAGGTCTCCCAGCCTGATTGAGGGTCGCAGCTAAGGCAAAGTCTGGCGCATTGCTTTCGACTTGAAAGGGAATGCTTTCGTCCACTGCACACAGTGCAGCCCTTTCAATGTCCTGTTTGATACTGGTGAAAACCTCCCGAGCTTCAGCTGATAGTGGGAAGGACGTCGATTTAATGAGGGGTCGGGCCTTATCAGAGTAATTGGGCACCCATTGGGCATAATACGAAAAAAATCCCAGGCACCTTTTTAAAGCTTTGGGATTGTGTGGCAGGGGCAGTTCCTTTAGGGAGCGTAATTGGTCAGGGTCCGGTCCAATTACCCCATCTTCCACCACACAGCCGAGGGTACAGAGACGGGTTGTGTTGAAGACACATTTGTCTTCGTTGTAGGTTAGATTCAGCTTTAGGGCAGTTTTTAAAAATCTCGCAAGATTTAGATCGTGGTCTTGCTGGTTGTGCCCGCAGATAGTGACATTGTCCAGATAGGGGTAGGTAGCTTGTAGTTTATTCTCGTCAACCATGCGCTCCATCTCATGTTGGAAGACCGAGACCCCATTTGTTACCCCGAAGGGCACTCTGAGAAAATGGTAGAGGCGTCCGTTCGCCTCAAAGGCGGTGTATGGGCGGTCCTCCGTTCTAATGGGGAGCTGGTGATACGCGGATTTGAGGTCGATAGTCGAGAAGACTTGGTATTGCGCAATCTGGTTGACCATTTCTGATATGCGGGGTAAAGGGTAGGCGTCCAGCTGGGTATAAATATTAACAGTCTAGCTGTAGTCAATTACCATCCGTTTCTTTTCGCTATTTTTAACTATGACTACTTGGGCACGCCACGGACTGGTACTGCATTCAATAATGCCTTCCCGCAGGGGTCTGTCCACTTCCGCCTTGATAAAGTGTCTGTCTTCCAGACTGTACCGTCTACTTTTGGTCGCTATGGGCCTACAGTTCGGAGCGAGATTAGCGAATAAAGAGGGCGGGCTGATTTTTAAGGTTGATAGGCCACAGACTGTGAGTGGCGGCTAGGACCCGCCATATGCTAGCGTGACACTTTCGTGGTGGCACTGGAAGTCCAGGCCCAAGATTACATTAACACAGAGTTCTGGCATCACGAGGAGTTTAAAATCCTTGTAGTCCGTGCCTTTTACAGTCAGTGTTACCACACAGTAGCCCAAAATGTCCGAAGTGTGGGGCTTAGCAGCCATAGCAATTCTGCTCCGTGTAGGGGTTACCGTTAATGAGTGCCGCTGTACCAGGCTAGGGTGGATAAAACTCTCGGTACTCCCACAGTCAATTAAACATTTCATTAAATTCCCGTTTACCTGTATGTCCATCATGGATTTTGTCAACGGGTGTGGCCTGGATTGATCCACCGTGATCGAAGCCACTGTTGGGCCCTGGGCGGCCGTTGAGTCGGGAAAAGATGGCGGATCCCAAGATGGCGGCCCGCACGGCACGCACGAGGCGGTGACGGAGTTGGAAATCGGATTCCCCCTGCAGACTTTGCTAAAATGCCCCTTTTTCTTACATTTGAAGCATGTAGCGTCCTTCGCTGGGCATCGTTGTCTGGGGTGCTTGGCCTGGCTGCAGAAGTAGCATTTCGGGCCTCGAGACATTGCCGCTGTAGTAGGACTCCTGGGTGAACTTCTGTGTGGGGACTCCGGCGGCGTAGAGCTGGTCTGAGACCTGGATGGGGAAGATGGCTGATTCCAAGATGGCGGCCCCCTCGGCGCGCACGAGGCGGTGAGGGCCGCATGGCCGGAAGAATAAGAGTCAGAGTTTTTCTGGGCCACGCCCAGCGATCGCGCAGTGGCCACTGCCTTTTTAAAGTCCAGGACCTCCTCCTCCAGCAGTCTCTGCCGGATATAATTCGATTTGAGGCCCGTGATGAAGGAATCGCGGACCAATTCGTCAGAGTACGCGTTGGCCGTCACGGCCTTGCAGTTACAGTCCCGGACCAGGTCCTTTAGGACCTGTAAGAAATCGTCCATTGATTCCTCTGGTCGCTGCCTGCGTGTAGCCAGCAGATGTCTGGCGTACACTTCGTTTACTGGCCTCTGGTATTGGGCCTTCAGGATAGTGATGGCCTCCGTGTAAGAGGTGGCATCCCGGATGAACGAATAAATCCGATGACTAACGCGAGTAGTCAGTAGACTCAGTTTATCTACCTCGCTAGCGGATGAGGCCCTCGCAAAGAGTTCGAAGCAATTGAGCCAGTGTCCAAATTGATATGATGCTTCAGCAGAATGTGGATCCAAGTCCAGACGCTTTGGTTTTAGGAGTCGATCCATCCAATTTCCTGTGAGTTTCAAACACTCTGGTGGCTTCAAATTCTTCATGTCACATTGCACAATATTCAGCAGATCTTACCAATCCTGGTACCATGTTATGTTCATTAATAAATGGTCGTTTTTATTATGAACAGCTAGCTTTTGCTAGACACTTTATTGAGCACATGTGGACTAGGTACAGTATCTGTAGAGGCCTCCATCTTGACTGCTACCTTGTGTGTAGCCTGGTGCATCGTGGGTAGCCCACTCTTATATACATACAGCACCACCTAGTGTACCATTCCAGAATGACAGGTTACTGATCATTACATCCATGCCCGAATGCAGCAAGACCTGGACGACATTCAGGCTTGGGCTGATAATTGGCAAGTAACATTCACGCCACAGAAGTGCCAGGCAATGATTATCTCCAACAAGTGAGAGTCTAACCTCCGCCCCTTGACATTCAACGGCATTACCATCGCCGAATCCCCCACCATCAACATCCTGGGGGGTCACCATTGACCAGAAACTGAACTGGACCAGCCACATAAATACTGTGGCTACAAGAGCAGGTCAGAGGCTGGGTATTCTGCAGCGAATGTCTCACCTTTTGACTCCCCAAAGCCTTTCCACCATTTACAAGGCACAAGCCAGGAGTTTGATGGAATACTCTCCACTTGCCTGGATGAGTGCAGCACCAACAATACTCAAGAAGCTCGACACCATCCAAGACAAAGCAGACCACTTGATTGGTACCCCATCCACCACCTTAAACATTCACTCTCTCCATCACCGGCGCACCGTGGCTGCAGTGTGTACCATCTACAAGATGCACTGCAGCAACTCGCCAAGGCTTCTTTGGCATCGCCTCCCAAACCCGCGACCTCTACCACCTAGAAGGGCAAGGGCAGCAGACGCATGGGAACACCATCACCTGCAAGTTCCCCTCCAAGTTACACACCATCCTGACTTGGAAATGTATCGGCGTTCCTTCATCGTCACTGGGTCAAAATCCTGGAACTCTCTCTCTAACAGCACTGTGGGAGTATCTTCACCACAAGAACTGCAGGGGTTCACGAAGGCGGCTCACCACCACCTTCTCAAGGGCAATTAGGGATGGGCAATAAATGCTGGCCTTGCCAGCAACACCCACACCCCAAGAACGAATAAAAAAACTCCAAAAACACAGTTAAACAAAAATAAAAAGAACACAACAGAAAAGAGAAGAATAGACCTCATCCATTCCGCAGCTCAGTGGTAGCACTCTTGCCTTTGTGTCAGAAGTTTGGGGGTTCAATCACACTCCAGGATTTGAGCATAATAATCTAGGCTGACACTTCAGTGGAGGGCTGGATTGCACTGATATTCTTGCGATCCCTGGCCCCGAGTTCCACTCGTGATCCCTGTCCCCAAGCTCCATTCACAATCCCTGGCCCCGAGCTCCACTCGAGATCCCTGGCCCCGAGCTCCACTCAGGATCCCTGGCCCTGAGCTCACCTCGCGATCACTGGCCCCGAGCTCCCGTCGTGATCCCTGGCCCCGAGCTCACCTCGCGGTCCCTGGCCCCTCGCTCCCATCGTGATCCCTGGCCCCTCGCTCCCCTCGCGATCCCTGGCCCCGAGCTCCACTCGTAATCCTTGGCCCCGAGCTCCCATCGTGACCCCTGGCCCCTCGCTCCCCTCGTGATCCCTGGCCCCTCGCCCCCCTCGCGATCCCTGGTACCTCGCTCCCCTCGCGATCCCTGGTCCCGAGCTCCACTCGTGATCCCTGGCCCCTCGCTCCCCTCGTGATCCCTGGCCCCTCGCTCCCCTCGCGATCCCTGGTACCTCGCTCCCCTCGCGATCCCTGGTACCTCGCTCCCCTCACGATCCCTGGCCCCGAGCTCCCCTCGCGATCCCTGGCCCCTCGCTCACCTCGTGATCCCTGGCCCCTCGCTGCCCTCGTGATCCCTGGCCCCGAGCTCCACTCACGATCCCTGGCCCCGAGCTCCACTCGCGATCCCTGGCCCCTCGCTCCCCTCGCGATCCCTGGTACCTCACTCCCCTCGCGATCCCTGGCCCCGAGCTCCACTCACGATCCCTGGTACCTCGCTCCCCTCGCGATCCCTGGTCCCGAGCTCCACTCGCGATCCCTGGCCCCGAGCTCCACTCGCGATCCCTGGTACCTCATTCCCCTCACGATCCCTGGTACCTCGCTCCCCTCGCGATCCCTGGTACCTCGCTGCCCTCGCGATCCCTGGCCCCGAGCTCCACTCGCGATCCCTGGTACCTCGCTCCCCTCGCGATCCCTGGCCCCGAGCTCCACTCGCGATCCCTGGCCCCGAGCTCCACTCGCGATCCCTGGCCCCGAGCTCCACTCGCGATCCCTGGCCTCGAGCTCCCCTCGTGATCCCTGGCCCCGTGCTCCCCTCACGATCCCTGGCCCCTCGCTCCCCTCGCGATCCCTGGTACCTCGCTCACCTCGCGATCCCTGGCCCCGAGCTCCCCTCGCAATCCCTGGCCCCGAGCTCCACTCGCGATCCCTGGCCCCGAGCTCCACTCGCGATCCCTGGTACCTCGCTCCCCTCGCGATCCCTGGCCCCGAGCTCCACTCGCGATCCCTGGCCCCGAGCTCCACTCGCGATCCCTGGCCCCGAGCTCCACTCACGATCCCTGGCCTCGAGCTCCCCTCGTGATCCCTGGCCCCGTGCTCCCCTCACGATCCCTGGCCCCTCGCTCCCCTCGCGATCCCTGGTACCTCGCTCACCTCGCGATCCCTGGCCCCGAGCTCCACTCGCGATCCCCGGCCCCGAGCTCCACTCGCGATCCCTGGTACCTCATTCCCCTCACGATCCCTGGTACCTCGCTCCCCTCGCGATCCCTGGTACCTCGCTCACCTCGCGATCCCTGGCCCCGAGCTCCCCTCGCAATCCCTGGCCCCGAGCTCCACTCGCGATCCCTGGCCCCTCGCTCCCCTCGCGATCCCTGGTACCTCGCTCCCCTCGCGATCCCTGGCCCCGAGCTCCACTCGCGATCCCTGGTACCTCGCTCCCCTCGCGATCCCTGGCCCCGAGCTCCACTCGCGATCCCTGGCCCCGAGCTCCACTCGCGATCCCTGGCCCCTCACTCCCCTCACGATCCCTGGTACCTCGCTCCCCTCGCGATCCCTGGTACCTCGCTCCCCTCGCGATCCCTGGTACCTCGCTCCCCTCGCGATCCCTGGCCCCGAGCTCCACTCGCGATCCCTGGCCCTGAGCTGCACTCGCGATCCCTGGCCTCGAGCTCCCCTCGTGATCCCTGGCCCCGTGCTCACCTCACGATCCCTGGCCCCTCGCTCCCCTCACGATCCCTGGCCCCTCGCTCCCCTCGCGATCCCTGGTACCTCGCTCCCCTCGCGATCCCTGGCCCCGAGCTCGACTCGTGATCCCTGGCCCCTCGCTCCCCTCGCGATCCCTGGTACCTCGCTCCCCTCGCGATCCCTGGCCCCGTGCTCACCTCGCGATCCCTGGTACCTCGCTCCCCTCGCGATCCCTGGTCCCGAGCTCCACTCGCGATCTCTGGCCTCGAGCTCCACTCGCGATCCTGGCCCTGAGCTCGCCTTGCGATCCCTGGCCCCGAGCTCCACTCGCGCTCCCTGGCCCCGAGCTCCACTCGCGATCCCTGGCCCCGAGCTCCACTCGCGATCCCTGGCCCCGAGCTCCACTCGCGATCCCTGGCTCCGAGCTCCACTCGCGATCCCTGGCCCCGAGCTCCCCACGTGATCCCTGGCTCCGAGCTCTATCATGATCCCTGGTCCCGAGCTCCACACGTGATCCCTGGCCCCGAGCTCCACTCGCGATACCTGGCCCCGAGCTCCACTCGCGATCCCTGGCCCCGAGCTCACCTCGTGATCCCTGGCCCCGAGCTCACCTCGCGATCCCTGGCCGTGAGCTCACCTTGCGATCCCTGGCCCCGAGCTCCACTCGCGATACCTGGCCCCGAGCTCCACTCGCGATCCCTGGCCCCGAGCTCACCTCGCGATCCCTGGCCGTGAGCTCACCTTGCGATCCCTGGCCCCGAGCTCCACACGTGATCCCTGGCCCCGAGCTCCACACGCGATCCCTGGCTCCGACCTCCACTCGTGATCCCTGGCCCCGAGCTCCACACGCGATCCCTGGCTCCGACCTCCACTCGTGATCCCTAGCCCCGAGCTCCATCGTGATCCCTGGCCCTGAGCTCACCTCGTGATCCCTGGCCCCGAGCTCCATCGTGATCCCTGGCCCCGAGCTCCCGTCGTGATCCCTGGCCCCGAGCTCCATCGTGATCCCTGGCCCCGAGCTCCCGTCGTGATCCCTGGCCCTGAGCTCCATCATGATCCCTGGCCCTGAGCTCACCTCGTGATCCCTGGCCCCGAGCTCACCTCGCGATCCCTGGCCCCGAGCTCCATCGTGATCCCTGGCCCCGAGCTCCATCGTGATCCCTGGCCCCGAGCTCCACACGTGACCCTTGGCCCCGAGCTCCATCGTGATCCCTGGCCCCGAGCTCCACACGTGATCCCTGGCCCCGAGCTCCATCGTGATCCCTGGCCCTGAGCTCACCTCGTGATCCCTGGCCCCGAGCTCCATCGTGATCCCTGGCCCCGAGCTCCACACGTGATCCCTGGTCCCGAGCTCCATCATGATCCCTGGCCCCGAGCTCCACACGTGATCCCTGGTCCCGAGCTCCATCGTGATCCCTGGCCCCGAGCTCCACACGTGATCCCTGGCCCCGAGCTCCATCATGATCCCTGGCCCCGAGCTCCACACGTGATCCCTCGCCCCGAGCTGCACACGTGATCCCTGGCCCCGAGCTCCCCTCGTGATCCCTGGCCCTGAGCTCACCTCGTGATCCCTGGCCCCGAGCTCCATCGTGATCCCTGGCCCTGAGCTCCATCGTGATCCCTGGCCCCGAGCTCCCCTCGTGATTGTTAAGTCTGTGTGTTCTAGTTATAACTACTAACACAGACTACAAGATTAAAGTTCAACAGGTCTTTACTGGTTGGAGGTCAGGACTACTACTAAATACAATATTACTACACAGTGCTTATATACCGGTGGTCACCACCGGTATTACGTATACAGCAGCCAGAGAAAGTAGTACATCTCTTAAGGTGGAACAGGCTTAAGTTCTCTTAAGGTGGAACAGGTTACATACACCACAATCCTCCCTTTTTAGCTTAACAGTCATATCCCCATTTAACATAACATAATAACATATATAACTTCAGGTATAAACAGTTCAAAGGTTCAGTCTCTCAGGAGGCCTTCTGATTCGGTTTGGATAACGCCTTTCAGTGGTCTCTGATTCCTGTTGCTGAGGTGACTCCTCTAGTTGGTCTCCCATGCATTGGGTGTTATCATCATCAGGTACATTCCCTGCCGAGGTAGATGCTTCAGGTTCATTAACGTCTTCCACAGTTGTCTCTGTCGCAACCATGGGTTCGACCCTTGCTCTCGATTCTACCAGTTGATCCGCATGACGCCTTATCACATTGTTACCAATATCTACTGTGTACATCAGAGGTCCTTGTCTGGCCCGAATTGTTCCGGACTGCCATTTTTCGTTTCCATAGCCCCTTGCCAACACTGGTTGTCCTACGTCGAAACTTCGAGTGGTCTTGTTATTAATATGCCGGAACTGTTTGTTTTCCACTTCCCTCCACACATTTGGTTTTAACAAGTCCAACCTGGACCGCAACCTCCTGTTATAAAACATCATGGCAGGACTTTGGTTAGTCACTGCATGAGCGGCGTTTCGATATGCCATTAGGAAATTGTCCACCTTGTGCTGTAGCGGAATCTGATCATCGTTCATGGCCTTTATTGCCTTTTTGAATGTTTGGACAAATCTCTCGGCCAACCCGTTTGTCGCCGGATGATATGGGGCAGAGGTATAATGTTTCACCCCATTCTTCTTTAAGAATTCTTGGAATTCTTCCGACACGAACTGTGGTCCGTTGTCCGAACAGATCTGTTCTGGCAATCCGTTCCTTGCGAATATTGTTCTTAACACCGCAATTGTCTTTTCTGAAGTAGTGGTATTCATCTTGATCACTTCTGGCCATTTGGAATGTGCGTCCACCGCAATTAGGAACATGGAGTCCATGAATGGACCAGCAAAGTCAATATGTACGCGTTGCCATGGGGCTGAAGGCCATTCCCATGGGTGTAGTGGTGCGATCGGAGGTGCATTTTGCACTTTTTGGCACCCAGCGCAGCTTTTCGTCAACTCCTCTATCTGTTGGTCAATACCCGGCCACCATACATAAGCCCTAGCAAGACTTTTCATCTTAACTCCCCCCAGATGACCTTCATGCAGTTCTTTTAGAACTCTTTCCCTTAACTTGGGAGGAATAATCACTCTTGTCCCGTACATCAAAGTACCATGGCAGACGGACAGCTGGTCTCGCCTTGCCGAGAATGCCGGTAACAGAGGATCACCACGTGTTGGCCATCCTTTCACTGTCACCTCGTAGACTCTGGACAGTGTCGGGTCGTTCCTGGTTTCTCTTTCAATACTTGCATTGGTGACTGGTAAACACTCGATGATGGTCGAATGAAATAACTCAACAGGGTCAACTTTCGTCGTTTCTTCTTCTTCAGGTAGTGGCAGGCGCGACAGCCCATCAGCATTGCCATGCTGCTTCGTACCTTTGAATTCTATTTGATATTGATGTGCCCCTAGGAAAAGGGACCATCTCTGGAGACGCTGTGCTGTCATCACTGAAACACCCTTCTTAGGGTTAAAAATGGATACCAACGGCTGATGGTCTGTCAGAAGTGTGAATTTTTGGCCCTGCAGGTAATGATTAAACTTAAGAACATAAGAACATAAGAAATAGGAGCAGGAGTAGGCCAATCGGCCCCTCGAGCCTGCTCCACCATTCAATAAGATCATGGCTGATCTGATCCTAACCTCAAATCTTCTATCACTCTGCATCCACCCGAACCCATGTGATCTCCCGGGAGAGGCGAAAAACCAGATAAAGACCCAATGGCAAATTTGGGAGAAAAAAATCTGGGAAATTCCTCTCCGACCCATCTAGGCGATCGAAATTCTTCCAGGAGATCACTCTGTCCCTATATTTTCTACAGTACTTACCTTCTGTAAAGGCGATCTCCACCCCAGCCAGGAACAGGAATAAAACCATCTCCTGAAATCTAACACAGAATTAGAACACAGTAGGAGCAGAACAAGGCTACACGGCCCCTGGGCCCACTCCACTACCCACAGGGCCATGACCATGCCGAACCTAGACTCATGTCCAATTTCCTGCCCGCTCCCCGTAACCCTTAATTCCCTTTACTTCTAGGAAACTATCTATTTCTGTTTTAAATTTATTTAATGATGTAGCTTCCACAGCTTTCTGGGGCAGCAAATTCCACAAACCTACTACCCTCTGAGTGAAGAAGTTTCTCCTCATCTCAGTTTTGAATGAGCAGCCCTTTATTTTAAGAGTATGCCCCCTAGTTCTAGTTTCACCCATCATTGGGAACATCCTCACCGCATCCACCCGATCAAGCCCCTTCACAATCTTATATGTTTCAAAAAGATCGCCTCTCATTCTTCTGAACTCCAATGAGTAGAGTCCCAATCTACTCAACCTCTCCTCATATGACCACCCCCTCATCCCCGGGATTAACCGAGTGAACCTTCTTTGTACTGACTCGAGAACAAGTATGTCTTTTCTTAAGTATGGACACCAAAACTGTATGCAGTATTCCAGGTGCGGTCTCACCAATACCTTGTACAACTGCAGCAATACCTCCCTGTTTTTATATTCCATCCCCCTAGCAATAAAAGCCAACATTCCATTGGCCTTCTTAATCACTTGCTGCACCTGCATACTAACTTTTTGAGTTTTGTGCACCAGGACCCCCAGATCCCTTTGTACTACAGTACCTTCCAGTTTCTTGCCATTAAGATAATAACTTGCTCTATGATTTTTCCTGCCAAAGTGCATAACCTCACACTTTCCAGTATTGTATTCCATCTGCCAAATCTCTGCCCACTTACTTAGCCTGTCTATGTCCCTTTGCAGGTTTTTTATGTCCTCCTCACTCACTACTTTCCGTCCCATCTTTGTATCATCTGCAAACTTTGATATGTTACACTCGGTCCCCTCCTCCAAATCGTTAATATAGATTGTAAAGAGTTGGGGACCCAGCACTGACCCCTGCGGAACACCACTAGTTACTGGTTGCCAATCTGAGAATGAACCATTTATCCCAACTCTCTGCTTTCTGTTAGAGAGCCAATCCTCCACCCACGCCAGAATATTACCCCCAATCCCGTGATTTTTTATCTTGAGCAATAATCTTTTGTGTGGCACCTTGTCAAATGCCTTTTGGAAGTCTAAATACACTACGTCCACTGGTTCCCCTTTATCCACCCTGTATGTTACTTCCTCAAAAAACTCAAGCAAATTTGTCAAACATGACTTCCCCTTCATGAAACCATGCTGAGTTTGTCCTATTAAATTATGTTTATCCAAATGTCCTGTTACTGTCTCCTTAATAATGGACTCTAACATTTAACCAACCACAGATGTTAGGCTAACAGGTCTATAGTTTCCAGCCTTCTGCCTACTACCCTTTTTAAATAAGGGTGTTACATTAGCAGTTTTCCAATCTGCCGGGACCTTTGCTGAGTCCAGTGAGTTTTGGAAAATTATTACCAATGCATCCACAATCCCTACCGCTACTTCCCTCAAGACCCTAGGATGCAAGCCATCAGGTCCAGGGGATTTATCCGCCTTGAGTCCCATTATTTTACCAAGTACCACTTCCTTAGTGATTTTAATCGTATTTAGTTCCTCCCCCCCTAGAGCCCCCTGTTTGTCCAGTGTTGGGATATTCTTAGTGTCCTCTACTGTAAAGACTGATACAAAATAATTGTTCAGTGTTTTTGCCATCTCCATGTTTCCCACCATTAATTTCCCGGTCTCATCCTTTAAGGGACCAACATTTACTTTAGCCACCCTTTTTCTTTTTATATAACTATAGAAACTTTTACTGTCTGTTTTTATATTTTTTGCTAATTTACTTTCATAATCTATCTTCCCTTTCTTAATCAATCTTTTAGTTATTTTTTGCTGTCTTTTAAAGACTTCCCAATCTTCCATCCTCCCACTAGATTTGGCTACCTTATATGCCCTTGTTTTTAGTCGGATACTATCCTTAATTACTTTACTTAGCCACGGATGGCTATCTTTTCTTTTACACCCTTTTTTCCTCAGTGGAATATATTTTTTTTGGAAGTTGTAAAATAACTCCTTAAATGTACACCACTGGTCATGTACCGTCTTACCCTTTAATCTATTTTCCCAGTCCACTCTAATTAATTCCGCTCTCATACCTTCATAGTCTCCTTTATTCAAGCTCAGCACGCTTGTTTGAGATCCAACCTTCTCACCCTCTAATTGAATATGGAACTCAACCATGTTATGGTCACTCATTCCAAGGGGATCCTTTACTAGGACATTTTTAATTAATCCTGTCTCATTACACAGGACCAAATCTAAGGTTGCTTGCCCCCTGGTCGGTTCAGTTACATACTGCTCAAGAAACCCATCCCTAATACACTCAATGAACTCTTCCTCAAGGCTGCTCTGCCCAATTTGATTTGTCCAGTTAATATGATAATTAAAATCCCCCATAATTATAGCTGTTCCCTTATTACAAGCCTCAACTATTTCCTGATTAATACTCCGTCCAACAGAGTTGCAACTGTTCAGAGGCCGATAGACTACACCCACTAGTGTTTTTTTCCCCTTATTATTCCTTATCTCCACCCAAACTGTTTCACTATCCTGCTCCTTTGACCCAATATCATTTCTCTGTATTATAGTGATTCCTTCCTTTATTAACATAGCCACCCCACCTCCTCTCCCTTCCTGCCTGTCCTTCCTGATTGTTAAATAACCTGGTATGTTTAATTCCCAGTCATGGTCACCCTGCAGCCATGTTTCTGTAATGGCCACAAGATCATACCCATATGTCATTATTTGTGCCGTTAACTCATTCATTTTGTTACGAATGCTACGTGCATTCAGATAAAGAACTTTCAAATATGTTTTGTCACACTTAGTTCCTGTTTTTTCCCTTTTTAGTACTTTACTTTTTGCTCCATACCTTCTGTCCCTTCCTGACACATTCTGTTTTTTAATTCCCCCACTGCTACCTAAGTCTATGACCTTCTTTGTTGTCATTTCTATTATTTGCTCTCTAGAAACCTCCCCCCCACTAATTAGTTTAAAGCCCTCTCTACAGCCCTAGTTATATGATTCGCCAGGACTCTAGTCCCAGCACTGGCCAAGTGGAGTCCGTCCCAACAGAACAGCTCCCTCCTGTCCCAGTACTGGTGCCAGTGTCCCAAGAAGCAAAACCCATTTCTCCCACACCAGTCTTTGAGCCACGCATTTAACTCTTTAATTTTATTTATCCTAGCCAAATTCGCTCGTGGCTCAGGTAATAACCCAGAGATTATTACCCTTGAGGTTCTGTTTTTTAATTTGACCCCTAGCTGCTCATACTCCTTCAACAGAACCATCTTCCTTGTCCTATCTACGTCGTTTGTACCAACATGGACCACGACAACTGGATCCTCCCCCTCCCACTCCAAGTTTCTTTCCAGCCCAGAAGAGATGTCCTTAACCCTGGCACCAGGCAGGCAACACAGCCTTCGGGACTCCTGCTCTTGACTGCAGAGAACCCTATCTATCCCCCTAATGATACTATCCCCTACCACTACAACATTTCTTTTTACTCCCTCCACTTGAATGGCCCCCTGTACCACGGTGCTGTGGCCAGGTTGCTCATCCTCCCTGCAGTCCCCACTCCCGCCCTCACAGGGAGTAAGAACCTCGATCCTGCTGGACAAGAACAAGGGCTGCGTCTCCTTCAACACTACATCCTGGATCCCTGTACCTTCCTCACTCGTAGTCACACCATCCTGTCCCGGACCACGGACTACATCTGCAGTAATTAACTTCATAGGTGTGACCATCTCCTGAAACATAGAGTCCAGGAACTTCTCCCCCTCCCTGATGTGTCGCAGTGTCTGAAGCTCGGTCTCAAGCTCCATAACATGGAACTTGAGTTCCTCTAGCAGCAAACACTTGTCGCAGATGTAATCACCGTGAGCCTCAATGGGGTTCACCGGCTCCCACATCTCGCAACAGTAACACATCACCTGCTCCATTCTATATAATTAATTTAATTTCTTATTATTAGTTATGAAGACCCTGCCCGGATATATATGATAATATCACACCACTATTCAATAGGACTTACCAACTTAAAGGTATAAAAGAGAAGGAAGAAAACCAACCAACCAGCTGATCACCAACCTCCTCCTTGAATACTGTCTGTGGAGCCTGTTTGGTTGACTCATCTCGCTGCTCCACCTCCGCAGTGTTGTCTAAGCCTGGGAGTGGGGAACAAAACAGAGCAAAAAACACACCCTCACCTCCCACTTATCCGAACTCTCCCACTTAGCAAAACTCCAACAGCACTCAATGCACAAAGCACACTGTGCACTGCACTAGCCCCTCCCCTTTTATACCCGGATTCTACTTCCTGTTTAAACTGCCCAAGAGTTTAAAAAACCCTTAAAAAATTAAACTTTCTTCAAATAATTGACTTCTCATCACACTAAAATTCACAAAATACACTTAAATGATTTTTCTCCCACTTAGCAAAACTCCAACAGCACTCAATGCACAAAGCACTCCGTGCACTGCACTAGCCCCTCCCCTTTTATACCCGGATTCTACTTCCTGTTTAAACTGCCCAAGAGTTTAAAAAAACCCTTAAAAAATTAAACTTACTTCAAATAATTGACTTCTTAACACACTAAAATTCACAAAATACACTTAAATGATTTTTCTCTCACTTAGCAAAACTCCAACAGCACTCAATGTTACAAGGCTGAGAGCCTCCCTATCGATCTGCGCATAGTTGCGCTCAGCGGAGGTCAATGATCTGGATGCAAACGTGACTGGCCTTTCCGTGCCATTTGGCAACTTGTGTGAGAGTACTGCCCCAATACCATATGGAGAAGCATCACAAGCCAACCGAATAGGCAGTGTCGAGTTGAAGTGAGCCAACACTTCCTCTGAGGTGATCAATTCTTTGCTTTTGCGAAATGCCTTCTTACAGTTTTCGCTCCATTCCCATGGTACCCCCTTCTGTAAAAGAGCGTTTAGCGGGTGCAGTACCGTGGATAGATTTGGTAGAAATTTATGGTAATAGTTAATCAATCCTAGAAACGACCTCAACTGAGAGACATTATCCGGAGCGGGAGCCTTTACAACTGCCTCTATCTTGTCAGGAGGCTTATGAAGCCCCTCCTGGTCAATGACATGACCACAGTACGAGATCCGCTTCTGGAAGAACTCACATTTCTGCCGATTAACTCTAAGTCCATACTCTTTCAGTCTGTTGAGCATCAGTTCCAAGTTTGCGAGGTGTTCTTCATCACCATTACCTGTAATCAGAATATCGTCCAGGTAACATTGTGTGCCTGGAATTCCCTGTAATACCTGCTCCATGGCCCTCTGCCAAATTGCTGGAGCTGATGCCACTCCAAAAACCAGCCTATTGTACCGGTACAAACCTCGATGCGTGTTGATCGTGAGGTATTGGCGTGACTCTTCTTCAACCTCCATCTGCAAGTACGCCTGCGCCAGGTCTATCTTGGTGAAGTGTTTCCCGCCAGACAAAGAAGCAAAAATATCCTCAATCCGCGGAAGCGGATACTGCACCGTGTGAAGCACCGGATTAACGGTGATTTTGAAATCTCCACAGATGCGAACCTTCCCTGGTTCTCCTGGCTTGTTGCTCGAAGGACGTTTCATAACGGGAACAATGGGCGTAGCCCACTCACTCCAATCTACCTTAGACAGTACACCTGAACGTTCTAGCGCTTCCAGTTCCGCTTCTACAGTAGGTCGTATTGCATAGGGTACCGGTCTGGCTTAAAAAAAATTTGGGTGTGCATGTTCATCAATCTTGATGTTTGCCGTAATTCCTCTCAGTGTTCCCAATCCCTGCTGGAACACCTCTTTAGCATCATCCAATATTTTGGACAATCGTTTAGGTTTGACATCTGTTTCCCCGGAATCTACCGCTAGTGCCTTCAAGGAGTGCCAGTCCATATTCATTTTCCTAATCCACTCCCGTCCCAGTAGTGGTGGACCTCCTTCAGGTAGCACATATAAGTCCATTACTTGGCTTTCTTCGCCCTTGTGGACCACTTTTACCTCTATCTTTCCGATGGGGTACACTCTTTGCCCCGTGTATGTTTTCAATATAATCTCCGTATCCCGTAGGGGAATATGTTGGAATAACCTTTTGTAATCTTTCTTATTCATGACCGTCAATGCCGATCCAGTGTCTAATTCCATCTTTACTTGGACTCCTGCTATCTGAAGGGTGACCCAAATTGTCTGGAGATCTGCATCCTTACCAACATTGTGTACTCTTAAGCTACCCAGTTCATTACTGCTAGCGTCTGAATCTGACTTCTGTTCGGTCGAACTGTTCTTTGTCACCTTGTGTACCTTTATGTATTTTCCTTGCGGTGACTTTTTGTTGCTGGTCTTCTTTCCTGACCGGCATACTTTAGCTATGTGGCCAAGCCTGCCACACGTTCTGCATTCTTGGTTTTTAAACCAACACTGGTTCTGATCGTGCGTTGTCTTTCCACAACGATAACATTTTACAGTAATCAAACCCAATTTATTTGTACTAAGTTCCGGTGACCGTAGCTGCATTACTGCCGTGCCTCTCGCTGCGGCTTCGTGTGCTGCTGCCATAGTGACCGCTTTCTCAAGCGTCAGCTCATTCTCCTCGAGCAGTCGCTTTTGTGTATCTTCTTTTAATAAACCACACATAAATTTATCTCGTAGCGCCTCTGTCAGTCTCGTTCCAAACTGACAGTACTTTGCTAGCTTACGCAATTCCATTAAATATTCAGCATTGCTTTCATCCTTCAGCTGCCTTCTGCTGTAAAATTTAAATTGTTCCGCTAGCATCAGCGGCATGGGGTTTAGATGATTTTTCAGGACAGTAACAATCTCCTCGAACGTCTTATCCGCCGGTTCATCTGGTGATAAAAGGTGTTTCAATTGCCCGTATGTCTTCGCACCCATTAAGTTTAATAATGTTAGTGCTTTCTCTTCATCTGGGATTTTATTTGCTTTACAATAATTTTGTATGCGTTCTACATACATGGCCCAATCTTCGATGTCGCTATCAAAGGTATTAATGTTCCCATGTTTAGGCATCGTTGCAATTTAATTTATTTTTATTTTTATCCAAGATGGCGGCTTCCCGCTCTTGTCTTCGTCCTCTGCCTACAAAATGGCGGTTGTCCCGCGCTTGGCGGTCTTCACCCGTCCCCCGACGCTGTCTCCGCTTCACCGCGGCTCTCGCGCCTTCAGTTGCCCCAGACACTGCGCCTTTTTAGCCCGAATGCGGCCCGGCCCTTATCACCAGCCGCGATCGATGTCCCCGCGCCGCGCCTTTCGGCCCAAATGCGGCCCGGCCCTTATCTCCGGTCGCGATCGATCTCACCGCCCTTACTCCTCCGTCTTCCCTCCCCGTCTGTACAGCCAACGCAGCCGACTTTCTGGTCGCGTCACTGCCCGGCTTACCCACCACCGAGGTAGAAAGAAGATAGCTGACAGCCGCTGATGGAGGCTTCGAGTTCAGGATGTCTTCTGCACTCTGGTTTCTCGATGTCTGCCGCGCGACGTGTCTTCCAGCAGGGTGATGAGGGTGGAAGCCTCTCTTCGACGTCCATTCTGTGGACGAAGCCGCCGTGGATATAAACTGCCGCAGGGTAAGAATCGGACTCGTCGCCACTGTTAAGTCTGTGTGTTCTAGTTATAATTACTAACACAGACTACAAGATTAAAGTTCAACAGGTCTTTACTGGTTGGAGGTCAGGACTACTATTAAATACAATATTACTACACAGTGCTTGTATACCGGTGGTCACCACCAGTATTACGTATACAGCAGCCAGAGAAAGTAGTACATCTCTTAAGGTGGAACAGGCTTAAGTTCTCTTAAGGTGGAACAGGTTACATACACCACAGTGATCCCTGGCCCCGAGCTCCATCGCGATCCCTGGCCCCGAGCTCCACTCATGATCCCTGGCCCCGAGCTCCACACGTGATCCCTGGCCCCGAGCTCCATCGCGATCCCTGGCCCCGAGCTCCATCGCGATCCCTGGCCCTGAGCTCCACACGCGATCCCTGGATCCGAGCTCCCCTCGTGATCCCTGGCCCCGAGCTCCACTCGCGATCCCTGGCCCCGAGCTCCACTCGCGATCCCTGGCCCCGAGCTCCACTCGCGATCCCTGGCCCCGAGTGCCACTCGCGACCCCTGGCCCTGAGCTCCACTCATGATCCCTGGCCCCGAGCTCCCCTCGTGATCCCTGGCCCCGAGCTCCCCTCGTGATCCCTGGCCCCGAGCTCCCCTCGCGATCCCTGGCCCCGAGCTCCCCTCGCGACCCCTGGCCCCGAGCTCCCCTCGTGATCCCTGGCCCCGTGCTCACCTCGCGACCCCTGGCCCCGAGCTCCCCTCGTGATCCCTGGCACCGAGCTCCCCTCGTGACCCCTGGCCCCGAGCTCCCCTCGTGATCCCTGGCCCCGAGCTCCCCTCGCGACCCCTGGCCCCGAGCTCCACTCATGATCCCTGGCCCCGAGCTCCCCTCGCGACCCCTGGCCCCGAGTTCCCCTCGTGATCCCTGGCCCCGAGCTCCCCTCGCGACCCCTGGCCCCGAGCTCCACTCACGATCCCTGGCCCCGAGCTCCCCTCGCGACCCCTGGCGCCGAGCTCCCCTCGTGATCCCTGGCCCCGAGCTCCCCTCGCGACCCCTGGCCCCGAGCTCCCCTCGTGATCCCTGGCCCCGAGCTCCCCTCGCGACCCCTGGCCCCGAGCTCCACTCACGATCCCTGGCCCCGAGCTCCCCTCGTGATCCCTGGCCCCGAGCTCCCCTCGCGACCCCTGGCCCCGAGCTCCCCTCGTGATCCCTGGCCCCGAGCTCCCCTCGCGACCCCTGGCCCCGAGCTCCCCTCGCAACCCCTGGCCCCAAGCTCCCCTCGTGATCCCTGGCCCCGAGCTCCCCTCGCGACCCCTGGCCCCGAGCTCCCCTCGTGATCCCTGGCCCCGAGCTCCACTCACGATCCCTGGCCCCGAGCTCCCCTCGCGACCCCTGGCGCCGAGCTCCCCTCGTGATCCCTGGCCCCGAGCTCCCCTCGCGACCCCTGGCCCCGAGCTCCCCTCGTGATCCCTGGCCCCGAGCTCCACTCACGATCCCTGGCCCAGAGCTCCCCTCGTGATCCCTGGCCCCGAGCTCCACTCACGATCCCTGGCCCAGAGCTCCACTCGCGTTCCCTGGCCCTGAGCTCCCCTCGCGATCCCTGGCCCGGAGCTCCACTCGCGATCCCTGGCCCCGAGCTCCCGTCGTGATCCCTGGCCCCGAGCTCCAATCGCGATCACTGGCCCCGAGCTCCACTCGCGTTCCCTGGCCCTGAGCTCCCCTCGCGATCCCTGGCCCCGAGCTCCACTCGCAATCCCTGGCCTCGAGTTGCACTCGCGATCGCTGGCCCCGAGCTCCCCTCGCGATCCCTGGCCCCGAGCTCCACTCGCAATCCCTGGCCTCGAGTTGCACTCGCGATCCCTGGCCCTGAGCTCACCTCGTGATCCCTGGTACCTCGCTCCCCTCGCGATCCCTGGCCCCGAGCTCCCCTCGCGATCCCTGGCCCCAAGCTCCACTCGCGATCCCTGGCCCCGAGCTCCCCTCGCGATCCCTGGCCCCGAGCTCCACTCGCGATCCCTGGCCCCGAGCTCGCTTCGCAATCCCTGGCCCCGAGCTCCCCTCGTGATCCCAAAGTCTCGCTCCCCTCACGATCCCTGGCCCCGAGCTCCACTCACGATCCCTGACCCCGAGCTCCACTCACGATCCCTGACCCCGAGCTCCACTCGCGATCCCTGGCCCTGAGCTCCACTCGCGATCCCTGGCCCCGAGCTCCACTCGCGATCCCTGGCCCCGAGCTCACCTCGCGATCCCTGGCCCCGAGCTCCACTCACGATCCCTGGCCCCGAGCTCCACTCACGATCCCTGGCCCTGAGCTCCACTCATGATCCCTGGCCCCGAGCTCCACTCACGATCCCTGACCCCGAGCTCCACTCGCGATCCCTGGCCCTGAGCTCCACTCACGATCCCTGGCCCCGAGCTCACCTCGCGATCCCTGGCCCCGAGCTCACCTCGCGATCCCTGGCCCCGAGCTCACCTCGCGATCCCTGGCCCCGAGCTCCACTCACGATCCCTGGCCCCGAGCTCACCTCGTGATCCCTGGCCCCGAGCTCCCGTCGCGATCCCTGGCCCTGAGCTCCCCTCGCGATCCCTGGCCCCGAGCTCCCCTCGCGATCCCTGGCCCAAGCTCCCGTCGTGATCCCTGGCCCCGAGCTTCACTCGTGATCCCTGGCCCCGAGCTCCACTCACGATCCCTGGCCCCGAGCTCACCTCGCGATCCCTGGCCCCGAGCTCACCTCACGATCCCTGGCCCCGAGCTAACCTCGCGATCCCTGGCCCCGAGCTCACCTCACGATCCCTGGCCCCGAGCTCACCTCGCGATCCCTGGCCCCGAGCTCCACTCACGATCCCTGGCCCCGAGCTCACCTCGCGATCCCTGGCCCCGAGCTCACCTCGTGATCCCTGGCCCCGAGCTCCACTCGCGATCCACTCGTCACTAGATCACTAGTCCAGTGGAGAAGCGTAGTCTTGATGGCAGAGAGGTCTGGGAATTTGGGAGCTAAGTTTAAGTGAAGAGCCAGTGCTCACTGATGAGAACAAAGAACAGGCATGGCCGGGGGCTGGGCAGTGGGCTCAGGTAACTTTAACCTTGCAGCTTGAACTTGCAGTTAGGGATAAAATGCACCTACTTTTGGAGCTAGGGGAACTTAAACAGTAGAAGAGAGGAGACTGGGGGGGAAAGAGCAAAGGATGGCAACGTATGGCCAAGGGTAAAGTTGCACAGCAAAGGAGCTCCCTAGGGAGCTGCCAGCCCAGGAGCCATCTTGAAAGAAAACACCTCTGGGGAGGTGTGATCGGCAGCGAGGGGGTCGGGAAAGCCAACTCCAACGGTACCCTCCTCCTGACAAAATGCTTAGAACATGGCCTTGTCATAACCAACACCTTGTTCCGTCAGCGAGGCAAGTACAAGGCTTCAAGGCAGGACCCTTGCTCCATGCAATGGCATCTGCTGGACTACGTCATCATCCGAGCGAGGGACTGCAAGGACGTCCGCATCACCCGCGCCATGACAGGAGCTGACGACTGCTGGACAAACCACTGCCTAATCCGCTCTGTCATCTCCATCAATGTAGCCCTAAAACAGCGGCGGCAACAGAAACAATGCTGCAGGAAAATCAACGCTGGAGCACTCAAAGACCCCGCTAAGAAAGCCCTATTCAGCCTGTGCCTCACAAACAACCTGACGACTCCCAGTGATGCAGAGACACCGTGTGTCCACAGTGCCTGGTCTGCACTCAAGGCCTCCATAATCAGCACGTGTGAAGAGATGCTCGGTCACTTGACCAGGAAACACCAAGACTGGTTCAACGAGAACGACCAGGATATCCAGGAGCTAATAAGTCGCAAGCGCAAGGCATTCCTGATCTGGAAACAGCAACACAACTCAAGAGCAAGAAAGCAGCTCTACAGACACCTGAAGGCCGAGGTCCAACAAAAAACTTGCAATCTAAAGAACAGATGGTGGGTGCAGAAAGCGTAGGAGATCCAGCAGCTAGCCGATAACCATGATGTGTGTGGATTCTTTAGCACAGTCAAGACCACCTACGGCCCAAGCACCCAAGGTCCTACCCCACTGCGGGCCAAGAACGGAGAGGTACTCATCAAGGACAGGGAGGCAGTCAGGGCCCGCTGGAAGGAGCACTTCGAAGATCTCCTTAACCGAGACTCTGTCTTCGACGCGAGTGTCCTCAACTCTATCTCGCAGCATACTACCCGCCACCATCTCAGCATAACCCCAGCCCGGCATGAGGTTGAAAAGGCCATCCGACAACTGAAGAACAACAAGGCCTCAGGAGCAGATGGAATCCCTGCCGAGCCGCTAAAGCATGGCGGAGAAGCACTACTGGCGCGAATTCATGAACTCATTTCTCTTAGCTGAAAGGAGGAGAGCATGCCAGGGGATCTCGGAGATGCCGTAATTGTGACCATTTTCAAGAAAGGTGACAAGTCCGATTGCGGTAATTTCAGAGGAGTTTCCCTGCTATCTGCCACAGGGAAAGTCATCGCAAGAAGGCTCTTCAATCGCATTCTCCAAGTTGCTGAAGAGCTCCTCCCAGAGTCACAATGCAGATTCTGCCCACTAAGGGGCACAATGGACATGATCAATTACAAGAGAAATGCAGGGAACAGCACCAGCCACTGTACATGGCCTTCTTTGACCTCACACTTCTTCGACACTGTCAACCGTGAGGGATTATGGAGTGTTCTCCTCAAATTCGTCTGCCCTCAAAAGTTTGTCACCATCCTTCGCCTGCTTCACAACAACATGGCAAGCCGTGATCCTGATCAACGGTTCCACCACAGACCCAATTCACGTACGGACCGGGGTCAAGCAAGGCTGTGTCATCGCACCAACACTCTTCTCGATCTTCCTTGCGGCAATGCTCCATCTCACCCTCAGTAAGCTCCCTGCTGGAGTGGAGCTAATTTACAGAACAAATGGGAAACTGTTCAACCTTCGTCGTCTCCGGTCCAGGTCGTCCCACCCTCTGTCGTTGAATTACAGTATGCAGATGACGTTTGTGTCTGCGCACACTTTGAGGTCGAACTCCAAACCAGCGTCAACACCTTCACCGAAGCATAGGAGAGCATGGATCTTACACTAAACATCCGTAAGACAAAGGTCCTCTACCAACCTGCCCTCGCCACACAGTACTGCCCCCCCCGACTATCAAAATCCATGACGAGGCCTTGGACAACGCGGACCACTTTTCATACCTCGGGAGCGTACTGTCAACAAGAACAGGCGTCAATGAGGAAGTCCAACACTGCTTTCAGTGTGCCAGTGCAGCCTTTGGTCGCCTGAGGAAGAGAGTGTTTGAAGACCAGGACCTCAAACCCGGCACCAAGCTCATGGTCTACAGAGTAGTAGTGATACCCGCCCTCTTGTATGCTTCAGAGACATGGACCATGTACAGCAGGCACCCCAAAGCACTGGAGAGGTACCACCAACTCTGCCTCCGCAAGTTCCTGCAAATCCATTGGCAGGATAGGCACACCAACGTCAGTGTTCTTGCTCAGGCCAACACCCCCAGCATCGAAGCTTTGACCACGCTCGATTAGCTCCGATGGATGGGTCACATCGTCCGCATGCCCGATACGCGACTCCTAAAACAATCACTCTACTCGAAGCTCCGACACGGCAAGAGAGCCCCAGGTGGGCAGAGGAAACGCTTCAAGGACACCCTCAAAGCCTCCTTGAAAAAGTGCAACATCCCCACCGACACCTGGGAATCCCTGGCCCAAGACCGCACAAAGTGGAGGAGAAGCATCCGGGAAGGCGCCGAACACCTCGAGTCTCTTCGCCGGGAGCAAGCGGAAGCCAAACGCAAACAGCGGAAGGAGCGCACGTCAACCCAAGCACCCCACCCACCCGCCCCTTCAACCACCGTCTGCCCCACCTGTGACAGAGACGGTAGGTCCTGCATTGGACTCATCAGTCACCTGAGAACTCATTTTTAATGTGAATGCAAGTCATCCTCGATTCCGAGGGACTGCCTAAGAAGAAGGGCTGTATTGCAATGTTGCTGTCTTTCAAATGAGATGTTAAAGTGGAGGTCCCATTTATCCTTTCTAGTAGCTGTAGCAGACCCCAGGCACTATTCAAAGAAGAGCTATCAGCCAACATTTAGCCCACAATCAACACCACCGAAAAACAGATGAACTGGTCACTCATTTCACTGCTGTTTGTCTAACCTTACTGTATGCAAATTGACTGCCATATTTGCCTATAAAACAATGGTGATAACATTTTTTAAATAATCCATAAGCTATGAAGTACTTTGGGATGTTCTGGGGATGTAAAAATGTGTTATATAAATCTAAGTTATTTTTTTCTCTTTCATCCATCAGTACCCTCAAAGAAAGAAAGAAAGTTTTGAGAGGTAGTCCTTTTCATGACCTCAGCTGTCCCAAAGTACTTTACAGCCATTGTTGTAATGTCAGCTTCCCTACTGCCAGATACAGTCTCACCAGTAATTAACAGAGGAACCTGACAACAGACACTCAGATCTCCAATGCCAAGCTCCCAAGTGGCCTTATGGATAAAGCTACTGCCCAGTGCAACACTATGTCATAGAGACAATAAGGTCCCAGGTTTGTACCAGTTAGCCAATCTCAGTCAGAACAGTTTTTGAGGTACTGCTATTGGTCTCCCTGAGCTGGTGGGGGGGGGGGGTAATGTTCCTGCTGAAAGTGCACATTGGGTGAGTGCAAGACTGGGCTCTCTCAGGTGGATGTAGAAGATCACATGGCACTATTCTGAAGAAGAGCAGGGGATTTCGCCCTGGTGTCCCAGCTGTAGTGTATGTACCTTTAAGAGCCCCTGTGTACTGTAATACCGGTAGTGACTGTAGTGGCGCTTCTTAGTTTCCAAACAGGCAGGCCACTGGGCTGTGGGGCTTTTAACATTGAGTAGACGCGTGTCGAAATAAAACGTTCCCAAACGTAGCTTTGTCTTTTAAACGGTTTACTATAACACTTAACAAACAGAATTACAAAGCAAACACGTATAAACGAACACGGTCAAAAACTGTACTGCTCCAAACCTCACAGCTTCTGCCTCTTTCACCACGTGCAGTTTAAAACTGTAAGATGGCTGCACCCATGTGTGGCTTAGGGACTGTTCCATTGTGGCAGGAATGAAGGGGGTGTCGGACTATACTACTGGAGCAAGAAAATAGGGGGTTTCTTAATACAATAAGTCGTTCAGGTAAATTAACTGTATTATGCCATTTAGCCACTATTTTAAAGTATTTTCTTAAGCTTTTATGGCTCTTACATTCCGGCCCCTAATTGACTAGGCACATGAAGCGTATCAATTACTCAAACATTAAGAGTCATAAACTAATGAGTTCAACATATTTACAATACAAGTGTCCACTTTTTTCTTTCGTTCAGGAGCTTTTCACGCTGCCTCTTGTAGCAGGCAGAGCTTTGTGATCGGTCTCTCCAGGGCACTGGTCTTGGTTTGCAAACAGACGCGACGAACGACGCCTCTGGAGTCTGGCATGGTCTTAATTATTTTTCCCATCAACCAAGAATTTCTAGGGGCTGAATCATCCACAATTAAGACAATGTCTCCGACGATGAAGTTCCTCTTTATTTTGGACCATTTTTGACGCTCCTGTAGCAGAGGTAAGTATTCTCTTGTCCATCTGGTCCAGAAGAGGTCTGACATATACTGAACTTGCCTCCACTTCCGACGGGCATACAGATCTTCCTTTTTGAAGACTCCCGGGGGCATGGCTGGCTGTGTTTTCAACAACAACAGGTGGTTCGGAGTCAGGGCTTCGAGGTCATTGGGATCATCTGATGTCTTAGTTATCGGTCGGTCATTAATGATGGCTTCGACCTCGCACAGAACGGTTTGGAGTCCCTCGTCGTCCAGCGCTTGCTGCTTCAGTACAGAACTGAGTAGTTTTCTTACGGTGCGTATCTGTCTTTCCCAGACACCTCCGTAGTGGGATGCAGCCGGAGGATTGAAGATCCACTTAATTCCTGTTTGCATCATGGCTTCCTGTATTTTAAGCTGATTCCAACCTTCAATAGCTTCCCGTAGTTCTCTCTCTGCTCCGACGAAATTAGTGCCATTATCAGAACGCATAATGGACACCTGTCCTCTTCTACAGACAAAGCGCCACAAGGCGTTAATACAGGAATCAGTGTCAAGCGTGTGTGCCACCTCAATATGAACTGCTCTGATGGTCAAACAAGTGAAAGGCACACCATATCTCTTGACAAGGCTCCGTCCTCGCTTTACCTCGAAAGGCCCGAGATAGTCCACCCCAACGTTTGTAAATGGGGGCTTGTCTGGTAACAAACGGTCTTCAGGCAGGTCTGCCATTTTCTGCTCCCCAGCTCTAGCGTGTAACCGTCTGCAAATAATACATTCAGAGAGTATTTTTCTTATTACGGAACTAGCTCCTGGAATCCAGTATCTTTGCCTTAGCTTCGCAAGCACGTGATTCCTCCCACTGTGTCCAATACTCTGGTGTATATGCTGAAGAATGAGAGTAGCAACCCAGAGGTCCTTAGAAAGGATAGCAGGATGCTTGGCCTCCTCTGGCATAGCAGATTTGTTTAGTCTCCCTCCCACCCTCAGTACTCCATCTTGCAGTGTAGGGTCCAGCTTGTAGATATGACTACCTTTCTTGATTGGAGTATTTTGCTGTAGAGCTTCGGTTTCTTCTGGGTATCTTTGTCTTTGACTGAAGCAAACTATCTCCTTCTCAGCCTTGGCCAAATCCTCCACGGTCAATGAATTCTTGCTCAATGTGGTCTTGTGCTGATGCATATACTGCTGTAGAAGCATTCTCTGCTTATCAGGGTTACTTTCAGACTGACTGATAGTGGCTCGGTACTCTTTTCTCTCACCGCTCAGGTGTAGCAGCAACTCTTTCAACCTTAGAAACCATGCAACTGCTTTCCTCAACTGGTGCCATCCTGAGAAATGGTTAACAAGCTTGTTCACTGTGTCAAAGTTCTCTTTCGTAGTTATGAAATTTACTGTGACTGATCTCTTGACTTCGACGTCGTCTTCAGTAATCTGACTTGGCATATCTGGTCTTTCTGGCCATGATCTCTCTGTTTCCAGCGGATAACTTGGGCCTTGTATCCAAGTTTCACTCCTCATGAAGTTTTCAGCCTTCGATCCCCGTGAGGCTTGATCTGCTGAGTTTAATGAGGTGTTTACATACCTCCATTGAGATGGTTGTGTAGCCTCTCTAATGGATGAGATTCTGTTTGCTACGAAGGTCTTGAAGCGTATCTTCTCATTCTCTATATACTTCAGCACCGTCGTGCTATCCGTCCAGAAGACAGATTCTTCTAATGGGAGCTGTAACTCTTTACGCATCACCTGGTCAACTTTAACTGCAACAACCGCTGCCGTCAATTCCAGTCTCGGGATGGTGACCTGCTTCAGCGGAGCCACCCTGGATTTTCCCATGAGGAAGGCACAATGTTTCTGGCCCTGTTGATTTGTCAGCAAGAGGTAGGTAGCCGTGCCATAGCCGTCCTTACTGGCGTCCGAGAAATGATGTAGTTGAGCCGTCTTTGTAACTCCAAAACTCGCGGGCTTGATGCATCTACTGACGTTGAAGCTAGAAAGTTGTTGCAAATCTGTCAGCCATCTGTGCCATCTCTGAGCTTGACCTTCTGGGATATCTTCATCCCATCCTCTCTTGTCTCTACACAGCTCTCATAGCATCAGCTTCACCGGCAGAATGAGTGGTGCCAGGAATCCGAGAGGGTCGTAGATGGAACTGACCACGGAGAGAATCCCTCGTCTTGTGGATGGTCTTTCGTTCACCATTATCCTGAAGTTAAACATGTCTGACTCGATGCACCATTGTACGCCAAGAGCTCTCTCGATAGGAAGGACATCGTGGCTCAGGTCCAGATCTTTGACTTCAGTGGCTCTTTCCTTTTCTGGGATAGAAGCTAGAACTGCTCTGCTGTTGCTTTTCCACTTAGTCAGATGGAATCCTCCATTCGAACACAGAGTTCTAAGGTCTCTTGACAGTGCGATGGCATCGTCTTCTGTTGACATGGACTTCAGACAGTCATCGACATAAAAGTTTCTGAAGATTGTCTCCACAGCCTCGGATGGTGCTTTGCCCTTGCCATCTTCTGCAGTTTTTCTGAGAGCGTAGCTTGCACAGCTGGGAGATGATGTGGCTCCAAACAGGTGTACGGCCATTCTACATTCCACCATCGCTTCACTAACGTCGCCATCTGGCCACCAAAGGAAACGCAGAAGATCAGCATCTTCGTCAGGGATTCTGACTTGGTAGAACATTGATTCTATGTCTGCCATCATGGCAACGAGCTCTTGTCTAAACCTAGTCAAGACGCCAATGAGGGTATTAGTAAGATCAGGACCTTGAAGCAGCTGGTCATTCAATGAAGTTCCTCTGAATGAGGCGGCGCAGTCAAACACTACACGGATCTTTTTCTTCTTTGGGTGATACACCCCGTGATGAGGAATGTACCAGACCCTTCCATCGTCTCTGTTCAACTGTTCTTCGGGCACTTTTACAGCATAGCCTTTCGCTATGATGTTTCTCATGAAGTCTTTGTAGTCTTCGTGAAAGTCGGGGTTCTTGTTCAGCTTTCTCTTTAGACTGATGGCGCGTTGCTCTGCTATGCAGCGATTGTTCGGCATCTTCGCGGTCTGTCTTCTCAGTGGCAAACCAATGTGATAGTGGCCATCAATGAACGGTGTAGACCTTGTCATCAAACCCATGAACTGATGGTCTTCTTGTGACATCTCTGTCTTTTCCTCACAGCTGCGTTCTGAGAAGTCTGCGTTGAACTGCTGTATCAACAGCTCTTCAATGCTTGCGATAGAGATGCGATTAACTGTGATGTTTTGTCGTTCCTCCTTGTTCGACTTGTGGCCATCATCTCTCCTTACCGGTCCATTGATTACCCATCCAAGGGCTGTCCTGACGGCATAGGGTCCGTCATCCTTGCTGTTTATCACCTGCCATGGCTCCATAGTTTTGTAGGCATTGGTTCCAATTAATAGGCCAATTTCTGCTTCAATGTATGGGAGACGCACCTTTTCTAGGTAGGGCCATCTATCCACATCCTTCTGCAGGGCTAGGTTCCCTATTCTAACAGGAATCTCCCTCTGTGTGAAAACATTAGGCAGGTCTATGAAGTCCTTCTCTTCAAGTCCACACACTTCTAGGTCTGACAGGATATAACTTTGCATTGACTTCTCATGACCCATGGTGCGTAATAGGATTTCTGTTCTTCTGCCTCTAACGTTCAGCTGTCGCATGAGTGATTCTGTGCAGAACGTTGCTGAACTACCTGGATCCATGAAGGCGTAAGTCTCCACAACCTTCTCACTCCTCTTAGACTTGATCCTTACTGGTACGATGGCAAGAATACAGTCACTGTCACCGGCCCCAGTGAGTCCACAAGTCTCTGGTTCTAGCGACACCAGAGCACTTGAAACAACCTTCTCGTCGGTATTGTTTTCTTCACTCTTCTTAGAGACTTGTTCTTCTTTATGGATATGCAGCAGACTGGGATGTTTCCGAGTGCACTCTCTGCATGTTGTTCTTTGCTTACAGTTTCTACTCAGGTGCCCCTGAGAGAGACATCCAAAACATAGGCCGTTGTACTTCAGGAATTCGATTCTGTCCTTATGTGGCTGTGCTTTGATGTCGCTGCAGAAATCCAATGTATGATTCTTCTGGCAGAATAAGCATGGCTTCTGAAAGGCATTAGCAGGCGTCACTGTGCTGCTCTTTTTGGGAGATGAGTTCTGGGGCCTTTCTTCCTCGGCCTGAGTGACGATAGTTGCAAAGCTGCTTCCCCTGGAACCACCTTTCCTGAGAGTCTTTGATTCAGCAGGCTTGGCTTTCACTCTTCCATCGGTGGTCGGGCTGACATCCTGGATGTTTCCAAACAATGGGTCCCTAGCAATTTTAGCCTGTTTGTCTATGAAATTCACTAAGTCTGCAAACCTGGCTCTACTTTTCCGTCTCTCCATTATCTCAAAGGCTGTTCTTCTCCATTGTTCTCTCATCCTGTAAGGAAGCTTAGAGATGACGATTCTCATAGTCGTAGGATTGTCCATCTCTTCCATGAATTCAACATCCTCCATGGTGTTGCGACATCCTATGAGGAAGAGAACATATGCGTTCAATGCCTCTCCGTCTTCCGATCTGATCTGTGGCCACTTGGTAGCCTTTTCGATATATGCAGTGGCTATCTTCAGCTCGTTACCATAGTGCTCCTGCAGCAACTTCCTGGCTTCTATGTATCCCCGGTCCGGTCTCATGTGTTCACAGCTTCTGACCAGGTCTTGTGGTTTACCACTGGTGTACTGTCCCAGGTAGTACAACTTATCACTGCTGCTCTCTGTCTTGGAGTCAATGGCTTGTTCAAAGGATCTGATGAAGGGCTTATACTTGAGTGGGTCGCCTTGGAACACTGGTATGTCTCTTTGAGGGAGTCGAAACAGATTCTGTTGTTTTACAAGCATCTCTGTAATTTCGTTCTGATGTTGCATCACTCGGTATAGGCTTCTCCCTGTGTCTTCAGGCCTCTGGTGGTCATCAGCAGGGTCTAGCCTAGACCGTCTGACGTCTGGGGTAGCATCACGTGCTCCTGTTAGTGGAGAGGCCACTCTTCCACGCTGTAATGCCGGGGAATTGCTTTCGGGCTCTGTTGTAACTCTTGAAGGTGCCCTGGATCCAACTCTATGTGGCAACGTTGACTGGCAGTGGCTCCCGCCGTCCCGTGAGCCTTCATAATCTTCGTACGCACTCAACCTGGCATCTGAGACCTCGATAGCTGTTTTCATCTCCAGCCGTTCTTTCTTTGCCTGCACCTGGGCCCGCTGGGCCTGCACTTGGGCCTGTTGGGCCTGCACTTGGGCCTGCAGTTGGGCCTGTTGGGCCTGCAGTTGAGCCTGCAGTTGGGCCTGTTGGGCCTGCAGTTGGGCCTGCAGTTGGGCCTCTTGGACCTGCAGTTGGGCCTCTTCCCGTTCAAGAGCTTGCTTCTCATCTAAAGATGCTGCGCGCGCCATCAACGCCGCCCATTCAGCCTCCGCTCTCATGCGTCGCGCCGAGCTTGTGGTAGAAGCGACTGACCTGCGTCCAGAAACAGAGCTACCTTCTTTTCGATTTTTGCTCGGTCTGGCGGAAGTCTCTGAAATGCTATCGTCTGGTCCGACTTCATCGTCAACCTTATCTTTCTCTGCTGTATCAGCATCTTGACGAATTTTTAACATCCACTGCTCCGTGGCCTTGATATAGTCCTTAATGCTGGTTGATTTAAGATCAAACCAGTCGTGCTGATCAGTGTTTCCCTCTTCTTCAGACAGAAGTGCTAATACATCTTCATTGAGTATATTAAATTCTTCATGCAGCTTGGAGAAATCGTAATACATCATGTCTTCAGCTTTCTTAATATTAGCATTATCTTCCATGAGACGATCAATTATCTTCATTTTTCCAGTTATCTGAACTAATTTAGCCTTCCTTGCACCTATGCTTCTATGTAACTTCTCTTCCCTTGCCTTTGGGGTGAGCTTTATTTCCCTCTTTTGGCCAGCAATCCTTCTGGCTGGGGGAAGCTCCTGGCTCCGTAAGGCCTCGGCCATTTTACCCACAGCTCTTATTTAGCTTCTCAACAGAATGAACAAAGCAAGTAACAGTCACTGTACCTTCGCTTTCTTAAATTGTCGTCTGGCTCCGTGACCATTCATGTATACGTTCGCCGACGATTCCGTCCCTTCCTTCTTAGGGAGCTAGTTTTTGACTAATGTAGTGGCGCTTCTTAGTTTCCAAACAGGCAGGCCACTGGGCTGTGGGGCTTTTAACATCGAGTAGACGCGTGTCGAAATAAAACGTTCCCAAACGTAGCTTTGTCTTTTAAACGGTTTACTATAACACTTAACAAACAGAATTACAAAGCAAACACGTATAAACGAACACGGTCAAAAACTGTACTGCTCCAAACCTCACAGCTTCTGCCTCTTTCACCACGTGCAGTTTAAAACTGTAAGATGGCTGCACCCATGTGTGGCTTAGGGACTGTTCCATTGTGGCAGGAATGAAGGGGGTGTCGGACTATACTACTGGAGCAAGAAAATAGGGGGTTTCTTAATACAATAAGTTGTTCAGGTAAATTAACTGTATTATGCCATTTAGCCACTATTTTAAAGTATTTTCTTAAGCTTTTATGGCTCTTACAGTGACCACTCGGGTATATAAGCCTGTATAGCGTCTTGTATCTTTTAGTTCACCTCCAGACTTTGTTCAGTAAACACCTGTTAAACCAACTCCTGCATTCCGTGTCTCCATTAACACACTTATACAACAGTGGCGACGAATTGGAAATGGACTTACCTGCAATTCAGCAGCACCTCAAGGAGATCGATTCCTCAGACGAAGGTCGAAGAAAAAAAAAACTGTGGTTTCACCAGCTAGCCGGGCTGGTGGCAGGTACTGTACTAATCCTTCCTGGGCGGCGGGCTGGTGCTCGATTGGTTGGCTCTGCAGCGGGGCCAAGCAGCGAGTCGGAAGGCGGAGGCAAACAGAGACGGAGGGTGGAGCACTCGGGAGACGGCCGGCGCTGCAAAGCAGGTCGGCATTCGAACCAAGCAGAGGGAGGGAAAAGTCCCAGAGAGTCCGGCGGGAACGAGTCTCCAACTATTAAAAATATCTGTGTAAATAAAAACCGCGGAGAACAGCGTTGTCAGCAGCGGCAGCGGCGGGAAAGCGCGGGAGGTGCCATTTTTTCTCGGCAGGGAAGAAAGGAAAGCGCGGGAGGCGCCATTTTTGATTTTCAGGATGCCTAAGACTGGCAATATTACTGCTTTCGATAGTGATATAGAGGATTGGACCACACATGTGGAAAGAGTGGAGGTATATTGCACAGCGAATGAAGTAGAGGATGATAAAAAGGCATCGGTACTTCTAAATCTGATGGGCGCAAGGACATACGGGCTGTTACGAAACTTAATCACTCCAGCCAAACCGATGGACAAGAATTTTAAGGAGATTGTTGATACCCTACAAGAGCACTTAAACCCAACACCGCTGCTGATAGCGGAACGATTCAAATTCTTCAGGAGGAATCAGCACAAGAATGAAAGTAACGCTGATTACCTCTCCGAATTAAGAAAGCTGTCTAAGCACTGCCAATTCGGGGGAGGACTGGCAGATTCTCTACGAGACAAATTCGTCTGCGGTCTCCTAAGTGAAGGAACACAGAAAAGGCTACTTTCTGAGAAAGATTTGACACTGGACAAGGCTTTCAGTGTGGCTGTATCATACGAAGCAGCAGCAAGAGGAGCTGCAGAGATACAGCAAAAGCCACAGGACTTCGGCACCCATGAAATGACACGGGGTTTCGAGAGATGTTATCGCTGCGGCAGATCCACCCATGACCAGAGGGACTGCTGGTTCAAGGAAAAAGCATGTAGGCAATGCGGAAAGATGGGACACATTGCACGTGTATGCCGATCTGGAAACAAAAAATCCACTGACAGAAAAAAAATCAATAAGGAAAAGTACAGAAAGGTACAAATGATGACGGACAGGAGCTCCGAAGACCAGAAGAGCGATAGCGACTCCAGAAACAAGAGACTAAGCTGTCTCAAATTACATAATGTAATTGCCAAAGAAGATTACCAGACCATTTGGGTTACCCTCACGATAGCGAGGTACTCAATTAAAATGGAGCTAGATACAGGATCAGCTCTGACCATCATAAGTCGACGGGATTACGAGCGGCTATTTCCGCATATACCTTTGAAAGACACATCCATTATCTTGAAGACATATACGGGGCAGAAAGTATACCCCAGAGGGAAAATAAAGGTGCCTGTTGTATACAACGGCAAGGAAATACAGAAGTTGTATTTATACGTTCTGCAAGATGGTAGTCCACCATTGTTGGGACGTGAATGGATCAGGAAGATACGTTTAGACTGGCACTCCATTCAGGCACTGACGGTGAACAGTAAGAAAAAAAATGATGATGACGTCATACCTGAAAGATTAAAAGACATCTTGGCTAACGCCAAAGAAGTGTTTCAACAGGAACTAGGAACCTTGAAAGGCGTCACCGCCTCAATAAAAGTGGAACATGCGGCAATTCCCAAGTTTTTTAAGGCAAGGCCGGTGCCATACGCAATTCGTCCAGCAGTCGAGGCAGAGCTGGAGAATTTGGAAAAAGCAGGCGTGTTAACCAAGGTAGATTGGAGCGAGTGGGCAACACCCATCGTCCCGGTCATGAAGAAAACGTTGAATAATGATAAATCTGAAGAACAGAGAAAAATTTGCATCTGTGGGGACTTCAAGGTGACTGTAAACCCGGTCCTTCACACAATAAAGTATCCTCTTCCAAGGATAGAAGATATTTTCGCCTCACTATCCGGAGGGAAACGTTTCACCAAAATTGACTTGGCACAGGCATATCTACAGATGAAGGTTGAGGAGGCCTCTAAAAAGTATCTCACGATAAACACACACAAAGGTCTGTACCAGTACAATCGGCTGGTTTTCGGAGTAGCATCAGCTCCAGCTATCTGGCAAAGAGCTATGGAGCAAGTCCTGCAAGGGATTCCGGGGACTCAATGCTACCTAGACGACATCCTTATAACAGGAGAAAACGACAACGAGCACCTTGCCAATTTGGAGCAGGTGCTCACTAGGCTGAGAGAACGGGGCCTACGAGCAAATCAGCCCAAGTGCGAATTTTTCCAGAAACAAATATCATATTGTGGCCATATAATTAACGAAGAAGGGTTGCATAAGTCACCTGAAAAAATTGAAGCGGTCAAAAAAGCCCCAGCACCTGAAAATGTTTCACAATTAAGGTCGTTCCTGGGATTGATAAATTACTATCACAAATTTTTACCGAACTTGTCAACTGTTCTGCACCCTCTTAACGCACAGCTACAAACGGGAGTAATTTGGAAATGGAGCGAAGACTGTAAACGTGCCTTCCATAAATGCAAAGGCTTGATCACGTCCAAGGAAGTGTTGGCTCATTACAACCCATCACTGCCAATCAGACTGGCGTGCAATGCATCCCCTTACGGCGTAGGAGCGGTATTATCGCATAGATTCCCTGATGGCTCGGAGCGGCCGATAGCTTTTGCGTCACGCTCATTGAACTCAGCTGAGCGTAACTACGCCCAGATCGATAGGGAAGCACTCAGCCTGGTGTGGGGAGTGAAGAAATTCAACCATTACCTACACGGACAAAAATTTACCTTGTTGACTGACCATCAACCCCTCGTCTCCATATTCAACCCTAAAAAGGGTGTTCCCATTATGACAGCGCAAAGGCTACAGAGGTGGTCCCTTTTCCTAGGGGCACACCAATATGACATAGAATACAAAGGATCAAAACAGCATGGGAATGCTGACGGTTTATCACGCCTACCGTTGCCAACGGTAGAAGAGGCACGTACAGTGGACCCAGTGGAGATGTTCCACTCAACCATAGTGGAATGTCTACCAGTAACAAATTCTACTATTGAAAAGGAAACGAGAAATGACCTGACTCCCTCACGAGTCTACGATTTAACGGTGAAGGGATGGCCAGCACATGGCGAACCATTGTTGCCAGCATTCTCGCAAAGAAGAGAACAGCTGTCAGTGTGCCGAGGAACCTTGATGTGTGGATCCAGAGTGGTGATTCCACCCAAACTCCAGGATAAAGTGCGAAAGGAGCTTCACGAGGGGCATCTGGGTGGAGTGAAAATGAAGAACCTAGCCAGAGCGTTTGTGTGGTGGCCAGGTATCGATGGAGACATCGAAGAAATGACCAAGAGCTGTCTAGGATGCCAGAAGGTCCAAAACGCCCCACCACAAGCCCCTCTACATCCATGGGAGTGGCCCTCATCTCCATGGCAAAGGGTACATATCGACTTTGCTGGTCCATTTATGGACTCAATGTTCTTAATCGCGGTTGATGCACACTCCAAGTGGCCGGAGGTAATAAAGATGTCCTCCACCACCACGGAAAAAACCATCACAGTATTAAGGACCATATTTGCCAGGAATGGGCTGCCTGAACAGATCTGTTCTGATAATGGACCGCAATTTGTGTCCGAAGAATTCAGGAAGTTCTTAAAAAACAATGGGGTCAAGCACTACACATCCGCCCCATACCATCCCGCCACCAATGGATTAGCTGAAAGGTTTGTCCAGACCTTCAAGAAGGCCATAAAGGCCATGGGTAATGAAGACATGAATCTACAACATAAGGTAGATAACTTCTTGTTTGCATACAGGAATGCAACACATGTGGTTACAAACCAAACTCCCGCCATGATGTTTTTCAATAGAAGACTAAGATGCCGGCTGGATTTGATCAAGCCAAACATCAGAAGGGACGTAGAGAACCGGCAATTTCAAGGCATGAATGAAAGGCCAACTAGAACCTTCCAGATAGGTCAACAAGTTTTGGCCCGGGACTACCGTACCGAGAAATGGCAGCCTGGAACTATTTGCACACGACTAGGACCGCTGGTGTATACCGTGGACATTGGTGAAAGCATAATAAGGTGCCATGCTGACCAGATCATAGAGTCATCCGAAAAGGGACAACCTACACCACAACTCTATACGCCTAATGATGAAGCAGAGATACCCATAGTGTCTACCTCCGATCCGGTGACACTGGAACCAGATGAACCCAACACTGGCATTCAAGCCGAATCGACCTTGCCAAAAGAACCTACTACACCACCGAAAACTACTGCCCCACCGAGGCGTTATCCGGACCGAGTCAGGAAGCCTCCAGAGAGACTGACTTATAATTGATTAACGGCAGCAAATGTGTAGATTATTGTTCTTGTAAACATGTTAATTAATGATTACTTAAAATGTTATGTACTAATTATCTAAAAGGGGAGGAATTGTAGTGTATGTACCTTTAAGAGCCCCTGTGTACTGTAATACCGGTAGTGACCACTCGGGTATATAAGCCTGTATAGTGTCTTGTATCTTTTAGTTCACCTCCAGACTTTGTTCAGTAAACACCTGTTAAACCAACTCCTGCATTCCGTGTCTCCATTAACACATGGATACAACACTAGCCAATATTTATCCCTCAACTAACATCACTAAAACATGATCTGTCATTATCTCATTACTGTTTGTGGGAGCTTGCTGTGCACAAATTGACTGCCACGTTTCCTACATTACAACAGTGACTACACGTCAAAAGTACTTCATTGGCTGTAAAGCGCTTTGGGACATCTTGAGGTTGTGAAAGGTGCTGTATAAATGTTCTATATTTTCTTTCTTTATTCCTTCATTTGTATAGTGGAAGATTGTGGCAAGGATATTCCCTCATTTGTTGCTGAGAAATTGTGAATTATTCTGGTTGTGTATTGCTGTTCTTCATTGCTAAATCTGATGGTTAAATTTCTTTAACCTTGTCTATATGGTTGTCGCAGTGACATACTCCTCACCCTCTCCTTCCCCTCTCCTCACTCCAGGTTCCCCCAGTTCTTCTCAAATTGTCCCCAGTCCCAGTTCATGCTGGCACTCATCTCACATTTTCCCTCAATTTCAGTTCAGCTGGCAATCTCTGTCATACCCCCAGTTCATGCTGGCATTCTTCTTCCGGCCAGCTAGTGCATCCCGCCGGACTCAGACGGTAGACTGACTGCCAGCATGCATATGAAGCCTTGGAGTTAAAATCTCCCGGGCCTCATGCGTTGGGGGCTGGACGGTTTGCCTGATTTCAGTGAGACAAATACATCAGCACGTCCTGGCAATCCAATGAAGCCTTTCCTACTCGGAAGATCCTGAACTATAATTATGGATAAAAGATTCAGAAGTCTGAGTCAGGCCACCTTGACGAGGATACGGAGTCCCTCCCACCAGTGCTCAAATACCACTTATGGGATGTCAACCAAAGAAGTTAGCTCTGGAAAGTTCTATCGATTGGACCTTTTCATGTTGCTAACAAGGAAGGAGAGTTAAGATACTAAGGAAAGTAAGTTGCAAACGGAACAAACTAGGGGTAAATGCCTACAAAGCAACAGTAGGAGGGGGTGCATCCTAGGTTGCTGAGGGAATTAAAGGTAGAAATTGCGACGGTGCTGGCCATAATCTTCCAATCCTCCTTAGATACAGGGGTGGTGCCAGAGGACTGGAGGACTGCAAATGTTACACCCTTGTTCAAAGAAGGGGAGGAGGATAAACCTGACAATTACAGGCCAGTCAGTTTAACATCAGTGGTGGGGAAGCTTTTAGAAACAATAATCCAGGAGAAAATTAACAACAACTTGGACAAGCATGGACTTAAAGGAGAGCCAGCACAGATTTGTTAAGGGCAACTTGATTGAGTTTTTTGATGAGGTAACAGAGAGGGTGAATGAGGGCAGTGCAGTTGATGTGTATATGGACTTTCAAAAGACATTTGATAAAGTACCACATACTAGGCTTGTTAGCAAAATTGAAGCCCATGGGAATAAAAAGGATACAAAATCAGCTAAGGGATAGAAAACAGAGAGTTGTGATGAATGGCTGTTTTTCAGACTGGAGGGAGGTATACAGTGGAGTTTCCCAAAGTTCAGTACTAGGATCACTGCTGTTTTTGATATAGATTAATGAATTGGACTTGGGGGTACAAGGCACAATTTCAAAATTTGCAGATGATCAAAACTTGGAAGTGTAGTAAACAGTGAGGAAGATAGTAATAGACTTCAAGAAAACACAGACAGGCTGGTGGAATGGGTGGACACATGGCAGATGAAATTCAACGCAGAGAAGTGTGAGGTGATACATTTTGGTAGGAAGAATGAGGAGAGATAATACACACTAAATGGTACAATTTTAAAGGGGTGCAAATACAAAGAGACCTGGAGGTGTTTGTGCACAAATCTCTGCAGGTGGCAGGACAGGTTAACAAAGCAGTTAATAAAGCACATGGGATCCTGGGCTTTATAAATGGAGGCACAGAGTACAAAAGCCAGGAAGTTATGCTAAACTTATATAAAACACTAGTTCAGCCCCAGTTGGAGTATTGTGTCCAATTCTGGACACCACACTTTCGGAAGGATGTGAAGGATTTGGAGAGGGTACGGAAGAGATTTACTAGAATGGTTCCAGGGATGAGGGATTACAGTTGCGTGAATAGACTGGAGAAGCTGGGGTTCTCCTTGGAGCCGAGAAGGCTAAGAGGAGATTCTTGGAGGTCATTCATCTCAATCACATGACATCACTGCAGGAGTTCCTCAGGGCAGTGTCCTAGGCCCAACCATCTTCAGCTGTTTCATCAATGACCTTCCCTCCATCATAAGGTCAGAAGTGGGGATGTTCGCTGATGATTGCGCACTGTTCAGCACCATTCGAGACTCGTCAGATACTGACGCAGTCCGTGTCCATATGCAGCAAGACCTGGACAACATTCAGACTTGGGCTGACAAGTGGCAAGTAACATTCGCACCACACAAGTGCCAGGCAATGACCATCTCCAACAAGCGAGACTCTAACCATCTCCCCTTGACATTCAATGGCATTACCATCGCTGAATCCCCCACTATCAACATCCTGGGGGTTACCATTGATCAGAAACTGAACTGGACCAGCCAGATAAATACTGTGGCTACAAGAGCAGGCCAGAGGCTGGGAATTCTGCGGAGAGTGTCTCTCCTCCTGACTCCCTGATGCGCCATCAATTACTCAAAAGACTGAGGTTAAGCGAGTAACAACCAGGCTTTTATTAACTAAAGAATGAAGGTCTAGTCTCGAGTGGTCGACCCGTCCAGAATACTAAGGGACTGGGAGGTAGTCACTTATATACCTGGAATAGTGGGAGGAGTCAGCCGAGGCATGTCCAGACCTGTACCTAGTGGAATACACATACACATACAGACAGGTATAACAGTGGTTTACTACATTCACCCCTTGTTTAAAAATGAGTCCGGCGGGGTGAAGTGTATTTAAAAGTTCGTGTATTGGAGTCTCTCCGGAGGTCTTGTCTGCCGCTGTGATCGACGTGGCGACGGCAGGGGTGGTGGAGCTTCCGGCGTCGCATCCCGTGTAGGCTGGGGCACTGGAGTGTAGTCCTCGTGGGTGACGGTCCAAGGCGAGCCGGCTGCTGGGGTTAGATATCGGGTCGTGGGGGGGGTGGTAATGGGTAGTGGGTTACAGCGGTCCCTGAGGGTGTCGTGGGGGGGGGGGTGGTAATGGGTAGTGGGTTACAGCGGTCCCCGAGGGTGCGAGGTCTCGTATGGAGACTGTGTCCTCCCGCCCGTCCGGGTACGCAATGTAAGCGTACTGGGGGTTGGCGTGGAGGAGGTCGACCCTCTCGACCAGGGGGTCCATTTTATTGGTCCTCACGTGTCTTCTCAGTAGTACCGGCCCTGGGGACGTCAGCCATGGCGGTAACGCTGTCCCCGATGTGGACTTCCTTGGGAAGACAAACATTTTCTCGTGAGGGGTGGCATTGGTGGCAGTGCAGAGCAGTGACCGAATCGAGTGGAGCGCATCGGGTAGCACCTCCTGCCAGCGGGAGGTCGGGAGGCCCCTAGACTTTAAGGCTAGTAGGGCGGCCTTCCAAACTGTTGCATTCTCTCTTTCCACCTGTCCGTTCCCCCGGGGGTTGTAACTGGTGGTCCTGCTTGTGGCTATACCCCTAGCGAGCAGGTACTGGCGGAGTTCGTCGCTCATAAACGATGAGCCCCGGTCGCTATGGATATAGCTGGGGAAACCGAACAGGGTGAAGAGGCTGTTCAGACATTTAATGACCGTGGCACTGGTCATGTCCGGGCAGGGGATAGCGAACGGGAAACGGGAGTACTCGTCAATGATGTTGAGGAAGTACACATTGCGGTCAGAGGAGGGGAGAGGCCCTTTAAAATCGACGCTCAGGTGTTCGAAAGGGCGAGTGGCTTTTATCAGGTGGGCTCTGTCTGGTCTATAAAAGTGCGGTTTGCACTCAGCGCAGACTTGGCAGTTCTTGGTCATGGTCCTGACCTCCTCAATGGAGTAAGGCAGGTTGCGGGCCTTGATGAAGTGGAAGAACCTGGTGACCCCCGGGTGGCAGAGGTCATTGTGGAGGGCCCTCAGCCTATCGATCTGCACGCTGACACAGGTGCCATGCAACAGGGCATCTGGGGGTTCATTGAGCTTCCCAGGCCGGTACAAGATCTCGTAATTGTAGGTGGAAAGTTCGGTTCTCCACCTCAAGATCTTGTCATTTTTGATTTTGCCCCTCTGCTTGTTGTTGAACATAAAAGCAACTGAACGCTGGTCAGTGAGCAGGGTAAATCGTTTTCCGGCCAGGTAGTGCCTCCAATGACTCACAGCCTCCACAATAGCCTGGGCCTCCTTCTCGACCGCGGAGTGTCTGGTCTCCGGGCCCTGGAGGGTTCGTGAAAAGAATGCCACAGGTCTCCCCGCCTGATTAAGGGTGGCGGCCAGAGCGAAGTCGGACGCATCGCTTTCCACCTGGAAGGGGATGGATTCGTCCACTGCGTGCATGGTGGCTTTGGCAATGTCCTCCTTGATACGGTGGAAGGCCGAGCGGGCCTTTGCCATCAGGGGAAAAGAGGTGGATTTGATCAGCGGACGGGCTTTGTCTGCATAGTAGGGGACCCACTGGGCGTAGTAAGAAAAAAACCCTAGGCACCTCTTCAGAGCTTTTAGGCAGTGGGGCAGTGGGAGTTCCATAAGGGGACGCATCCGGTCCGGGTCGGGACCGATGACCCCGTGTTCCACAACACAGCCAAGGATGGCGAGGCGGTCTGTGCGGAATATGCACTTCTCCTTGTTATATGTCAGGTTCAGGAGTTGGGCGGTGCGGAGGAATTTCTCAAGGTTTGCGTCATGGTCCTGCAAGTCATGGCCGCAGATGGTCACATTGTCTAGGTAAGGGAAAGTGGCCTGCAGCGCGTTTTGATCGACCATCCGGTCCATCTCCCTTTGGAAGACGGAGACCCCATTGGTAACGCCAAAGGGAACCCTAAGGAAGTGATAGAGGCGGCCGTTTGCCTCAAAAGCAGTATACTGGTGGTCTTCGGGGCGGATGGGGAGCTGGTGGTACGCTGATTTCAGGTCAATGGTCGAAAAGACGCGGTACTGCGCGATCTGGTTGACCATGTCAGCTATGCGGGGGAGTGGGTAGGCGTCCAGCAGGGTGTAGCGGTTTATTGTTTGGCTGTAGTCGATGACCAGGCGTTGTTTCTTGCCGGTCTTAACGACCACAACCTGGGCTCGCCAGGGGCTGGAGCTGCCCTCAATAATCCCCTCCTTCAGGAGCCGCTCCACTTCGGTTTTGATGAAAACCCTGTCCCCGGCACTTTATCGCCTGCTGTTTGTGGCTATGGGCTTACAGTCGGGGGTGAGGTTAGCAAACAGTGCGGGGGGTGGGACTCTGAGTGTGGAGAGGTTGCATCTGGTGCGCGGCGGGCAATTTGGAGGCTGCTGGCTGCGGACTGTGAGTGGGGGGAGGGGGCCACCGTACGCCATCGTAACGCTTTTGAGGTGGCACTGGAAATCCAACCCCAGTAGAACGGCAGCGCAAAGTTGGGGCAGGACCAGGAGTTTAAAATTATTGAACACAGTCCCTTCTACTACTAGTGTCACCACGCAGTAGCCGCCAATGTCCGCTGACTGGGACTCGGCGGCCATAGAAATCCGCTGGTGCGCAGGCAGGACTGGGAGAGAGCAACGCCGCACCGTGTCGGGGTGGATGAAGCTCTCTGTGCTCCCGGAGTCAAAAAGGCAGTTTATTGCATGGCCGTTTACCTTAACGTCCATTTTGGACCGAGCTAGTTGGTGCGGTCTCGTTTGGTCCAGCGTAACAGAGGCCAGCGTAGGGGTCGGTGTGTCACTGCGGGTATCAGATGGGGGGGGGGGTTGGCGGCCTGCTGCGTCCCGGCTGGTGTCCAAGATGGCGGCGTCCATGATTCCCATGTGGCTGGAGTCGTCCAAGATGGCTGCTGCTGCGGTGGTTCGCACATGGCTGGGGAGGCCCAAGATGGCGGCCCGCACGGCCCACACGCGGCGCTGTTGGGGGCCCAAGATGGCGGCTCGCACGGCCCACACGCGGCACTGCTGGCGTTCGGGGTGGCTTTGGCCTTGCAGACGCTAGCGTAGTGTCCCTTTTTCCCGCAGCCCAAGCAGGTCGCATTCTTCGCCGGGCAGCGCGCTCTGGGGTGTTTGGCCTGGCCACAGAAGTAGCATTTCTGGCCTTGGGATACTGCTGTCTGGCTTTGGGACACTGCTGCGGTGGTTGGGCCGTTGTTGGGCTGTGGCTGGGGTGGCACGGTGCTATGGGGCTGTCCTACCGTGTCCCAGGTTGTCGTTCCCCGCGGCGTCCACGGTGCAGAGGAGTAGGCATCCATGCCCCGGTAGGCTGCGTCCAGCGTTAGTGCGATTTCGGAGGCTTTGTCGAGGGTGAGGTCACTCTGCTCCAGCAGTCGCTGTCGGGTGTAGTTGGACCTGTGGCCCACTACGAAGGCATCCCGGATCAGTTCCTCCGTGTACTTAGTGGGCGTTACCGCCTTACACCCACAGGCCCGGCCAAGCACGGACAGTGCTTGGAGGTATTCCTCAGTCGATTCCCCAGGTTGTTGCTTGCGACTCCCCAGGAGGTGCCTGGCGTAAACTTCGTTCACAGGGCGCGTGTACTGGGCCTTGAGGAGCTGGAGGGCGGCTGTGTACGAGGTCGCGTCGCGGATGACTGAGTACACTCGGTGGTTCACCTTGGAGATCAGGACAGACAGTTTGTTCGCATCCGTTACGACCGCAGTGGAGGCAGTCAGGAATGCCTCGAAGCACATGAGCCAGTGAGCAAACTTGGTGGAAGCGTCCGCTTCCCGACTGTCCAGGTCCAGGCATGCTGGTGTGAGGATCTTCTCCATTATAAAAAATTTAGTTAATAAAATTGATGCGCCATCAATTACTCAAAAGACTGAGGTTAAGCGAGTAACAACCAGGCTTTTATTAACTAAAGAATGAAGGTCTAGTCTCGAGTGGTCGACCCATCCAGAATACTAAGGGACTGGGAGGTAGTCACTTATATACCTGGAATAGTGGGAGGAGTCAGCCGAGGCATGTCCCGACCTGTACCTAGTGGAATACACATACACATACAGACAGGTATAACAGTGGTTTACCACACTCCCCAAAGCCTTTCCACCATCTACAAGGCACAAATCAGGAGTGTGATGGAATACTCTCCACTTGCCTGGATGAGTGCAGCTCCAACAACACTCAAGAAGCTCGACACCATTCCGGATAAAGCAGCCCGCTTGATTGGCACTCCATCCACCACCTTCAACATTCACTCCCTCCACCACCGGCGCACTGTGGCTGCAGTGTGTACCATCTACAAGATGCACTGCAGCAACTCGCCAAAGCTCCTTCAACAGCACCTTCCAAACCCGCGACCTCTACCACTTAGAAGGACAAGGGCAGCAGACGCATGGGAACATCACCACCTACAAGTTCCCCTCCAAGCCACACACCATCCTGACTTGGACCTGTATCGCCGTTCCTTCACTGTCGCTGGGCCAAAATCCTGGAACTCCCTTCCTAACAGCATTGTGGGTGTACCTACACCATATGGACTGCAGCGGTTCAAGAAGGCGGCTCACCACCATCTTCTCAAGGGCAATTAGGGATGGGCACTAAATGCAGGCCTAGCCAGCGACGCCCACATCCCATCAATGAATAAAAAAAAATAGAGGTGTTTACAATCGTGAAGGGTTTAGATAGAGTAAATAAAGAGAAACTGTTTCCACTGGCTGAAGGGACGATAACCAGAGGGCACAAATTTAAGGTGATTGGCCAAAGAACCAGAGGCGAGATGAGGGGAAACTTTTTTAGGCAACGAGTGGTTAGGATTTGGAATGCACTGCCTGATAGAGTGGTGGATACAGATTCAATAGTAGACTTCAAAGGGAGTTGGATAAATATTTGAAGGAGAAAGAAGTGCAGGGATATGGGAAGAGGCAGGGAGTGGGACTAACTGGATTGCTCTTCAAAAGAACTGGCACAGACTCGATGGGTCGAATGGCCTCCTTCTGTGCTGTAGTATTCTATGATTCTCTAATTTTATGATTCTAGTCTACACTAACCTGCTCCACCTGGCAACCTCACCATTTATTGGTGAACTTCACCATCAGTGATGAGCCAGCCTGAGTGGCAGCCAACCTGGGATCTTGAACACGCAACCAGATGTTCGCAAGTGTACCCATCAGCCAAACTTGGGACTCGAACAAAGCCTTCATGTTTGTTCGAAAAATGGGTGCATTCAGTGCTAGACTGAGCTAAAATTTGAAAAGAATCATTTTTCTGAGCTAGCCCTCACAAGGCTCAGTTGATGATGTGCAGTTATTAATGATGAGATATGCATGTAAGTACTCAGCACAAGGTTATATCATCACTTGTGAATAGAAATACCTGCACAGTCTTGCCAAAGAAATGTCAACATGTATTCAGCTAACTTTATTAACCTGCATCAGTGCAAGATTTCTTAAAGGGACAGGACCCTACAATTTTCTTGCTGTTTAGCTCAATTGTTTACACTAAATAACTAGCTCAGCACAAAAACCCATGATGAAGGCTTACATAACAAAGTTCACTGCACTTAATTGTACATAAAATTGAAACAAACTTAGAACTGAAAAAAGGCCACCCCCGGTAGCTCAGTGAGGAAATGTACAGGCTGCGGTGGTTCGGAGCATCGTTAACCAAACTGTTCTCTGATCTGCAGTTAGTTGAATTCAATATTGGCATCAATTGGGGTTGCGGCAGAAGGTAGCCTATTTGGGCTCAGTAATCCTGGACTGGGGAAGTATCGGAGGAAACATGTCCTGCTCTTGATTCCACCAGTGAACATCCCTGTTTTTTCCTTCTTCGCACCTAATACCCCACTCTCCACTCCATCATTGGAAACGCATATGTGATTGAGCTTAACTATGAAGGGTCAATGAATCTACCAACATCCACCATGCAAGAAAGAATGAGAAAGAATTTACATTTAAATAGCACCTTTCTTGACCTCCGGATGTCACAATAGGTTTTACAGCCTATGAAGCACTTTTGAAGTGTAGTCACTGTTGTAATGTAGGAAACATGGCAGCCAATTTCCACACAGCAAGGTCCCACTAACAGCAATGAGATAATGACCAGATAATCTGTTATTTTTTGGTGATGTTGGTTGAGGGATAAATATTGGCCAGGACACCAGGGAGAACTCCCCTGCTCTTCTTTAAAAAGTGTCACGGGATCTTTTACGTTCATCTGAGAAGACTGACGGGGCCTCGGTTTAACGTTTCATCGGAAAGACGGCACCTCCAACAGTGCAGCACTCCCTCAGTACTATCCTGGAGTGTCAACCTGGATTATGTGTTCAAAAAGTCCCTGGAGTGGGGCTTGAAGCCTAAACCTCCTGACTCAGAGGCGAGAGTGCTACCCACTGAGCCAAGGCCAACACCTGCAGGGGTGCGGGCCCTCAAATGAAAGATAACCATGCAAGTGAGGTACCAGACTGCTGATACCTATGCTGAACCATATCATAGAAATATAGAAACAGAGAAGATAGGAGCAGGAATAGGCCATTCAGCCCCTCGAGCCTGTTCCGCCATTTAATGAGATCATGGCTGATCATCCAAATTCAGTACCCTGTCCCTGCTTTCTCCCCATATCCCTTGATCCCTTTAGCCTTAAGAAATATATCTAACTCCTTCTTGAATATATTTAATGAATTGGCCTCAACTGCCTTGTGTGGTAGAGAATTCCACAGGTTCACCACTCTCTGGGTGAAGAAATTCCTCCTCATCTCTGTCCTAAATGGCTTACCCCTTATCCTTAGACTGTGACCCCTGGTTCTGGACTCCCCCGCCATCAGGAACATCCTTCCTGCATCTAGTCTGTCTAGTCCTGTTAGAATTTTATAAGTTTCAATGAGATCCCCTCTCATTCTTCTAAACTCTAGCGAATATAAGCCTAATTGACCCAATCTCTCCTCATACGTCATTCCTGCCATCCCAGGTATCAGTCTGGTGAATCTTCGCTGCACTCTCTCCATGGCAAGAACGTCCTTCCTCAGATAAGGTGACCAAAACTGCACACAATACTCAAGGTGTGGTCTCACCAAGGCCCTGTACAACTGCAGCAAGACGTCCTTGCTCCTGTACTCGAATCCTCTCGCTACGAAGGCCAACATACCATTTGCCTTCTTAACCGCCTGCTGCACCTGCATGCTTACCTTCAGTGACGGGTGCACAAGGACACCCAGGTCTCGTTGCACTTCCCCTTTTCCCAGTCTATTGCCATTCAGATAATAATCTGTCTTCCTGTTTTTGCCACCGAAGTGGATAACCTCGCATTTATCCACATTATACTGCATTTGCCATGCATCTGCCCAATCACCCAACCTGTCCAAATCATACTGGAGTTTCTCTGCATCCTCCTCACAGCACACACGCCCACCCAGCTTTGTGTCATCTGCAAACTTGGAGATATTACATCTAGTTCCCCCGTCTAGATTATTTATATATATTGTGAATAGCTGGGGTCCTAGCACCGATCCCTGTAGTACCCCACTAGTCACTGCCTGCCACTTGGAAAAAGACCTGTTTATTCCAAATCTTTGCTTCCTGTCTGCCAACCAGTTCTCTATCCAAGACAGTACCAATATCAATCGGATGAGAGGCGAGGTAAGGGGAAAAATTGCAGAGGAACCTGAAGGAGAAAAAAAATTGTATTAAGCCCCAAGACCGACAACCGGGACACGCCATAGAATTGTGTAAACTTCACTGGCTAGGCCCTAGATCGTTGCTGCTTAGTTATGGAAAGTGTCAAGTGGAAAACTGGAGTGTGATGACCTTCTTACTGAAAGATTAAGACTGCGTCATAAGCACTGGAAGATTACAGGAATTTTGCAATAAACCCTGCAAGTAAGTTTAGTTGTATTTTCAATTAGGAACTCCTTTCTTTAAAGTCCGATCTTTAGTATTTGCAAACCAAAACGGAAGAGGATGGATAGCCTTCAGCTTTAGAGGTCAATGTGTATTCTGTTACGCAACTCAATACATTGATCTTATTGAACACCTTGTAACAGCAGAGTAACCTTCCCACTCTCTCGCATTAAGCTGTTGAAAGGCTTCTGTTGGCTTGTTTAGGCATTGCCACATTACAGAGCACCTTGAGCAATAATTGGCTTTGTTCAGACCTTGTTCAGTTAGCTTCTAAACACACTATAGGCACAAGGGAAACAAAGGGCCTTTGTCAAAAGTTACAAACCGTAACAAGTCCTGTCACCTGCACATTTTTCAATGAGTTTTATTTTGGAACGGAATCCTCATTCCTTCACTGTTCCAAAACAATAATGCTGGCAGCAGAAACTAGGGATCAGCGTTTGACTAAATTGAAACCTTGGGGCCATCAAGGGTCCAGATTGAATCCTTCAAATATATTTTACTCTTGGCAGCAGTAACTCTTTCTGAAGGTATAATACACCACCTTTCACTTTAAACAGAGACTCACTTCATGAAAACTGTACAGTGTATGGGGAGAGATGAGAATACATCATGTTCAGCTCAATGACATCACAAGCAAGTGTTGCATTTTTATGAGATGCACATCACCGCATCAAACAAATCAAACATGGGGATAATGCCCTTTAAAGGTCTTACATTATCTTTGAATTACCAGAGGGACACAGAACAGTGGCATATACTGATCAAAGCTCAACATCAGAGCCGCACTAACTAAAAATTGTTCAAGGAGTTCTCTAAACAGGAAGGTGGCTCTGCATAGTAGTCAGTACAGAACAGTGACACTTCTACAGATCAAAACGTACAGTAACCAGCCTGAGGTGAAAAAAACCCTGTTATTATCAGAAACAACCACTCTGAATAAAATAAACAGGGTTTTCCTCAGAATGAGGGCCCAATAAATCAGTAGGTTTTTATATTTTATATTTATTCAAGTTGAAGGACTTCATTGCTGGGAAAAGGAACAATTTGTCACCTGCGGGCACCTGATGTCTGCATCAAGCACTCCAGATGTGCCATGGCACAGGTGAGATGTTGAGTAAACATCTCTCAACTGTGCACTAACAATGTGCCTTGATCTCTTTCTGGGAAAAACACCCTTTGTGCATTAAAGCAACATTTATTTTCCTTACATCAACCACCCCCATGGCATTTTTTGTATTCAGTGGCAATTTAATACAAATATAACATCAAGCTATGGGTACTTTAATGCAACAGGCTCACACCCACTTGGAACCAGACTGAAATACCTATTTTACAACCATAGGAGATATAGTAATCCGGGATGTTATGATTAAGGTTATCCACCAGGTGGTGCTGTAGCCAATGCTACTACTAAGGTCAGAGGTTTGCTTCCTGTCAAGGTCAGAGGTTTGCTTCCTGGATAGGTCAGCACAAGATGGAATGCCAGGATGCTGATGCAGGCTGTCTGTAAACGTGTTTCCCAGTTGTTAATAAAGTACTCATGTTAATTCTACGATATCACCTCTTTGAGTCCTTGTTCCACTTAATGGATTTATCACAGGAGAATAAAGGATTTGACCAAGTTAATCTGGGCTCAATTTGAAATCATATCCCATCAATGAAAAGCAATTGTTCCAGCTCACTGCAGCACAGTCCCCTATATGAATAGACCTTCATATGGTTGGAATACTGCAACAATGACTGCCAAAGGAGCAACTGAAACGGCCAAGATAGTCCCTCTGCAAATTATGGTTTGAATATCTAAGACTGGCCATTAGCAATGGTCTCCTGTGCCAGAAAATGCATATTCCTCACACTTTAGAACTCACCCATGATCACCCATTATGTCAGCGAATGCAGAATCAATGCAATGAGGCAAATATGTTGCTGCATTTAGTATTGATCGTTTCCTCTGGAATCTCTGGATTCAGTATCTTTGTAAAAACTGCCTATTTTCTTAGAAGCACTTAATACAGAAACATTAAGGTGGCTGGATTTTTCAATCCAGCCTATATGTTAACTAATGTGCGTTCGTGTTTTCTGCTATTCCAACACTGTGCTGACATATAAGTAAAATACATCTATTGTGTCCCTTTGATTAGGAATCATACAAAGACTAGAGTTTGATGGTACAAAACTATCAACTTTCATTTCAGTATTTCATTCAAATATAATTTTTCCAGGTAGATTTTTTTCCACTGAAGGGTAGTGTTGTGTATGTACCTTTAAGGGAATAACTGGTCTCAGACTGCAGTACCGGCAGGACAACCCCTGTATAAAAGACCCTAGCAGGCTTCTGTAGTTTCAGTTTCCAGGTTGTCTCCATTCAGTAAAGACTTGTTATAATCAACTCCTGCAGCCCGTGTCTCAATTATACACGGACATAATACTGGCGACGAGTAAGAAACGAACTTACCTGCAACTCGGCAGCACCTCAGACGACGTTATTGAAGGTCGGAGCCAGAAGAAAGAAAAAAAAAATAATCCAAAGAAACTCAAGAAACAGGCGTCGACCGTGGGCAACCGCCCTCCAAATCATCGAATTGAAAAGTGCAGGAGAGACTGTCGAGAGCCAGGCTTGGTTCTCCAGTCTGTGGTTTCCCAGCTAATCGGGCTGGTGGCAGGTAGTGCACTGATCCTTCCTGGGCTGCGGCGGGCTAGAGCTCGATCGGGTGGCTCTGCAACGGGGCCGGGCAGCGAGTCGGGAAGCAAAGAGAGAGAGAGAGGATGGAGCACACAGGGCGCGGCCGGTGCTTCGAAGCCGGGCAGCGTTCGGACCTAAGAAGAGGGAGGGAAGTGTCCCAGAGGGTCCGCTCCACGACGGGAACAGTTCTTCAATTAACGGAGCAAATATTGAAGCGCGATAGAAAAATAAAAATACCGCGGAGAGCGGCGTTGGCAGCAGCGATCGGGGAGGCGCGAAGACCATAGGGCGTCGCCATTACAGGATAGTAAAATAAATATAATCGCCAGCAACAGCGTTGGCAGCAGCGGCAGCAGCGGGAAAGCGCGGGAGGCGCCATCTTATCTCGGCAGGGATAAAGGAAAAGCGCGGGAGGCGCCATTTTAGGTTTTCAAGATGCCAAAGACTGGCGATATCACTGCCTTTGATAATGCAATAGAAGACTGGACCACGTATGTGGAAAGAGTCGAGGTATATTGCGAGGCAAACGAAATAGCCGAGGGGAAAAAGGCATCGGTATTGCTAAATTTAATGGGCGCAAGAACGTACGGCCTATTGCGGGACCTGATTACTCCAGCCAAACCGAAGGCGAAGACTTTTAACGAAATTGTTGCTATCCTACAGGAACACCTAAATCCTACACCGCTGCTGATAGCAGAAAGATTTAAATTCCACAGGAGAAATCAGCATAAAAATGAGAGCAATGCTGATTACCTTACGGAACTACGCAAGCTATCAAAGCACTGCCAGTTCGGAGCAGGACTGGCAGATACCTTACGGGACAAATTTGTCTGTGGACTCCTGAGTGAAGGAACCCAGAAGAGGTTACTCTCAGAGAAAGAGCTGACGCTAGATAAGGCTTTCAGCGTGGCAGTATCGTACGAAGCAGCAGCAAGGGGAGCTGCGGAAATACAACAAAAGCCACAGGAATACGGCACCCACAAAATGACACGGGGATTTGCAAAATGTTATCGCTGCGGCAGAACAAACCATGACCAGAAGGACTGCTGGTCCAAGGACAAAATATGCAGGCAATGTGGAAAGATGGGACACATTGCACGAGTTTGCAGGTCTGGGAAGAAGACCAACGACAACAAAAAGGCTACTAAGGAACCGTACAGGAAAGTACAAAAGATGACGGACAGTAGTTCCGAAGACCAGATGAGCGATAGTGAATCCGGGAACAAGAGACTAAGCTGTCTCAAACTTCACAACGTAATCGCAAAAGAGGATCACCGAACCATTTGGGTCACCCTCACGATAGCAAGGTCCCAAGTCAAAATGGAATTGGATACAGGATCAGCTCTAACCGTCATGAATCGACGAGACTACGAGCGGCTATTCTCACACATACCCTTGAGAGAGACATCCATTGTCTTGAGGACGTATACGGGGCAAAAAGTATACCCCAGAGGAAAAATAAGGGTGCCTGTCGAATACAACGGCAAGAAAATACGGAAATTGTATCTCTACATTCTGCAAGATGGTGGACCACCGTTATTGGGACGTGAATGGATCAGAAAGATAAGTTTAGACTGGCACTCCATTCAGGCACTGACGGTGGCTGGTAAAAAGGATGACGACGTCACTCCTGGACGATTGTCAACAATCTTAGCTGACGCCAAAGAGGTATTTCAACAAGAACTGGGCACTCTTAAAGGCGTAACCGCCTCGATAAAAATGAGAATGCAATTCCCAAGTTTTTCAAAGCAAGACCGGTACCATATGCAATTCGCCCAGCCGTCGAGGCAGAGCTGGAGAATCTGGAGAATGCAGGCGTGTTATCTAAGGTAGACTGGAGCGAATGGGCGACACCCATCATTACTGTCATGAAAAAAACGTTAAACAATAAGTCTGAGGAGCCAAGGAAGGTTCGCATCTGTGGGGACTTCAAGGTGACGGTGAACCCAGTCCTTCACACAGTACAATATCCTCTTCCAAGGATAGAAGATATCTTCGCCTCACTATCTGGAGGGAAGCGTTTTACAAAAATTGACCTAGCGCAAGCATATTTGCAGATGCAGGTTGAAGAATCCTCTAGGAAGTAGCTCACGATAAACACTCACAAAGGTCTTTACCAGTATAATCGACTGGTATTCGGAGTAGCATCAGCTCCGGCGATATGGCAAAGAGCGATGGAACAAGTCCTGCAAGGGATTCCGGGGACTCAGTGTTACTTGGACGACATCCTAGTGACAGGTGAAGATGACAGTGAACACCTTGCCAACCTAGAGCAGGTGCTCACTAGACTATGTGAACATGGGCTACGAGCCAATCGCCCCAAGTGCGAGTTTTTTAAGAAACAGATATCGTATTGTGGCCACGTGATTGATGAAGAGGGGTTGCATAAGTCCCCTGACAAAATTGAAGCGGTAGTTAAGGCTCCAGCGCCTGAAAATGTGTCGCAACTGAGGTCATTCCTCGGATTGGTGAATTACTACCATAAGTTTTTGCCGAATTTGTCCACAATTCTGCACCCACTGAACGCCCTACTACGAACGGGAGTAGCATGGCAATGGAGCGATGAATGCAAGCGGGCCTTTCAGAAGAGTAAGGACCTAATCACTTCAAGAGAAGTATTGGCTCACTACAACCCATCACTACCGATAAGACTGGCGTGTGATGCGTCTCCCTACGGCATTGGGGCGGTACTGTCACATAAATTCCTTGATGGTTCAGAGAGGCCGATAGCTTTTGCGTCACGCTCGTTAACTTCATCGAGCGTAACTACGCCCAGATTGACACAGAGGCCCTCAGCCTAGTGTGGGGGGTGAAGAAGTTCAATCACTACCTGCACGGTCAGAAATTTACTCTACTAACCGATCATCAACGTCTCATCTCCATTTTCAACCCTCAGAAGGGCGTACCGATAATGACGGCACAACCCCTTTTCCTAGGGGCTCACCAATATGACATAGAGTACAAAGGAACTAAACAGCATGGGAATGCTGATGGATTGTCGCGCCTACCGTTGCCGACAGTGGAAGAAGAACTGGCAGTGGATCCAGTGGAGTTATTCCACTCGACTATAGTCGAATGTCTCCCTGTGATGAATGCAAACATAGAAAAGGAAACACGAAATGACCCGGCACTCTCCTGGGTCTATGATTTAACGGTGAAGGGATGGCCAGCACATGGCGAACCACTGCTGCCAGCATTCTCGCCGAGAAGAGAACAGCTGTCAGTGTGCAGAGGAACTTTGATGTGTGGATCCAGAGTAGTAATTCCACCCAAATTGAAGGATAGAGTGCTCAATGAGCTTCATGAGGGTCATCTGGGAGGGGTAAAAATGAAGAACTTAGCCAGAGCTTTTGTGTGGTGGCTGGGAATCGATAGAGAAATCGAAGAGATGACCAAGAACTGTACAGGATGCCAGAAGGTCCAAAATGCCCCACCACAAGCCCCTCTACATCCATGGGAGTGGCCCTCATCTCCATGGCAAAGGGTGCACATTGATTTTGCTGGTCCCTTTATGGACTCGATGTTTTTAATTGCGGTGGATGCACATTCAAAGTGGCCAGATGTAATAAAAATGTCCTCAACCACCACAGAAAAAACTATCACAGTCTTACGAACCATATTCGCCAGGAATGGGTTGCCTGAACAGATTTGCTCTGACAATGGACCACAGTTTGTGTCTGAAGAGTTCCGGAGGTTCTTAAAGAACAATGGTGTTAAGCATTACACATCCGCCCCATATCATCCAGCCACTAATGGATTGGCCGAGAGGTTTGTTCAAACATTCAAGAAGGCTATCAAGGCAATGTGTAATGAAGATATACCCCTACAACACAAGGTGGATAACTTCTTGTTTGCCTACCGGAATGCGACACATGCGGTTACCAACCAAACTCCAGCCATGATGTTCTTCAATCGAAGACTACGATGCCGCTTGGATTTGGTTAAGCCAAACGTCAGAAGAGATGTGGAGAACAGGCAGTTTCAGAATATGAATGAAAGGCCGACCAGGAGTTTTAAGATAGGTCAACCAGTTTTGGCCCGGGACTACCGCACAGAGAAATGGCAGCCAGGAACGATCTGTACATGGCAAGGACCTCTAATGTATACTGTGGACGTTGGAGAAAGCATTGTAAGACGCCATGCTGACCAGATTCTAGAGTCACTGGAAAACGTCAACTCCACACCACGATCTGATACACCTGGCGATGAAACCGAAGTACCAATTGCATCTACCGCAGAATCGGTGATATTGGAAGCAGACGAACCAAACAACGACATTGATCCCGACTCAACCTTGCCAGAAGAACCTGATATCCCAAAGAGGCGTTATCCAGACAGAATCAGAAAGCCTCCTCAAAGACTGAACTTATAATTGCTTAACTTCAACTAATGTATCTAGCAACCGTAATTGTAATTGTAATTAGTTATTATTTAGTTGTTAAATGAATGTTATGTACTGTTTATCTAAAAGGGGAGGAATTGTTGTGTATGTCCCTTTAAGGGAATAACTGGTCTCAGACTGCAGTACCGGCAGTGACCATCCCTGTATAAATGGCCCTGGCAGGCTTCTGTAGTTTCAGTTTCCAGATCGTCTCCATTCAGTAAAGACTTGTTAAACCAACTCCTGCATTCCGTGTCTCCATTAACACACGGATTTAATACTTGTGAATGCCAAAAACGATGCTCAGTGCTTCTCGTTCTATTTGGGCGTAGTTAGTTTCAGCTCTGTTCAATGTCCTAGATGCGAATGCTATCGGCTTCTCTTCTCCGTTTGGCATGATATGAGAAACGACCGCTCCCACACCATATGACGATGCATCACAAGCTAACTGTATTGGTAATGAAGGGTTAAAATGCCTCAAAGCCCCTGACTTCAGGAGCGTGTCCTTTGCTGTCATGAATGCCTCCTGGCACTTGTTAGTCCATTCCCACTTCTTGTCTTTACACAGCAACAAATGCAGCGGCCTCAGCATCGAGGCTAGGTTTGGTATGAACCATCCATAGTAGTTCAGTAACCCTAGAAAAGAACGCAGCTGGCTGATATTTTCAGGTGCTGGGGCATCCACGATTGCCTTGGTCTTGGACGGTGCCTTGTGAAGGCCTGTGGCATCGATCACATGACCGAGGTACTCAACTGATGCCTGAAAAAAATCACATTTATCCCTGCGAACTCTGAGTCCATAATCCCTCAGTCTCTGTAGCGTTGTGTCCAAGTTACACAGGTGGTCTTGGTCATCACGCCCAGTAACTAAGATATCATCTAAGTAGCACTGGACTCCAGGCAATCCACTAAGGATCTGGTCCATAGCACGTTGGAAAAGCGCTGGGGCTGATGTAATTCCGAAAGGAAGTCGACGATACCTAAATAGGCCCTTGTGCGTCACAATAGTCAGCATTTCTCGTGACTGTTCATCCACATGCATTTGCAGGTAGGCTTGACAGAGGTCGATTGTGCTAAACTTCTGGCCCCCAGCAAGTCCCGCAAACAAATCATCAATATGGGGGAGCGGATATTGCTCCACTGACAATACAGGGTTAACAGTTACTTTAAAATCGCCACATATCCTAACTCCACCCCCTTTCTTGAGCACCGGTACGGTGGGTGTTGCCCATTCACTCACGCTGACTGGTTCTAGTGCTTCGCTTTCAACTAGGGCTTCTAAGTCAGCCTCGACTTTTGGTCTGATGGCATAAGGTACGGGTCGTGCCTTCATGAACTTGGGTTTGCTATCCTGCTTAATACGAAGCTTCACAGTAATATCTAGCAAGGGTGAGACCCAGTAGCCATGCGAATCTCCAGCTATAGTCAGCACGTTCAGTGATAGTTCCTCCTCTGAAGTGTTACTTGCCTCTGTTTTGTCCTGTTCTACAGAGCGGACATGCTTCTTTGTCTTTTGTCTGAATGTTTTTTTTCTTCCTTCCGTCTTTGACGTTTTCTCTGTGTCCTTTTTATTTCTGCATGCGCGCTGAATATGTCCCTTTTTACCACAGCTGTGGCAATCCATGTCCACACACCAGCATGCAGACGCAAGATGCCCCGTTTTGCCACAATGGAAGCATGGCCCTTGGCTCTCTGTTCTTACTTTGTGCACTTTTTCTGTTGCACCCAACTGTTGAGCTTCCTTAGCTGCCAATTCCATGGAAATACTGATTTCAATGGCCTTTTGTAGTGTCAGATTACTCTCCGTTAATAGTCTCTTCTGTATGGCTTCAGTTCTCATACCACACACTAGCCTATCTCTTCTCGTATCATTTAGCACGTCATTAAACTCACAGTGCTCTGATAGTCTTTTTAGTGCAGCTACAAACATGGTTACTGTTTCTCCTTCTTCCTGATTACGCCTAGGGGCTATGACTAGGGGTTTGGGTGAAAAATGCTCTTTTAGTATCTCTACAATTTTGCTATTTTGTTTAGTCCCTGGTTTATCTGGATGCACTAAAGTACGCAAAAGATTGAAAGTCTTTGGTCCCATCACACTTAACCATGTAGGTACTACAGGAAACTTTCTGGTATCCGGCACGGACGGGACCGACCTGGTGCCGGTTCATCAACAATTCCGGATAACCGAATGCTATAGTAAAAGATACGGAGCTCAGAGCTCCATATAAAGCAACAAACCCTGTTGGCTTCAAAACAATCGGCACAAGTTGCAAGCGTCTCTGTAACTTAGCAACAGCTTCAGCTACACCCTTGTACAGCAACAAATGGAGTTTAAAAAGGTAATAAAAGTAATAAAAGTTAACGCAACCGACTCCTGAATTTTGCCGGTGGATAGAGCATTCCGGTTATTTATGGGCCGGTTAATCGAAAGTTTCCTGTACTTAGTTCCCTCCAATGTCATTTGCTTGTGTGAAGTATTCAAATCATTCTGTGTATGAGCTCCATTGTTCGACATTCTCATCAAACGGTCCAATGTTACTGATAATTCCAGCCATTTTCCTTCTCTCAGGCTCCTAATTATCATTCACTAAGGATCCTTCCAATGTTGAACTCAACCAAAATCACTATCAGTTATTTAGTGCTTCAATTCACAGATCGTTTCACAGTTGAATAAATGTCCTTCCCGATTTACTCACTGCTTTTCCTCCCCTTCCTCAAGTTGTTAATACCTTATACGCTGTCTCGTCTTCCCGCCATTGCAAGCTCCTTTATCCTCGAGCCAGCCTCACTTTAATTAACTGTCCACGGCAAAAATAACAGTTTTAAACACGTAAAACCCGGCTATCTTCCGCACAGCAGAGCCACATAAGTTCAGACGTCCTCGCCGCCACTTTTGTTAAATCTCAAGAGTTTATTAACCTTGCTTGTATAACAATTAAAAGAGTACGCAGGAGACAGAGTTCAGTTCACAGCCATTACTTCCAGAAGAATCTCTTCAACTTAATGCACTCTATTTCCCATCATGCATTGCATATCACAACTACGGTAAGTTATGTGGGACAATTCAAATACAACATTCAAAATACACAACAAGGGTCTGCGGGAAACCTGTTCTCCCGGGTTTCTCGATTGCTTCGGAGCCCCCCTCCGCCCCCCACCCCCCCACCCAACCCCTGACCTGCCTTCCCCATTAAAATTCAGCCCACAGTGTCATGTCATCTTTTTCTTTTCCTTGACTGCTTGCTTGCACCTGATAAAATGCTTACTTTGTGGCGTATCGATCACAGAACGGACACAATCCGCTTTCCGGTCCATAGACAATAAATCAGGCTTCATGCCTTTAAGAAGGATCACACCATTAAGAAACTTGATCTGCAACTTAGTTAAGCCCAGAGCGGGGGAGGAGCAGTCGAAGCTGTGCACTGAGGAAAGACAGTTGTACTTTGTGTAGTCTCTGACTCCATTTTGTGTTCAGCATGCAGCCTCAACAATTAAACCTTTTCTGTTGAACCTCTCCGAGTTCAGTATTTTTTGCTAGGAGTACATAAACTCCTACATTGGTGACCCTGACACTCAGGACGACTCCTAAGCGTAACCATGTGTAAGATTCGCAATTTTCAGCAAAAATCACGCAAGAAAACTGGATAAAATTAAGACTGTTTATTGACCAAAGTAAGCTTGCACAGAAAAACCTTTGATAAAAGGGCATACAAAATGGCCGCCAGGCCCCGTGATCAGTTTATGAACCATTTTATTTCTGTTACTGCAAGCCAGACAGGCTTGTGGATTGAAGACAGTGAGCCCACGAAAGCCAGTCTCTGGGAACCGAAACTCAGAGCAACAGCATACATATTCAATGGATTATAAGTACAGGATGGGGCCCATCAAGATATGGGCGGACAATGTAAAAACACTTATACCCATTTATCGTACAAAGAAAAAACCGTTTAGCAGCCATCAAGGAAAATGTCCGGACCGATCAATATGCGAACCGAGCCACGGTGACAATGCAAAAGACATTGAAAGACATTATCGGCCAGGAAGGCCAGTTTAAGTTATCACCGGCTCCGTTACAAGACAAAGCGCCCCTGCAGAGATTTCTGCCCGCCAAAATTAATACAAAGACAGGACTATGATTTGGCGGGAGGTAAGACTGTCCCAAAAGAGTATAACTATGGATTGAAAGTCCATCTAAAAAAACTTCGGACTCCGGGTTACTTGAACAACTTCTTCTTCACTGCCACGGCTTCTTGTTGGGCGACTTCAGGCTTCCATTTCTTCAAGAATTTTCTTCTACGAGGAACGAACGAAGGGCGGACGGTGCCCGGATCGGCGCCTCTTCCACTTCGGCAGATCGATGAAAACGTTTTCGTTTTTTTTTTAAAGACGGACGGTTTCGGTAAAAGGACAACGTGGTCGGTGTTCAGCCAAAACAAGGCTTGGCCACGACGAGAAGACGACGAGGGTGGCCCGGGTACTGGGGTCGGGAGATCATCGACGACCCAGGCCGACGGAGAAGAAACCCTCTGGAGAACCGGCGATCGATGCCACAAGATTCTCCCAAGTGCATAGCCTGCATCTGGGTCTGCTCCATGAACCCAAATTGACTTGGTGGATCTCAACCTTAACGAGCGCTCATCGAGGCTGGGTCTACCCCACCGCCTCGAGGGAGGAGAGAATATCGACTGCGCCAGAAGTTTCCAAATCCACGTGACGACGGAAAGCGGTGCCAAAAAGGCTGCGAACCCCCTTTCTCGCGATTTCGAGAGTGGTGAGCATGATCCCAAGTTCCCCAGGTCGAAACTTAGTTTAGGTATAGGGAAGGGAGTTAAGGGAAATCGTAATGTGTTTCCCCTTTTTCGATGTGCCGTGTGTTCCCCATTTCCATAGAGTCAAGTTCATAAATTTGTGCATGATTGTAGTAACTTTAATCTGTGCCTATGACATGTATTTTGTAATGCTTCAAACTGTTTAAAAATAAAAGCATCCATTTCGTGCTATTCAACCTGGTCTATTGAGTTCTTTCTCTGCACTACTGTTCTCTGCACCTAAGTCCAAGGTCTAGAACCGTAGGGGGGAGTGGGTCGAACCACTCAAGGGTAATTATTGCACGAAGCCTGGCAGGAGACCAGAAAGAGCAAGAGAAACCCCCTACAGAAATGGTGACCGCGGCAGGACCTTGGCAGCAGGAAAGTAGTGTGTTAGATCAAGATCTGAATAAACGAAATGTGATGGATGAAAGAATAGCAGATTATGTTTTCGGAAAAGTCAACCTCACAAAACAATGGATATCTGATCTACTAAGGGATAGGCGCCCGCTAGACGCAGCCATCAAGTGGACAGCGGGTAGAGAGCATAAGAAATCTGTAGAAAAGGCGGTCTGGCTGATGTGCTACAAGAAGCAAGTCCAGCTTTTGGACCAGGTAGTTGCAGCACAGACAGTCCAGATCAACGGCTTGCTTAAAGGCGTGGAGGAAAAGGTTGCGGGAGGTCAAAAACTGATTGAATCGCTTGACGCGCTGAACCAGGAACGCCGCTCTGTAATTCGCTGCCACGAAACCCGGGTAGAATATTTAAAATGTCAGGTCGTTGAGGCCAAGGCCAGTGAAGGTAGAATGAGAGAGAGGTGTTCCCGTCTAGCCAAACAAGTAGATGCCCAAGAGGAAAAGCTCCTGGGAGCCAGGGCAGCATATAAAATGGCCATGGAGGATAGATCTGGGAACACCGACCACAGCACTTGCCGCCGGGAGCTAGAGGACCTGAGAAAGGCCCTAGCGAAGGCAAACGGGTTGGTGTGTCTCATAAATCCACCAGCGAGTCAGCTGTTGCTAGCCAAGGAATCCAAAAGACCGATTCCACAAGAGGCAGTTGGGGTACCAACCCCCGAACCTTCTGCGCCTCCTGCCTATGAGGAGTCTTGGACTCCGGGACAGGAGACGGAGACGGTAGAGGAAGAGAGCCCTGAGGTAGAGCAACCCCAGACAGTAGAGTCGGGGTCGGCGCCAATGTGTCCAACGAGACACCGGAGGATCGGTCCAAATGAAGAAAATGGCGATGACGGACCCCTTGAGAGTCAGATCATAATGCCTCATAGCGCACGACAGCTAAGAGAGATGATAAGTCACATCCCAAAACTCTCCGAGTCAGGAGATCCCTCCGTGCATTTCAGGGACGTGGAGCAGACCGCAGCAGTCAATGACTGCGACGGGGTTGAACAGTCTAAAATGCTGCTGTTCTCCCTGGACAGTTCGCTCCTCCAGTGTCTCCCTGACGAGAGCAAGAGAGGGCACAGGGACTATGAGTTGCTACGGGATGAGATTCTGGAGATCATGGGAGAGGGGGACGGAACTCCGTTCCTCCGTTTAGAAAAGACAGTGCAGCTAGAGGGAGAACCCCCACGGGTTTTCGCCGACAGGTTGTGGCCAGTGTATCGGCGCAGCTGCCCGGGCGGGCCGGCCCGGGCCGGGCTGGATGGCGAACAAAGGGCTCACTGGCTTCGGTGCCTGGTAGCAGGTTGCCTGCCAGTAGTGAAGGAACAGGCCAAAGCATGGTTTGACCCCACTAACGCCCGCTCCACGGAGGAAGTAGTACTAGATCAGCTCACGATCAGTTATAGAAACAACAAGGGCAAGAAAACGCCTGTTGTGAAAGGAAAGGTGCATGAGGTGAGACCCGCAGCCTCTGCTAAAAAGGAATGGCGTCAGGAGGGAAATCGCCATCCCCAAGCAAATAGCAGTTGTTACGGGTGTGGGAAGGAGGGTCATTGGCGCAAGGACTGTAGGAATCCTTGGAAGGATAAGAGGGAGAGAGAGTTCGCCGCAGCCCAAGATCGAGCCCAAGCCCGAGTCGCCAACGGCCCGAGAGTTTCCCCAACACCAGCACAACCACAAGTGCAGGCCGCTGCCCCAACACCAGTCCAGAACCCAACCGTAGCCTTTGCCCCGAATGAAGGGGGTGGTGCGGTTGTGGACCCCGCTGCGATCGAGTCAGTCTTGGAGACTATGCGGTCTCTGATGACCTGGCGGGGGAAGGTAGCGGTTGCTAACAGCCCTATCGCCCCCAAGACCCCAGCCGAAACACCTAAATGACTGACGCCCGCGCAGCCCATCTACTTGTGTCCGCTCCGCTATGACGCTTGGAGAAGACCTGTGGTGGAGATGGAGGTGGAGAAACAAAGGGGTAGTTACCTGTTGGATACGGGAACTTCGTGTACCTTGATCCACACGGACAAACCTTTTGCCTCACCTCTGTCCGCCCAGGCTCCATATTTAGTAGCGGGTTTCACGGGTAGAGCACAGGCTGGCGCGCACTCCCTCCCGCTCTCCATTCAGTTGGGAGCGCTCCACACCACATGGACGTGCATCCTATTGAAGTGGAAAGAGGGGGGGGGGAAAGGCATCCTCGGGGCTGATTTCTTGGTGGAACACGGGATCCTCGTGGACCTGAGAAATCACTGTCTCTGGGGAGCCGAGGGCGGTTTAGGTAAGGTAGTCGTAATCCCGGGGAAGGAAGAAAAGGGGGCCCTGTGCACTATGAAGCCATCAGGAGGTTACGATCTCGAGCTCATGATAACAAACGTCCCAACGGACTTGCAGGCGCGTGTGTCAGAAAATCTGACCGCGTTCGCCACCCACAAGCACGACTGCGGGAGAGTCACTGGGTTCGAAGTCAGCGTAGACGGGGACCCCATGATCCGACCCCAAAAGCAGTATAATTTCCCCAAGGAGGCAGAACCCGACATGGAGACAGCAATATCTTCATTGGTACAGCAGGGCGTATTGAGGACGATAGCCACCCACGTGAACTCCCCATTATGGCCGGTAAAGAAACCGGACAATTCGTGGAGAGCCACGGTGGACTATAGAGTCCTCAATAGTAATATCCCAGCCTGCGCGCCCACGGTAGCAGCAGTTGCAGACTTAATAGGGAGTATTCCAGCATCGGCGACCACATTCACGGTGCTGGACATCTCGAACGGTTTTTGGTCCATTCCGCTGCGGCGGGAGGACCAGTACAAGTTTGCCTTTACTTTCAAAGGGCAACAGTACACCTGGAACTGCTTACCACAGGGTTTTCACAACAGCCCCAGCATTTTCCATCAGAGTATGGCGGGGAGTTTGAAAGAGTTCAGCCAGCCCAACCAGATAGTGCAGTATGTGGACGACTTACTCCTGTTCACAGATACAAGGGAGCAGCACGGCCCACTGTTAGCCGAATTGTTGGAACTGTTAGAAAGGAAGGGTTTCAAAGTAAACCCAAAGAAAGCCCAGATCGGCCAGCAGGAAGTTAAATTCCTGGGTCTGGCCATCCGCGCTGGGGAAAGAGCCATAGATAAGGCCAGACGGGAATCTATACAAGATCTGCCGATTCCCAACACAGTAACGGGTGTAAGGTCCTTTTTGGGATTGACCGGGTACTGCAGAGATTTCATCGAGGACTATGCTGCCACAGCGGCCCCGCTACTTCGACTCTTACACAAGGGAGTCGAGTGGTCTTGGGACGAGGGGTGCCAGGCAGCATTCGAGAAGTTGAAAAGAGATCTGCAGACCGCGCCAGCCCTAGGGGCCATAGATGGGGGAGAGGAGTTCTTTCTGGAGGTAGCCGCTAGTGGGGACAGCCTGAGCGCAGTACTGCTCCAAGAGCGGCACGGCAAGCTAAGACCAGTAGTTTATTCCTCCAGGGTGCTCACGGATGTGGAGAGGAGTTTCTCCAATTGCGAACGGCATCTCCTGGCCACGCATTGGGCTGTGAACAGATCAGTGATCTTCACAGGGACCTCTCCCATTACGCTCCTCACCCATCACACCCCCACGAAGATGCTTCTGGACGGGAGGATTAAGGATGGGACCGTAAGCAGCGCTCGGATTGCGCGCTGGACCCTCCTCCTTTCCCAGATGGATCTCAAAGTTAAAGGCCTCTGCGCGCCAAGGCTCACAGCCAATATGGCATATCCCGGGACAGCCCATCAATGTTCCGTAGAAGGGGTATGGGAAGTTAACATAGGTTTACGGGCCGGGATACATCCCACGGGCCGCGAGATCTACGTAGACGGTTCTAGCACTGTAGCTGACGGCAAGCGACTCACAGGGTGTGGAGTTTATGACCCTGCGGCAAACATTGCCCTGGCAATTAAGCTCCCCAGCACTATGAGCGCGCAGCAGGCTGAACTGTCCGCGGTGGCGTACGTGGTTACCCACCCCGAGATTTTCCCAACCCCATACACGATTTGCTCAGACAGCATGTTCACGTGCAATTCGTGTACGGAGTACCTCGCCATCTGGTCCCGACGCGGGTACACCTCCGCGGACGGGCGGCCTTTAACAGTTAAGCCCTTGCTGGAGAAGATCCTAGCAGCTGTGGGGGAGAAAGGAGAGGTGTTCATCCATAAGGTGAAGGCTCACTCCATTACAGAACCCCGCAGTCAGGGCAACCAGCAGGCGGATGCGCTAGCCAGGGAGGGTGCCCGCAGCGGCATTCTCTGGGACCCATACGAACCCGGACCCGTGGCGGCGATCCAAGGCAGGGAGGGAATTCCCGGGAACACAGGGGTGACACCGCCCCCAGACCTAAAGACCGTCCAAACCCTGGATCCCGCCCTAAAAGCAGTCCTAAAAGCCATCACAGAGGGCAAACAGGTAGAAGGTCCGTACAGTACGGCAGCCCTCACAGTCAAGGAAGGTATGCTGTTCCGAAAGGAGCAGTGGGTTGTGCCGCAGCAGCACCGAAGGGAATTCCTGCAATTGGCCCACGAGGGTCCAGGAGCGGGACGCCCCGGACCTGAGGTCACCTGGCAACGGGTGGAACAGGCGGGATGGTGGCCGGGACTTCGGGACGATGTCCGCGAGTTCTGCGCAAGCTGTCTTGTGTGTGCTGCTAACAACCCAGACCCCCACAAAAGGAAGGTGCCCATGGGGCACATCAGGAGGGTAGAGGGACCATGGCAGTCGATTCAGGTCGATTACATAGGGCCCCTGCCCGCCGCCCAGGGAGGCTATAAGTACTGCCTTGTCCTGGTAGATGTGTTCACCAAATGGGTAGAAGCCTTCCCGTGCAGAACAGCTACGGCACTGGGTACTGCTAAGATCTTGATTCGGGAAGTGTTCTCACGGTGGGGACTCCCCCGTTTTGTAGAGTCCGACCAAGGGAGTCAGTTCACCGGTCAAGTAATGCAGAACGCCCTCAGGCTCTTGGGCATTGAGGGAAAGTGGCACGTAGCATACAATCCCCAGTCATCCGGGATTGTTGAGCGTATGAATCGGACCCTCAAGGAAAAGCTGAGGAAAGAGACAATGGGCTCGCCCCAGAAATGGGCGGAGGTCCTGCCTTTAGTCCTCATGGGGATCCGAGCCAGCCAGTCCAAAAGCACGGGGTATTCCCCGCACGAGTTAATGACTGGAAGGATCATGCGAACACCCACCCATGTGCTAGCCCCGGTGCTCACTGAGGGCCAGCTCCGAGAGGTGAAACGGGACAAATTCACCCAAACCCTCTTGGAGCGCCTGAGACAGATTTATGGGCAGGCGGCTGGGAACATGGGAAGACAGCACCAGGGAAATAAACTGTTGTTGGAACCTCGGAAACAACAAGAGTGGGTAGTCGGGGACCAGGTCATGGTCCGAAACTACGCCAGGGTAGGGAGTTTTGAACCACTGTACATGGGGCCATACAGCATTGTAGACAAAGCCAGCCCCATGGTTTATGCAGTGAAGACGCCCCGACGTACCAAATGGTTTCACATCAACCAGTGTAAACTGTTTAAACCGGGTACACCAGGGCCACCAAAGGGGACCAGGTCTGAGAACAAAGATCCTCAGCCTGTAACAGAGTCACAGACCACACAGGCTGGAGCAGTAGCCTGCGTGAAGGGAGAGGCCATCCCATTGGAGTGGGAGGTCTCATCTTTTGAATGGGATTTAGGCAGGGGAGAGCCCGAACAGCTCAACCTCGCTTTAGACCCAATCACGGAGGAGGAAGAGTCAGAGGACGGCAGTCCCGCCCTCGACTCAAGCTTGGGGGAGGTAGGGAGTGGGGGTGGAGACTCGTTACCTGTAGGGACAGGTGAGGTGGAGTCGGAAGCCACAGATCCCGACCCCGGGGGGGCGGAGCCTGAGGAAGGGGAGCTGGAGCCGGCAGCTGTGGAGGAACCACAGGCTGTGACGGTAACAGTCACGACCCCAGGTCCATCGGCCCCGGGAGCCCAACCCAAAGCAGCCCCTCGTAGGTCAGCTCGAGCGCCCCAGCCCAGAAAATTTTGGCCAGATTCTCCCCATCCTCCCCAACCACAGTTTAAAGCAGCCCCAGGAAGACATGATCCCCGTTCAGCAGCGACAGGCTGCGGGGGATCAAGGCCAAAGATCAATGCAGCCCCACCGCAGGGTGTGGCACGCGACAGACCTCACAGGGATTCGGAAAGCCGCCCCACGGAGGGCGGCGCTGTACATAAGTTAAGATAGGTAATTATGGTCATAGTTTAAGGAATGTAAAGTATATGGTGTTAAGAGTACAATTTTGAAGTCTGCCCGGTATGTGTGTTTGTTAGGGAGCGGGGTCCAGGAACCCGCGCGTCCAATTAATTTAGGCCAGCACCTATCGGGAGCCCGGCTACATCATTTTGTTGGTTACAGAAACCTGGGATACGATGGAAAGGATTGTCGTCGCGTTCATGGCGATCGGGTGCGGGTGGGCCTACCGAGGCCGCACCAAGGACGTCATCATTTTCGGGTGCTCCGGGGACACGGCCCCCATCGCAACGGATGGGACGGGGGAGCGAGAGGTAGAGGAAACCGCCACCTACTTCCACCAAGGGAGATGGCCAGGTTGGCTGGGAACGAATTCTACGGAATATTCCAGCAATTTCGGTTTTGCCTACCAAGAGACTTCATTAACGTGCCCTCGAGTGAGGATCCTAGCGCCCAGAGTCAGCGTCACCGTGGGAAAGAGGATTTGTCTGGTGTGCAATGGGAACGTACCACCAAGGCGATGGTGGTGGCTACGAAAGCTGGGAAAGGACATGAGAAACTCTACGGTCGAGTGGGAGCGACTGGGTAATAATACCCATCGGACTATTACGGGAACTCACGGACAATTACGTGTGTGTTGGGACAAATGGTGGGAACCGGATGAGGGAATATATGTCTGTATGTGGGGTTCGAGACGCGTCTGCCCCAAGGGCGTGTCCATCTTCTTCCAGAGGCAGTGGCAGGATGAAGGGAAGGGGATGAGATGGGATGTTAGCACTCGAGCGTGCGGAGCCCCATACTCCCCTATTCCGGTGAACGCCACTGAACTCATCACCCGCCCACGCAAGCCCCTGCCCACGCTTCCGGTAGCACTAGCCCAGAAAGGAGGGTGCCCAACCACCACCAAGGGACCCGGGAACGGTTTAGTATTGGTACCCACCGGTCAGGTGCTGTACCAAGGGGTACACTACGCGGTGGCCTCAGTGATTTTAAATCTCACTGAGGTAAGATTGCCGGAGTGGTGTCCCAAAGAAACGGAACAATTATACCAGGTCCTGTTAACCAGTATGTTTAGACAATTTTACGAATTTGACTTTGCCGACATCGACAGAGACAAATTATACACCACACCGCCAGAAGTTTTGGATCGAGTCGGGAGGCAAAGAAGGGGTACTGTAAATGACATATTCACTGCTTTTAATACCGGGACATCTGTTGTCAACGCTCTAGATAACGTGGAGCTGCAGACACAGATCAACGGTTTAAAAGCCCAGTTAAGGAACATATTGACAGACGAAAACAAGGTCGTGGGTTCTGAGTTGCATGAGGACCAGGCCATGACACTACACTTTAAGGACATAATTGCTGAGCTGGAGAAACACGCGAGAACGGTAAATGCACTCATTAAGGAGGATCGGAATGCGTCCGATCAAGCTGCGCAAAACGAGGCCTGTGTGCTGTACGGGGCGTGGTTATTGGGCGAGGGCCGCAGTAATCTTGAGGATTTAAAACAGGGTTTGGTCCCGTCCTGGATCAGCAACAAGCACTTGCAAGCGCTCCACCCTTTTGAGAATGCATTAAGCCCGTGCCAGCTCAGACTAGCCGCAGAAGCATACCCAGTTCCAGTGGACTGCGGACATTCGAATCACACTATTATGGGAATAGTAGTAAGAATGCCGGTGTTGGGTCCCGCAGCAAAGCCCGCCCCGGTATACAGAGTAGAGAACATTGGAGTCATTCAGGGGGGCGCACACATTCGTTACGCAGTGGTCCCGCCTTACGTCATCAGATGGGAGCGTACGATGACAGGCACCGACCTCTCGGGATGTCGGAGCCGGGGAGCACACATCATCCTGTGTCCCCAGCACTTGAATGCCTTTTTGAAACCACAGTGCGGGTTCAGAACCGCTAGCGCGAAGCCGGTGAATTGCACCATGGAGGCAATGGCAGAGGACCATGTGCCCCCACAGGTAGCATATATCGGGGGTGGGACATACTGCGTCACCACTGCAGCGCCTCAGTACCGATATGGACAACACGAGTGGTGTTCGGTCGGTGATAGCAGTTTCTGTTTCAAACCCAGGGCCGAGGTTCAAGTGGCACAACAACGAATTGTTCCCATTCCTGCGCCCTCCACTGTACACATCACTATCAAAGAGAATTTCACAGACTTACAACGATTTGTCGCGCATTTTGGTTATGTCATTCCCCCTCTTCCCGAACACCTCACCAAGGTTTTAAAAGCCGTTATAGTTTCGCAGAAACATTTCTATACACTGGAGCAGAAGACTTTAGAGATAGGAAAAGACATATTGGACATAACCATCCCACCATGGTGGGACTTGTTCACCAACATAGAGGTCCCCGCCTGGATTAGAATAGCATCCCATATCCTAGTAGTATGTCAGGTTTTGATTGTGATATTTTTGCTCTTCGTGCATTGCAAAAGAGGCAAACGCCTCCAGAGGCACGAGAACACAGGAGAATGGAGAGAACGCTATGTGCGGATGGGGGAAGCAGATACCCCACTCTAAGCTGCTAGTATAAGATTAAGCGTCCCTCCATTTAAAAAAATTTTTGATTGTTTTGGGTTATAAGGAAATAAGTATTGTCATGTTATTAGTTGTTCTTAAGTTTTTTGGATTAATAAAAGATGCATGCAGATGGCGCAAAAGGGTATCAACCCCCGCCCATCTGACAGGTGAAGATGTTATAGTTTAAGTTTTGCTGTCTATGATTCCAAATGTGCATGAGGTAATTTTCATTTTCTCCGGAAATGGGAACTGCATGTGTCGTGAGGGGCATAGATAGTTAAGTGCCAGGAATGTTTGGATGTGGGGAATCAGGGAAAATTTGCTCATCAAGGATTATTGATACTTTAAGCAAGCTATCAGTATCACAGGGGGGCCTGTAAGATTCGCAATTTTCAGCAAAAATCACGCAAGAAAACTGGATAAAATTAAGACTGTTTATTGACCAAAGTAAGCTTGCACAGAAAAACCTTTGATAAAAGGGCATACAAAATGGCCGCCAGGCCCCGTGATCAGTTTATGAACCATTTTATTTCTGTTACTGCAAGCCAGACAGGCTTGTGGATTGAAGACAGTGAGCCCACGAAAGCCAGTCTCTGGGAACCGAAACTCAGAGCAACAGCATACATATTCAATGGATTATAAGTACAGGATGGGGCCCATCAAGATATGGGCGGACAATGTAAAAACACTTATACCCATTTATCGTACAAAGAAAAAACCGTTTAGCAGCCATCAAGGAAAATGTCCGGACCGATCAATATGCGAACCGAGCCACGGTGACAATGCAAAAGACATTGAAAGACATTATCGGCCAGGAAGGCCAGTTTAAGTTATCACCGGCTCCGTTACAAGACAAAGCGCCCCTGCAGAGATTTCTGCCCGCCAAAATTAATACAAAGACAGGACTATGATTTGGCGGGAGATAAGACTGTCCCAAAAGAGTATAACTATGGATTGAAAGTCCATCTAAAAAAACTTCGGACTCCGGGTTACTTGAACAACTTCTTCTTCACTGCCACGGCTTCTTGTTGGGCAACTTCAGGCTTCCATTTCTTCAAGAATTTTCTTCTACGAGGAACGAACGAAGGGCGGACGGTGCCCGGATCGGCGCCTCTTCCACTTCGGCAGATCGATGAAAACGTTTTCGTTTTTTTTTTAAAGACGGACGGTTTCGGTAAAAGGACAACGTGGTCGGTGTTCAGCCAAAACAAGGCTCGGCCACGACGAGAAGACGACGAGGGTGGCCCGGGTACTGGGGTCGGGAGATCATCGACGACCCAGGCCGACGGAGAAGAAACCCTCTGGAGAACCGGCGATCGATGCCACAAGATTCTCCCAAGTGCATAGCCTGCATCTGGGTCTGCTCCATGAACCCAAATTGACTTGGTGGATCTCAACCTTAACGAGCGCTCATCGAGGCTGGGTCTACCCCACCGCCTCGAGGGAGGAGAGAATATCGACTGCGCCAGAAGTTTCCAAATCCACGTGACGACGGAAAGCGGTGCCAAAAAGGCTGCGAACCCCCTTTCTCGCGATTTCGAGAGTGGTGAGCATGATCCCAAGTTCCCCAGGTCGAAACTTAGTTTAGGTATAGGGAAGGGAGTTAAGGGAAATCGTAATGTGTTTCCCCTTTTTCGATGTGCCGTGTGTTCCCCATTTCCATAGAGTCAAGTTCATAAATTTGTGCATGATTGTAGTAACTTTAATCTGTGCCTATGACATGTATTTTGTAATGCTTCAAACTGTTTAAAAATAAAAGCATCCATTTCGTGCTATTCAACCTGGTCTATTGAGTTCTTTCTCTGCACTACTGTTCTCTGCACTTAAGTCCAAGGTCTAGAACCGTAGGGGGGAGTGGGTCGAACCACTCAAGGGTAATTATTGCACGAAGCCTGGCAGGAGACCAGAAAGAGCAAGAGAAACCCCCTACACATGGCTGACACAAATGCAGTTTCTGTGACGCTGCTGGAGTTCTCGGAGAACCTGGCCACAGCCTGGTTCCTTCAAGCTGAATCGCAATTCCGACTCGGCAGCATCACCGCCGACGCAACGATGTATGACTACCTCCTCGCCTCCCTGGGCAGCTCCACAATCACGAATGTCTGGACAACACTACAAAACCCTCCGGAGGAAGGCAAGTACGCACATCTCAAGGCCGCGTTCATTAAAAAATTCAAAGCCTTCCAAATCGTGCGCAACTGCCACCTCCTCGACCTCCCGGGCCTCGGTGACTCCACGCCGTCAGACTTGCTCTCACACATGCTTGCTCTGACCAATGAGAAACCACCCGGCTCCCTCTTCCGCACGCTCTTTATCCGCCAACTACCTCCCAGCCTCACGGACCTCGAGGCCCTGGCCGATGAAGACGATAAGCTCCTGTCCGCCAGCTCCAACCACGCCGTCACCCCCGACCTGGCCTCCGCAGCGTCGGCGCGCGCTCCACCCTCTATCGCGCGGCCACACAGCTCGGCCACGAGGCCCCCCAGGCCCCCACGTCCCCCAAGCCCTCCAACCTAGGGCAACTGCTACTTCCATACCCAGTTCAGCGCACGGGCACGCCGCTGCAGCCCCCACACCGGCCTACACGATGGCCGTGGGGCAAGCAGGCGCGCTGCTGTACGTTACGGACAGCGCCTCCGGACGCCGTTTCCTATGCGACACGGGCGCGCTGCGCAGCATCATCCCCACGTCCGCCCTCGAGATCCAGCGAGGCGGCCGCGGCCCTGCGCTGGCTGCCGCCAACGGCACCGACATCCGGACGTACGGCACCCGCACCGTCACCATCGACCTCGCAGGCCGCCGCTACCACTGGGAGTATATCACCGCCAAGGTGCTCTCCCCGCTCCTCGGTGCAGATTTCCTGTGCGCCCACGGCCTGTTGGTCGACATGCCTCAGCGCCGCCTCCTGGACATGAACACCATGTCACCTGTCCCGGGCGCCATGGCCCCCCCCCAACCCGCCGAAATGGCGTGGCAGTGCTGCGCCCGCTCAACGGACGACTACTCAGCACTCCTGGCTGAGTTCCCAGCCCTCACCAACCCGACCTTCTCCGCGAAGGTTGCTAAGCACGGGGTAGAACACTTCATCCCCACCACAGGCCCACCGGTGTATGCCCACGCCCGCAGGCTGGACCCGGCCAAGCTGGAGATCGCGCGGGCCGAGTTCGCCACAATGGAACAGCTCGGCATCATCCGCTGCTCCAACAGCCCCTGGGCCTCCCCACTCCACATCGTCACCAAACCCAACGGGGGATGGCGCCCCTGCGGGGACTACCGGCGCCTAAACGACGCCACCACGCCAGATCGGTACCCCATACCGCACATCCAAGACTTCTCGGCTAGACTGGCCGGCTGCTCAGTCTTCTCCAAAGTCGACCTGGTGCGCGGTTACCATCAGGTGCCAGTCCACCCCACGGACGTTCCCAAGACGGCCATAATCACCCCTTTTGGGCTATTCGAGTTCCTCCGAATGCCCTTCAGCCTCAAAAACGCGGCCCAGGCCTTCCAGCGGCTCATGGACTCGGTCCTCCGGGACCTGAAGTTCCTCTTTGTCTACCTGGATGACATCCTGGTAGCTAATTCCTCCAAGCAGGAACACATCGAGCACCACCGCACCCTGTTACAGCGGCTCAGTGAGCACGGGCTCATCATCAGCCCAGCCAAGTGCCAATTCGGCCTCAGCAGGATCGAATTCCTCGGCCACCACATCACGCAGGACGGAGCCATTCCCCTGCCCGCCAAGGTGCAAGCCGTCCAGCAGTTCCCCCGGCCTACCACCATCAAAGGCCTCCAGGAGTTCTTGGGGATGAACAACTTTTACAACCGCTTCATTCCCGGAGCGGCCTCCCTCATGCGGCCCCTATATGAAGCCCTCCGGGGTAAGAAAGACAGAATGGCAATCGAGTGGTCGGTGGACATGTTGACCGCTTTCGACTCGACCAAAAAGGCGCTCGCCGACGCCACCATGCTCGCTCACCCACAGCTCAACGCCAGGGTGGCCCTCACCACGGACGCCTCCGACCACGCGGTCGGCGCCGTGTACGAACAGTGGGTCGACGGGGCCTGGCAACTGCTGGCCTTTTTCAGCCGCCAACTGCGCCCCCCGGAGGCCATATACAGCGCCTTTGACTGCGAGCTCCTCGCACTGTACCTGGCAGTCCGCCATTTTAGATTTCTTCTGGAGGGCCGCCCCTTCACCGCGTTTGTCGACCACAAACCCCTGACATTCGCGATGGTGAAATCTGCGGACCCGTGGTCAGCCAGGCAACAACGCCAGCTCGCCGCGGTGTCCGAATTCACCACGGACATCCAGCACGTCTCCAGTCGAGACAACGTGGTGGCCGACTGCCAATCCCACCCCGCCGTCCACGGCGCCCACCTGGCAGTGGACTATGCTCAACTGGCAGCGGAGCAACGCATCGACCCCGATCTGCTCTCCGCCCCCACTACCATCCCAGGGCTGCGACTGACCGACGTCGCCTGCGGCCAGTCCGCCGTCACTGTCAAATGCGACACCTCCTTGGCGCAACCCCGCCCCGTAGTCCCGGCATCCTGGCGAAAACAGGTGTTCGACATCGTCCACGGCCTCTCACACCCCGGCACTCGCGCGTCCATTAGACTGGTGGCCAACCGATTTGTCTGGCGCGGCCTGCACAAAGATATGCGCGTCTGGGCCAGATCCTGCATAGCTTGCCAGCATGCCAAAATCCACCAGCACGTCAAAGCCCCACTCGAGGAGTTCACCGTGCCAGAAAGAAGGTTCGACCACGTCCGCATCGACCTCGTCGGCCCCCTGCCGCCATCACAAGGTCACACGCACCTGCTGACAATCGTGGACCGTACCACTCGCTGGCCCAAGGCCATTCCACTGACGTCCACCACCACCACCAACATCGCGAGGGCGTTCATCGGTACCTGTGTCGCTCGGTTCGGCGATAGAGGCCCGCAGTTCACCTCTGATCTGTGGGCCGCCATCGCCCGAAACCTTGGGGTGGCCGTTCACCGCACCACGGCTTACCACCCCCAAGCCAATGGACTGTGTGAGCGTTTCCACAGGTCCATGAAGGCGTCCCTCCGTGCCAGCCTCGAGGACGAGGCTTGGATCGACTGCCTCCCGTGGGTGCTACTCGGCCTATGCTCCGCAGTCAATTAAGACCTGCAAGCCTCGGCGGTGGAACTCGTGTACGGCCAGCCGCTGCGTGTACCCGGAGAGTTCCTGCCCACCGCCACGACCCCCTGGTCGGCTGACCAGCAACGCCGCGCTTTCGTCAACCAAGCACAACAGTTCGCTCCGGTACCCACCAGCCGGCACGGCGAACCAGCAACCCGCGTACCACCTAGCCTGCAGATGGCCAGATTTGTTTTCGTGCACCATGACGCCCACCGAGGACCTCTACGGCCCCCATACAACGGACCCTACAAGGTACTCCAGACGGGGAACAAGTTCTTCCTCCTCGAAGTGGGCAGCAGAACTGACAAGGTGTCGGTCAACCGGCTCAAGCAGGTGCACCTAGAGCCCGACGAACCCGTTCAAGTGGGCCAACCCCCACCGCGGGGCAGACCGCCTAAGAGCCCGACGCGTCCGACCGCCCCGCTCCCGACACCAACCGCCAAGAGCCGTTCCGGCCGTGCCATCAAGCCGCCACGCCAGTTCGTACACTCCCTACTAGCGGATTCTGGGGGAGCTGTGTGGCGTACCGATCACAGAACGGACACAATCCGCTTTCCGGTCCGTAGACTATAAATCAGGCATCATGCCTTTAAGAAGGATCACACCTTTAAAAAACTCGATCTGCAACTTAGTTAAGCCCAGAGCGGGGGAGGAACAGTCGAAGCTGTGCACTGAGGAAAGACAGTTGTACTTTGTGTAGTCTCTGACTCCATTTTGTGTTCAGCATGCAGCCTCAACAATTAAACCTTTTCTGTTGAACCTCTCCGAGTTCAGTGTTTTTTGCTAGGAGTACGTAGACTCCTACAACTTCCACATATTCCTAATAATGGGAGATGGTCAGAACACTTGCTCAAAGCAACAGGGAAGATACCCATGTGGTTAAAAAGTGACTGCTTACTTGACTTTCAACATTTGAATTCAGTGGCCTAACCCATTTCAGTGTTCATAGGTGAACACATAGCAGGATAAATTAATTGGCACACAAGTAGGATATTAGCAAAGGGTTAAGCATCAGGTACTGTGAGACAGGGCGGATTAATAGACTCATATATAGTATAGGTGGTGTGTTAAAGCAAGGAATGATGGATGGTTAAATGGGTTAATGCGTTTATTTAAACAGAGAGAGGAACTGTCTAGAAACACATTAAGCTTTCAGTTCATTAATCTTCACATTACAGCACCAGTTCAAGATCTAAAAGTAAATACAATTCAGCACCTTCTTTAAAGCAAATGCTTTTAAGAATTCTGCTGCATTACAGAGAGAATGCGAATTACAAAAGCAATATGCACTTTTGTAAAATAAACATCATATTAGATTACTAATGCACAATTTTAGTCCTTTTATTATCAAATCAAACCGCACACTTGTGCTTCAGAGTACAAATTACATACAACATGTTGGGTTTCAATGCTGTCATTTTAAATAAACTGAGGGACAAATCCTTAAAATGCTTCTGGACAAAATGTGAATTAGTGCTGGCAGTTCCACTAAGAATTGCATCCTCTCCACAAAACAGTCAGGCTGCCCAGTGTGCAACTTGAATGAGTTCTTGTTTACTGAAAACAATTGATTTATTCAGAATTGATTCAGAGTTCACTAAATTCACTGCTGTACACTGGGTTATTGTACTTCAGTGCCCTTCCAGGTTTAAAGGTCTAATCTCGACATACCTTTGACCTCAGCATATCATGGGAAGAATTTGGTGAATTCCATAACATGTCAAATCACCAACCTACCCACCCAGTGTCAATAAACGGAAAATCAGTCCTAACTTAGAAATTCTAGGTGCAAGACTCTGGGGGAGAAATTCGGTAAGCTAGCGCCTCCTGTTAGCGCCTGACGGGGGCGCTAATGGGGCACGAATGAAGCAGCATCAGGGCGAGGTAAATCCAGCGCCACACGCCAAATCCAGTTGCCTCTTAGTGCCGCCACTAACAGTTAGCGCCTAGGGCTTTAGCGCCAAGCAGATTGTGACGTCAGTGAGTGTGCAACACTCACTCAGCGTCTGATCTGCCAAATTGATTATCGCGCCCTGCCTTAGCGCCTCACCCCGACAACGACAAGAAGAGGAGGCTTGAAGCAGGCGGGTGGCGGCTCCAGGGGGGTTATTTAAAGGGATCAGTCGCAGCTGTCAGGTTAGTGCTGTTTCACTGTCTCCTTGTCAGTTTGCGATTGTGCAAGAGTTTAATTCAGTCAGTTAAAGGTTCTTTAGTCTCAGGAGTATTGTGGCTACTAAAAATTTGTGACCTTTATTCTGACAAAATTTCCATGTGTTACACAATGTTACATTAATGGGGGCTGTCCTGGCAGTCGACCTCGCCCTCCAGGATCTACTGTGGAGGGAGCGGAGGCAGTGAGAAAGATTGGAACATGTGGCCAGAGGGGAAAGGAGGGCCATCAGGGCTCTCAACAGGAGGCCTTACCCTCCGAGGGTAGTCCGACAGCACTTCTCCTACCTCCAATTAAGCGAGGAGCAGTGTATTAGAAGGCTGCACCTCAGCAAGGAGGTGGTCACAGAACTCTGCCACTTCCTGCAACCAGACCTCCAGCCTCAGATCAGGATGACCACAGCTCTCACAGTGACAGTGAAGGTCATTGTCATCCACAATTCTTCGCCAGCGGATCCTTCCAGCCTGCAACAGGAGAATTAGCTAACATCTCGCAGTTCACCGTCCATCACTGGACCCACAGAGTCATAGAGTCATAACGGCAGAGAAGGAGGCCATTTGGCCCATCGAGTCTGTGCCGGCTCTCTGTAGAGCAATCCAGTCAGTCCCATTCCCGCGCTCTGTCTCCGTAGCCCTGCAAGTTTATTTCCCTCAAGTGCCTATCCAGTCTCCCTTTGAAAACATTGAGTGTCTCCGTTTCCACCACTTCCGTCGGCAGCGAGTTCCAGGTCCTCACCACTCACTGCGTAAAAAAGTTTTTCCTCACATCCCCCATGTATCTCTTGCCCAAAACTTTAAATCTGTGTCCCCTAGTCTCTGTACCATTAACTAGTGGGAACAGCCTTTCCCCGTCTAGCCTATCCAAACCCGTCATAATCTTGTACACCTCTATCAAATCACCCCTCAACCTCCTTTGCTCTAATGAAAACAAATCCAGCTTCTCCAATCTGTCTTTGAAGCTAAGATCCTCCATCCCCGGAACCATTCTGGTAAATCTCATCAGCACCCTCTCCAGGACCTTCACATCCTTCCTAAAGTGTGGTGACCAGAACTGGACGCAATACTCCAGTTGTGGCCAAACCAGCGCTTTATAAAGATTCAGCATAACTTCTCTACTTTTGTACTCAATACCTCTATTTATGAAGCCCAAGATCCCATATGCTTTGCTAACCACTCTCTCAATATGTCCCGCCACCTTCGGGGACCTACGCACATTAACTCCCAGGTCCCTCTGTCCCTGCACACTCGTTAAAACTGGGCCATTAAGTGTATATTGCCTCTTCCTGTTCCTTCTGCCCAAATGCATCACCTCACACTTCTCTGTATTAAATTCCATCTGCCACTTGTCTGCCCATTCTGCTAGCCTTTCTATGTCCTGTTGCAGTCGATTGGTATCATCCTCACTGTTTGCCACACCCCCAGGTTTGGTGTCATCGGCAAATTTAGAAATTCTACTCTGTATTCCAATATCCAGGTCATTTATATATATCAAAAAAGCAGTGGCCCCAGCACTGACCCTTGGGGAACACCACTGTCTACCATCCTCCAGTCTGAAAAACAGCCATTTACCACAACTCGCTGTTTTCTGTCCTTAAGCCAATTCCTTATCCAAGCTGCCACTGACCCACCTATTCTATGAGCCTCAATTTTGTTAACCAGCCTCCTATTTGGTACTTTGTCAAACGCCTTCCTAAAACCCATGTAGACAACATCCATTGCATTCCCTTCATCAATCCTCCCTGTTACTTCATTAAAAAATTCAATTAGATTAGTCAAACACGATCTGCCTTTTACAAATCTATGTTGGCTCTCCATAATTAGCTTAAACCTCTCCAAGTGCCTGTTAATTATTTCCTTGATTATTGTTTCTAAAACTTTACCCACCACTGATGTTAAACTGACTGGCCTGTAGTTACTAGGATTGTCCTTACACCCTTTCTTGAACAATGGTGTCACATTTGCCACTTTCCCCGCATCTAGAGAAGATTGGAAAATGATGGCAAGCCCTTCCGTTATCTCTTCCCCCAATTCCCTTAGCAACCTGGGATGCAAGCCATCTGGACCAGGCGACTTATCCACTCTAAGCATACCCAGCCTTTCTAGTATATCCCTTCTATTGCTTCTACTTTTTCCACTTCTACTGATATTTTGTCAGCATCCACCTCCTTAGTAAACACTGATACAAAGTACTCATTGAGTATTCTAGCCTTGCCCTGCGCCTCTAAGCATATAACACCTTCTTTGTTGCTAATAGGCCCCACCCCGCCTCTTGCTACCCGCTTACTGTTTACCTGCCGGTAGAAGATTTCTGGGTTCCCTTTTATGTTAACCGTCATTCTACTCTCATATTCTCTCTTTGCCAATCTTATTTTCATGTTCACTTCCCCTCTCAACTTATTGTATTTGGTCTAGTTCTCCCTTGAAGAATCCGGGAGGTCACAGAGGCTCTCTACAGTAGGGGAAGGGACTACATTTCCTTCCCCATCACCAGAGAAAAGCAGGACGAATGTGCATGTGGCTTTGCCAGGATAGCAGGCTTCCCCATGGTGCAGGGCGCCATTGACTGCACCCACGTGGCTTTGCGGGCACTGCATAACATTCCTGAGGTCTTCCGTAACCGCAAAGGCTACCACTCAATGTGCAGACAGCGAATCCTCAATGTGAATGCCCACTATCCTGGCAGCAGCCACGATGCCTCCATCCTGTGCCAGCACTCTTCCAGCCGCCACATCAAGCTCACGGCTGGCTGGTCGGAGACAAGGGCTACCCGCTCTCCACCTGGCTCATGACTCCCCTCCGCAACCCCAACACTGCTACTCAGCACTCATATAATGAGAGCCATACTGCCACCAGGAACATCATCGAGCAGACCATCAGGGTGCTCAAGCAATGGTTCCACTGTCTTGACCGCTCGGGAGGAGCCCTCCAGTACTCGTCGGAGCGGGTATCCCATTTCATCGTGGTCTGCTATACGCTCCACAATTTGGCCATCATGAGGGCCCAGCCCTTGCCACCAGGGATTGTGGGACCACCTCAGCAGGAGGAAGAGGGAGAGGAGAAGGAGGATGAGGATGAGGAGGCAGAGGAGGAGGAACAGGAGGAACACGAGCAAGGGAAGAGGCAGCCACTCAATTGGCCTTCCGGAAGGGCGGTCTGTGACCGCCTCATCAAACTGTGGTTCCAATAAATTAAACCCCAGATCCTCGTTGTTCACCACATCCCCATCATTCCATCCCTGTCACAGGCCATATCACAGTGCAAAACTGAAATGAGAGACATCACAAAACCATCCAAAGCCAATTAATAAATTTATCAATAATCAGTGATCACATATTTACAGCAACATTATTACCTATTCACCCTTGTGCAATCCCTCAGTGGCCCTCGTTACTGTGCCTTTGCCTACTCTAGTGTTCCTATGAAGTGTTGGCCCAGTGGCTGCAGCATGGCTGGTGGAAGGCTGCAGAGTGTCCGTGCAGGAGGCTTCAGATGGCCTTGCAGGATGCCCTCGACCAGCTCTGGGCCTGGAAGGCCCGGCTGTAGACTGCACCATCTCAGCATGGGCGGCAGCAGTCTGGGCTGGCTGGATGACAGGCAGCAACAAGGCTAATGGCGGAGTGGCAGTGGTGGGGGCAGGAATGCTGTCATCCTGAGAGAGGACAGCAGCTTCCTGCTCCACTGATCCACTGTACCTCAGCATCCCTGCCAATCTGCTGGAGTACAGATTGCTGGCCTGCTGCGACACCGTGAAAGCCACGGTGGACGGTGGTAGACCCAGCCACGATGGCAGCAGTCAGAGCTTGCATGGCGTCAAGCTGAAACTGCATGAGAGCAGTCTGAGATTGGATGCCACCAAACATAGACTGCATTACAGCACTAAGACTTTGCATAGCTTCCGGCTGTGCTGCAATGGAAGCTGCGACATTGCCAATCACATGCAGTATGAGGCCTGGGTCACCACAGACTCTCTGGGAGTCCACCATCCTTTGCAGACTGGAAATGATGGGCTCCATGGTGTGCGCAAAGCTCTGTACAATGTTGGAGGCGGACTCCTCCACGCTCCTTACTGTTGTGCCTAGACACAATTTAGGACTCAGAATTCAGAGATTCAAACATGAAGTGCTTTATTGGAAGGAAAGGAAGTTCTGGCAAGTTCCGAACAAAGAGAGCTAAACTTAACCGAGAGAATACCCAACCATTTATCTCCTGTGACAGCGCCACCACAGGTGGGAGGAGAACACACAATACATAACATTTCCTCCCCTCTTAAATGGAAGGTCCACAGTATTCCTCAATAGGTAAGTTACTTTCAATACACTCAACTAACCTAGGGTAGCGGTAGACTGCCTCAAACCCTGGTTTATTCTGCCCCAGTCTTGTGGGTAAGCCACTAAGCCTACAGATCCAAGCGTCTTGGAGGCCGCCGCTTTCTGACAGGATACCGGCGGTCATCGCTGGCTTCCACAGCAGTAGGCATTGACACAGGCCTGGATGGAGAAGGTGCCTGTGTCAGTCAAAAGTCAAGAGTTTGCACAGGTGGAACAGTCTCTTTGACTTCCTGTGTTGGAGAAGAGCACTGTGGCAAAGGATGCTGGTTTGTGGTATCATTCGGAAACAGTTCAGGCCAACCAGCCGTTGGAGCCTCTGTGGCTGTCTCTGCTCCTAGCAACAGTTGATCTGTGTGTCTTCTCCAGACGACGTCCTCAGCAGTCTCAACCGTGTAAGACACAGGGCCCGTCTGCGCGATCACCGTAGCAGGAACCCATTTCGGTCCAGTGTTGTAGTTTCGAGCTAGGACGTGCTCTCCCGGATGAAACTGTCTCTCCTTGGCTCTTTTCTCTCTCTTTTCAACTTGAGCTTGTTGTTGACGATGGACAACCTGCTCTGCCCTTGGAGGTTTGAGTAAGTCAAAACTTGTCCGCAACTGCCTCTTCATCATGAGCGAAGCGGGGGAAGTTTTGGTTGTGGCATGCGGCTCGTTCCTGTAGGACAACAGGAAGCTGTTCAGACGTTGGTGGATTGAGCCCTGACCTTGCAATGCCTTCAAGGCGTGCTTCAAAGTTTGCACGAACCTTTCTGCCTGGCCGTTAGTAGAGGGATGATAGGGCGCAGACCTGATGTGTTGGACACCATTCACATGCAGGAAGGTTGCAAACTCCTGTGATACAAATTGTGGACCATTGTCACTTACGAGTTGTTCCGGTGAGCCATAACGGCTGAACATCTCACCAAATTTCTCAATTGTTTTCTCTGCCGTGGTAGACCTCATCACAGCGACCTCCGGCCACTTGCTACGAGCGTCCACAACCACCATAAACATCTTCCCTTCGAAAGGACCGGCGAAGTCCACATGTACTCGCTGCCACACTTCTGCAGGCCAATCCCAGGGGTGTAGGGTTGCCAGCTGTGGAACATTCCGGACCCTTTAACATGGGGAACATGCTTTGGCTTTCTCCTCAATATTCCCATCGAGACCTGGCCACCAGAAGTAGCTTCTTGCCATTTCCTTCATCCGAACCATCCCGCTGTGGCCTGTATGAAGTTGTTGCAGTATAGGTTCCCTCAGAGGTGGCGGAATGATGACACGGCATCCCCAAAGAAGACAACCTGCCTGGACGGAGAGCTCATTTCTTTTTGAAACGTAAGGTTTCAAACTAAGAGAATCTCCTATAGCTCTCCCTCGAATGACATCGTCCATTACCTCAGACAGGACTGGATCGTTGCGGGTGTACCTTCCCACCTGAACTGCAGTGACAGGTGCTCCCTCCACTTGTCTAAAGTAGAAGATGTCTATCTGACGAGGCTCTGGGGGAGTAACAGGCAAGGGTAGCCTCGAGAGACCGTCTGCGTTGCCGTGCAAGTCTGATTTGCGATATTTGATGTCGTATGTGTGTCCTGACAACAGTAAAGCCCACCTTTGCATCCTGCTTGCAGCGAGAGACGGAATTCCGGTGTGGGGCCCGAAGATTGAAGTCAATGGACGGTGGTCTGTCAGGAGTGTGAACCTTCTCCCAAACAGGTGCTGATGAAATTTTCGAATTCCAAAAATGATTCCCAAGGCCTCGTGCTCGATCTGCGCATAGTTACTCTCGGCCTTGTTCAAGGTGCGTGATGCGAAGGCGATAGGTTTCTCTTCACCCGAAGGCATGATGTGGGATATGACTGCTCCCACACCATATGGTGATGCATCACATGCTAGCTGCACAGGTAGCTTTGGGTCGAAATGTGTCAGGACCTCCGAATTCAGCAATGCTTTCTTTGCTTGGGCGAAAGCTTCGTTGCACAGTTCAGTCCATTTCCATATTTTGCCTTGACATAGCAACTGATGTAACGGCTTCAGCAATGTTGCTAAGTCTGGAATAAACTTCCCATAGTAGTTAAGTAGCCCCAGAAATGAACGTAACTGGCTCACATTCTGGGGTGCTGGGGCCTCCACGATCGCCTTGACCTTTGGCAGCGCCTTATGCAGGCCAGTAACGTCAATCACATGCCCCAGGTACTCAACTGAAGACTGAAAGAATTCACATTTGTCTTTACGAACTCTGAGTCCGTACTCTTTCAGTCGTTGTATTGTCGCATCCAAGTTCAGAAGATGATCCTCCTCATTTGTCCCAGTGACAAGGATGTCGTCCAGGTAGCACTGGACTCCTGGCAGTCCACTCAAAATCTGATCCATTGCCCTTTGGAATAGAGCAGGGGCCGACGTAATTCCAAACGGAAGGCGGCAGTACCTGTATAGCCCCTTGTGTGTCACAATTGTCAGTAGCTCCTTTGATTTGTCATCGACATGCATTTGTAGATAAGCCTGGCATAAGTCTATTTTGCTGAAGTTTTGCCCTCCGGCCAGGCCCGTAAAAAGATCATCAATGAGGGGAAGAGGGTACTGTTCCACAGACAGCACCGGGTTAATAGTCACTTTAAAATCCCCGCAGATTCGAACAGATCCATCCTTTTTCAGGACAGGAACAATGGGTGTGGCCCATTTGCTCACACTCACAGGCTCCAGGACTCCATTCTCGACTAAGGCCTCCAAGTTAGCCTCAACTTTTGGCTTAATTGCATAGGGTACAGGTCGGGCTTTGTGAAACTTCGGCTTGCTGCCAGGTTTAATGTCCAGTCTCACGCTGATCTTTTTCATGCTCCCAAGTTCCCCATTGAAGAGTTCTGCATGTTTGTTTAACACTGCAGTCAGACCTGACTCCCCTTTTGACATCATGCAGACTGCAGGCCAGTCCAGCGTGATTTTCTCTAGCCACGCACATCCCAATAGCGATGGGTAATTTCCCTTTACCACATATAGTGGCAGTTTTGCAGTCTGGCCGTTCAATTTAACTGTCACCTCAATGACGCCTCTCATGGCCACAGGTTCGCCGGTATACGTCTTCAGCACAATGTTTGTTGGCTGAAGGGTAAGATGCTTTAGCATTTTGTTGTAGACAGTGTCTGAAACAAGGGACACAGCCGCGCCTGTGTCCACCTCCATCCGCACTGATTGTCCCTCCACCAGTGGTGACACCCAGTAGCCATTTGAACCGCCTGCAACCGTCAGTATATGCACCTCTTCCTCCTCAGAGGTGTCGCTCCCCTCTGTTTTGCTTGTTCCATCATACTGCACTGAATGAACTCTCTTTTTCCTCTCTTGTCCAAATACAGACATTTTGCTTCCATGCTTCCCAGCTCTGTCTGTTCTTTTTTTACCTCTACAGGCGCGTTCAATGTGACCCTTTTTGCCACAATTTCGGCATTCCAGCTCCGTACACCAGCAGTCATTAGCGTGATGGTGTGGCGACACGCCACCACTGGACATAATCCGCTCACGGCGGCACAGACAGTCTAAGCAGAAGCCCCCAGCCGGGGGCCCTTTCCTCCAGCAACTTGTTTCCCGCAGGGACAGGCTGCCGGGAGCACTTCCTGTCTGGGAAGTATTTAAGTGGATGCGCGGGCTTTTCTAGTTCCTGTTTGTCATGTGGTTGGAATAAAACAGTTGTGTTTTCAATAGCTCTGGTCTCGACTCCCACGTTTGCCGCGGTATCTCAACACTGGTGACCCCGACGCTCAGGACGAATCCTAAGCTAGCATGGCGGATACAAACGCAGTCACGGTTAAATTACCAGACTTTTGGGAGAACCTCGCCGAAGCCTGGTTCGTTCAAGCTGAGTCCAGATTCCGGCTGAAAGGCATTACAGTCGACGCCACGAAGTACGACTACCTCGTCGCCTCGCTCACCTACGCTACAGTCCCCAAGGTTTGGGCAGCGCTGCAGAATCCACCAACGGAGGGCAAGTACGAACATCTGAAGGCTGCGCTACTTAAAAAATTTCAAACATCCTCTTACCAGCGCCACTGCCAACTCCTGGACCTCCCCGGCCTTGGTGACGCTTCACCATCAGACCTGCTGTCCCACATGCTGTCCCTCTCAGACGACAAAAATCCCGGCGCCCTTTTTCGCACGCTTTTCATTCGGCAGCTCCCCGCCAGCATCCGCCCGCTCATTGTGGAGTCTGACTCCACGGACCTGAATGATATAGCCGAAAAGGCCGACCGGCTGCTCTCTGCACAGGCCGCTCGCGACGTCGCGCCCGACCTCACGGCAACGACCACGCGGTCTTCCCGGGCCGCTAGGCCCGACCGCCCTACCACTCCGGGTCACTGCTACTACCACACCCGTTTTGGCGCTAGGGCTCAACGCTGCACGCCACCGTGTACCTTCAAACCCCCCCCCCGCACCGGCCCCCGCGATGGCCGCGGGGCAGAAGGAGCCCCTACTGTACATCACTGACGACAGAACCAACCGCCGATTTCTGTGCGACACAGGGGCCCAGCACAGCATCACCCCCGCCTCCGCCCTCGAGATCCAACGCGGCACACGGGGTATCACACTGGCTGCAGCCAACGGCTCTGAAATCCGCACATATGGCACCCGCATGGTCACGCTCGACCTCGCGGGCCGCCGCTACCGCTGGGAGTTCCTCACAGCCAAGGTCCTCTGCCCACTCATCGGCGCCGACTTCCTACGCGCCCACGGCCTCCTTGTCGACATTCCGAGGCACCGCCTCGTCGACATCAACACTATGGCCCCCATCCCCGGCGCCTTTACCCCGGCCCGTTCGGCCGGCCTGACGACCTACTGCCTCGCCAGAGCCACGGACGACTACTCGGCACTCCTAGCTGAGTTTCCCGCCCTCACTAAACCGACCTTTTCGGCCAAAGCCACCAAGCACGGTGTGGAACACTATATCCCCACCACCGGCCCCCCAGTTTCTGCCCACGCCCGCAGATTCAACCCGGCCAAGCTGGAAATCGCGCGGGCCGAGTTCACCAACATGGAACAACTCGGCATCATCCGCCGCTCCAGCAGCCCTTGGGCCTCGCCCCTCCACATCGCCCCCAAGCCCGGCGGAGGCTGGCGCCCTTGCGGGGACTACCGCCGCCTCAACGACGCCACCACCCCCGATCGATACCCGGTGCCACACATCCAGGACTTCTCGGCCCGACTGGCCGGACGAACCGTCTTTTCCAAAGTCGACCTGGTGCGCGGTTACCACCAAGTCCCCGTACACCCCACGGACATCCCCAAAACGGCCGTCATCACCCCATTCGGCCTGTTCGAGTTCCTGAGGATGCCCTTCGGCCTCAAGAATGCAGCACAGGCTTTCCAGCGCCTTATGGACTCAGTCCTCCGGGACCTGAACTTCCTATTCGTCTATCTAGACGACATTCTCGTGGCCAGCTCCTCCAAACAGGAACACCTCGAACACCTTCGCATCCTGTTCGGGCGCCTAGCCCAACACGGGCTCATCCTCAGCCCGGCGAAGTGCCAATTCGGCCTAACCGAGATCGATTTTCTCGGTCACCACATCACTCCTGCTGGGGCCGTCCCCCTGCCCAACAAGGTGCAGGCCGTCCAGCAATTCCCCCGCCCCACAACCATCAAGGGCCTCCAGGAGTTCCTCGGGATGGTGAACTTCTACAACAGGTTCATCCCCACAGCCGCAGCCCTCATGAAGCCCCTATACGACTCCCTCCGAGGAAAATCCGGCAAGATGGACGTAGCCTGGACCACTGACACGGCAGCCGCCTTCGACGCCACCAAAAACGCGCTCGCCGACGCCACTCTGCTCGCGCACCCGAGGGCCGATGCCCGGGTCGCGCTCACCACCGACGCCTCCGACCACGCAGTCGGGGCCGTGTTCGAGCAGTGGGTCAATGGCGCGTGGCAGCCACTTGCCTTCTACAGCCGCCAACTGCGCCCCCCGGAGGTCAAGTACTCCACTTTCGACCGCGAGCTTCTCGCACTCCACCTGTCGGTCCGCCATTTCAGGTTCCTCCTGGAAGGCCGCCCCTTCACCGCGTATGTGGACCACAAGCCACTCACATACGCGATGGCCAAGCACACCGAACCCTGGTCCGCTAGGCAGCAACGCCAGCTCGCGGCCGTCTCCGAGTTTACTACGGACATTCAGCACGTCTCCGGTAGAGACAACATGGTCGCCGACTGCCTTTCCCGTCCCGCCGTCTGTGCGAATCACCTCGCGGTCAACTACGCACAACTAGCAGCGGCCCAGCTCACGGACCCAGACCTCCTCTCGGCGGCTACCAGCCTGCCAGGGCTACGCCTAGCCAAGGTCGCGCACGGGCCCGAAGCCACGGCAGTCACGTGCGACGTCTCACTCGGCCAACCCAGGCCGGTCGTCCCTGAGACCTGGCGCCGCCGCGTCTTCGACGCGCTACACGGGCTCTCTCACCCGGGTTCCCGCGCATCCGTCAAACTCCTCTCCAAGCGCTTCGTCTGGCGTGGCCTCAGCAGAGATGTTCGGACTTGGGCCACCTCCTGCCTCACCTGCCAACGGGCTAAGGTACAGCTGCACACCAAAGCACCCCTGGGAGACTTCGAGGTACCCAGCCGCCGCTTCGGCCACGTACACGTCGACATCGTCGGTCCCCTGCCGCCATCGCAAGGCCAAACTTATCTCCTCACGATGGTCGACCGCTACACACGCTGGCCTGAGGCAGTGCCGCTGACCTCCACCACCACAGCCGACATCGCCAGGGCGTTCGTTAACACCTGGGTTGCGAGGTTCGGCGCACCGGCCGACATAACCTCCGACAGAGGCGCCCAGTTCACCTCCGAACTCTGGACGGCCACAGCACGCAACCTCGGGGTGACGCTCCACCACACCACGGCGTACCACCCGCAGGCCAACGGACTTTGTGAACGCTTCCACAGATCACTCAAGGCCTCACTCCGCGCCGGCCTGCAGGACAGTACCTGGACTGACCGCCTACCGTGGGTGCTACTCGGCCTACGCACCGCGGTCAAGGAAGACCTCCAGTCCTCGGCAGCGGAGTTAGTCTACGGACAACTGCTGCGCGTCCCAGGTGAATTCCTTCCGGAGCCTACCAAGCCTTGGTCGGCCGAACAGCAGCGGCTCGACTCTTTCTCTTCCGCTCAGCAGTTCGCCCCACTTCCGGTCAACCGACACGGCGAACTCGCACCTCACGTCCCGCCAAATTTACAGCAGGCGCGCTTCGTCTTCGTGCGACACGACGCGCACCGCGGGCCCCTGCGACCCCCGTACGACGGTCCGTACGAGGTACTACAAACCGGGGACAAGGTCTTCAAGCTGCGACTCGGCGACAGGGTCGAGACAGTCTCCATCGACCGGCTCAAACCAGCACACACAGAACCAGGGGAACAGGTCCCCGTGGCCCAGCCTCCAACTAGAGGCCGTCCCCCCGGCAAGCCAGCACAGCTGGCGGCGAACCGCCCGACCCAACCAACCAGACCGGCGACCACTCAGAGCCGCTGCGGCAGAACCATTAGACCACCGTCACGACTCGTCCACTCCTCCTAAGCGGATTCTGGGGGGAGCTCTGTGGCGACACGCCACCACTGGACATAATCCGCTCACGGCGGCACAGACAGTCTAAGCAGAAGCCCCCAGCCGGGGGCCCTTTCCTCCAGCAACTTGTTTCCCGCAGGGACAGGCTGCCGGGAGCACTTCCTGTCTGGGAAGTATTTAAGTGGATGCGCGGGCTTTTCTAGTTCCTGTTTGTCATGTGGTTGGAATAAAACAGTTGTGTTTTCAATAGCTCTGGTCTCGACTCCCACGTTTGCCGCGGTATCTCAACAATGGCCCGTTTTCCCACAACGGTAACATGTGCCATTCCGCGCACCTTTAGACTCAGACGACACCTTGTGAACTCTCCCTGTTGAACTCAACTGGTGAGCCTCCTTTTCCGCCATCTCCATGGAGATACTAACTTCAATGGCCTTTTCAAGAGTAAGGTTGTCCTCAGTAAGAAGGCGCTTCAGTGTGGCTGCATTTTACAGACCACACACAAGTCTGTCTCTAATGGTGTCATTCAGCACCTCCTTGAACTGGCAGTGTTCCGACAACCTTTTTAAAGCAGCAATAAACATCGTCACTGATTCCCCCTCCTCTTGATTCCGTTTGTGAAATCTAAATCTCTCAGCAATAACCAGAGGTTTTGGTGAAAAATGTGCTCCAAAAATTTCCACTAGTTGCTTATATGTTTTAGTTCCTGGCTTATCTGGCTGCACGAGGCTGCGAAGTAAATTGAAAGTCTTCGGCCCGATTACACTCAAAAAGGTAGGCACGACCTTATCATTTGCCACCGCATTCGCCAATACAAAATAGTCAAATCGTTCCGTATATGCGCTCCATTGCGCCACATTTTCATCAAAATCACTGATGTTTCCTAATATAGTAGCCATCTCACGTTTCAAATTAAATTTTCTGTTTACTCATTGCACCCGTAACGTACGCAGATTCATCCGCTCCTCGTTGCCACTTGTTGTGTCGGTACCTTTCTACCTAGACACAATTTAGGACTCAGAATTCAGAGATTCAAACATGAAGTGCTTTATTGGAAGGAAAGGAAGTTCTGGCAAGTTCCGAACAAAGAGAGCTAAACTTAACCGAGAGAATACCCAACCATTTATCTCCTGTGACAGCGCCACCACAGGTGGGAGGAGAACACACAATACATAACACTTACCATTGCTGAGAGGCTCTTGGGCACCCTTGCCATTGCCCCTATCATCTCCGTGTGCATGCCCATCACCCTTCTTTTAAAGGCCTCCCCATCGAGGTCCCCATCTGAGTCCTGAGCAGCAGAACTCGCGCGCGAACTCGCCCTCTGTGGCGCTGGCTCCCAAGCTACCCTTTCCCCTTGGCTTTGCTGCAGCCCACTCATCCCTGGTGCCTCACCCTGTGCAGATCTCGCTACAATACTGTACTACTAGCCTCCAAAGAATGCGTAGTGCCAGTATCTGAGCTGGCGCCTGCGGGTGAGAGATGCAGTGAGGTGGTGTCTTCTTCGTCCTCCTCTTCTCCCACCTCGCTCGCAATGGTGCCCTCAGGGACAGGCTGCTCCGGTGCTTGCTCATTATCTGAAAACATAAAGGCTCAAGAGACGGGTTAAGGTGAGGGGACGGGTGCAGGAAGGGAGAAATGCATGCATACAGCATGATTAGCTGGAAAAAACGAAATGCCCAATAATCTGCAGCACTCGATTCTCCAGCTCAGACAGTGGTTGGATATCAGGTTGTCCCCCGCCTGTGCGCTTCTGCTCCCTCCTGTTGTGAGCAGCCTTTGCCTGCCAGAGAAAGGAAAGTGTGCGAGTGAGTGTGGAGCAATGTGTTTGGGTGATGTGCCTGCCATAGTTGAATAGCTGTCATTGTGTGCAGGGTGTGTGATGTGGGTGTGAGTGTTGGTAGGTAGAGATTGTTGGTGGGTGAGTGCTGGGGGTGTGGTGCTTTGGGCAGTGTGTGCAGACTGAGGTTCAGATGGTGGTATGTAGCACTTGTTGAAGCATTGACTCACCCTGACCACCCGAGAGAAGTCATTACATTTCTTCCTGCACTGTGTGTGGGTCCTGGGGACCACAGTGCTGCCTGAGACCTGCTGGGCTTCCTCCCTCCACATGGGGTGGAAGACTTGCGGCGAGGGCCTCCTGCCACTTTCCGGGTACGGCACCGCCCTCCGTCTCTCCACTGCGAACACCAACTCCTCCAATACTTGATCGCAGAACCTGAGGGCTCTCTCCCTGCGGCGTGGATCTGCCATAATGACACCTCCTTCAGCAGTCTGGTTCCTTCTCCTTGGCCTTCTGCTGCCGGCTTAGACAGCTGCAGAACCAGCACTGCTGAGAATGAGGTTCTGCAGCATGAATGAACCTCCCCTTTAAGAACTGGAAAGAGCCTGTGGCAATGATGACTAGCGATTAGACTGCACCTGAAATTGGTTAGCATTCGAGTTTAACGCCACTGAGCTAGGTCATTAGCACTTGATTTAGCGCGCCAATCCTTTCTTTGAGCGATGACACTGAATTTTGCATGCAGCGAGATTCATTAGCGCCTGGCACTAAATCTCAAACTTTTCAGAAGTTAGCGCCCACTCCTGGGTGATAATGAATTTCTCCCCTTCTGTTTTACAATCTACTTCTGCAAACTTCCAGTTGCAGTTAAACAAAATAAAATTTCTAAACCATATTCCCAGCTTCAGAAAGTGTATTTTGCCCATCATAATATTAGCACAGGAATGACTGTGTGCAATATTAGCCCATGAACACTTAAAGTGTTTGTATGATGTTACTTTGCTAATCAAACCTCCTATTTTAAATGGATTAACACCTCTGTCACAATATCAGGCCTCAAAATGCCATCTGAACATGTTAAAAAGCTTGCTCACTAAAATGGCACACCATAAATTCTCGCATGTTGTTATTCAATCTCTGTTTGTGCTTCTGACCGGCTTTTCTTTATCCAGTTTCTTTTTGTACTTTCTAATCCAGAAACATTGGCCACTGACAAAAGGCTGTTTGTCTTTTAACCTCCCACTTCGAAGAATACCTTATACTGCACCAGTGCATTCCCCGCACCCACGCTCCCCGCCCATTTCCTACATCAGCCTCCCATCTCCGAGATAGCTGCTATAGTATCAAATTACACCAACTTATAATCTGTTTTAGCATGTCGGGCCATGTCCAGGTTGAAAATGGTTACACTCATTTGCCATCGAGCAGTCAGAGAGGAAAGATCTTGTCGGGCTCAGGCGCCACCAAAAGTGAAAGGCCACCATACTAAAAACTACCCAGTTCCCGTTAACCATCGAAACTAATTATATAGGCCGGAATTTTCTGGGGTCCGTGTGGGCGGGAATGGAGGCGGGCCAGGTGGGAAATTTGAAAAAAGTGGGAGCAGGTCAGGAACCCGCCCCCACGCGCCTTTCCCTCGGGCACGTTTGCCAGTGCAGCAGTGACCCGGCCGGCAGAGGCGGGCGACCTAATTCAAATCATTATAACCTTGTTTACAGACACTTAAGAGCCTTTTTCCCCTACATTTTAAATTTAACTGGATGGCCACGGGAACCATGCTGCTCAGGAACCACGTCTGTCAGCCTGAGGCAGGAGGTGAGTGGCCATTGCTCCAGCTGATTAGTTGGCAGCATGAAATGTACTATAAATGCTCCCACCTGACAGATGATCACTTTCCTCAGGCAGAATCTGTTGTTCACTGCAAATTCTGCAGGCTGCAAGTCTTTCCAGCAAAGTCTCCATCCAGTGTCACCTCATTGGAAGAACCTCTCTCACCATTGACAGATCTCTTCTGTCATCTCTACTTCACCTGCCATCTGTTCCATCAACATGGGTGCCCTTTAAACTGTCTCATCTTGGTCCTCAGAATCGGACCACGATCAGCCCCAACACCAGCAGCACCAGGCACAACAGCAGCACCAACAACATCACCAACCTTCTCCACAATCACCTGATGTTGCACAGGACACAGGGCATCAGCACCCGACCACATTGCTGCCCGGGGGGCCAGGGATGACCTCATCATGGCCAGATTTACTTCACTTGATGCTGTACACCCTGGTTGCCACATGATGTGTCAGGTTGGCACCACCCCACACCAACACCATAAAGCATCCCTACAATGCCCAAGCCATTCCTTTCACACTCATCACCATTCACTGCAACTCACTAAGCCACTTCCAAAGGTGCACACAAATGTGTCCAAGATGGGAAAGTGGTGAAAATAAATATTTATATGTTTGACAGCACATTAACAGAAACTTTACATAAACATTAACTAAAACATCCAAGTGGCTACCCTTGTGAATCTACCTGTGTGTCATCTTTCTCTTCCACGTGCTTCTACGAGGTGCTAGCCCTGTGGCTTCAGCAGAGGTAGTGGCAACCTGCTCACATCCCTGCTGCCAAGGAGCTGGAGGGCACCTTGCTGCACATCAGTGGGGCATGAGGACCCACATCTCTGCTGACATCCCTCCTAAGGAGGAGGTGTATGAGCCTCTGCTATCTATTCTCCATACATAGCCATCTATCCTCCATAGATGGCCATCTATTCTCCATAGAGACCATGTGCTCCTATGAGTGGTGTATTAGCTGCTCCATGTAGCTGGCCATCCTATCCATGGAAGAGCCTACAGTCGCCATCACCTGCGACACGATGGTGCACATGATGGAGGTGGACTCCTTCATTCTCTGAACATTTGCAGACATCATGGTCACAAAACCTGTTAAAGCCTCCTACACTTCATCCTGCACCTCCAGGATCGCCCTCTTTCTCGATGGCCCCCAAGGCTCAGCATCTGCATGCAGCTGAGCAGAGCTGGGAGCATCCTACGCCCTCCAGCGAGGAGTCTCCACTGCTGTCCCTGGCTCCACCATCTGCTCTTGCTCACTTGTGACTTGTGACACACCAGGTGACAACACTACTGTATCTCAAGTGGGGCCACCGAGGTGTGTGTATCTGCGCTGGTGCTGTGTGCACTCATGTCTGGTGACGGGGCACCCTCTGGGGCTGGAGGCTCTTCTGAGGAGTCATCTTCCTCTTCCTCCTGGACAGTGGGTGGGGGGGGGTGCTCTTGATGGACCTGAGGCAGAGTAAAGAGATGAGTTAGATATCATATGAAGAATGGGTACAGATACCACTATGTACATGATGACCATTCACTGGTTGCTGACATCAGTCCCCATGTGAGTGACTGCTGTGTGCCATGTAGCTGTATGATATGTAATTTTGTCACCAGGTTGCTGAGATATCCTCTTCTCTCTGTCTCCCACCTCCAGCTGCTCGGCGACTCCAGATATTTCTAAAAAAGCCTCCTCTGCTGTTGTAAGGTTTGCAAATGATGGTGGGTCACCGCCGGTTCTCCCATTCTCCCTCTTATTTTGGAATCTCTTTTCCTGCAAGGAGGGAAAGAAGAGAAGGGTGAGTGAGAGTGATGGAATGAGTGTAAGGAATGGATGGGTTACATCTTTAAAGGGAGACTATGATGGCGTGGGGTGCCAAAGCCAAGTGGCCTCCTTGTGTGTTGTTAGTTGGCATGATTGCATTATAATGAGGGTGAGTGTGAAGAGTGGCTAGTGAGATGGGGATGTGATAATGTTGATAGAGAGAGAAGGATGAGTGCACGTGCAAGGTATGTTGGTGTGAGTAATGATGTGCAGGAGTAGGGTTGGGAAAGGCAGAGTAATGAGAGGCACAGCAGGATGAAGTTGAGTGTGGCTTTGTTCTTACATTTCCTGACCTAATGAGAGCATTGAAATGTTTGCGACACTGCATCTAGGTCCTCCTGACCACATCCCTGCTGGTGACCTCCTCTGCAATCTCGAACCAGGCTGTTTTGGTCTCCTGGGGAGGTCTCTTCCAGCCATTGGCAGGGAAGAGGACCTCCCTGCGTGCTCTGGCATATGGAGGTAGTCATCAGAGAACCCGGGTGCAGCCCTCTGCCTCTGTGCAGTTATTGTCAAAGTGTTTGCAGCACTCTAATGCTGTAGTGCTCTGACAGCACTATGTTACATTAACCTTCAAATGTAATGGCCATGGCCCCTTTAAAGATCCCAGCTGAAAACGCGTCATGAATGACATCACCAGACCTGCACTATTTCATTGGGCCAGATAATGTGCAGGGCAGACTTATAGGCCCAATTAACGTAAAGTCGTTATGTGGAGCGGGATGGAGCCAGCAACGGGTTCACGACCTGCTATGCTGGCCGCCCGCACTGGACCCGCCCAGGTAAAGAAAACTCCAGTCATATTCTGGGGACAGACAAAGGAATTAGGAGAGAACAGGGGGCTAAAAGGGGGGAGGAGCTAAACACAATCAAAATCACTAAGGAAGTGGTACTCGGTAAAATAATGGGACTCAAGGCGGATAAATCACCTGCACCTGATGGCTTACATCCTAGGGTCTTGAGGGAAGTGGCGGTAGGGATTGTGGATGCATTGGTAATAATTTTCCAAAACTCCCTGGACTCGGCAATGGTCCCGGTAGACTGGAAAACTGCTAATGTAACACCCTTATTTAAAAAGGGCAGTAGACAGAAGGCTGGAAACTATAGACCGGTTAGCCTAACATCTGTGGTAGGTAAAATTTTGGAGTCCATTATTAAGGAGACAGTAACAGGACATTTCGATAATCATAATTTAATAGGACAAAGTCAGCATGGTTTTATGAAGGGGAAGTCATGTTTGACAAATTTGCTGGAGTTCTTTGAGGAAGTAACATATAGGGTGGATAAAGGGGAACCAGTGGACGTAGTGTATTTAGACTTCCAAAAGGCATTTGACAAGGTGCCACACAAAAGGTTATTGCTTAAGATAAAAAATCACGGGATTGGGGGTAATATTCTGGCATGGATAAAGGATTGGCTATCTAACAGAAGGCAGAGAGTTGGGATAAATGGTTCATTCTCAGACTGGCAATCAGTAACTAGTGGTGTTCCGCAGGGGTCAGTGCTGGGTCCCCAACTCTTTACAATCTATATTAATGAATTGGAGGAGGGGACCGAGTGTAACATATCAAAGTTTGCAGATGATACTAAGATGGGAGGGAAAGTAGTGAGTGAGGAGGACATAAAAAACCTGCAAGGGGACATAGACAGGCTAAGTAAGTGGGCAGAGATTTGGCAGATGGAATACAATACTGGAAAGTGTGAGGTTATGCACTTTGGCAGGAAAAATCGTAGAGCAAGTTATTATCTTAATGGCAAGAAACTGAAAAGTACTGAAGTACAAAAGGATCTGGGGGTCCTGGCGCACGAAACTCAAAAGGTTAGTATGCAGGTGCAGCAAGTGATTAATAAGGCCAATGGAATGTTGGCTTTCATTGCTAGGGGGATAGAATATAAAAATAGGGAGGTATTGCTTCAGTTGTACAAGGTATTGGTGAGACCGCACCTGGAATACTGCGTACAGTTTTGGTGTCCATACTTAAGAAAGGACATACTTGCTCTCGAGTCAGTACAAAGAAGGTTCACTCGGTTAATCCCGGGGATGAGGGGATGGACATATGAGGAGAGGTTGAGTAGATTGGGACTCTACTCATTGGAGTTCAGAAGAATGAGAGGCGATCTTATTGAAACATATAAGATTGTGAAGGGGTTGGATCGGGTGGCTGTGGGGAGGATGTTCCCGATGATGGGTGAAGCTAGAACTAGGGGGCATAGTCTTAGAATAAGGGGCTGCTCTTTCAAAACTGAGATGAGGAGGAACTACTTCACTCAGAGGGTGGTAGGCCCATGGAATATGCTGCCCCAAAAAGCTGTAGAAGCTACATCATTACATAAATTTAAAACAGCAATGGACAGTGTGATAAAAATGATAACATCCGGGAAGTTATGTCATCACTTCCTGTGAACTATGAACTATGAACTATGAACTGTGTACATACCTCACTTCCTGTAAATGTCACTTCCTGTTGGACTGGTATAAATACTGGTCTGTTCAGTATTGTAAGAGGCTTCTACCAGAGGCATGGTAAAGACCTCTCTTGTATATAGTGTGTTTATAAGTTACTTAAAGCTTACTTTAAAGTTACTTGATGGTAAGTCTCCTTTTTCTTACATCAATTTAAGTAACTTAGTATTTACACTGACAAATACTAGACCTTCAGACAAACTCGGAAGTTAAGGATCCAGGGAACCACCCATCATGGAGAAAATCCTTAGACCTATTCGTCTGGACTTGGACCCGAATACACCAGCAGCTGGCAGGGTATGGAAGCATTGGTATCGTACTTTTGAGAATTTTCTGGATGAATGTAAAGTGGATGCTCCTGCTAAATTGAAGATACTTGTCAATTATGTGACCCCAAAAGTGTTCGAATATGTTGATGACTGGGATAGTTACGAAGAGGTGATTCGGGCACTTAAGAAACTGTATGCGAAGACCCCAAATGAGGTCTATGCTAGACATCTACTGGCCACAGCCCGACAAGGGCCAGGGGAATCAATTGACGAATTCCTGCAAGAACTTCGCAGGCTCAGCGTAGATTGTAACTTTCAGGCAGCCTCAGCTGAACTGTACCGCCAAGAAATGATTCGTGATGCTTTCATCTGCGGGATTGCCTCTCCATTTATACGCCAGCGTCTACTAGAAAGTAAAACACTTGAGCTACAAAAAGCTTTTGACCTAGCTTGTTCACTGGATTTGGCAAAGAGAAATGCAGACCTCTATCAGCTGCCCAGATCTCGATCTGCTGCTGTAGCTGCAACCAGACAATTCAAGCGGTCTCAGGTGAACCCTATCATGGGGGAATCTAATTCTGATAATTCTGATGAAGAAGAGGAGGACGACCCCACTTTAGCAGCCTCTTGGCAATCTAGGAAGGAATGCTTCTTTTGTGGAGATGCTTTTCACCCTAGGAAAACCTGCCCTGCTCGCAATGCAATCTGCAGTTATTGCGGGAAAAAAGGACACTTTGCTAAAGTTTGCCTATCAAGGGCCTCTACGAGGGCCAATCCAGCTAAGGCCTACCGAACTGCCCCAATTAGGGCCTATCAAGATGCTCCAGCTAGGACCTATCAAGCTTCCTCTCGAGCTCTCTCCCGAAGAAGCACACCGAGAGTTTTAGCCACTCTCTGTGCAACGACACCAATTACAGCTGCTTGCCCACAGAACCTGTCTCAGGCAGCCACAAAAATTTCAATTAAAGGGCATACCTTAGATGCCTTAATTGACTCAGGAAGTACTGATAGTTTCATTAAGGAACAGATTGTTGCGAAATTGAAACTACATGTCTTCCCATCGGACCAGGCAATTGCGATGGCCCAGTCATCACTTAATACCAGAATCTCCGGCTTTTGTGTTGTTGATATGACACTTCATGGTCGTATGTATCCCTCCACCCGACTTTCGGTGCTCAAAGACTTATGTAGTGATCTCCTCTTAGGGCTGGACTTCCAAAAACAGCATAAGAAACTCACCATTGAGTTTGGTGGATCCAAACCCGGACTTACTATTTCTAATATACCATCTAAATTACCATTTTGTGCATTATCAGCAGCTTCACTTAATGAACCCTCATTATTTGCCAGTATTCCGCCTCAATGCCAACCGATAATAACGAAATCGCGGCGCTTTAATCAGGAAGACCAGTCTTTTATTGCGGCTGAAATCTCTCGACTTCTAGCAGAGGATATCATTGAACCATGTTCGTCGCCCTGGCGGGCTCAAGTCGTCATTGTCAAGAACCCTCTAAAACCTCACAAACAGCGACTATGCATCGATTATTCGCAAACCATCAATCAATATACCGACTTGGACGCCTACCCATTGCCACGCATTGATGATATGGTTAATAAACTGGCCGAATACAAAGTGTTCTCAACTTACGATTTAAAAAGTGCCTATCATCAGTTACCCTTGAAGGTCTCAGATAAGCAGTACACAGCCTTTGAGGCTAATGGACGGCTGTACCAATTTCGTCGCCTCCCATTCGGGGTTACTAATGGAGTGGCTGTCTTTCAACGGGCAATGGATGGCCTGGTTAAGCAGGAAAACCTAAGGGACACTTTTCCCTATCTTGATAACATTACCATTGCAGGTCACGATCAACAGGAACACGACTCCAACCTCCAAAAATTTCGGGATGCCCTCCATCGCCGTAATTTGACCCTGAATGAATCCAAATCTGTTGAGTCGCAACCGACCATCAACATCCTTGGCTACTGCGTAGGCAATGGTATCATTAAGCCAGACCCAGAAAGACTTCGCCCGCTCCAAGAGCTCCCGTCACCTAAGAATCCGGCTTCTTTACGTCGGGCTCTCGGTCTGTTTGCATACTACGCTAAATGGATTCCTCATTTTTCGGACGAAATCCAACCCTTGCTGCATGCTAGATCATTTCCACTGGGAACAGCGGCTGTTGCAGCCTTTAACCTTCTCAAAAAACAGTTGGAGAAAGCGGCTCTTCACTCCATTGATGAGAATCTCCCTTTCGTGGTTGAATGTGATGCCTCGGAGGTGGCGATCTCGGCTACTCTGAATCAGGAAGGTCGTCCTGTAGCATTTATGTCCAGGACCTTACAAGGTGCCGAGCTACATTATCCTCCGGTTGAGAAAGAAGCCACAGCCATCATAGAGGCAGTACGGAAGTGGAACCATTTTCTAGCTCGCCAGCACTTTACGTTGATCACGGACCAACGATCAGTCGCCTTCATGCTCGATAATCGAAAACGAACCAAAATTAAGAATAATAAAATACAACTTTGGAGGATGGAACTGGCCTCTTTTGGTTATACCATTCTCTATCGGCCTGGCAAGGAGAATGTGGCCCCGGACACCCTCACACGGGCATTCTGCTCCACTATGTTATCCTCCACTCTCATGGATGTCCACAATGGTTTGTGTCATCCTGGCGTTACGCGCATGCTACATTTCGTACGATCACGGAATCTCCCTTTTTCCACTGGAGATGTAAAGAAAATATGCTCAGAATGCCGGCTTTGTGCGGAATTAAAACCTCAGTTCTTCCGCCCCTCAGATGGTATACTCATACATGCAACCCAACCGATGCAACGACTTAGCATCGATTTTAAGGGCCCAGTGCCCTCTTCAACTCGGAACACATATTTGCTCACCATGATCGACGAATATTCACGTTTTCCGTTTGCCTTCCCCTGCTCCAATATGCTGGCGTCCACAGTAATCTGCTGCCTTGAGCAGGTATTTTCTCTCTGTGGCATGCCGGCTTATATTCACTCAGATCGGGGTCCATCCTTTATGTCAAGGGAACTCAAGGACTACCTCTCAGAACGGGGAATTGCTACAAGCAAAACAACACCATACCATCCCATCGGAAATGGGCAGGTAGAGAGGTATAACGGTATCATCTGGAATTCCGTACGTCTCGCTTTAAGATCTCGGGGCCTACCAGACCAGCAATGGGAAACAGTGCTTCCGGATGCATTGCACTCTATACGGTCCCTGCTTTCTACAGCCACAAATACTACACCTCATGAGCGGTTCTTTGGATTCCAGCGTCGCTCATCTCATGGGACATCACTCCCATCATGGCTAACTACTCCTGGACCTGTATTACTCCGAAGATACGTTCGGACGTCTAAAAATGACCCTCTTGTAGATGAGGTCGAACTAACCGATGCCAACCCCACCTATGCAAACATACGATATTCCGACGGCCGAGAATCTACCGTATCATTACGGGATCTGGCTCCCTGCCCACCAGGACCTAGTGGGACATCGGGTGATGGCATTTCACCAGGAAACTCTTGGGACCTATCGGGTACCCCTCTCCAAGATCCTGATCGGACACCAACTAGCTTGGTGCCGGTAGAACCCCGTGCTCAAGGTTGCGACCCTCCCAGTACCGCGCATGAAAGTACTGATCCGCCACAGACCAGCTCTGCACCTCCCTCTGAACAGAGCCAGTCCGACTTTGAACCTATTGGGGCTCGTACTCGAAGCCATGATCTCCCCGACCCTTCACAGGGCAATCGAGGCCACACAGACTCTGACCAATGGCCAACCGCATGTAAGCGGACCAGCGACCCTCTACGACGGGAATCCAAACGGGTGCGACTCTTCCTTGTTCGGCGGCTGCGGACCAAAAGGTAGACCACAGCCTCCTAATCCTGCAGGAGGGAAGAATGTGATAAAAATGATAACATCCGGGAAGTTATGTCATCACTTCCTGTGAACTATGAACTATGAACTATGAACTGTGTACATACCTCACTTCCTGTAAATGTCACTTCCTGTTGGACTGGTATAAATACTGGTCTGTTCAGTATTGTAAGAGGCTTCTACCAGAGGCATGGTAAAGACCTCTCTTGTATATAGTGTGTTTATAAGTTACTTAAAGCTTACTTTAAAGTTACTTGATGGTAAGTCTCCTTTTTCTTACATCAGACAGTTTCCTAGAAGTAAAGGGAATTAAGGGTTACGGGGAGCGGGCAGGAATTTGGACATGAGTCTAGGTCCGGATCAGTCATGGCCCTGTGGGTAGCGGTGCGGGCCCAGGGGCCGTGTAGCCTGATCCTGCTCCTATTTCGTGTGTCTAATTCTGTTAGATTCAGGAGATGGTTCTGTGATAGTGGATTGGCGGTTAGCATCAGATCAGCCATGATCTTATTGAATGGCGGAGCAGGCTCAAGGGGCCGATTGGCCTACTCCTGCTCCTATTTCTTATGTTCTTATGTTCTTATGTAGAAGTCAAAAAATAATTGGGAAGACAAAGAGGAACTATGAAAGTAAATTATCAAGGAACATAAAACAAAATAGTAAAATATTTTACAGGCACATCAATAAAAAAAGGAAGGTTGGGATGGGAATAGGGCCATTAAGAGATAGACAGGATAATACCACAGGTAACGATAGAGTGGCAGAAATATTAAATAATTATTTTGCTTCGGTATTTACCAGGGAAATAGAATAGGTGGGCATGACATTGGATGATGACATGAGTAATGAGAAAAGTGCATTTAAAATAAAAAAGGGGGATATAAAAATAAACTAATCAAACTCAAAGAGGATAAAACCCCTGGTCCGGATGGATTGCATTCACGCATTTTAAAAGAATCTAGGGAAGAGATAGCAGAGGCATTACTACACATATTTAATAATTCGTTAGAAAAAGGTATAGTGCCAGAGGACTGGCAGACAGCTAACGTAATACCGATATTTAAGAAGGGGAATAGAACATGTCCAGGAAATTATAGACCGGTCAGCTTAACATTGGTGGTAGGAAAAATAATGGAATCCCTACTAAAGGAGAAAATAGAAGAACATCTAGAAATGAAAAGTATAATAATGAATAGTCAACATGGATTTCAAAAGGGAAAGTCTTGTTTGACCAACCTTATTGAATTTTTTGAAGAGGTAACAGAGAGAGTAGACAATGGTAATGCTGTAGATATAATTTATCTAGATTTTCAAAAGGCCTTCGATAAGGTACCCCATAATAGACTGATGAATAAGGTCAGAGAATGCAGAGTCAGGGGACAAGTAGCAGAATGGATTGTTGGCTGGCTTCAAGACAGAAAGCAGAGAGTGGGAGTAAAGGGTAGCTATTCACAGTGGCAGAAGGTGGGTAGTGGTGTTCCACCTAGATCAGTGCTGGGACCACTGCTGTTCACAATTTACATTAATGACTTAGACTTTGGAATCAAAAACACAATTTCTAAATTTGCGGATGATACCAAATTGGGGGGGAATAGTCATTACTGAGGAGGACTGCAACAAATTACAGGAGGACATTAATAAACTTGCAGAATGGGCAAATAATTGGCAAATTAAGTTCAACACAGATAAATGTGAGGTATTACATTTTGGTAGGAAGAATGGGGAGGCCACTTATCACTTGGAGGGTGGGAGTCTAGGTGGGGTAGAGGAACAAAGGGATCTAGGAGTACAAATACACAAATAACTAAAAGTTGTGCCACAAGTTGGCAAGGCCATAAAAAGACAAACCAAGCACTAGGGTTTATTTCTAGAGGTATAGAATTGAAAAGTAGGGAAGTTATGTTAAACCTGTATCGAACCTTAGTTTGACCACACTGAGAGTACTGCGTAACATTCTGGTCGCCATATTATAAAAACGATACAGAGGCACTGGAGAGGGTGCAGAGAAGATTTACAAGGATGATACCAGAAATGCGAGGGTATACATATCAGGAAAGGATGAACAGGTTTGGTCTCTTTTCTCTTGAAAAAAGAAGGCTGAGGGGTGACCGAACAGAGGTCTTTAAAATTATGAAAGGTTTTGATAGAGTGGATACAGAGAGAGCATTTCCACTTGTGGGGAAGAGCATAACTAGAGGCCATCATTATAAGATAGTCACCAGGAAATCCAATAGGGAATTCAGAAGAAACTTCTTTACCCAAAGAGTGGTGAGAATGTGGAACTCGCTACCACAGGGAGTGGTTGAAGCGAATAGTATAGATGCATTTAAGGGGAGGTTGGACGAACATATGAGGGAGAAGGGAATAGAGGATTATGCTGATAGATTTAGATGAGGAAAGACGGGAGGAGGCTCAAGTGGAGGATAAACGACGGCATGGACTGGTTGGGCCGAATGGCCTGTTTCTGTGCCGTATATCCTATGTAATCCTTTGACCTATTTCCCTTAGTAGAGAAATCAATAACTATAAAGGTGGGCCCTTATATTCACTTTCCATTTATGCAAGAAAGGAGCTTTCTAATCAATTTTGTGTGTACAAAAGAATACTGAAACGGTGGACTCTATTTATTCAATCAATGAATGATATCAATAGTTTCCTATTGATTCAGCATTTTGAATTTTATAAGTAGATGTTCCTATTTTAAAATTCAATGTACTTTCTGATTAAAACTTGGGGGGGAATTTTCCCAGCCCTGAGGAGGCGGGGATGGAGGCAGGACTGCCGCGAAAATGGCAGAAACAGGGAGTGGTAACCGACTCCGCTCCCAACCCACCTCCGTGCCCTCTTCCCAGGAGGCGGGTCCCCGAGTCGTGCAGGGACCCCTCTCCTCGTGGCGGGAAAGGGATTAGAGCCAATTAACTGCCTGTTAACAGGTAGTTAACAGGCAGTTTTGAGGCTTTTCCCCATTTTACGCCTGCAATTGCAGGCTTCCCCATGGCTGCGAACCTCGCCAGGGTCAGCGAGGCGAGCAGTGTGTCTGCGGGGGTGAGGGGGGTCGAAATGTCAGCTGTAGAGGTGAGTGATGGGTGCAAGTGTGGACAGGTAAGTATGAGAGGTGAGTGTAAAGTGTTGGAAAAAGTTTCCTTACCTTTGCTTCTCTCTGCAGGCTTCAACCTTTGAGGATCCGGAGGTGCCTCATCTCAATGGCAGAGATGACAGAATGGCTGCTGCATTCTCAGATGCAGTAGCCATCTGCTTTCTGCTGCAGAGAGAGGTCTTGGTGAGCCTTCTGCGCAAGGGCTCACCTTAGAACAGAGATTGTCAGTGTTTCACAGCTTCTCAAAGCTGTTAAATGCTGACAATTCATTTGTCAAAAATTTTCGACAGATGAAGCATTGTACACTGATGTCATCTGTCACCGGCTTTCCCTTAATTGGTCGGTAGGGCGGGCTTAACAAGGCCAATCAAGGGAAAATAGCGTGGGATGGTCAGACGTTGCTGGGGGCGGGACTGAAACCCGGAAACCAGAAGTCCCGCCTCCAGCATGTCTCCATTGAGAAAATCCAGCCCCTGATATTTCAGTGTCCGTTTTGGCGTTCATTACCGGAGATATTCCCTCCGTGTAGGAAGGTCTGCGTGTAGGTTCAAATACCAGAACCAGCCTCATCCTACAGGAAATGGCCCATCTGATAACATGCGGCAGAAACCTGCAACAGCAAATGAATTACGCTGTCTTATTTCCATGGACTTACAATAGGGTCAAGGGGAGAGCATTCATTAAAAGCGCCATTCACTGTGTTTTGGAATAACACAGTGCAAATAAATTAGCTATTAATGTCATCCATTGTCAAAATGCAGCTTCAATGCATCCTGTTGATAGTACATACTGCACCCACTGTGTGCTGATGGTGAATGTGTGGATATAGAGTCCATTGGCAATAGTGCAATCAAGCAAACTGCTCTGTTCCAGATGGTCTTGAGCTTCTTAAGTACTGTTGCAGCTGCACCCATCCAGACGAGTGGTGGATATTCCATCACACTTCTGACTTGAGGTTTGTAAATGGTGGCGAGGCTTTGAGGGGTTCGGAGGTGAGTGACTTGTCATACATTGCCCAGCCTCTGCTCTGCTCCTCTAGCCATCATGTTGATATGGCCAGCTTCAGGCGAATGATGAAGCAAAGGATGCTATTGGTGAGGGACTCGGCAATGGTAGTGCCATTCTCGGTCAGGTCAGAGGGAGATGGTCATTACCTGGCAGTTACGTGACACAAATATTACCCTGCTACTTGTCAGCCCAACCCTGGGTGTTGTCTAAGTCCAGCTGTTGACCAGCATGTGCTGCTTCATTATCGGAGCTGGTAAGAACAGAGTTGAACACTGTTGGATTATCATTGAACAGCCCCACCTCTGGCCTTATGATGATGCAAATCGACGATGATTCGACTGAAGATTTTGCCCTGAAGAACTCCTATAGGGTTGTGTTGGGCTGGCTTCAATCTGACAATCACAACCATAATCCTTCATAGAGAAACAAACTGAATGGAGAAATGTGATCCCCAAAAATCTTGAAAGCTAGGCCTAGAAATTGAGTTTGCGCTGCGCCAGGGCTTTAGCGCCGGAAGTTAGCGCCGGCGCTAAGTCCCTTTGCGCGCGCCAAAAATTCAGTAGCGCCGCGCCCAAACGGCTGCCGGCGCTACTGAAGGGTTTTAGCGCCTGAAAACTGGTGCAACGCGCCGCTGCGGCGCTATTCCGGCGCTGCGGCGCCCGCTGCGGTGCGGCAGGCTCGGGAAGTGCAGGCCTCCTCCTTCCGTTAAGGAGGAGCTGCCTGCACCCGGCCGCAGCCCGCGCAAATCTCTTCAAAAATGAGCCTGGCACCTCGGACAAGTGCCGGGCTTGCATCTGCTCCGGTGGGGGGTGGGGGGGAGAAGTCCGGGGAGGGAGCTGCGGGCAGGCGGCCGGCGGGAAAGCGGCCGGCCGCCGCGCCTCCTTAAAGCGCCGGCGCAGACTCCGGCAACACTCGTTTGCCAGAGTCTTAGTTGCGGCTGCCACTGGCGAGGCGGCCGCAACTGAATTTCGGCTTGGGGCCGGGTTACCACGGCAACCGGGACGCTGCGCACACCGATGACGTCATCGGTGCCGGCGCAGCGCTACCGGTCTACCGCCGCGGAAGGGCCCCAGGCAATTTAGGAACCGGCGCCAATTGCAGCGCTAGGCCCTCTAGCGCCGCAAAATCGGTGCTAAGGGCACTGAATTTCTAGGCCCTAATGTTTTAACAAAAAGGAACCACTGCTGTTCACAATTTATATTAACGATTTAGACTTTGGAATCAAAAACAAAATTTCTAAATTTGCGGATGACACCAAATTAGGGGGGAGTTTCAACACTGAGGAGGACTGCAACAAATTACAGGAGGATGTTAATAAACTTGTAGAATGGGCATATAATTGGCAAATGAATTTCAACACAAATAAATGTGAGGTATTACATTTTGGTAGGAAGAATAGGGAGGTCACTTATCACTTGGAGGGTGCAAGTCTAGGTGGGGTAGAGGAACAAAGGGATCTAGGAGTACAAATACACAAATCACTAAAAGTTGCGACACAGGTTAACAAGGCCATAAAAAAAGCAAACCAAGCACTAGGGTTTATTTCTAGAGGGATAGAATTGAAAAGTAGGGAAGTTGTGTTAAACTTGTATCGAACCTTGGTTAGACCACACTTAGAGTACTGTGTACAATTCTGGTCACCATATTATAAAAAGGATATAGAGGCACTGGAGAGGGTGCAGAGAAGATTTACAAGGATGATACCAGAAATGTGAGGTTATACATATCAGGAAAGGATGAACAGGCTGGGTCTCTTTTCACTCAAAAAAAGAAGGCTGAGGGGTGACCTAACAGAGGTCTTTAAAATTATGAGAGGTTTTGATAGAGTGGATACAGAGAGAGTGTTTCCACTTGTGGAGAAGAGCATAACTAGAGGCCATCAATATAAGATAGTCACCAAGAAATCCAATAGGGAATTCAGAAGAAACTTCTTTACCCAGAGAGTGGTGAGAATGTGGAACTCGCTACCACAAGGAGTGGTTGAAGCGAATAGTATCAATGCATCTAAAGGGAGGCTGGATAAGCTAGATATGAGGGAGAAGGGAATAGAGGGTTATGCTGATAGAGTTAGATGAGGATAGGCGGGAGGAGGCTCGAGTGGAGCATTATCGCCGAATGGCCTGTTTCTGTGCCATATATCCAATGTAATCCGAGACTTTTAACATTAAGAAAATATTCCAATTTGTCTTTCTCAGATCCAAAGTAGATGACCTCACACTTCCCTACATTGAACTCCATCGGCCACAGTTTTACCCATTCACTTAGATTGTCTATGTTCCCTTGTAACTTTCTACTCCCATCTACGCAACTTACTGTGCCCCCTAACTTAGTGTCATCATAAGAACATTAGAACATAAGAAATAGGAATTGGAGTAGGCCATTTGGCCCTTCGAGCCTGCTCCACCATTCAATAAGATCATGGCTGATTTTTTACCTCATCTCCACTTTCCTGCACTATCCTCATATCCCTGATTCCCTGAATATTCAAAAATCTATCGATCTCTGTCTTGAATATACTCAACGACTGAGCCTCCACAGCCCTCTGGGGTAGAGAATTCCAAAGATTCACCACCCTCTGAGTGAAGAAATTACTCCTCAACTATGTCCTAAATGGCTGACCCCTTATTCTGAGACTGTGACCCTTGGATCTAGACTCCCCAGCCAGATGAAACATCCTCCCTGCATCGACCTTGTCAAGCCCTGTAAGAACTTTGTACGTTTCAATGAGATCACCTCTTATTTTGCTAAACTCTAGAGAATATAGGCCTAGTCCATTCAATCTCTCCTCATAGGACAATCCCCCCATCCGAGGAACCAGTCTGGTGAACCTTCGCTACACTCCCTCTATGGCAAGTATATCCTTCCTTAGGTAAGGAGACCAAAACTGTACACAATACTTCAAGTGTGGTCTCACCAGGGCCCTATATAATTGCAGTAAGACATCTTGGGGGAGAAATTCAGTTGTTAGCACCAGCCACTAGTGCCTTAAGAGGGCGATAAGTGGGGCGCAAAGCGGCTAGCGCCTGGGCGCGGCAAGACCTGCACCTCTCGCAAAATTGAGCGGACATTTAGCGGCGGCGCAAAACCGCAACGCCCGCTCAGCTGCGCGCGCAGGTCCTTACGTCATTTCATGGTGCAACACCCTTGGTGCGCCCCGAACCGGAACTTCAGTGGCGCCCCCCTTCTTTCCGCCTGGCGCTCCCAGCGACTGGTTGACTGGAACGGTTCCCAGTCGCTGTGGGGCTGGAGGGGCGCTATTTAAAGGGGGCTCTTCCTGGCTTCTTAGTGGTAGCCATTTTTGGACCACTCCTGTGTGAGAGAGAGAGAGATTTGCAGAGAGACAAAGGGAGAGAGCTTTCTGCATTGAGTCAGCGCTGGCACAGGTACTTTTCACTTCAGCCCAGAATTTTGCAGTTGGATTGATTTTTCAGTGCCATAGCCTTGAGTGGCCACATATTATGGGGGCTGCAATGGGTGGAAACGTTGGGTTTCTCCATTGTATTGAGAGGGCTCAGAGACGCCGAGAGAGAGTGCCAATCATGGCCAGAAGGAAGAGGGCCAACAGGCGTCGGCACAGGAGGCCTTACCCTCCCAGGGTATACCGCCAGCAGTTCTCATACCTCAACATGTCTGAGGAGCAGTGTATTCGGAGGCTTTGATTCAGAAGGGAGGTGGTCACTGAGCTCTGCCACCTGCTTCAGACAGATCTGCAGCCTCAGCTGAGGAGCAGGACGTCTCTGTCGGTGGCAGTGAAGGTGACAGTGGCTCTCAACTTCTATGCCACCGGCTCCTTCCAATCCGCTATTGGGGACATTGCCAATGTCTCCCAGTTCGCAGTGCATTGCTGCATCCGCCAAGTCACGAATGCCCTCTTCAAAAGGAGACGTCAGTACATTTCCTTCCCCATGACCCTGGACAAGCAGCAAGAGCGCGCAATGGGATTTGCAAGAATAGCGGGCTTCCCCATGGTCCAGGGCGCCATTGACTGCACGCATGTGGCTTTGCGGGCGCCTCAAGAGAATGCCGAGGATTACCGCAACCGGAAGGGGTTCCATTCGTTGAACGTGCTGTTGGTGTGTGACCACAGACAGCTGATACTAGCTGTCAATGCCCGCTTTCCAGGCAGCAGCCACGACGCCTTCATCCTGCGCCAGACTTCTGTGGCAGACCTTTTCGAAGCCCCGGCTCACCCAGGAGGTTGGCTTCTCGGGGACAAGGGCTATCCTTTGTGCACCTGGCTGATGACCCCGCTCCGTGCGCCCAGCACCCTTTGCTGAAGAACGATACAATGAGAGCCATCAAGCGACCAGGAACATCATTGAGCACACAATCGGTGTGCTAAAGCAACGGTTCCGCTGTCTGGACCATTCCGGGGGAGCCCTTCAGTACTCGCCTGAGCGTTGTAGTGTGCTGCATGCTGCACAACTTGGCTATCCTCAGGGCTCAGCCACTGCCAGCAGACATTGGAGGACCACCAGAGGAGGGGGAGGAGGAGGAGGAGGAGGAGGAGGAGCACCAAGACGGGAGGGAGGCACAAAGTGCAAGGCCCGTCCGTCAGCGGCTTATTGCAAGTCGGTTCTAGGCCCCCTCTGAGGGAATGGCTTGTGCCATTAAAAGAACATGAATGGAACCGTTCCGCAAACCCTGAGCCGGTCAAGGCAACAAATAGTTCAAAGAGCAAACATGCACAATCTGAATAAAGACAATTATTTATTGAACAAACTCTGTGCCCTTCCCGCATGACAAACAAATACAGAGAAACCCCCAAAAAAACAGTCAGACACATAACTGGCTCTCACAACCTGGAGACAATGAACAAAAGAGTTAACCAAAAATGACCATGATCCTCGGCCTTCACTAAAAAAATTCACAGCATTTTGCCACACCTCCTACTTTTTGGCCTGCGAGGGTGATCTGCTTCGCTTGCGAGATTGGCCCCTTCCCACCCTACAGCTCCTCCGCAATGGGACCCCAGTGGCTGCAGCAAGGCAGGGAGAAGGCTGCTGAGTGTCAGAAAGTGAGTCGGCAGATGCCCTTGGGGGATGGCCTGGACCAGCTCTGGGCCTGGAGGGCCCGGCTGCTGACTGCTCCAACTCTGCATGGGCGGCAGCAGTCTGTCCTACGGGTGGTGGCAGCTGCAGTGGAGGAGTGACAGTGTTGGCATCCTGGCAGAGCACAGGCACTCCCTGGTCAGACGACACACTGGCACTCGCACGGGGCAGCACTGAAGCATTCGGAGCAATCTGCTGAAGCACAGTCTGCTGGCCTGCTGTGGCGCGGCGAGGGCCCCGGCGAATCCTGCCCGATCCAGCGAGTGTGGCAGCAGTCAGTGCTCATGTGGCCCTAATCTGTGTCTGCATCAGACCAGCCACTGACTGCATGGCACCACTAAGCACTTGCGTGGAAGCCGCCTGTGCTGCACCGAGTTCCTCCAGACTCCTTGCCTGTGCTGCCCCAAATTCCTGCACACTCCTTGCCAGTGACTCTATGGAGTCAGGCATCCTTGCCACTGCAGCCATGAGCTCAGTGTGCCTGTGCTCCGCCTGGGCGCCCATTTCAGCGAGGAGCCACACCTCCTCTGCGCTCACTGTAGCAGGACTGGAGGCCAGACTCTCCCTCCGGGGAGAAGGCCGCCGAGCTTCCCTACACCCCCCCCGCGTTACTGCAGCCCGCTGGGCCCCGGAGCTTCACCCTCCTCAGACCCTTCCCCCCTGCTCCCCTCCAGGGAAGACGTGTCCCCATTATGGCCATGGGCTGCCTCGGCTGAGGGTGGCACTGATGGTCCAGCTTCTTCTTCCTCCTCCTCGCCTTCAGAATCACTCACAGTGGCAGCTTGAGGGCCCGCCTCCTCACCTGGCAAATCAGCATCTGAAAGCAGGGAGGTACAAGAGTTGCTTTAGCGTGAGGACAGGGCGGCAGTGAGGGAGGCATGAGTGCTGCAATGCTCTATATTGGTTCGATAGTGGCAAAGGATGCTGGTGTGAGGCACAAGTGGAAGGAGAGAGGTCAAAAAGGTGATGACCTTACCATTGCTGTCCAGAATGGGGTCGGCATCTCCAGTGGCGACGGGGCCAATCATCCGGCCTGCCATAATCCGTTCCACTCGCTGCTCCAGATTGCTGAGGTCTTTAAGTTCAGGACGGCCTCCCCCGGTCCATTGCTGCTGCCTCCTATTGTGTGCCAGCTTGCCCTGCAAGAGAAAGGACGGGCTCTCAGTACAGTGTGAAGCCCTGATCTTGGCTGCACTGCCTCCCATGGTGGAATAGCCCTTACAGTGTGAAGCCCTGATCTTGGCTGCACTGCCTCCTATGGTGGAATAGCCCTTACAGTGTGAAGCCCTGATCTTGGCTGCACTGCCTCCCATGGTGGAATAGCCCTTACTGTGTGAAGCCCTGATCTTGGCTGCACTGCCTCCCATGGTGGAATAGCCCTTACAGTGTGTAAAGTGGTGAATGTGCATGTGAGTTTCATGAAAGGCCCATAGGTGTTGGATGAGGGCTGGGCATTGGGGCTTTCAGGACCCTTTGGCCATAAAGTGAAGTGCACATGCAGGGATGAAGTGGATACTGGAAAGGGTACTCACCCTGACAACCCGAGTGAGGTCGTTGAACTTCTTCCTGCATTGCACAGGGGTCCTAGGTACCATGCTGCTGGAGGTCACTCTGTGTGCTACCTCCCTCCAAGCTTTTCAATATTCATTGGGCAGCGGCCTCCTGCCACTTTCCGGAAACAGGATAGATCGCCTGCGCTCCACTGCACCAACCAGAACCTTCAGGGCCCACTCAATGAACCGCTGCGCTCACTCCCTGGCCCTCTCCATGGTCCTAGGTGTTACAATGTCGCAGCAGGCCTGCCCAGGCCGAGAATCAGGGCTCCAATGTGCAGGGCGTGGCTGCAAGCCAAATCGACCCTCCCCCTTTAAGAGGTGACCGGCGCCAGCGTGTCTGCCTGCAATCGCTAACTGGCCGCACCTGCGCTGCGCCCGCCCTCGGTGGTAGCGCCTCGCCTCTCTGGCTTAGCGCCTTAGGATAGTTGTGCAGCGCCTGCTTTAGCGCACCAAGAACCTCTTAGGGCGAAGCAAGTCAATTTCGCTGAAGGTGGCGATAATTTGCGCCAGGCGCTAAATTTAGCGCACGCTCGACTATAGCGCCCCAAACGTGGCGATACTGAATTTCTAGGCCCTTTACTCTTATACTCAAATCCTCTTGTAATAAAGGCCAACACACTATTTGCTTTCCTAATTGCTTGCTGCACCTGCATGTTAACTTTCAATGATTCATGTACAAGGACACCCAGGTCCCTCTGAACACCAACATTTCCCAAACTCTTACCATTTAAAAAATACTCTGCTTTTCTATTTTTCCTACCAAAGTGGATAACTTCACATTTCTCCACATTATATTCCATTTACCATGTTCTTGCCCACTCACTTAGCCTGTCTATATCCCCTTGAAGCCTCCTTGCATCCTCCTCACAACTTAATTCCCACCCAGCTTTGTATCATCAGCAAACTTGGATTTTTACATTTGGTCCCCTCATCCAAATCATTGATGTAGATTGTGAATAGCTGAGGCCCCAGTGTGGTAAAACCACCAATGAACTCCTGTACAAATGAATAACTGTCTTTAAAGCAATGTTACAGCACCTATGTCCGTTTGCTGAGTGTAAACAAGCTTTCTGTAAAAACCCTGAAACAACGCGATGAGGTCATCACGTTGGTCACGTGGTGCCCCGAGTGGCGGGAAACGTGATGACGTCATGACGTCAGAGGTGGGAGGTTCTGAGTTCAGACCTCGTGGAACTAGTTACTGTGTAGACCTGTTTGCTGTTGCTCCTGCATGTTTTTGTTTTGTTCACCAGTTTAATTAAATTCGGTTAATTTACTGAACTGCCTCGACCTCAGTGATTTAGATAGGAGTCCGTTGATTCCTACACCAGCACTGATCCTTGTGGTACCTCACTAGTTACAGCCTGCACACTTGGATATACACCATAATATATATGGTGTAATGCTGAGGCCCCAGTACAGATCCCTGGGGAACACCACTTGTCACATCTTACCAATCAGAGGACATTCCCTTTATCCCTACTCTCTGTTTCCTACCTCTCAATCAGTTACCAGCCCACATCACAAGTTTACCTCCAATTCTGTATGGGTTCATTTTTGCTAATAATCTCTCGTGCCGAACCTTATCAAATGCCTTCTGCAAGTCCATATAGATAACATCCATAGACACTCCCCTATTCACCATGCTAGTGACCCCCATAAAAAATGTTAGTCTGACATGAGCTGTCCTTCACACATTCATACAATATTTCTTTGATTAGCTTCTGAATCTACGCTGTGTCTCCACAGAACCTCTCTCACATCTTTGGACAGCCATGGAGCATTACAGCATCAGACCTCATTCCATCCTTGAAGAAACAAATGATTGACCAACAGATGAATAAACGGTATTATATGTAATATATACATATATTTACAGTAAACAATATTATTCAGCTCAAGTGAAAAACAATAACTGGTTGCAATCTATATGCAGAGCTATTATTTTACAGTTAACCTTTATAAATGCAATATTCTTTTCTTCCTGTAATCTTTCCAGCTTGCGGGAACTAAACTGACCTAAAGTTCCAAACCAACTAGGTCCAACTCAACTCAGATTGGTGAGTAGCACCAGCTCATTAAATTATCCTGAAAATAGTTGTCGAGACCCCCTGAAGTTGAACAATTGTCAGTTATATTCAAAAACTGACTGCTAATCATAAACATAAACATAACTGAGCAAATTTCACAGTATATGCTAGAAATTGTTTTAGGCCCATTTTCAGGCCTGAAATATGCAAGTATGCACTGAGTGCGTGCCTGAAGGTGGAGGTCCAAAGCTTGCCCGAAATTGGGTCTTGAGACTCATTTTAATAATGGCAGTGAATTGCTGGTGCCTGTCACAAATCCAGAGGTAGTTTGCCAGTCGCTGCGGGGCCGATTTGGGCCAGTGACCTCACCGGCAGTGGCCCTCAGGTAGTTCATGAGGACGGACTGAGCACAGGCCGACAGCGGCCCTAGAGGAGCACTGTGGAGCCAGGAGGAGGACTCCTGCTGTTCCTGGCTCCATAGAAAGGTAAAGGGCAGGATTTTCATTGGGCCGTGGAGGCGGGATTGGAGGCGTGCGGGTGGTTAAAATTGCAAAAACTGGCGGGCGGGCCCAACACTGCCTCCATCCCGCCTCCACGCAATTTTCAAAAATTTGTGTCTGATGGTTCCGTCTCCAGCGGGATAGGCCATTAAGGCCCTTAACAAGCACTAAATTGCCTCTATAATGTTATTTTGAATGGCCATTGCGATTTTAACCCTTTTCCCACGTGAAACACGCCTGTTCTGAAATACAACGGTGAAACCTGGCAGGAGCACAATTGGATTGCTGACTATCAGCTGCAGGTCATCCATTAAAGAGATTTGATCAGCCATCATTTGCAGGTGGCAGGACTTTGTAGTCTCAGTTCTGGGGGAACTTTTAGAAGGCATAACCACAGCTGTGGAAGTTTGGAGCCTGACACCCATCCCCAGTGTGACCTCCTGGGAAACCCCCCTCGCCACCTTCACTGAGCGCTTCCTCAACTGAGGCATCTACCAGAAGGATGGGAGCCATTTATTTCCTTCTCTTCTGGATATTAGATGAGGCCGAACAACAGCAGCAACAACAACAGCAGCCCCAACAGCAGCAGCAACAACAATAGCAGCCCCAACCGCAGCAGCAACAACAGGAGCACCAAGCTGCTGCTCACCCACCTGAGGCAGCACAGGCCAGAAGAGGCCAGCGCATGGAAGCCCGTCAGCACAGGAGATACCCCCCAAACAGGGTCTACAGACACAGAGTCAGCTATCTCAACATGTCTGAGCAGCAGTGCCAAAGGCGGCTCCGACTTTCGCGAGAGGTAGTGGGTGACATCTGCGCAATGCTGCAACAAGACCTGCAGGCCAGAGGACCAGGTGGACAACCCTTACCAGTGGCTGTCAAAGTCCCTACCGCACTCAACTTTTTTGCCTCAGGCTCATTCCAGGGATCAGCAGCAGACATCACCGGCATCTCCCAGGCGGCCACACACACTTGCATCACGCAGGTAACCGATGCCCTCTTTGCCCTCACGCACAATCACATCCATTTCACCAAGGATTGAGCAAGTGTCACGGCACGTGCGGTTGGATTAGCTCATCTGGCAGGCTTTCCAAGGGTGCAGGGCGTTGTTGACTGCACACATGTGGCCCTTAGGGCACCCCATCGCCATCTAGGTATTTTTGTCAATCGCAAGGGCTTCCACTCCCTTAATGTTCAGCTGGTGTGTGACCACAAGAAGGAAATTTTGCATGTTTGTGCCAAGTACCCTGGCAGTTGCCATGACTCCTTCATACTGCGCCAGTCTAGTGTGCCTCCGCTATTCAGTCCGCCAGACCAACTTAACGGATGGCTACTTGGAGACAAGGGCTATCCTCTGAGGACATGGCTAATGACATCGTTGAGGAAACCATCCAACAAAGCTGAGGAGAGCTACAATTCCAGCCACATGTCCACCAGAGCCATAATCGAGCAAACCATCGGTTTGCTGAAGATGCGCTTCAGATGCCTGAATAGATCAGGTGGAGCCCTGCAGTACTCAGCAGCCAGGGTCTCCAGAATCATTGTGGTTTGCTGTGTACTTCACAACATGGCACAGCGTCGTGGCTTGCAGATTCCTGAGGACCAAGTGGCTCCTCACATATCCTCCTCAGCTGAGGAGGAGGAGGAGGAGGAGGAGAGCGAAAACAAACATCCTGCAGAGGCCCATCAACCAGTGGCAGCAGTACGTGAGAAAATAGCTGCCTGGGATACAAGGAATGCACTCATCTTGGCCAGATTTGCTTAGCCTAGCCACTCAAGCATTTTTGCCTCGCATCTTCTTACCTGAGCATCGACAATGGCCACGAACCAGCTGATTCCTAGCAATTTGAACACCATACTGACAATTGCAAGTAATCCTAAGCCCTCAATGTGGAAGTCCCATTCGCGAAATGACACACGCCACAACTACAGCAGTAGCCATCAGATTTTTTATGTATATGATTCATATGATGGCTTTTACACATAAAACATCAAATTTCACCCAAGTGACTACCCTTGTGACTATTTGTGCAGTATTCTTCTCTTACGCATGCTCCTACGTAGTGCTTCCCCTGTGGCTTCAGCAGATGTGGAGGCCCCTTGCTCAGTTTCTTGCTGCTCCTGTCTCGACACCTTTGGCGGGCGTCCTCTGGGGTGGCGAGCCTGTGAGGGCTCGTCAACAGTCTGCTGCTCCTGCGGCTGTGCAGGGGTTGAGACGCCGATCTCAGTTGGGTGTGGACTCTGGTGGGGCTCTGACCGAGGGCTCTGCAGTGGCATGGAAGTGTGAGTGCTTGGAGAGGAGCCCCCACTTCCTTGATGTCTGCCACCAACTTCCCTCTCATGGGTCAGGTCCCCCTCAGTGCTTGCAAGTGGCTTGAGAGCACCTTGCTGCACATCAGGGGGGCCATGGGGACCCGTATCTGAACTGGCAGTCCTACTCAGAGGGACTGCCATGAAGGTCTGGTTTCTCTGTTCAATAGCTGACCATCGCTCCTCCAGAAATGTCAGTCTATTCTGAGCACTCACCATGTTTTCAACACTCTGGTGACTTAGCTCCTCCATGGCTGTAGCCATCCTCTCGTCTACTGTAGCCATCCTTTCCACGGAGGTTGCCATCCTTTCCGTGGTGATGCGTTCATGCGCCAATGACTCCACAAAGGCTCTGCTCATGTTCGCTATGGACTCCTCCATTCACTCCACACTCGCAGCAGCCCTGGAGACAAAATCTGCCAGAGACTCCTGCATCTTTTCCTGGAGTGCCATCACCGCTGATACTGTGGATGGACCCAGGGGCAGAGGGTCGACATGCAGCTGAGCTGAGATGGCAGAGTCCTGCGCCCTCTGATTAGGACCCTCCACCGCTGTTCCTGTCTCCACAATCTGCTGATGCTCACTTGTGAGCTGTGATACACCAGGTGACAACACTACTCTATGTCCCGAAGGTCCCACCGAGGTGTGAGTGTCTGCGCTGGTGCTGGGTGCGCTGAATTCTGCTGACACTGCGCCCTCAGAAGTTGCAGCTTCCTCTGAGGAGTCTGGCGGCTCAGCCTGTTCCTCCTGGCTAGTGGGGATGGGTGCTTGCGATGGTCCTGTGGGGGAATAAAGGAAAAAGTCAGAGATGTGATGCCAAGGTTATATGCACATTGCATATTGCAGATGATCATTAGTCCATCTGTTAGAGCTTCCGAAACATTATCAGCGACTCATGCAATGTCAGTGAGAGAGATGGAAAACTATTCTGTCACCAGCTTGGTGTGATGCGCCCGTCTGTCCGTCCCCCACATGCGCGTCGTCCTCCACTCCCACGATCTCCAGGGCCGCCACCTCTCAGGGGGTGAAGTGGGCTATTGATGGTGGCCCTCCTCCTGTCCTCGCTTGTTCTCTTTTATTGTTCTCTTTTCCTGCAATGAGGGAGACAAGTGGAGGTTGAGTGAGAATGAAGGAGTGAGTGTAGAGAATCCATAGCATAGATGCTTAGAAGGAGACAAAGATGGAGTGAGGTGGCAAGACCAAGGGCCCTCCCTGTGTGTTGTCAGTTGTTTTCATAGCATCACAGTGATAGAGAGTGTGAGGGCTGCATAGTCGAATAGTTAGGTGAATGTGACCATAGAGAGAGAGGGAATGGGTATGGGTGCATGGATGTCAGTGTCAAGTGGGATGTGGAGGAAGAGATTGGTAAAGCTGAGTGCTGATGAGGAAAGGCAATGGGGATCAGATTGAGAGTGATGGGAAAGTCATGCTCACTTTTCCAGTGCGCTGAAGGTCATGAAATCTCTTCCTGCACTGTATCCAGGTTCTGCGGGTAGCCGATAAGGAGTTGACCTCCTCTGCCACTTGCAGCCATGCAGCCTTTGTCTGCTGGGGTGGCTTCTTCCTCCCTGATGAAGGGAAGAGCACCTCCTTGTGAGCTGTTGCTCCCTCCACTAAAGCCTGCAGGGCAACGTCGTCAAAACGGGGTGCAGACCTCGGTCTTTCTCTGGCCATTCTGCTTCCAGCTCAGTATATCAGCAAATGCCAAAAGGTTGGCGGTCTGAAGAAGAAGCAAGGCCTCTTGCAGACCTTAAATGCAGCAGCAATGATGACGTCATAGGAGGCGATTTTCAGACTAGAGAAACTCATTTTCCATGGGTTCTCACACGCTGGAACTCAATTGGGCAATTTAGTTAAAATAGCATCAATCTCCCAATCGAATTAGATTTGTGTGGATAACACGAAATGCGGATTGCACAACACCAACCCGCACCTGAATGAAAATCCAGCCCAAAGTTTTAATACGCATCTGTTTGCGGCTGCTGGTTCGGCCACAGCAAACACTCGAAAACCTGGCGCCTGCTCCACTCAGCTCTGCCCAATTTCTGAAAGAGGCGATAGGTCGCTCATTAACATATGCAAGGGGCACAACGCCTGTTTAAGGTGGCCACCCAGGATACCCAAATATCATCCAAGGCCAATTTGGCATTAGACATATTTCAGGCATTCTTGGGGCACAGGACAAAGCCCTGCAAAATTGGTCTTTTTTGAAAACATTGCTTTAATATACAAATGTACAGCGTGTAAAAATGTTAAATGCAGTTTCAAATATTGTTCAATTCCAATATATTTGGGGTCTTTCATATTTGAATCCTCAGTTTATTGAAAGTTAGGGCTTGCAAAGCTAAATACTCTCCAACCTAGGGGAACAGATGGAAAAGATTAAAAAGGTCACCTCGATCTGTTTATGCTTAAACTATTATTTATCACTTTGGCTGAGTGCCAGCACTCTCAGCTCTGAGTCAGCAGGCTGTCGGTTTGACCTCATTCCCAGACTTGAACACTTCACCTGGGCTGACATTTCAGCGCAGTACTGGGGGTGTGCAGTATTATCTGAGACACAATCTTTCACATATTAACCAATGTCTGTTTCAGTGTGCGCAGCTAGAAAGAAGGAACTTACATTTATATAGAACCTTATACATCCTCAGGACATGCCAAAGCGCATCACAGCCAGTGAAGTACTTTTGAAGTGTAGTCACTGTTGTAATGTAGGGAAACGGGTCAGCCACTTTGACAACAGCAAGGTCGCTCAAACAATGAGGTTAATGACCAGAGGGGGAGAAATTGGGTTCTGGAGTGCCTGTTTTTTTAGGTGCTAATTGGCCGCCTATATGTCAAACATCGGGTCCTAGATGTGCATGCACACTTCTGATGGGAAGTGCGCCAGACGCCATCTTGATTCTTCTTCTTAGGCAGTCCCTCGGAACCAAAGATGACTTGCTTTCACATTAAAAATGAGTTCTCAGGCGACTGATGAGTCCAATGCAGGACCTACAGTCTCTGTCACAGGTGGGGCAGACGGTGGTTGAAGGGGCGGGTGGGTGGGGTGCTTGGGTTGACGTGCACTCCTTCCGCTGTTTGCGTTTCCGCTTGCTCCCGGCGAAGAGACTCGAGGTGTTCGGCTCCTTCCCGGATGCTTCTCCACCACTTTGTGTGGTCTTGGGCCAGGGATTCCCAGGTGTCGGTGGGGATGTTGTACTTTTTCAAGGAGGCTTTGAGGGTGTCCTTGAAGCATTTCCTCTGCCCACCTGGGGCTTGTCGAAGTTTCGACTGTTCAATAAGACTCTGTGAAACAAAGTGATCGTCAAAGGCAGACTTTATTTAATTACTTGCTAGCAAGGGGAGCTTCACGTAGGCAAAGGCTATCGTGACTTCTCCGAATACATGGACAAAAACACCTCTTTTTATACACAAAGATCAAAACCTTTTATCACATGGTATGGTATTGAGACACAATTAATAACATTAAGAAAGAGATGAGTAAGGAATGTTTAAGGTCAACAAGAAGATGACTAAAGGGTCAGCAGAGCCTCGGTGTCTTAAGATAAGGTTAGCCAATAGATAATCAAAAGTCATGATGCAGGAATACCTTTAGATAAAGTTAATTAATTTTATACAATGGAGACGGTTTGTCTCTCACTTTGGTTCTGGACATTCATACGAATGTTTACAGTACATGTCCTTCGGTTATCATTAATTTGTTCTGCTAAGCTTATCTTGTTTATGGAACTGTCTAGCCTGCAAGCTACAAAGGAGTCACATCCTCTTCCTTAAACCGCTTCCTAATATGGGCCTGCCTGTTTCCCCTTATTTTGTACTGTGTGAAGCCATTTTGGCCTGTTGAAACAGTTCCAGACTCCATTTTAATATAACAGAGTATGTGTGCTTATTTTATACTAATATGTGTGGATATATATATCTATGCTGATGCACTTCTACATTCCCCATTTTGTCCTTCCTAGGACAATATAGCCCACATTAATTCTTTCAGTCCCTTTTGTCGGTCCTCGTTTCTTTCGGGGTTCTTCGTTATCTCTCTGACAGCTTACGCATACCATCTCGATGATTACATACAGCGTAAACAATAATTTCATCGTTTCAAGTCCCTTTTTTTTTAAATGTCCCCGTCTGGTGCCTTCTTACAATGGGATGCGTGTATCCAGGTCGGTCTTTCCTTGATTTTAACAGCTGTGTTTGTTGTCAGGAGTACTTGGTATGGCCCTTCAAAGCGTGGCTGTAGTCCGTTCTTTCTTTTGAAGACCTTTACGTATACGTTATCTCCTGGTTCCAAGTTATGGCACCTTCCTTCCGCTGGTTCCGTTTGCGCCTCTTTTACCTGCTGGTGAAAGCTGGAAATACATCTAGTTAATGCAATACAATAGTTTAACATGTTCTCATCCATTTTATGGATGTCCATTTGCTTAACCGTAAGTGACGCTGAAAATGGCAGGCAAAGGGGGGATGGCAGACTATATCACACAAACTTGGTATTCACCAGGCAGTGACAATTACAAAACAAATTAGTGTCCCATAACAATCTCTTGTGGCGATAGTCCGGTTGTCCTGTTAGTTGCTGCTCGCATTATCATCAATGCTAGGGGTAATAGTTCGACCCATTTAAGTCCAGTTTCATTGCAAAGTTTAGAAAGTTTATTCTTCAGCATACCATTATATTTTTCTACCAGTCCCGCTGACTGTGGATGATAGCTGCAGTAGAAGTCCATTGTCACTTGAAAGTTGTGCAGGTATACCAAATCGTGGTACAATTTCTTTTAACAAACATTTTGCAACAGTAACTGCATCATTTTTTTTTTACATGGAAAGGCTTCAATCCATCGTGAAAACACATCTACAATAACTAATACATACTTAAATCCTAAACATACCGGTAATTCAATAAAATCCATCTGTAAATGTACAAAGGGTCCTGTTGGATTTGGGTGGGAGGCAGCCTGTATCTTTTCCGTTTTACCTGGGTTCATTGTTTGGCAGGTAATGCATTGTTCACTAATTTGTTTTGTAATTGTCACTGCCTGGTGAATACCAAGTTTGTGTGATATAGTCTGCCATCCCCCCTTTGCCTGCATGTGAACATGTGGACACATCAGGCAATCCATGGGAGTATTGACTTGGAAGCCACCATGCGGCCGTCATGGTAGACCCATACTCCTTCAGGTGTTTTAAAACAAGAATCATTCACCCAAGCTAACACTTCGTCCGGACTGGCCTGTAATTGATAGGCCAAAACGTCATCAATTGTGGGTGGGGGATTGTCTGGATCTTTATTTCTAAGAACATATGCAGACACTTGTGACCCTGTATCAGAAAGAGCAGCAGCCTTAGCTGCTCGATCCGCCCTATCATTGCCCAAAGAAGCCTGGTCTTGATTGCCTGTATATGCTTTGCATTTAATAACAGCAATTTTTGTAGGACACTGGAGAGCCTTTAAAAGGTTATCAATTTGTTCAGCATTTTTAACTGTAGACCCTGATGAAGTCAGGAATCCTCTAAGTTTTCAAATTTGACCATAATTATGAGTGACTCCAAATGCATACCGAGAGTCAATATAAATATTCACTGATTTTCCTGTAGCTAAAATACATGCTCTTGTAACGGCAAACAGTTCTGCTTGTTGTGCTGAAAAGAAAGATGGTAGTCAGTATACTTGGATAATTGAATGATCATCGGAAATGGCATATGCACTTTTTGGCGAGCCCTTTTCGTCTCTGAGGGCTGATCCATCCACATAAAATATAAAATCGCTATTGTCCAGAGGAGTTTCTACAATGTCTATACGAGGCTTAGTGATAAGCTGAGTCACTGATTCACAATGCCTCTTGGGTAGGTGATGCAATTAGCAGGTCGTCTACTTACTGTATGAGGGTTAACCCATCAGTTAAGACAATGTTCTGTAAATCATGTTTGAGGCACTGCGAAAAGAGAGTTGAGCTTTCTGTATAGCCTTGTGGCAGCCTGGTCCATGTGTATTGGGTTCCTTTGAACGTGAAGGCAAACAGGAACTGGGAATCTTGGTGAATAGGAATGCTGAAGAAGGCTGAGCAGAGATCAATGACCATATAATACCTTGAATTAGGAGGTATACTGGTCAGGATGGTGGCTGGGTTTGGGACCACCGGGTAGGCAGGGAGAACAGACTCGTTAACTGCTCTTAGGTCTTGAACCAACCCTGACTTTTTCTCCACTCCTGTTGAACTGCAGCTTTTGATAGGCGTAGGACCATCTGTCCTAGATCAGACGGTTTGAATTCATGCGCCACTGCTAGTGTACAGTGTGGCTTAGAGTCTTTTACCCTGAATAATTCCCATGCTGTTTGGGTCAACAAGATTGGTGACGCTATTCCTTCTTGCCCAATTAAAATTCTTCGGATTTTAAGTGAATATTTCTGATGCAGAAAGGGCTTGTAATTAATTGCCACTTCTAGATCTTCTCCCGTTTTGTCATAATAGGCTATACAATGCAATTTATCATGCCAATGTCCCAAATTAAACTGCTTCTGGTATTCTGATACTGATCTTGTGACATACTGCAATGCTCCCACAGCCATCAGTAATTGTTTACTGAGGTTGTCATCATGATTAGTTCAACAATACAAAATAGGAGAATTGTGGACCTGCAATGGGTACATCCCACATCTGTCAGTTGGAACATATACCTTCAGTCCTTTTTCCGTACATGATATCACTGCTTTCATTTTACACAACAAATCTCTTCCTAATAAGTTGATGGGAACGTCTTCAGATAATAAGAATGCATGCTGTTCATGAAAGTCTTTCATCTGTACATCCAATGGAGTGGGCCATACCATAGTCTGGGTTGTTCCTGAAAGTCCTACACACTTGACACTCTGATTGGTACAAGGTGCTCCTACTGCATATTGTTTAGTCAAGACCGAATTAGTTGCTCCAGTGTCTACCAAAAAATGGAACTTGTGTTCCATTCATATTTAAATTTATAAATGGCTCTTCTTTAGAATTTAATGATACTGCAGGCAATTGTACCACAGCCTGTTGTTCCTGGGCAATGTCTGGGGTGGGCTCTAAGTAACGTCATGCTGAACAATTTGGATTTTGTCCAAACTCTTCGTTTGGGCCACTTTGATTTCCCCAGGGATTGCTAGTTGTCCAATTAGTCTGTGGACGAGTGTGAACCTGGGCTTGGGTATTTCTGTTTCCGGATAAATTTTGTGGACCCTGCCAACCCTGATTTGTTTAACTTTTTGTTGTTTATTCTGTTCCTGATTAATCTCATCCCTCTTTTTATTATGTTTACTAACTTCTATACTTCGTTCGCGTCGCCTCTCTGCTTCCTTTTTCCAATCTGAGAAGGCTGACCAATTTACTTCCTTTTTTTTTCCTTTTCTCTGCGGGTCTCTAGTTACGAGGCAATTCTCTAGACATGTTATTCTGTCTAAATTAAAGGTTCCGTCTATAGGGAATGGGTATTTGTCATTCTTGGTCCAATTAGACCATTTAGGTAAATCATTTGTGGATGATCGGCCACAATTTTGAAAAATATGGAAAGCTGGGGTTCCCCTTTCGGGGACCTTGCTTTGTGCAGCTCCCATCCTAGTTAGTTCTCAATTTCCACTAGCTGCACTTGTTCTGGGTCGCAAGTTTTACCCTCAACCCTCTTACGACCCCTACAGGATGACCAAAGTGCTGAGAGCGATGAACAATAACATACAATAATAACAATCAAGAAAAATACTAAGGAATAACTTGAAGGTCCAAACAGATACACAAAAGAACTCAGACATGAAATAACGTAGGTACAGTTATGCAGGCTTTCTACAAAAGCTAAATTACAATCCGACAGTTTTCTCGATCTGCGTGGTACGCTCTACAGATCGAGGCCTTATTTTACAAGCTTTTGACAACTAATGACTGAGTATCACGATCCTAAGTGCCTTTATGCCTCTCCGCCCACTTCAGGGTCCTGACCTTCGCGTGGGGGATTTCCCCTCTTAACAACCGGTCTAAGGCTGCGCGTTTGAGACAGGCACTTCCTTGTCCTAGTCGATCAACTCAGTCACTAACAGTTTTTTTTTAATCTTTACAATTTTACATATGCATATAACATATAAGCGTTATCTTACAAAACAGTTGTGTTCTATTCCTGAATCCTTATGCTATGCTTATCCTTATTCTAACTACCAATCTATCCTTTGGGATTACTAGGTAGTCCCTTCACAGATTTACGTCACTGTGCACTCTCTGCCTATCCTTCGAGCTAGTCTCTTCACAGGCCCTCTGGTACCCTTATTTCTTTCTTTCTGTGTCTATCCTTCAGGCTAATCCCTTCACAGTACACTCACATATATTCCGGAACTCAACCTGGTCGCGACCTTTCTGCTGTCTCCCTTTGTCCGACAGTTTTGAAACCTGAACCGGCAGTATCCTCTTCCTTTTAATGTCAAGATAAAAGAAGCAAAAGGTTACACAAGTTAACTCAAGTTCCAAACACACATGAGTCTTAACAGATCGCAGTGCTCCCGTCGGAAGTAACAGACTACACCAACTATGTATCTAAAGAGAAATCCTTTTCTGTGAGAAAACCTCACTTATGGCCATTCAGGATTTGTCGTTAGCAAAGTATGGTGTCCTCGTCCGTGACTTACCGAAAGGCAGCAAGCGATCTCGGTGGAACCTCCAAGAAACTGTCGAAGTTTCGACTGTTCAATAAGACTCTGTGAAACAAAGTGATCGTCAAAGGCAGACTTTATTTAATTACTTGCTAGCAAGGGGAGCTTCACGTAGGCAAAGGCTATCGTGACTTCTCCAAATACATGGACAAAAACACCTCTTTTTATACACAAAGATCAAAACCTTTTATCACATGGTATGGTATTGAGACACAATTAATAACATTAAGAAAGAGATGAGTAAGGAATGTTTAAGGTCAACAAGAAGATGACTAAAGGGTCAGCAGAGCCTCGGTGTCTTAAGATAAGGTTAGCCAATAGATAATCAAAAGTCATGATGCAAGAATACCTTTAGATAAAGTTAATTAATTTTATACAATGGAGACGGTTTGTCTCTCACTTTGGTTCTGGACATTCATACGAATGTTTACAGTACATGTCCTTCGGTTATCATTAATTTGTTCTGCTAAGCTTATCTTGTTTATGGAACTGTCTAGCCTGCAAGCTACAAAGGAGTCACATCCTCTTCCTTAAACCGCTTCCTAATATGGGCCTGCCTGTTTCCCCTTATTTTGTACTGTGTGAAGCCATTTTGGCCTGCTGAACGTTCCAGACTCCATTTTAATATAACAGAGTATGTGTGCTTATTTTATACTAATATGTGTGGATATATATATCTATGCTGATGCACTTCTACAGGCTCTCTTGCCGTGTCAGAGCTCCGAGTAGAGCGCTTGTTTTGGGAATCTCGTATCGGGCATGCAGACGATGTGACCCGTCCATCAGTGCTGATCAAGCGTGGTCAAAGCTTCGATGTTGGGGATGTTGGCCTGAGTAAGAACACTGACGTTGGTGTGCCTATCCTGTCAATGGATTTGCAGGATCTTGCGGAGGCAGCGTTGGTGGTACCCCTCCAGTGCTTTGAGGTGCCTGCTGTACATGGCCCATGTCTCTGAGGCATACAGGAGGGCGGGTATTACTACTGCTCTGTAGACCATGAGCTTGGTGCCGGGTTTGAGGTCCTGGTCTTCAAACACTCTCTTCCTCAGGCGACCGAAGGCTGCACTGGCACACTGAAGGCGGTGTTGGACTTCGTCATCGACGTCTGCCCTTGTTGACAATAGGCTCCCGAGGTATGGAAAGTGGTCCACGTTGTACAAGGCCTTGTCATGGATTTTAATAATCGGGGGGCAGTATTCTGTGATGTGGGCAGGTTGGTAGAGGACCTTTGTCTTACGGATATTTAGTGTAAGGCCCATGCTCTCGTACGCTTCGGTGAAGGTGTTAACGATGGTTTGGAGTTCGATCTCCGAGTGTGCGCAGGCACAAGCGTCGTCTGCATACTGTAATTCAACGACAGAGGAAGGGACGACTTTGGATCTGGACTGAAGGTGACGGAGGTTGAACAGTTTCCCATTTGTTCTGTAAATTAGTTCCACTCCAGCAGGGAGCTTATTGAGGGTGAGATGGAGCATTGCCGCAAGGAAGATCGAGAAGAGTGTTGGTGCGATGGCACAGCCTTGCTTGACCCCAGTCCATACTTGAATTGGGTCTGTGGTGGAACCATTGGTCAGGATCATGGCTTGCATGTCATCATGAAACAGACGGAAGATGGTGACAAACTTTTGAGGGCAGCCAAATTTGAGGAGGACACTCCATAATCCCTCATGGTTGACAGTGTCAAAGGCCTTTGTGAGGTCAAAGAAGGCCATGTACAGTGGTTGGTGCTGTTCCCTGCATTTCTCTTGAAATTGGCACACGGTGAAGATCATGTTCATTATGCCCCTTAGTGGGCAGAATCCGCATTGCGTCTCTGGGAGGAGCTCTTCAGCCACTGGAAGAAGGCGATTGAGGAGGATTCTTACGATGGCTTTCCATGTGGCAGACAGCAGGGAAACTCCTCTCTAATTACTGCAATCGGACTTGTCACCTTTCTTGAAGGTGGTCACAATTACGGCATCTCTGAGATCCCCTGGCATGCTCTCCTCCTTCCAGATAAGAGAAATGAGTTCATGAATTCACGCCAGTAGTGCTTCTCCGCCATGCTTTAATGCCTCAGCAGGGATTCCATCTGCTCCTGAGACCTTGTTGCTCTTCAGTTGTTGGATGGCCTTTTCAACCTCATGCCGGGCTGGGGTTGTGCTGAGATGGTGGCGAGTAGCATGCTGCGGGATGGAGTTGAGGACACTCGCATCGAAGACAGAGTCTCGGTTAAGGAGATCTTTGAAGTGCTCCTTCCAGCGGGCACTGACTGCCTCCCTGTCCTTGATGAGTACCTCTCCGTTCTTGGCCCGCAGTGGGGTAGGACCTTGGATTCTTAGGCCATAGGCGGTCTTGATTGTGCTAAAGAATCCACGCGCGTCGTGGTTGTTGGCTAGCTGCTGGATCTTCCGCGCTTTCTTGCTCCCGAGTTGTGTTGCCGTTTCCAGATCAGGAATGCCTTGCGCTTGCAGCTTATTAGCTCCTGGATCTCCTGGTCATTCTCGTTGAACCAGTTTTCTGCTCGAGTGACCGAGCGTCTCTTCACAGGTGCTGATTATGGAGGCCTTGAGTGCAGACCAGCCTCTGTGAACACTCTGTGTCTCTGCATCACTGGGAGTCATCAGGTTGGTTGTGAGGCACAAGCTGAATAGGGCTTTCTTAGTGGGGTCTTTGAGTGTTCCAGCGTTGATTTTTCTGCGGCATTGTTTCTGTTGCCGCCACTGTTTTGAGACTACATTGATGGAGATGACAGAGCGGATTAGGCACTGGTCTGTCCAGCAGTCGTCAGCGGTCCCTCGCTTGGACGATGACATAGTCCAGCAGATGCCAGTGCTTGGAGCAAGGGTGCTGCCATGAAGCCTTGTACTTGTCTCTCTGATGGAACAAGGTGTTGATTATGACAAGGCCTTTGTTCCTCTACCCCATCTTGACTCGCACCCTCCAAGTAATAAGTAATAAATGCTGTTTAAGTTCCCCTAGCTCCAATAGTAGGTGCATTTTATCCCTAACTGCAAGTTCAAGCTGCAAGGTTAAAGATACCTGAGCCCACTGCCCATCCCCCGACCATGCCTGTTCTTTGTTCTCATCAGTGAGCACTGGCGCTTCACTTAAACTTAGCTCCCAAATTCCCAGACCTCTCTGCCATCAAGACTACGCTTCTCCACTGGACTAGTGATCTATCGACTAGTGGATCGCGATTGGAGCTCGGGGCCAGGGATCGTGAGAATATCAGTGCTAATTTAATCCTGTGAGAGACAACATGACTCATGTCCGAGGCTGGGACCCAAGAGCGAGGACAAGCCCAGCAGCAAGGTCAAGGCCCAGGAGTGGCGCAGTGTGGACCAGCAGCAGGGTTGGGACCCAGGGAAGGTGCGGCACGGGCCAACAGCGAGGTCGGGAGGACCACAATGCATCCTACGAAACCCAGGCAGAGAGGACCTGCAGGAAGGAGGGAGGAGGGCAGTAGCAGTATGTTTGTGTGTGTGTGTGTGCTAGGCCGTTGTAGCAGAGCCTGGTCTCCAATCATCTTGGATCGCCTTGCCATTGGACCAAGACCTTGCTCTGTCAAGCCCATGTGGTAGCTGGTGTGCAACAGCCACCCCACGTTAAAAGAATTCACGTACAGGCATCTCCCACACTTTAAAATGAAGTTCGGGACATGGAACATCAGGACCCTCATGGACAACCTGTAAGGGGTGGTGTGTGTGGTCAGCTTCACCTCTGACTCCCTGAGTGGTTCGAATCACTCCCAGTCCCTTGGTTCTAGACTTTGGACTTATCTGGGGGTTGTACTGAAATTGCAACAGACACCTGAGTCGGTGAAAAGAATTGAGATTTTTATTTTGAGACAGGAAAATATACAATACAATAAATCTTATACTCTAAAAGGGTGAACACTTTGGAATATAAGAACATAAGAACATAAGAAATAGGAGCAGGAGTAGGCCAATCGGCCCCTCGAGCCTGCTCCACCGTTCAATAAGATCATGGCTGATCTGATTCTAACCTCAAATCTACTATCACTCTCCATCCCACCCGAACCCATGTGATCTCCCGGGAGAGGCGAAAAACCAGATAAAAAAAAACAATGGCCAATTTGGGAGAAAAAATCTGGGAAATTCCTCTCCGACCCATCTGGGCGATCGAAACTCGTCCAGGAGATCACTCTGTCCCTATATTTTCTACAGTACTTACCTTCTGTAAAGGCGATCTCCACCCCAGCCAGGAACAGGAATAAAACCATCTCCTGAAATCTAGCAGAATTAGAACACAAGAAGTAGGAGCAGAACCAGGCTACACGGCCCCTGGGCCCGCTCCACTACCCACAGGGCCACAACCATTCCAAACCTAGACTCATGTCCAATTTCCTGCCCGCACCCCATAACCCTTAATTCCCTTTACTTCTAGGGAACTATCTATTTCTGTTTTAAATTTATTTAATGATGTAGCTTCCACAGCTTTGTGGGGCAGCAAATTCCACAAACCTACCACCCTCTGAGTGAAGAAGTTTCTCCTCATCTCAGTTTTGAAGGAGCAGCCCCTTATTCTAAGATTATGCCCCCTAGTTCTAGTTTCACCCATCATTGGGAACATCCTCACTGCATCCACCCGATCAAGCCCCTTCACAATCTTATATGTTTCAATAAGATCGCCTCTCATTCTTCTGAACTCCAACGAGTAGAGTCCCAATCTACTCAACCTCTCATCATATGTCCACCCCCTCAACCCCGGAATTAACCGAGTGAACCTTCTTTGTACTGACTCGAGCGCAAGTATGCGAGGGAAAAATACCTTACCCTCCCAATCCTACTATCCTAACGAGGCTGAAATCCAGAGGACCAGGAAATGCTCACCAAACGACATTCTTGACAGATTGTAGAGGTTCGCAATTTCGGGGTTCTCTTTAGTTGTGGCGGTTGGGGCCTGCCGTATTGCAGACGTGGTAGAAGACTGCACATGTGTTGGGTCTTCAGTTGTCGCGCTGTTGGATCTATTGGGTGAGTACCCAATTTTCTTTGGTTAGGTATAGTTTTTAGAGTCTTTCATGTTAAATCTTACCCGGGGTGAGTCAGACTAGCTTGTAGAGTGGAAACAAGTTCGTGGAATTTCGACTTCCTGTTGGTTGGTTTCTTGTTGGTCGCGGTGGCCCAATATTACCTAGTTGGTGGTAATATTGTTAGTTGTTGGTTTCTTGAGGCCTTTGGTTGCCGCGATTTCCTTCTCCTTCCGTTTTGTTCTTCTTTCCTCAAGTCTCTGATCCTCTGACTAAGTACAGTGATGATGATATCTTTTTCTGAACCGTACTTTCTTTCTCCTGTACTTGAACCTTCTTGAGCTGTGCCCTCAACTGTGTGAACTGTACTGTGTGAACTGAACAAGCAGGCCTCAATTATACTGTTTTGAGGCCTGGCTTATCTGACCGCCAAATCTCCTCTGGTCCATGTTCATTTTGGTGGGCTCGTTAATTTTAATATGTTTAAATTCTCATCGAGTTTCGGGGATGTTCTCATCTAATTTTAATTGGCTTTTAACTGGTCTCGGGATTGCCTTGAAATCAGTTTAAAAAGGTGCAAAGTGTTTTGGAAATTGTTCTGAGTGGTTTTAAACTGTTGTTTGATTGTTTCCTTCCTGCTGGGGCCAGGTTCTCTTTTGTTGACTGTTGGTATGTATTGTATTATTCATGTTCTTGGTAGCCCTGTGAGTTTCGGCGGGAACAGTCTTTTCCGTGGGCTTATTGTCTTTATGTAGAATGACTGGGATGGCCTACAACATTCCGAGACGATCTGGCCTTTCCAATACTCAAACTGTCTAACCCACCCATTCCTTTTGTGGCAGCTTTTTCCACAGGCCTGAACATGCCTTTTAAACTAGCCAAATCTTCCTGGGGTTTTGATTTTAGGTCCTCTTTGGCCCAATATTATTTCAAACAGTCCAATATCTCTTCTTTTCTTGGTTTGGGGAGTCTGTATAATTTTGCGAGCCTTACAAACTCCAACAGTGACAGACCGGAACGCCGTACTGCTATTGTTGCTCGGGAGCTCAGATGTTTCGACATTGACATTGCCGCCCTAAGCGAGACCCGGCGGGCAGGGGAAGGCCAGCTCAAGGAGCAAGGCAGTGGATACACCTTCTTCTGGAAAGGCAAACCTGAAGCAGAACACCGCCTCCATGGGGTAGGCTTCGCCATAAAATATGAGCTAGTTGGGCGTCTCAGAGACTCTCCTGGCGGTATAAATGAGTGCCACATGACTCTTCATGAGCCCGGAACCAGTGCGCTACAGTCATCAGTGCATACGCCCCAACACTGGAAGCCACAGACAAGACCAAAGAGGAAATCTACTCCAGCCTCGAACAATCCCTGTCCCGAGTCCCAACGGGCGACAAGCTGATCCTCCTTGGCGACTTTAACGCCAGAGTTGGAAAGGACACAGACCTCTGGGGAGGTGTGTTTGGCAGAGAGGGGGTAGGGAAAGCCAACTCCAACGGTACCCTCCTCCTGACGAAATGCTTATCCATCTTGATACAGTAGTTTGCTCCCATGTACCTAATGACCGCCGGCAACATGCAGAGCAGGGAGATTATGACGTCAATCAATGTGCAAAGCTGCCATTTTCAAAAGCCACACTCCAACCAACGCCCTGTCTTAGCCTTACACAGCTGAACACACATTCAATGGCATGAAGGACGCCCCATCAGCACTATTTAAAGGGATCATGAACTACTTACAAGCTGCTGGATTATTGCTTCTGGCTGCTGGTGCAATTCTATGTGTTTTTGGAGCTTTCCAATACTTGTCTCGAGTTTCAATATTCTACAGAGAGCGGTCTGTCTGGTGCTGAAGTACTTTTTTGGGGGTTTAAAGGCTTGTGCTGAAACCAGTTGCTCCCAGATGTTTTAGGGTACGGTAACATAGTGGTAGTGTTGCTGGACTAGTAATGTGGAGGCCTGGACTAATAATTCGAGTGACATGAGTTCAAATCCCACTGCAGCAGTTGGGGAATTTAAGTTCAGTTAATTAAATAAATCTGGAAGGAAAAACTAATATCAATAATGGTGACCATTAATAGTGAAACTATAGGGTGGTCATAAAAACCCATCTGGTTCACTAATGTCCTTTAGGGAAGGAAATCTGCTATGCTTACCTGGTCTGGCCTATATGTGACTCCAGACCTCACAGCAATGTGGTTCACTCTTAACTGCCCTCTGAAATGGTGGCTTGCCACCTCGCTCTCAAGGGCAATTAGGGATGGGCAATAATGCTGGCCTTGTCATCCTGTGAATGAATACAAATATAACATGGGTGGCCTGGCAGTCTTTCCTCTGGGAATTGAGCATGACTGGGAGAATGAAGAGAGGACAAGTAGCTAGAGGAGGAAGGAGGAGTGCTTTCAGCAGGAGGCCATAAAAACTGACTGTCAAAGCTTCTATAGATAAGTGAAGAGAAAAAGATTGGTGAAGTCAAGCGTAGGTCCCTTGCAGTCAGAATCAGGGGAATTTATAATGGGGAACAAAGAAATAGCAGACCAATTAAATACATACTTTGGTTCTGTCTTCACAAAGGAGGACACAAATAACCTCCCAGAGATATCGGGGAACATAGGGTCTAATGAGAGGGAGGAACTGAATGAAATCAGTATTTTTAGGGAAATGGTGTTAGGGAAATTGACGGGATTGAAGGCTGATAAATCCCCCGGGCCTGATAATCTACATCCTAGGGTACTTAAGAAAGTGGCCCTAGAAATAGTAGATGCATTGCTGATCATCTTCCAAAATTCTATAGACTCTGGCACAGTTCCCATGGATTGTTGGATAGCTAATGTAACCCCACTATCCAAAAAAGGGTGGAAGAGAGAAAACAGGGAATTATAGACCGGTAAGCCTGACATCAGTAGTGGGGAAAATGCTAGAGTCCATTATAAAATATGTAATAGCAGAGCACTTGGAAAACAGTGACAGGATCGGACAAAGCCAACATGGATTTACAAAAGGTAAATCGTGCTTGACTAATCTACTGGAATTTTTTGAGGATGTAACTGGTAGAATAGATAAGGGAGAACCAGTGGATGTGGTGTATTTGGACTTTCAGAAGGCTTTCGATAAGGTCCCGCATAAGAGATTAGCATGTAAAGTTAAAGCACATGGGATTGGGGGTAAGGTACTGACTTGGATAGAGAACTGGTTGGCAGACAGGAAGCAAAGAGTTGGAATAAACGGGTCTTTTTCCGAGTGGCAGGCAGTGACTAGTGGGGTATCGCAGGGATCGGTGCTAGGACCCCAGCTATTCACAATATATATTAATGATCTAGATGAGGAAACTAGATGTAATATCTCCAAGTTTGCAAACGACACAAAGCTGGTTGTGCGTGTGTGCTGTGAGGAGGATGCCGAGAAACTCCAGTATGATTTGGACAGGTTGGGTGATTGGGCTGATGCATGGCTGATGCAGTATAATGTGGATAAATGCGAGGTTATCCACTTCAGTGGCAAAATCAGGAAGGCAGATTATTATCTGAATGGCAATAGATTGGGAGAAGGGGAAGTGCAACGAGACCTGGGTGTCCTTGTGCACCAGTCGCTGAAGGTAAGCATGCAGGTATAGCAGGCGGTTAAGAAGGCAATTGGTATGTTGGCCTTCTTAATGAGAGGATTCGAGTACAGGAGCAAGGATGTCTTGCTGCAGTTGTACAGGGCCTTGGTGAGACCACACCTTGAGTATTGTGTGCAGTTTTGGTCGCCTTATCTGATGAAGGATGTTCTTGCCATGGAGGGAGTGCAACGAAGATTCACCAGACTGATACCTGGGATGGCAGGAATGACGTATTAGGAGAGATTGGGTCGATTGGGCTTATATTCGCTGGAGTTTAGAAGAATGAGAGGGGATCTCAGTGAAACTTATAAAATTCTAACAGGACTAGACAGACTAGAAGCAGGAAGGATGTTCCCGATGGCAGGGGAGTCCAGAACCAGGGGTCACAGTCTAAAGATAAGGGGTAAGCCATTTAGGACTGAGATGAGGAGGAATTTCTTCACCCAGAGAGTGGTGAACCTGTGGAATTCTCTACCACAGAAGGCAGTTGAGGCCAATTCATTAAATATATTCAAGAAGGAGTTAGATATATTTTTTAAGGCTAAAGGGATCAAGAGATATGGGGAGAAAGCAGGGACAGGGTACTGAATTTGAATGATCAGCCATGATCTCATTCAGTGGCAGAGCAGGCTCGAGTGGCCGAATGGCCTACCCCTGCTCCTATCTTCTATGTTTCTACGTTTCTATATCCACCCAGGGTCTTTAGGGTGCAATTCTATTATCTTAGCTTCAAGGGAACCAATGTTTGAGACGTCTTTGCTTTACAAACGAGGTAGTGACTGAAATCTGCTAACTGCTGCAGCCACAACTTCAGCCTCCAATCAGGGCAAGGACCGCATTGCCTGTGGCCGTCAAGGTAACCGTGGCTCTTAACTTTTTTGCGTTTAGCTACTTCCAGGCCACTGCTGGAGATATAAGCAACATCTCGCAGTTTGCAGTGCACTGCTGCATAAGGGAGATCACTGAGGCTCTCTATACAAAGAGAGACGGCTTCATCTCATTTCCTCTTTCCAGAAACGAGCAGGCAGAGCGAGCGCGAAGGTTTGCACGGATTGCAGGCTTCCCCAGGGTGCAGGGTACCGTTGACTGCACGCACATTGCTTTGCGTGCGCCTCATGTGAACTCTCTCATTTTCCTGAACCTTCCTCAGTGTGCAGCTGGTGTGCGACCACAGGCAGCGCATCATGCAGGTGAATGCCCGATATCCTGGCAGCAATCACGATTACATCATTCTGCGGCAGTTCTCTGTGCCAGCTGCATTTGACCCACCGTGGCAAGTCAAAGGCTGGCTACTGAGCGACAAGGGTTATCCACTGATGACATGGCACATGACTTCCGTCCAGAACCCACCCACACATGTGCACAGCAGACCTACAATGAGAGCCATGCTGCCACAAGGAACATTATAGAGCACACCATCGGCATCCTCAAGCAATGGTTCCGTTGCCTGAACCACTGTGGAGGAGCCCTGCAGTACTGGGCTGAGCGGGTCTCAAAATTTGTGGTAGTATGCTGCACAACCTGGCCATTATGAGGAAACAGCCCTTGACACCACCCATTAGGCAAGAAGCTGAGGAGCAGGAGCACAAGGAAGTGGAGGAGGAGAAAGTGCAACAAGAAGTGGAAGAATAGGAAGAGGAAGGGAGGATACAATGTAGACAGCCCCTTTCTGTCCGGGCTCTAAATGATCAAATAATTCAACTACACTTCCCCATTCACCAACAGTCCTAAGCTACTTACCTTTCCTCTATCATTGACCATCACATCGTTCTCTTTTCGACAACACAAAAATAAAAACCATCAGAAAAGGTACATTCTGATCCAAATTTATAAATTAAATCATGACATAATGCATACAAAATTAAACTAATCTCCCTTGTTCATTCCCTTAGTTCTTGCCTTCCATGTACCTTTGCCTGTCCTAGTGCTCCTATGAGGTGCTTCCCCAGTGGCTGCAGCATGGATGGTGGAAGGCTGCTGACCTCCAATTGAGGAGACTGCAGTGGGCCTCGGAGGACGACCTCGAGCAGCTCTGGGCCTAGAAGGCCCGGCTTCAGACAACACCATTTCGGCCTGGACTGTAATAGTCTGGACTGGCTGGCTAACAGGCAACAACAAGGGCACTGGTGGATTTGCAGGGGTAGGAGCAGGAATGCTGTAACCCTGAAAGAGCACAGCATGTTCATGTTCCTTGGAGCCACCGCCACTCTCCCGGGGCAGCAATCCTAGTAATCTGTTGGAGAACAGATTGATGGACTGCTGTGATGCCCTGGAAACCCCTTTGAATACTGGTATCCAGAGCCATGATGGTAGAAGTCTGAGCTTGCATCACAGCAGCCTGAGCTTCCACTACAGCATTCAGACCATTGGTGGAAGCTGATTGTGCTGCAATGGAAGCTGCGATATCGCCCATCAGACGTTGCATCATGCTGAGTGCCACAGGTGTGCTGATGGAGGTGACCACCCATTCCTTGTTGGAAAGGGTGGGCTCCAAGTTGTGCGCAAAGCCCTGTGCCAAGTTGGTGCTGGACTCCTCCATGCTCCTTGACATTGAGCGCAGACTTTCCAGTGCATCAAGCATTTGGCTGTGTACACCCATCAGCCTTCTTCTATACCCTGGCCCGTCAAAGTCCTCATCTGAGTCCTCTGCAGCCTCCGAGACTATGCACACAAAAAGTAACAGAGAGAGATAAAAGATATTGGCCCGGATTTTGCAGTCAGCGGAGAAAGGGACAGCACTTGCCACTGACCTCAAAGAAAGCTGTCCACAAAGATTTAGCAGACTCTGTTGCGTCGATTTCCCCTATTACCTCGTCAATTTCATTCTGACACCATGTATAGGGGATCTCTGACGTCCATGAACAGTGAATTGATCAAGCAGGCTGAGCAGCCAATCAGGTTGAAGAATTCTCACAGACAGTAAATCAGGAAGTAAAAAGCACTGATTATCATTCACTTTTTAATCATTTTACAGACTGAGAAATAAAGATTGGGACATACACATGGGTTTAAGGTAGAAGCTGAAATATTAAACAAACTTTTATTTTAAATTATTTTTTTTTAATATATTTTTTAAATCTATGGAATAATTATCATGGAATGGAGGAAATGAGCCTCCAGAATTATTAAATTAGCTTTTCAGAGCCAGAGAGTTTGTTGACTAATAATTATGACTTAGTATGCTGTTAAAAGCTGAGTTACACCTCATTCAACAAGGCTTAACTTTTTCAATGGTTTTTTACAGCAAGAATAGTGCGTAAAAAGTTGAAGTTCACGTCAAATCACTGATTCTGTGTTGATTGCATCTGTGAGGACTGCAACAGCGCACCCTGTGGAGGAGCAGGGTATCACTGACAGCAACTTCTGGATCTCCGCGTTTAACTGTACATGCGCGGATGACGGCGAATGCTGACAGTTTCGCCATCATTACAACCGCAAATTACAGGCCGATATCTTGCTAACAGGCTGACCAACAGCGAATGGAAGCAGGATAGCAAGGCAGAGAGGGTTGCCAACTTCAGTTGGATATATTCTTGGTGGCTTCATCACATGACCTCTCGCCTCCAACTGCGCAACCAGCCTCTGGCATTTGCCCATCTCTAATAATGTTTAATTAATAAAGAAGTGTTCAAAGAACATTTTTTTAAAAACATTTTTTTAATGCCCCGATAACTTTTCTCCCAGGTTGCTCTCAGCGGTGTCCAGGAGATTAATCTTCAATTCCTGGAGACTCCAGGGCAATCCTGGAGGGTTGGCAACCCTACTAGGCAGGCCATACACAACATAGCAGCCAGAAGATACAAGTAAAGTGCAGCACTTTGCTGATCCAAACAAGTTGCTTGTCTGAACTGCACTCATTCCCATTTATCATGGAACAAGAGAGACAAAAGCTTACTTATAATGGACACTGATTATTAGGAAACGTGTGATAACAGAAAGGTTTCAGTACATGGCCTTCACCTCTGAAGACTTGAAGTCACACCTTGCACCAGCACCTGATGACTTAAAAAGGTCTCCGTTTGTGAAAATATTCTAGCCGTCTTGGTCCAGGCTGCAGACAGCACAAATCCACAATACATTAGGAAATCGCCGATCTATGTCTACTTGGCCTCACCAGACTAACCGAATGATAAGCAAATGAGGTTTCGTCAAATGCCGATCATCATTCATTTTGTGAGTTTATTTAAGTCTATGATGGGACCCGGTGCTGGCCAGTCTCGAGTATCGCAAAAGAGCTTCCTTTGGCCCCGTGATTGAATTAAGTCATTGTTTGAAACGCAAATGTTTGCATTTGATGTAAAAGCAGATGTTCCTGGATTTGAAATGAACCGTTCGTTAGCCATTGAGTGGCTCTGCTCACACCCAGCTGTTATAATTTGCTTGTGTGGAAGTATGCAACAGCTGTGCGATCTTGAAAGTGCTTTCTGAGGTATCTAATGCAAGATCTTGGTAGAGATCCAGATTTCCACAAAAAACAGCATGCATTTCATTATGCACCTGGGTTGCATTCTTACATTGTATTTTACCAATTTGATTCCTGCCAAAATCTTGGCTGAAAATCTACTTCAAGGAGATTTAGCAGATTGAAAATAAACTTGGAGCAGCTCTGAAATTCCATTGTGAAGTTTGAAAAACGCTCAATGATTGAAAGAGTGGCTTGAAAAGAAAGAGAAATGGCTGCTCTTGCGGTTTTTTTTTAATTTACAAAGCAAACTGATGATTTCACAACTTCAGAAGGGGAACTAACCCTTAATGGGCCTTGAGTTCTGATGATAGGTCATCGACCTGAAACGTTAACTCAGTTTCTCTCTCCACAGATGCTGCCTGACTGGCTGAGCGTTTCCAGCATGTTCTGCCTTTATGGACTTGGTTCATTTCAGCCCAAAACAACAAGACAAAAAAAAAAATGAATTCTGGAAATATACAGCAGGTCAGCCAGCACCTGTAAAGAGAAACCGCAAATTAACCTTTTTCAGGTGTAACCAGGCATCAGAACTGAAGACATAGTCAAAATAAGCAAGCATTTTAGTAGGCATGGTAGGGCGAGAGACAGAGGGCAGAGAATCAACAGAAACTCCAATGACAGAGAGGAGTTACTGGGTTGAATGACTTGCGAGCCATTGATTAGAAGACATAAAAGATCACCAGTGAGGTGGTGGAAAGGTGGAAAGACATTGGGAAGGTTCACAGGGCTGCAGCACTGCTCTGCGGAGGTGTCATGTAAAGGCCAACAGGTGACATCTGTAACATTTGCATATTAAATTATCATTGGCCCGCAGGCATCTGTAAGGAATATCTATTATATTCACATGTGATCACATGCTGGGTTGTCATTGGCCTGCAGGCATCTGTAAGGGGTCCTAATTCCATCTTTTCCCCACTGTGCTGTATGATTGAGATCACAGACCTGATGCTTCATAAAAGAGTTTAAACTGTAATACTCCGTTGTCCTGCAATTTATTATTTTTGTACAAGGTGTGCAAAACAAGACATGGTGTCAGAACAGGGATTTGAAATGGACTTCGTTGGAGCTCCCTTGCCTCGAATGGATTGGGAATCTTTGAACTTACATAGAGAATGGCGCAAGTTCAAGCAACACGTGCAGTTGATGTTTTCAGGTCCGCTGAAAAGCAAAGGGGAGGAAGAACGATGCAGCTACCTACTCCTGTGGATCGGAGAAAAAGGGAGAGACATTTTTAACACATGGTCTCTCACCACGGATGAAGCAAAGGTACTGAAAAGTTATGACCATTTTGAAGCATATGTGATGCCCAAGACAAATACGATATTCGCTAGGTACAAGTTTCAGGAGAAAGTACAAGGAGCTAGTGAGTCATTTGAACAGTTCGTGACTGAGTTAAAACTGCTGGTAAATGACTGTGAATATGCAGATAAAGATGAGATGGTCAGAGACTGCATCGTGTTTGGAATTCATTCAGCTAAAGTGAGAGAGAAACTTTTGAATGTTGGGTCCGGGCTAACGTTGGATGAAGATGTGGACATAGCTAGATCGCACGAGATAGCTCAAGCACAGTTGAAAACCATAACCGGCGCCACGAGCAGCTCAAGTTAACAGACAGTGCACGCAGTTAATAGATACACACCAAAGAACACCGCCCAGAGAGCGTGTTTCAGAACAGAAAGAACAGAGAGAGTTCTAAAAATGAGCGACACAGACATAAAACGCTTCAAAAACTGTGGATATTGTGGAAACAAGATGCATGGAGAAAAGGAGCACGGCCCTGCCAAAGGAAGGCAATGCGCTAAATGTGGTAAACGGAAACACTTTGCTAAAGTTTGCAGGACTGTTGGAAAAGCAGTACACACAGTGAGTGACAGCCAAATGCAGAGGAACTGTTTATTGATTCTGTGTCACAGAAAAAACAGATTTCAGAGACTGAGCAAGCCTTTGCCGATATTGAGATAGGAAAACAGGGCACAGAGCTTAGGTTTAAACTAGACACTGGAGCTCAGGTTGATGTAATTCATCTGAGTGACTATCACAGCTTGAAGGATGAGTGTGAGCTACAGCCCACCTCACGCAGACTGACCGGCTATGGGGGTGAGCAGCTCATTGTAAAAGGCACATACGTGATGAGATGCAAGTACAAAGAAAGCGACATGATGTTGGATTTTTACATTGTTGGCACTCAAGCACCTCCAGTGCTAGGTCTAAAAGCATGTTTAGACATAGACCTCATCAAGCTAGTGCTATCATTGACAGCACCAGTTGAGAAGCAGACAGTCATGGAGGAGTTTGCTGATGTTTTCAAAGGAATCGGACTATCCCCAGGTGAATGCACTATTTACCTTGACCCAGCAGCAACCCCTGTGGCTTGCCCACCGAGAAGGATACCCCTTGCTCTACATAGTCACCTGAAGGAGGAGCTGCAGAGCATGGAGAATACAGAAATCATCGTCTGGGAAACAGAACCGACAGAGTGGGTCAACGTGTTAGTAGTGGTTGAGAAACCACGTACAGGCAAGCTCAGAGTCTGTCTCGAACCCAGAGATTTGAACAAGGCTATCAAACGCCCTCACTACCCTCTACCAATGCTAGATGACATCACACCCAAGCTAGTGGGAGCACATTACTTCAGTGTAATGGACGCACGATCTGGATACTGGACTATCAAGCTCACGGAAGAGTAATCTAAGCTAACAACGTTCAACACACCATTTGGACGCTACCGATTTCTGCGTTTACCATTTGGTCTTATCTCAGCTCAGGATGAATTCCAGCAGAAGATTGACGAAACCTATGAAGGCCTCAACGGAGTAGTCGCAATCGTAGATGACATCCTCATCTATGACAGGAATAGAGAGGAACATGACAGGAAACTCCATGCGATGCTACAAAGATCACGGGAGAAAGGTATCTGGCCCCACCCCGATAAAAGCATAATCGGATCCACCGAGATCAGTTATTTCGGGCATCGCCTCTCAACTGATGGCATTAAGCCGGATCCAGAGAAAATCTCCGCCATCAAGAAGATGGAGCCGCCGAAGAACCACGCAGAGCTAGGGACAGTATTAGGCATGGTTAACTACTTAGCCAAGTTTGCCCCGAGCCTCTCCAAAATCAACGCACCCATGCGTCAGTTGCTCAAACAATCCAATGAGTTCCTGTGGGACAAACAACATGACACAGCATTTCAGAAAATTAAAGACCTAATCACCAGAGAACCAGGACCAGTTCTTGCCTACTTCGGCCCCAACAAAGAGCTCAGACTACAAGTGGACGTGTCAAAGCATGGACTAGGTGCTGTATTACTGCAAGAAGGAAAGCCCATCGGCTACACTTCCAGATCTCTCTCAGACAGTGAAATCAACTATGCTCAAATCGAGAAAGAGCTATATGCAATTCTGTTTGGATGTAAGCGTTTCCACCAGTACGTCTATGGCCGACAAGTCATTGTGGAATCTGACCACAAGCCCCTCGAGTCAATCATGAGGAAACCACTAGCCGCAGCCCCACCAAGGCTACAGAGAATGATCCTTCAGCTACAGAAGTACGACTTCACAATCATTCACCGTCCAGGCAAAGACATTCCTGTCACAGACACGCTCTCCAGAAAGTCTCTTAGCTACCAGGACAGCAGCCTCAGTGAAGGCATGGATGTGCAGGTGCACATGGTGTACAACAGCCTACCTGTGAGTGACTCAAAACTGAAGGAGACCCAAGCAGGAACAGAGAAAGATGCACAACTCACACTGCTGAGCAAAGTCATACATGAAGGATGGCCTGAGGAAAGGAGGAAATGCCCTCAAAGCATATCTGAATTCTGGAACCACAGAGACAAACTGTCACAAATCAACGGAATCGTCTTCAAAGGGGAGAAAATCATCATTCTTACCAGTCTCAGAGAAGAGATGTTGACAAAAAATCATGCTGGACATATGGGCATGGAAAAATGCAAACAAAGAGCACGTGACATTATGTTTTGGCCCAAAATGTGCAAACACATTGAGGACATTGTCGGAAAATGTTCCATTTGTCTAGAAAGCCACCCATCAAATGTCAAAGAGCCCATGATACCTCATCGTATCCCAGGCAGGCCCTGGCAGGTCACGGCAACGGATCTGTTCACATGGACAAGCTTCACAGCACCACATCTGTAGCTGTGATCCACAAGCTAAAGGCAGCCTTTGCCAGGCATGGCATGGTAGAGACTTTAGTCTCAGACAATGGCCCCCAATATAAATCAAAAGAGTTCGAGTCGTTTGCCAAGGCATGGGATTTCACACATGTCACATCAAGCCCACATTACCCTCAAAGTAATGGCCTTCCTGAAAAAACTGTCCAGATTGCAAAAACACTCATGGACAAAGTCAAAGCGGACAAAAGAGACCCCTACATCAGTCTCCTTGAGTACCGCAACACTTTGGTTGACAACTTCAAGTCACCAGCACAGCTGTTGATGAGCCACAGACTTCATTCAATCCTTCCCAGCACCAACCAGCAGCTGCAGCCAGACATCATCAGCTGCAAGCAAGTGCATGCAAAATGTGTACAGAGACAGCAACACCAAAAGAGATACTATGACAGGTCAGCTAGACTACTGCCGCCGCTGCACAATGGAGAATCCGTCAGAATCCAGGAGCATGACTACTGGAAGCCAGCAGTCGTCATCCAGCCAGCTGACACTGAGCAATCGTATCACGTCCGCACCCCAGAAGGACAGGTGTACCGCCGCAATCGCAGGCACCTCCTGAACACCAAGGAACAACACCGTCATTCCGATGAGAGGATCAGTTCAACAGAGTGTGATGAACAGAGCAATACACAAAACACATCATACTTACCTGAACCTAAACCTGAACCTGATTTGGTGACCGATTCAGGAGCATGCTTAGTTCCATACCACACAAGGTCGGGACGAGAGGTCAAGCTAGAGTTATCCTTGACTTGTGAACTGTCAAAGGGTGTAGGCGGATCGCTGCCCCCCAAAAAAACTGTACATCGTTATTGAAACGTTGAGATGTTTTCAGTGCTAGTTAAATGCTAAGTTTACTTATATGTTTATGCTACCGAGAACATTATGTAGAAGAAAGGTTTAAAAGTAATGCATAACATTTTTCTTTTAAAAGAAAGGGGATGTAACATTTGCATATTGAATTATCATTGGCCCACAGACATCTGTAAGGAATACCTATTATATTCACATGTGATCACATGCTGAGTTGTCATTGGCCTGCAGGCATCTGTAAGGGGTCCTAACTCCATCTTTTCCCCACTGTGCTGTATGATTGAGATCACAGACCTGATGCTTCATAAAAGAGTTTAAACTGTAATACTCCATTGTCCTGCAATTAATTATTTTTGTACAAGGTGTGCAAAACAAGACAACATCAAGTTGAGGTCGATGATCAGCCATGATCTTATTAAAGATCATGGCTCGAGGGGCCATATGGCCTACTCCTGCTCTTATTTCTTATGTTCTTATGTTCTGACAAACAAAAAGACGAGAAAATGGGGGAAATGGAATAATGAGAAATAAAAAACAGCAAATGCCGCAGGTTTGAAATAAAACAGAAAACACATAAAACGCAGCGAGTCCACCACACATGAAACCAGAAGAAAAACAGGCCAGTCCTGTGAACAAAGACCCCTGCCCCCGCCAGCACTGAGGAAGGGGCTACACCCCAAATGTCAACCTGTCTCCCCTTCCCACGGACACACACAGATCCACCCCAAATCACCAACAACACCAACTGTGCAGAAAATAGAGGATCTAACGAAGGGCTGAATCACTAAACTCAGTCTTCAGACCAGAGTGCCAGGGAGAAAAATTAGTTACTGCTCTTTGAATCATTCAAGTGCTGCCACGGTACGTAAACACAGTTTGCAGAGCAGTGGGGGGGGCGATGTGAGGCCGCATTTACGACCTCCACACACACACAGTTCCAGATCTCTGCAGCACTGCTCTGCGGAGCTGTCATGTAAAGGCCAGCAGGTGATGTGACTGGGTGACAGAAAGGAGAGGAGAGAAGGGCCTAAGAGGAGCCAAGAGAAAAAAGGGAGATAAAAGCAATGGGCTCAGATCCAGAGCACCAGCCAAAATAGAGAGGGATTTCAGGTTATATAGGCATGACAGAGATTAGGGGAGATATGCCCTTATCGTAAACAGAGGACAGGGAAGCGATGATATGAGAGAGTCCAAAGTTAAACTCTGAGGTCCTGTGGTGGTGTGAAGTTGACTTGTAGACGGGGTGGAGTTGGCTTGCAACATTGACGAACCAAAATCTTTTGTTCAGATAGTTGTGGAGAGGGAGAGAATCCAGGATCTGTTTGAGAGGCAAATATCAGTGGGTAAGCAGCGCAAGGAGCGCACGTCAACCCAAACACCCCACCCACCCGCCCCTTCAACCACCGTCTGCCCCACCTGTGACAGAGACTGTAGGTCCCGCATTGGACTCATCAGTCACCTGAGAACTCATTTTTAGCGTGGAAGCAAGTCATCCTCGGTTCCGAGGGACTGCCTAAGAAGAGAGTGGGTGCACTGCTGAAGGTTGTCCATTGGAAACAGAGGACCAAGAAGGAATGGAAAGTCAACCATGAGCCAGCAGAGGTGCGTAGTGGCCTCAGGCATTAGCTGCGTCCGCCTGTGGATCCAGTATACAGCAAAGCAATGAGATGCAATGATAGTGAAACCCAAAGGCCAAGAACAAGTGAAGCCCATGGAGCCAAGAGAGAGTGAAAGGTAAATACATAGGATCAGTGCAGCTGAGGGAGCTGGTCTGAGGAACAGCTGTAGGGAAGCGAGGAGTTTGCAAGATTGCAAGCAGCAGTAGAAGCTTGAGATGCCGGCCCAAGCCATCGAAAGAAAGGGTGATGGAGGAGTTTTGAAGGATGTTTGGAGTCATTAGCCACTGGAAGCAAGTGGACAGCAGAAAGTAGAGATCATTCCGCAAGCAAGGGAGTAGAATCCAAAGCAGGATAGGAACAGACCAGAGCAGAGCGGTGATTGAAAGGACCCAGCGAAGAAGCAGAAAACTGAACTTATTGAAACAGATTAAGTACTGTAATGGAGACAGTCCAGCAGAGAATACAGTCTCAGTAGAAAGCGGTGGTGAAAGTGGAGGTCACAGTAAATCTCAGAAGCCAGTAGAGAAATGGGGGTTATTTTGTCAAAGGGTGAAAACAGATGCTAAATGGGTGCTGTGCTAATAAGAAACGCCTGTTTGAAAGTCCGGATTTAGCACGCAATATTTGGGCTAATTGATGATTTTCATGAACGTGCCTGCAAGGGCTAACTAGAAACCTGCAGGCTTAGCAGTCAAGTGCTGATTAGACGCAATTTTTGTGGAGCAGTGTATGTGGGCTTCTCGCAACCCACTTGCATTGAAGGCATGGAGTGCTCTGACTGGCACACAGCGGCACGTTGCAGGATCAAGGGAGAGGGTGCACAGGTTCTCGGATGTGGCACTGGAGGTCCTCATGGAGGAGGAATGTCCTGTACCCGCAGGGGGGGAAGGACGCCACCTCGCCCTCCTGTCCCTCTCTCCTGCAGCAGCTGGGGCTGCTCTGCCTGGCCTCATGTCCTCTTCCCATTCCTCCTGCAGACCAAGGGGGACCCCTTGCAAGGTGCCCATGACCAAGCACTCCCTTTCTCCTGGTGACTCCTATAAGTTGTCCAATAAGGTGGAGTAGCACAGCACTCACTCTTTTTAGCTGAAGTCATCAGAGACTTTCCGGAAAAAATATTGCTCGAATGTTGGTGAGGTCTTGACAAAATGTCCCAGAAAGTCTCCCGATGTGTTTCAGAGGTCCTCTTCACAGCTCCAGCAGCAATGACCATGAAATGGTGAGAATCCCTTTAATTGGTGAGTATCCCTTTAAGTAGCGTCTGAACTCGATATCAATGCTGTGCTTACTCCCAAACAGCTGATGCTGTTAGGAGAAGTGCTAGTTGAAGCGCTAGCCACCAAAATGCCGTGCAGCCTCTTTAATGAGCGCTAGCTGGCATTTTAAGTGGCAATCAGCTATTTAACAAGCCTCTGGGCGGCTGTTCCTAGCGCTGACTTCAACTCCTTTATCAAGATGGCGACTTGCATTAAACACGGCTAATCCAAGGTTTCAGCTTAAGACCGCATCTTGGCCACCTCTTTACCGCCTAAAGTATTCGGCAAAAATCGCCCCCATGGACTTCGGCCCAGGAGAGTGCGGGTACCGTCCAGGACCCAGCACAGCAACAAAGCAAAGCTGAGAAGCCAGCAGTGCGGTGAATTACAGTCCTGAACCTCAGCAGTCAACAGGGGGGGTTGGGCACTGGGGCCTAGAAATTCACTTGGGCGCGGGCAGCTCGCTCGGGCCCAAAAGTTAGCGCTGGGCGGGGAGGCATTAGCGCACGCCGTATATTCGTCTTCTGTGCCCCAATTCGGAAGCGGGCGCTATACCAGGGTGTGCCCGCCTCCGTTTGGGGCGCTGCAACTGAATATCGGCGCGCTAGTTGCCGCAGCGCCACCCGATGCGGTGCGGCAGGCTGCGGTACTGCAGGCCTCCTCCTTCTCTTAAGGGGGAGGTGCCTGCAACGGCCAGAGCCCCGATCGCGACTGCCGGCAAAAGAGCCCGGCACAACGGAGAAGTGCCGGGCTCCACGGAAACCAGCCGGCAATGCCGCGGCGGGGGGGTGGAGGAGGCCGGGGAAGGAGGTGCAGGCAGGCGGCCGCCGAAAAAGCGGCCGGCCGCACCTTCAGCTTTAAAGCGCCTCACTATGGCAGCAGGACGGCCCCGTTTTCTGTTCGCTGTTTGCGCCCACTTCGGAGGAGGCGGGCGCAAATAAATATGGGGATCGGCGCGGTTTCGGGGCGTTACGGGTCACCGCGCACACCGATGACGTCATCGGTCCCGGCGCAGCGCTAACGGCTACTGCCGCCAATACCGCTGCAGTCAATTTCAGCGCTACCACCCCGCCGGCGCAAAAGACCTCTTTAGGCGCTAAGTGGGCGCAAGGCCCACTGAATTTCTAGGCCTGTATGTTGGAACAGGTTACTTTAAACTTGACGTGACTAAGTGGCACAGTAGAGTCATGACAGTCGAGCCAAACAATACAGTGTTGCTCAGCAGAGCAACACATTCCTGTTGGCCAACGAGTCTGAAGGTTGTACCCAGTGCTCCACTAACGCCACTTAGTAATTGGTTTGCAAGGGGGGGGTCACAAAAGAGGCTTGAGTGACTTACCTCTGTAGTGTATGTATCTTTAAGAGAGAACTACTTTTACAGCTCCTGTATACTGTAGTACCGGCAGTGACCACACCTGTATATAAGCCTTGAGCATGCCTCTGTACCCCCAGTCTTGAGACTACCCTACTCCAGTAAACACCTGTTGATTGTTAAGTTACAGCATCCGTGTAGTTATTGAAAAACATCATACGCTCAGAATCACGGATCTAACAGTGGCGACGAGTGGCGATTCGAATCTACCTGCAACTCTGCATTTCCCTTCGAGGATTCGCTCCGGGAGGACGGTGGAAGAAAGTCGAGGCCAGAAGCACGGGTGTCGACCGCGAGCAACCGCCCAGTCGTCCGGCAGAGGGTGAACATGGCAGGGGAGGCTGTGGAGAGCTGGGCTTGGTTCCCCAGCCACAACGATCAGCAACAGACTGACAACAGGTACAGCGCAGACCCTTCCCGGACAGCGGCGGCTGGAGCTGACCAACGGCAGAGAAAAAGCCGAGCAGCGTCAACGGGGTAAGAGAGAGGGTGAAGCGCACAGGGCGCAGCCGGGGGTTGAAAACCGAGCGGCGTCGAGGAAAAACAAAACGGAGAGAGAGAGGGTAAAGCAGCAGCCGGGTTCAGGACCAAGCGGCGGAAACGGGAAAAATGCGCAGAGCACAGCCAGGGCTCAAGGACTGAACAGTGTCCGCAGGGAGAAGAAGGAAGAGCGCGGGAGACGCCATTTTTAGAAGCCGCAGCGGAGAAGAAGGGCGAGCGCGGGAAGAAAGGAAAGCGCGGGAGACACCATTTTGTGCCAGCGGAGAAGAAGGGAGAGCGCGGGGGGCGCCATTTGTGACAGTTAAATCACACCCAGGGATGCCGAAGAGTGGCAGTATCTCTACGTTCGACAATGAAGTCGAAGATTGGGCGACATATGTGGAACGTATTGAGGTGTACTGCAAGGCGAATGAAGTGCCAGATGCTAGGAAAGCACTGGTTTTGTTAAATTCCATGGATGCAAAAACTTATGGGTTACTGCGAAACCTAATAACCCCAGAGAAGCCCGTGAATAAGAATTTTGAAAGCATAGTAGAAATCCTACAGGACCACTTAAACCCCACACCGCTGCTGATAGCAGAAAGATTTAAGTTCCATAAAAGGAACCAACATAAAGATGAAAGCAATGCTGAGTACTTAACGGAACTGCGCAAGCTATCGAAACACTGCCAGTTTGGAGTGGGACTAGCAGATACGTTAAGGGACAAGTTTGTGTGTGGGCTTCAAAGTGAAGGAACCCAGAAACGGCTTCTATCAGAAAAGGATCTTACGCTGGACAAGGCTTTCAGCATGGCAGTATCACACAAAGCAGCCGCAAGGGACGCTGCAGAGATACAACGGAGACCACAAGAATATGGCACAAATGAAATGTCCTATGGAACAGGGAAGTGTTATCGCTGCGGCAGAACAACACACGACCAGAAGGATTGTTGGTTCAAGGACCAAGTGTGCAGACAGTGTGGAAAAGCATGACACATAGCAAGAGTCTGCAGGTCTGGGAAGAAAACCAACAGCAAGAAATCTCCACAGGAGAAGTACAAAAAGGTACATAAGGTGATGGACGGTAGTTCAGACGAACAGAAAAAGGATACAGACTCTGGAAACAAGGAGCTGGGTTGTCTGAAACTACATAAGGTAACCAAAATGGAGGATCACCAGACTATCTGGGTTACACTCAAGATAGACGGAGTCCAAGTGAAAATGGAATTGGACACAGGATCAGCCCTAACAGTCATAAACCAAAGGGACTATAAGCGGCTATTTTCACATATACCCTTGAAAGCTACAGAGATTGTCTTGAAGACATACACGGGGCAAAAAGTCTACCCCAAAGGAAAAATAAGGGTGAAAGTGGTATACAAAGGCCAGGAAATATCTAAAATGGACTTATATGTATTGCCAGATGGGGGACCACCACTACTAGGACGTGAATGGATCCGGAAGATACAATTAGATTGGCATTCCATACAGGCACTGAAGGTTGAGGCCAAAAAGGATGACGACGTCACACCTGGACGACTGTCAAAAATGCTAACTGACGCAAAAGAAGTGTTCCAGGAGGGACTCGGAACACTAAAAGGCATAACAGCAACGATTAAAATAGAGGAAAATGCAAGCCCAAAGTTTCTTAAGGCCAGACCAGTGCCTTATGCGATCAGACCAGCCGTCGAAGCAGAGCTGGAAGGGTTGGAACGTTCAGGAGTACTGTCCAAAGTAGACTGGAGCGAGTGGGCTACACCCATCGTTCCTGTAATGAAGAGGTTGTTGAGTAATACGCCTGGGGAACCAAAGAATGTCCGCATCTGTGGGGATTTTAAGGTGACAGTGAACCCAGTCCTTCACACGGTACAATACCCGCTTCCACGAATTGAGGATATTTTCGCCTCGCTATCTGGAGGTAAATGCTTCACCAAAATTGATCTAGCCCAGGCGTACTTGCAAATGGAGGTAGAAGAAGCCTCAAAACAATACCTCACGATCAACACTCATAAAGGTCTCTACCAATACAATCGGCTGGTGTTCGGGGTAGCATCGGCTCCGGCTATTTGGCAAAGGGCGATGGATCAAGTCCTGCAAGGGATTCCAGGGACCCAGTGTTATTTGGACGACATCCTGGTCACGGGCGAAAATGACAGTGATCACCTCGCCAACCTGGAGAAGGTGCTCACCAGATTAAAGGAATATGGGCTACGAGCTGATCGCCACAAGTGCGAGTTTTTCCAAAAGCAGATCTCGTATTGTGGCCACGTTATCGATGAAGAGGGGTTACATAAGTCCCCTGAAAAGATTGTGGCAGTAGTCAAGGCTCCAGCACCAGAAAATGTGTCACAACTGAGGTCGTTCCTCGGGCTGGTAAACTACTACCATAAGTTCTTACCAAATTTGTCTACGGTATTACACCCACTGAACACCCTACTGCAAACAGGGGTACCATGGAAGTGGAATGACGAACGTAAACAAGCTTTCCAGAAGTGCAAAGAATTGATCACATCAAAAGAGGTGTTGGCCCATTTCAACCCAGCACTACCAATTCATTTGGCATGTGATGCATCACCCTATGGTATTGGAGCGGTGCTGTCGCACAAATTCCCAGACGGGTTGGAGAGGCCAGTAGCCTTTGTGTCTCGGTCACTAACCTCAGCCGAGCGCAACTACACCCAGATTGACAGGGAGGCCCTCAGCCTAGTATGGGGAGTAAAAAAATTCAACCACTATCTGCATGGGCAGAAGTTCACCTTGCTGACTGACCACCAACCACTTGTCTCCATCTTTAATCCAAAGAAGGGCATTCCGGTGATGACTGCACAATGGTTACAAAGATGGCCCCTGTTTCTAGGGGCGACTCAATATGAAATAGATTATAAAGGCACGAAACAGCATGGAAATGCTGATGGGCTATCACGCCTGCCACTGCCTACTGTGGAGGAAGCACCAGCAGTGGACCCTATCGAGATATTTTATTCGTCAATAATTGAACGATTGCCAGTAACTAACGTGGATAAAGAGAAGGAGACCCGCAATGATCCGACGCTGTCTCGGGTATATGATTTGACGGTAAGGGGATGGCCAACACATGGCGACTCACTGTTGCCAGCATTCTCATCCAGAAGAGAACAGCTGTCAGTATGCCAGGGGACAGTGATGTGTGCATCCAGAGTGGTGATTCCACCCAAGTTAAGGGAGAGAGTGCTAAATGAGCTTCATGAAGGTCATCGGGGAGGGGTGAAAATGAAAAGCCTTGCTAGGGCTTATGTGTGGTGGCCGGGAATCGATCAACAAATCAAGGACCTAACCAAGAGCTGCTCAGGGTGCCAGAAGGTCCAAAATGCACCACCACATGCCCCTCTACACCCATGGGAGTGGCCCTCCTCTCCATGGCAACAGGTACATATTGATTTTGCTGGTCCATTCATGGACTCAATGTTTTCAATAGCAGTGGATGCTCACTCGAAATGGCCTGAGGTGATAAAAATGTCCTCAACCACTACAGAGAAAACGATTGCAGTCCTACGGACCATATTTGCCAGGAACGGCTTGCCAGAGCAGATTTGCTCTGATAATGGACCATAGTTTGTGTCCAAAGAGTTTCGGAAATTTATGAGAAGGAATGAGGTAAGGCATTACACATCCGCCCCATATCATCCAGCCACAAATGGATTGGCTGAGAGGTTCGTACAAACCTTTAAAAAGGCGATAAAGGCCATGTGCGACGATGAAATTCCACTACAGCATAAGGTGGACAATTTCTTATTAGCCTACAGAAGTGCGACACATGCAGTTACCAACCAGACCCCGGCCATGGTGTTCTTTAACCGAAGGTTGAGATCTCGTCTGGATTTGCTCAGACCAAATGTGCGAAGAAATGTTGAGGATAAGCAATTCCAGCACATCAATGAGAAGCCGACAAGGAGCTTCAACGTAGGACAACCAGTCTTGGCCCGTGACTACCGAACAGAGAAATGGCAACCCGGAACGATATGCACAAGGCAGGGGCCATTAATGTACACAGTGGATGTCGGGGAGAACATTGTGAGACGCCACGTCGATCAGATCTTAGCGTCACAGGAATGAGTCAACGCCATGTCTCGCGTACCTGGGGATGAACCTGACATCTGCCTCAGAACCAGTAGCAGTGGAAACCGATGAACTAACTGACGAAAAGGGGCCAGAATCGCCTCCGCACCAAGAACAAGAACCGCAGGAAAGGCGCTATCCCGAAAGGATCAGGAAGCCGCCCCAAAGACTGAATCTATAAATGGACTATTGTTGTTTAATGTGCATGTTAAAGTGTTAATTGTTATTTGAATATTATGGGTACTACTAATCTAAAAGGGGAGGAATTGTAGTGTATGTATCTTTAAGAGAGAACTACTGTTACATCTCCTGTATACTGTAGTACCGGCAGTGACTGTTGTGTATGTAACCGTTTACCTTTAAGGGAACTATAGAATGTAACCGTTCGCCTTTAAGAGCACTACTTTAGGGTGGCACTATTTGTTGGCTCATGTATACTGTAATACCGATAGTGACCACACCAGTATATAAGGGTTGTGATACGTTAACTAGGGCAGAATCGCCCGAACCTCTGAATAGTAAAGACCTATTTTATTTTGTTAATCGTGGAGTCTGTGTATTATTTACAATACAACCCACAGACTTAACATTGGCGACGAGTCGGATTCGAACCCTGCGGCAGTTATTCCACGGCGGCTTTGTCCAAAGACAGGACGTTGAAGAGAGGTTTCAATCCTCACCACCCCACTGGAAGCGACAGGCATTAGGACCCTGCAGCCTTCATCAGCGACTGAAAACTGGAGGGCAGAAGAAACAGGGCTGGGAAGACAGAGGTACAGGCGCTCGCGATCGGCAGATAAGGGCCGGGCCGCTTTGAAGTGAGGGGCGCAGCCGGGCCATCGAGCGCAACCACCGATAAGGGCCGCACTCGGGCTGAAAGGGCAGCGGCTGCAGAAATTGAAGGCGCGAGAGCCGCGGTGCACAGCGCGGGCCATCGATCGCGATCGGGAGATAAGGGCTTTGGAGTGCGAGGCGCAGCCGGGCCATCGATCGCAAGCACTGATAAGGGCCGGGCCGCTTTCAAGTGCGAGGCGCAGCCGGGCCATCGATCGCATCCGCTGATAAGGGCCGCACTCGGGCTGAAAGACAGCGTCGGGGGACGGGTGAAGACCGTCAAGCACGGGAAAACCGCCATTGAAGTGGGCGGGGAGAGCGAGAAGCGCGGGAAAGCCGCCATTTTTCGCGGGAAAACCGCTGGGGAAGAAGACAGAAGCGGGAAACCGCCATCTTAGAAAATTAATTAGAATTTTCAGAAAGGCTGGTGTGTTCTCAAGAAGAGAGGAAAAATAAGAATAAGTAAAGCAATACTTGTGTTGTTCTCAAGAAGAGAGGAAAAATAAGAATAAGTAAAGCAATACTTGTGGTGTTCTCAAGAAGAGAAGAAAATTAATAATAAGTAAAGAGATACTTGTACTGTACTCGAAAAGAGAAGAAGATGCCTAAGCGAGGAAATATTAATGATTTTAATGCTGAAATAGAAGACTGGGCCACGTATGTGGAACGCATAGAAATATATTGCGTAGCCAACGAAATTGAGGATGACGACAAGGCAATAACTTTGTTAAATTCGATGGGAGCAAAAACATACGGGCTTTTGAAACATCTAATAGCACCAGTTAAACCAGTGGACCAGACCTTCGAAGAGATCGTAGCAGTGCTGAAGGATCACTTGAACCCCACACTGTTGATGCTGGCTGAACGATTTAAATTTTACGCCAGAACCCAGAGGCAAGATGAAAGCAATGCGGAATACTTAGTCGAACTGCGTAAGCTAGCGAAATACTGCCAGTTTGGAGGGAATTTGACAGAGGCGCTGCGGGACAAGTTCGTATGCGGCTTGGCCAAAGAAGGAACGCAGAAGCGACTTCTGGAAGAAAACGACCTCACACTGGACAGGGCTGTCCTCATAGCTTCATCGCACGAAGTTGCAGCGAAAGGAACGGCGGAAATGCAGCAAAAGGCGGCGGCACTCAGGGTGGACCAAATTACTGCAAGCAATTCCAAATGCTACCGCTGTGGAAAGACAACGCACGACCAGAATCAGTGCTGGTTTAAGAACCAAGAGTGCAGAAAATGTGGCAAACTGGGTCACATCGCGAAGGTATGCAGGTCCGGAAAGAAGACCAACAAGCAAAGGAAGCCACCACCACAAGGAAAGTACAACAAGGTACATCAGGTGGCTGAAAAGAGTTCAGACGAACAAAATTCAGACTCAGACCCAAACAGCCAGGAGTTGGATAGTCTGAGAATCCACAATGTGGGTAAAGTGACTGATCTACAGACGATCTGGGTCACACTAAAAATAGCTGGAGTCCAAGTACGAATGGAGCTGGACACGGGATCAGCTGTATCAGTCATCAACCAAAAGGACTACCACCGGCTATTCTCTCACATACCCTTAAGAAATACCAAGTTCGTATTACAGACATACACGGGGCATAACGTATACCCCATGGGGAAAATAAGAGTCAAGGTGAGAGATAGGGGTAAAGTACACCCAAGAATGAATTTGTACGTACTACCTGAGGGAGGACCACCACTTCTAGGACAGGAGTGGATCAAGAAAATAGACATGGAATGGCACTACCTACAAGCAATGACGAGTGAGGACTCGGTGCAGACAAGCAGCTCAGACTCCGAGCCGGAAGACGATAAGTCCAGCTTACGTATGAAAAACAAGGTTAACATGAACTCACGGACTAAGGTTGGAAAATCGATGGCGTGCATAAAGACAGAGAATTCTGAGTCTGTTCAAGTTACAGACATATGCATTACGGAGGAACACCGGGCTCGAACTCAACGTTATTTCAAAGTACAACAATTAGAACAATTAAGTTACCGCCTCGTACAAGAGATGAAAACAATGAAAAAGTTCTATGACACCGAATGGGAGAGTCTGGAAAGACAACAGAACCTACTGGCTCGCCGATCACATCTCCCTTATGATGTTCAGGAGTTAGAATATTTGCATGATCTAGAGATACAGCAGAAGGGCAAACCACACTACACTGAGGGTTTTGTTCTGCAATTAGAGACGGAGCTAGTGCAGGCAAGGTTAAGAGAAGTTGAATCGCAGTGTGCTCTTAAGGAGATGCAGAAACAAATCTTGGACATGGAAAAGAGAAACGCTTCTTTACCTGATGTGAATAATGTGGACATGTTGCGAGAGGGGATTATTGAGGCGAAACTGAAAGAAGCTAAGCAAAGGATGTTGGAACTTGAAACACAGAACCAAATCAGCAGAAATCAGCTATGTCGAGCAGAGAAGGAGTGCTATGGTCTACATGAGAAGGTGCAATATCTCTCAGCCCAGAATAAGGGGCTACTCACTCAGTTAAATGAGAGTAAACGGGAAATGGCTGAGATAGACTGCAAGAATAAAGAAGAATTGATGGCAGTGAGACTTCGAGAGGCAGATAGCATAGCAGCCTTGGCTGAACTCCAACAGGAAATTGCAAAAAAACCAATTGCAGAGGAATCTTCAGGAAGCCAGGATTTTATTCCAGTCCTTCTTTACGACTCCTTACAAGCAGAGTGTGAGAAGTTGAAAGAACAGTATGGACAGGCCCAGGCTACAATTCTGGAGGGGATTAACTCGGCAACCCCCGAAAAGCTAGTTTCAGTAGAAGCATATGAACAACTAAAGGTTGAACATGAGCAAGAAGTCCAAAGGCTGCAGGAAATGTTTGATGAGCTCCAGGCCAAGGCTGCCTCATCGGTAAAGATTCCATCCATAGATGAAACATTAGTGGTGGAAGAGGAGAGGGGTTTGGAGCTCTCAAAAGTTATGGAAATAGCTGAGGTTGCAACACAGACTGAGAAGATGGCAGCAGAGCAACCCTTGGATACCAAAAGTACGCTGACTCACGTCAATGTAGAACAACAGACCGCTGAAACAGCTGCTCCGGTAGAGGGATTGAATAGTCCGATCAATCAATCTCCAAAGGAAGTTGAAGTATTAAAATCACAAATGAGGTCATTCGTAAACGACTTGCTGAAAGCCCAGAAAAAGCTGGATGAAGAGGTACACATGAAGAAGTCTCTTCAGGAAAGATGTCTGGATTTGGAACAAGAGCTGGCTAACGTCCAGCTGGGTATGGAGGAAATAGACGACCCTCTCGCTGGCCTAGCTCAGGACGACACCGAATATTACCATGACCTGGTGGACTACACCGAATATTGCGATGTCCTGTACTGACCAGCTTGTAACTTCGACTCCCAAAGTGCAGAAATCATGGAGGAGCACCAAAAGTCTACGGAACATCGGGTGAAGCTGGCTCTACGACGGAAACAGGAGGCAGAGAAGGAGGAACTGCGCAGGCAGCTGGCAGCTGACAGTGGAGCCCAAAGAGTCTCCAAGGAGCAGAAAAGGAAAAGTCGAAACAGAAGATGACCCATCTGAACCATTATCACCTCTACCAGATCACACACGTGGTCCCTCCGAACGGAGCCAAATCAGTTCGGAAGTTCAAACTGTTAAATCCATGGAAGGACTATTGAATGAGTCACTTCAGCAATGTGAACTGTTTTCCGCAGAGACTGAATCTGTGATCTGTTTTGACATGAAGTTATATATGTTATTATGTTATGTTAAACATGAAGTTATATGACGTTGACTCCATCGAGAGTATATCTGTAAATTGTTATATGATGTTGACTCCATCGAGAGTATATCTGTAAACTGTTTATATGAAGTTGAAGATTGTATGTTTAAAGGGGATTCTGTAAGTAATAAGCTAAAAAGGGAGGAGTGTTGTGTATGTAACCGTTTACCTTTAAGGGAACTATAGAATGTAACCGTTCGCCTTTAAGAGCACTACTTTAGGGTGGCACTATTTGTTGGCTCATGTATACTGTAATACCGATAGTGACCACACCAGTATATAAGGGTTGTGATACGTTAACTAGGGCAGAATCGCCCGAACCTCTGAATAGTAAAGACCTGTTTTATTTTGTTAATCGTGGAGTCTGTGTATTATTTACAATACAACCCACAGACTTAACAGTGACCACACCTGTATATAAACCTTGAGCATGCCTCTGTACCCCCAGTCTTGAGACTACCCTACTCCAGTAAACACCTGTTGATTGTTAAGTTACAGCATCCGTGTAGTTATTGAAAAACATCATACTCTCAGAATCACGGATCTAACAACCTCCAACTTCAAAACATCTCTTCCCTACAAATCTTCCTCCTAAGTATACGGGAAGAGATCTCAGGTAGTCATCTCAATAAGGCCATGGCATCCTCTCAAGTCTGAGATCACACAATTTCCCCGCCTTAGTTTCCCCCCCCCTCCCCTGAAGGCCTGTTTATGGTTCTACATGGACTGGCGGCCCTTCACCTGAGTGCCATTCATCATGTGCAAGCATACAGAGACAAGTGTCCACAGACGTGTGAAGGTTGTCACAGCTGAGCCTGCTCCTGTCCTCACCAGACTTCCACATCCTCGCTATTCCCAGCGGGATCATGCACGGCAACCAGAAGCAGGAACCTGCTCAGGAGGTGCTGAGCCCAATTGTACTGGCCCCTCTGTTACGCTGGGTGGAGTTAGGTAAGGCAGCAGAGACCTGGGACCTCTGGGCCTGTATGAGTTATTACCACCATGTGGGGAATTTACCCACTGAGCAATAGGGTGGAGCCGTATGATCGTGTAACAGGTCAGCTTTCTGGGAAAAAAATCAGCACCTTCATCAATCAAAATGGCAGATAGCCAGATTGTCATATTCTAACATATATTTGCACAATTGTTTATAGCAATTTCTACATGACAACAGTGATTACACTTCAAAAGTACTTCATTGGCTGTAAAGTGCTTTAGGACACCCTTGAGGTCATGAAAGGCACTATAAAAATGCAAGTTCTTTCTATTCTTTTGCAATTTGGTAGAGTGAAAGGGTGCTTTTCTGTGGTTGACTTTGGAGAAAAACATACTGACATTGAACAACACTCTACCTGAGTACTGATTTGTGTGAGCATCACGCACTTCAGAAAACTTATACTCTTCAAGCAAGGTCACCACACCCTTCTAGAAAAACACTACCGTGGATTAGTTTGAAATGAAGAACTTAGTTTGCTGGCAGTTTCTCCTGTGAAACCATACAATAGAGTTATTGTTTTTTTTAAATCACAGAGCTGATGAAAAATGACAAACTGTGAAATACTATTTCCTCTTCCAGACCTTCAAACTCATTTTTTTCCTTCTGTATTAACCAGGAATGTCTGGTCTCCTGACAGCTACATCAAAGACTATTAGGCAAAGCCAAGGTGAATGAGCATTTCATGTCTCCCCTGTGCCTGTAACAAGGAAAGGACCAGACAGAATGCAATTGGTTCCATAAGACAATGGGTCAGAGTGGGCCAGCACTATAAAAATTGTTTTCTTTATATTAGCATCAGACTCCATTAAAGGCAAGTAGACTCCATTAATGGCAAGTATATTTTAAACCCTTACTCCTCGAGTTGGTTTGGTGTGAGTTACTGCTTCAGTTGTGGGACGTGCTTTGACTGGGGGGGAAGAAACATGCACCTCTCAATGGGACAATGAGGCCAGCAATTGACAGTGGCTTGAAATCATGAGATCTGACAGCAGAGTGCTTTAAACACCGTCTGAGGAAGCCAATTATAGGAAAAGTGTCTGCTTGCATTGCCAATTCATCCCCGCCAGCTAGAGTAGAGAACCGGGCTCCCAATTCATTGGCTGCATTAATGTGCGGCGATGCGCCAACTCTTTCCTGCCCAGTCAGCTGAAAGATATATTCAGTAACAGCACAGAATATCAGACTGGCAACACCACCTCCGAACCTTCAACATTCTCAAATGAAGTACATTAAGATTCTGGACTCTGCCCTTTATTGATTGGCATCTGGGCATTTCTGAATCATCTCAGCACTTAAGAGCTCCCTGATTGCTTATTGTGGATACTGCTGTGGGTTTAAGGGCATTGATTAAAGTGTTTAATATCTTGTGCCTTCTATTTTCTTTCCATGCATTTCAGTGCTGCCCAATCACAAAGTAAGCTTGTCACAACTCAATATCAACAACGATAATAAATATACTGACTGTGTGTCTTATCTACTGAGTATCTCTTTGCTTACTCAGTTACTCAGCAGCCTATCATTGTCAATGCTGTCTGATACACCAATCATTTCGCACACACTTGTCCCTGGCTTCCGAAACAGAAAAGAGGTTATGCAATGCTTTTTATAGCAAGCTCTCAGTGCATCAAAGTTCCTGTATGATTCCAAAGATAGCAAAGAAAACATTTGCATTTATATAGCGGCTTTCATGAGCTCAGGATGTCCCCAAGCGCTTTACAGCCAGTGAAATACTTTTGAAGTGTAGTCACTGTTATAATGTAGAAAATGCGGCAGCCAATTTCCGCCCAGCAAGCTCCCACAAACAGCAATGAGATCATCGGTTTCAGTGATGTTTGTTGAGGAATAAATATTGCCAGGGCACTGGGGAGAACTCCCCTTCTCTTCTTTGAAAAGTGCCACAGGATCTTTTACATCCAAAGGTTAAATGTCTCATCCGAAAGATGGCACCGTCAACAGTGTAGCACTCCCTCACTGCTGCACTGTAGTGTCAGTCTGTAGGGGGTTTCTCTTGCTCGTTCTGGTCCCCTTCGTGCAATAATTACCCGTGAGTGGTTCGGCCCACTCTCCCCTACGGTTCTAGACCTTGGACTTAGGTGCAGGGAACTGTAGTGCAGAGAAAGACTGAATAGACCAGGTTGAATAGCATGAAATGGATGCTTTTATTATTAAACAGTTTGCAGCATTATAAAATACATGTCATAAGCACAAATTAAAGCAACTACAAGCATGCACATATCTATAAACTTAATTCCATGGAAATGGGAAACACACGGCACATCGAAAAAGGGGGAACACATTACGATTACCCTTACTCCCTCCCCTATACCTAGACTAAGTTTCGACCTGAGGAACTCGGAATCATGCTCACCACTTTCAGATTTGCAAAAATAGGGGGTTCGCAGCCTTTTGGCACAGCTTTCCGTCGTCGCGTGGATTTGGAAACTTCTGGTGTAGCTTGTTTTTCTCTCTCTCTCTCTCTCAGGCGAGGAGGCAGTGGACACAGCCTTGATGAGCGCTCGTCATGACTGAAATCAGTTGAAACCTGCTGAATAACTGGATGCACATGGGAGAGTCCGTTTATTTCTCTTTCCCGCCTGGCTTGGGTTTTTCCAGAGGGTGTCTTCTCCTTCGGCCTGGGTCGTCGATGATCTCCCGACAAAAGTACCCGGGCCACCCTCCTTCGTCTTCCCATCGTGGTTGAGCCTTGCCTGGCCGAGCTGGCTTCCCAGCCAAAGTCTTCTCGTCGTCACCGAAGTTACGAATTGTCCCGAAGAAGTGAATCGTCCTACGAGTGAAGCGTAGCCGTTGAGGTGAAGCGTGGTCTCCAGTGTGTGTGTCCCCTACGAGAATTGCAATACGCCCTGATGGACTTTTCAAATCCATAGTTATACCCTTTTGGGACAGTCTTATCTCCCGCCAGATCATAGTCCAGTCTTTGTAATAATTTTGGCGGGCAGAAATCTCTGCAGGGGCGCTTTGTCTTGTAACGGGAGCCGGTGATAACTTAACTGGCCTTCCTGGCCGATAATGTCTTTTACTTTGTCACCGTAACTCGGTTCGCATATTGATCAGTCTGGAGATTGCCCTTGATGGCTGTTAAACGGTTTTTCCTTTGTACAGTAAATGGGTTTAAGTGTTCATTCAATTGTCCGCCCATATCTTGATGGGCCCCATCCTGTTACCTGAAACTGTCTTGTACTTAGAATCCAATTGAATATGTATGCCCATTTCCCTGAGTTTCGGTTTCCCGATGCTGGCTTTCGCGGGCTTACTGTTCTCAATCCACAAGCCTGTCTGGCTTGCAGTAACAGAAATCAAATGGTCCAAGAAACTGATCACGAGGTCCGGCGGCCATTTTGTATGCCCCTTTTTATCAAAGGGTTTTCTGTATAAGCTTCTTTTGGTCAATAAAGCTGTATTATTAATCCTGTTTTCTTGTGTGATTATTTAATGAAAATTTTCAAATCTTACAGTCCCCCCTGTGATACTGATAGCTTGCTTACAGTATCAATAATCCTTGGTGAGCAAATTTTCCTGGTTCCTCATGTCCAAACATTCCCGGTAATTAACTATCTATGATCCCCACGACACATGCAGTTCCCATTTCAGAAAATTACCTTGTGTACAGTTGGACAATCACAGGCAGTATTACCTTAACCTATAACACATTCATCTTTCAGATGTGAAGGGCCCAATGCTCCTTGCACCACCTGCATACACCTTTTATTAATCAAAAAAACAAACTTCACCAATGGCTATAACATTACAGTATTCACACACTTAAATCATGCAGTGGCTGAAATCTAAAAAAAAAATGGAGGGGCGCTTTAACTTTTAATACTAGCTGCTTACACTGGGGTGTCCTCTTCCCCCACTCGTACATAGCGTTCTCTCCATTCCCCTGTGTTCTCGTGCCTCTGGAGGCGTTTGCCTCTCTTGCAATGCACGAACAATAAAAATATTAGAATTAGAACTTGACACACTACTAGGATGTGGGATGCTATTCTAATCCAGGCCGGGATCTCTATATTGGTGAACAGGTCCCACCATGGTGGGGTGACTATGTTCAATATGTCTTTTCCTATCTCTATTGTCTTCTGCTCCAGTGTGTAAAAATGTTTCTGTGAAACTATAACGGCTTTTAAAATCTTGGTGAGGTGTTCGGGAAGAGGGGGAATGACATAACCAAAATGCGCGACGAATCGTTGCAGGTCCGTGAAATTCTCTTTTACAATGAGGTGAACGGTGGAGGGTGCAGGAATGGGGACAATCCGTTGTTGTGCCACTTGAACTTCAGCCCTGGGTTTGAAGCAGAAACTGCTGTCACTGACCGGACACCACTCGTGCTGTCTGTGGCGGTAGTGAGGCGCTGCAGTGGTGACACAGTATGTCCCACCTCCGGTATATGCCACCTGTGGGGGCACATGGTCCTTTGCCATTGCCTCCATGGTGCAATTTATCGGCTTCGCGCTAGCGGCTCTGAACCCGCACTGTGGTTTCAAAAAGGCATTCAAATGCTGGGGGCACAGGATGATGTGTGCTCCCCGGCTACAACACCCCGAGAGGTCGGTGCCTGTCATCGTACGCTCCCATCTGATGACATAAGGCGGGACCACTGCGTAACGAATGTGCGCACCCCCCTGAATGACTCCAATGTTCTCCACCCTGTATACCGGGGCGGGCTTTGCTGCGGGACCGAACACCGGCATCCTTACCACTATTCCCATGATAGTGTGGTTTGAGCGTCCGCAGTCCACTGGGACTGCGTACGCTTCTGCAGCTAGTCTGAGCTGGCACGGACTTAATGCGTTCTCGAAAGGGTGGAGCGCTTGCAAGTGCTTGTTGCTGATCCAGGACGGGACCAAACCTTGTTTTAAATCCTCCAGATTACTGCGGCCCTCGCCCAGCAACCACGCCCCGTATAGCACACAAGCCTCGTTCGGCGCAGCCTGATCGGACGCATTCCGATCTTCCTTAATGAGCGCATTTACCGTTCTAGCGTGTTTCTCCAGCTCAGCAATTATTTCCTTCAAGTGTAGTGTCATGGCTTGGTCTTCATGTAGCTCAGAACCCACTACCTTATTTTCGCTTGTCAGTATGTTCCTCAACTGTGTTTTTAAACCATTGATCTGTGTCTGCAGCTCCACGTTGTCTAGAGCGTTGACAACAGATGTTCCGGTGTTAAAAGCAGTGAAAATGTCATTTACAGTACCCCTCCTTTGCCTCCCTACCCGATCCAAAACTTCCTGTGGTGTGGTGTATAATTTGACCTTGTCGATGTCGGCAAAGTCAAACTCGTAAAATTGTCTGAACATTCGGGTTAACAGTACCTGGTACAACTGTTCCGTCTCCCTGGGACACCACTCCGGCAATCGTACCTCAGTGAGGTTTAAAATCACCGAGGCCACTGCGTAGTGTACCCCTTGGTACAGCACCTGACCGGTGGGTACCAATACTAAGCCGTTCCCGGGTCCCTTTGTGGTGGTGGGGCACCCTTCCTTCTGGGCTAGCGCTACCGGAATCGTGGGCAGGGGCTTGCGTGGGCGGGTGATGAGTTCAGTGGCGTTTACTGGAATCGGGGAGTATGGGGCTCCGCACGCCCGAGTGCTGACATCCCATCTCATCCCCCTTCCTTCATCCTGCCACTGCCTCTGGAAAAAGATGGATACGCCCTTGGGGCAGACGTGTTTCGAACCCCACATACAGACATATATCCCTTCATCTGGTTCCCACCATTTGTCCCAACACACACGTAATTGTCCGTGAGTCCCCGTAATTGTCCGATGGGTATTATTACCCAGTCGTTCCCACTCGATAGTAGAGTTCTTCATGTCCTTTCCCAGCTTTCGTAGCCACCACCATCTACTTAGTGGTACGTTCCCATTACACACCAAACAGATCTTCTTTCCCACGGTAACGCTGACTCTGGGTGCAAGGATCCTCACCCGAGGGCACGATAATGAAGTCTCTTGGTAGGCGAAACCAAAATTGCTGGAGTATTCCGTAGAATTAGTCCCCAGCCATCCTGGCCATCTCCCTTGGTGGAAATAGGTGGCGGTTTCCTCAACCTCTCGCTTCCCCGTCCCATCCGTCGCGATGGGGGCTGTGTCCCCGGAACACCCGAATATGATGACGTCCTTGGTGCGGCCCCGGTAGGCCAGCCCGCACCCGATCACCGCGATCCCTACGAGAATCCTTTCCATTGTATCCCTGGTCTCTGTAATCGATAAGATGATGTAGCCAGGCTCCCAACAGGTGCTGGCCTAATTAAACGGACGCGCAGGTCCCTTGACCCCGCTTCCAAACAACCACACATACTGGGCAGACTTTGAAAACTATCCTTTAAACATCCCGTCATCTCAAACTTTACCCATCTTAAACTAACATTAAAATTACTTACACTTAACATCATTACCTAAACCTATATACAGCGCCGTCCTCCTTCGGGCGGCCTACCTAATTCCTGTGAGGGCTGCAGCGTGCCGCTCCCTGTGGCGGGGCTGCACTGACCTTCGGCTTTGATCCCCCGCAGCCTGTCGCTGCTGAACGGGAATCGTGCCTTTCTCAGGCTGCTCTGTACCGAGGTTGGGGAAGATAGGGAGAGTTGGGCCATTGCTTTCTGGGCTGGGGCGTTCAAGTCGACCTACGAGGGGCTGCCTTGGGTGAGGCTCCCAGGGCTGACGGACCGGGGGTTGGGGCTTTCACCGTCACAGCCTGTGGTCCCACCACAGCTGCCGGCTCCGGCTCCCTTCCCTCAGGCTCCGCCCCCCCGGGGCTGGGATTTGTGGTGTCCGACTCCACCTCACCTGTCCCTACAGGTAGTGAGTCTCCGCCCCCAATCCCTACCTCCCCTAAGCTTGAGTCGAGGGCGGGATCTTCGTCCTCTGACTCATCCTCCTCCGTGATCGGGTCAAGGGCGGGGTCGAGCTGTTCGGCCTCCTCCCCGTCTGAATCCCAAATCAGAGGGGAGACCTCCCACTCCAATGGGATGACTCCTCCCTTCACGCAGGCCACTGTTCCAGCCTGTGCGGTCTGTGACTCTGCCGCAGGCTGAGGATTTTTGTCCTCAGACTTGGCCCCTGTTGTTGGCCCTTGTGCACCCGCCTTAAACAGTTTGCACTGGTTAATGTGAAACCATTTAGTACGTCGGGGCACCTTCACTGCATAAACCATGGGGCTGGCCTTGTCTACAATGCTGTAAGGCCCCATGTACAGTGGTTCAAAACTCCCCACCCGGGCATAGCTCCTAACCATGACCTGGTCTCCGACTTCCCACTCTTGTTGCTTACGAGGTTCCAGCAGCAGTCGGTTCCCCTGATGCTGTCTCCCCATGTTCCCAGCCGCCTGCCCATAAATCTGCTTCAGGCGCTCCAAAAGGGTCTGGACGAACTTGTCTCGTTTCACCTCTTGGAGCTGGCCCTCAGTGAGCACCGGGGCTAGTACATGGGTGGGTGTTCGCATGATCCTTCCAGTCATTAATTCGTGCAGGGAGTACCCCGTTCTTTTGGACTGGCTGGCTCGGATCCCCATGAGGACTAGAGGCAGGACCTCCGCCCATTTCTGGGGCGAGCCCATTGTCTCTTTCCTCAGCTTTTCCTGTTCATGCGTTCAACAATCCCGGATGACTGGGGATTGTACGCTACGTGCCACTTCCCTTCAATGCCCAAGAGCATGAGGGTGTTCTGCATCACTTGACCGGTGAACTGACTCCCTTGGTCGGACTCAACAAAACGGGGGAGTCCCCACCGTGAGGACACTTCCCGGATCAAGATCTTGGCAGTACCCAGCGCCGTAGCTGTTCTGCACGGGAAAGCTTCTACCCATTTGGTGAACACATCCACCAGGACAAGGCAATACTTATAGCCGCCCTGGGCGGCGGGCAGGGGCCCTATGTAGTCGACCTGAATCGATTGCCATGGTCCCTCTACCCTCCTGATGTGCCCCATGGGCACCTTCCTTTTCTGGGGGTCTGGGTTGTTTGCAGCGCACACAAGACAGCTCGCACAGAACTCGCGGACATCGTCCCTCAGTCCCGGCCACCATCCCGCCTGCTCTACCCGTTGCCAAGTAACCTCAGGCCCGGGGTGTCCTACCCCTGGACCCTCATGGGACAGTTGAAGGAATTCCCTCCGGTGCTGCTGCGGCACAACCCACTGCTCCTCTCGGAACAGCATGCCTTCCTTGAGGGCTGCCATACTGTACGGACCCTCTACCTGCTTGCCCTCAGTGATGGCTTTGAGGACCGTTTTTAGGGCGGGATCCAGGGTCTGGACGGTTTTTAGGTCTAGGGGCAGTGTCACCCCTGTGTTCCCTGGAGTCCCCTCCCCGCCTTGGATCGCCGCCACGGGTCCGGGTCCATAGTGGTCCTAGAAAATGCCGTTGCGGGCACCCTCCCTGGCTAGCGCATCCGCCTGCTGGTTGCCCTAACTGCGGGGTTCTGTGGTGGAATGAGCCTTCACCTTGTGGATGAACACCTCCCCTTCCTCCCCCACAGCTGCCAGGATCTTTTCCAGCAAGGGCTTAACTGTTAAAGGCCGTCCGTCCGCGGAGGTATATCCGCGGCGGGACCAGATGGCGAGGTATTCCGTACACGAATTGCACGTGAACATGCTGTCCGAGCAAATCGTGCATGGGGTTGGGAAGATCTCGGGGTGGGTAACCACGTACGCCACCGCGGACAGTTCAGCTTGCTGTGCGCTCATAGTGCTGGGGAGCTTAATTGCCAAGGCAATGTTTGCCGTAGGGTCATAAACTCCACACCCTGTGAGTCGTTCGCCAGCAGAGACCGTGCTGGAACCGTCTACATAGATCTCGCGGCCTGTGGGGTGTATCCCGGCCCGTAAACCTATGTTAACCTCCCATACCCCTTCGACGGAACACCGATGGGCTGTTCCGGGATATACCATGTTGGCTGCGAGCTTCGGCTCGCAGAGACCTTTAACTTTGAGATCCATCTGGGAAAGGAGGAGGGTCCAGCGCGCAATCCGGGCGCTGCTTACAGTCCCATCCTTGATCCTTCCATCCAGAAGCATCTTTGTGGGGGTGTGATGGGTGAGGAGAGTGATGGGAGAGGTTCCTGTGAAGATCACTGATCTGTTCACAGCCCAATGCGTGGCCAGGAGATGCCGTTTGCAATTGGAAAAACTCCTCTCCACATCCGTGAGTACCCTGGAGGAATAGACCACTGGTCTCAGCTTGCCGTGTCGCTCCTGGAGCAGCACGGCACTCAGGCTGTCCCCACTAGCGGCTACCTCCAGGAAAAACTCCTCCCCCCCATCTATGGCCCCTAAAGCTGGCGCGGTCTGCAGATCCCTTTTCAACTTCTCGAATACTGCCTGACACCCCTCATCCCAAGACCACTCGACTCCCTTGTGTAAGAGTCGGAGCAGCGGGGCTGCTGTGGCTGCATAGTCCTCGATGAAATCCCTGCAGTACCCGGTCAACCCCAAAAAGGACCTTACACCCGTTACTGTGTTAGGGATCGGTAGATCCTGCACCGATTCCCGTCCAGCCTTATCTATGGCTCTTTCTCCAGCGCGGATGGCCAGACCCAGGAATTTCACCTCTTGCTGGCCGATCTGTGCTTTCTTTGGGTTTACTTTGAAACCTTTCCTTTCTAACAGTTCCAATAATTCGGCTAATAGTGGTCCGTGCTCCTCCCTTGAGTCCGTGAACAGGAGTAAGTCGTCCACATACTGTACTATCTGATTGGGCTGGCTAAATTCTTTTAAACTTCCCGCCATGCATTGATGGAAAATGCTGGGGCTGTTGTGAAAACCCTGTGGCAAGCAGTTCCAGGTGTACTGTTGTCCTTTAAAAGTAAAAGCAAACTTGTACTGATCCTCCCGCTGCAGCGGAATGGACCAGAAACCGTTCGAGATATCCAGCACCGTGAACGTGGTCGCGGATGCTGGAATACTCCCTATTAGGTCGGCAACTGCTGCTACCGTGGGCGCGCAGGCTGGGATGTTACTGTTGAGGACTCTATAGTCCACCGTGGCCCTCCATGAATTGTCCGGCTTTTTTACCGGCCATAATGGGGAGTTCACGTGGGTGGCTATTGGTCTCAACACGCCCTGCTGCACCAAGGAAGATATTGCTGTCTCCATGTCGGGTTCTGCCTCCTTGGGGAAGTTATACTGCTTTTGGGGCCGGATCATGGGGTCCCCGTCTACGCTGACCTCAAACCCGGTGACCCTCCCACAGTCATGCTTGTGGGTGGCAAACGCGGTCAGATTGTCCGACGCAAACGCTTGCAAGTCCGTTGGGACGTCCGCGACCAGAAGTTCGAGGTCGTAACCCCCTGACGGCTTCATGGTGCACAGGGTCCCCTTTTCTCCCTTCCCTGGGATTACGACTACCTTGCCTAACCCATTCTCGGCTCCCCAGAGACAGTGATTTCTGAGGTCCATGAGGATTCCGTGTTCCACCAAGAAATCAGCCCCGAGGATGCCTTTCCCACCCCCCTCATTCCACTTCAATAGGATGCACGTCCATGTGGTGTGGAGTGCTCCCAAATGAATGGAGGGCGGGATGGAGTACGCGCCAGCCTGTTCTCTGCCTGTGAAACCCGCTACTGAGAAGGGAGCCTGGGTAGATAGAGGTGAGGCAAAAGGCTTAGCTGTGTGGATCACGGTGCATGATGCTCCCGTATCCAACAGGTAACTACCCTTTTCCTTCTCCACCTCCATCTCCACAACGGGTCTTCTCCACGCGTCATAACGGAGCGGACACAGGTAGACGGGCTGCGCGGGCTTCAGTCATTGGGGCGCTGCGGTTGGGGTTGGGGAAGCAACAGGGCTGTTGATGACTGCTACCTTCCCCTGCGAGGTCATTAGAGACCGCATTGCCTCTAAAACCGACTCGATCGTGTCGGGATGGATCAACGCATCGGCTCCCCTCTCCCGGATGGGCGTTTGGGCTGGGGCTGAGGGAGTTTTTCCCTTTAAATCCTTCCAGGGATTTTTACAGTCCCGGCGCCAATGACCCTCCTTCCCACACCCGTAACAACTGCTCTTGGCTTGGGGGGCGCGATTCCCCTCCTGATGCCATTCCTTTTTAGCAGGAGCTGCAGGCCTCGCCTCATGCACCTTTCCTTTTGAGGAAGGCACCTCCCTACTCTTGTTGTTCCTGTAACCTATCGTGAGCTGATCAAGTACTAACTCTTCCGTGGAGCGGGGGTTAGTGGGGTCAAACCATGCTTTGGCCTGCTCCCTCACCGGCGGCAAGCAATTGGCGACCAGACACCGGAGCCAATGAGCCCTTTGGTCATCATTTAGCGCGTTCCGGTCCGGTCCTCCTGGGCAGCTGCGCCGGTACACTGGCCACAACCTTCCGGCGAAAACCCGTGGGGGTTCTCCCTCTAGCTGTACCGTCCTTTCCAATCGGAGGAACGGAGTTCCGTCACCCTCCCCTATAATCTCCAGGATCTCATCCCGTAACTCCTCATACGCCTTGTGCCCTCTCTTGCTCTTGTCAGGGAGACACTGGAGGAGCGAGCTGTCCAGGGAGAACAGCAGCATTTTGGACTGTTCAACCCCGTCGCAGTCATTAACTGCTGCGGTTTGCTCCACGTCCCTAAAATGGATGGAGGGATCTCCTGACTCGGAGAGTTTTGGGAGGTGACTTATCATTTCCCTTAACTGTCGTGCGCTATGGGGCATTATGATCTGATTCACGAGGGGTCCGTCATCGCCATTCGCTTGGTCCGGACCGAGCCTCCGGTGTCGCGTGGGACACATCGGTGCCGGTCCTGACTCTGCTACCTGGGGTTGCTCTGCCTCAAGAACCCCTTTGTCTGACTTCTCTGTTTCCTTCCCCAGAGTCCAAGACTCATCATAGGCAGGAGGTGCTGAGGGCTCGGGGGTTGGTACCCTAACTGTCTCTTGTGGAATCGGTCTTTTGGATTCCTTGGCCAACAGTAGCTGGCTCGCTGGTGGGTTTATGAGACACACCAGTCCGTTTGCCTTGGCTAGGGCCGTTCTTAGGTCCTCTAGCTCCCGGTGGCAGGCGCTATGGTCGGTGTTCTCAGACCTATCCTGCATGGCCATCTTATATGCTGCCCTGGCCCCCAAGATACTTTCCTCCTGTGTCGCTACCTGTTTAGCTAGGCGGAAACACCTCTCTCTCATTCTACCTTCGCTGGCCTTGGCCTCAATGACCTGACATTCCAAATACCCTATCCAGGTCTCATGGCGGTGAGTTACGGATTGGCGTTCCTGATTCAGTGCGTTAAGCGATTGAATCAGTTTCTGACCTCCCGCAACCTTTTCCTCTACTTCTGTGAGCAGCCCTTTGATCTGGGCTGTCTGTGCTACAACGACCTGGTCCAAAAGCTGGACTTGCTTCTTTTAGCACATCAGCCAGCCCGCCTTTTCTACCGATTTCTTATGCTCTTTGCCTTCTGTCCACTTGATGGCTGCGTCTAGCGGACGCCTATCTCTCAATAGGTCAGATATCCACTGTTTTGTGAGGTTTACCTTCCCAAAAACATAGTCCGCTATCCTTTCATCCATCACATTTTGTTTATTTAAACCTTGATCTAACACGCTACATTCCTGCTGCCAAGGTCCTGCCGCGGTCGCCATTTCTGTAGGGGGTTTCTCTTGCTCGTTCTGGTCTCCTACCAGGCTTTGTGCAATAATTACCCTTGAGTGGTTTGACCCACTCTCCCCTATGGTTCTAGACCTTGGACTTAGGTGCAGGGAACTGTAGTGCAGAGAAAGACTCAATAGACCAGGTTGAATAGCACAAAATGGATGCTTTTATTATTAAACAGTTTGCAGCATTATAAAATACATGTCATAAGCACAAATTAAAGCAACTACAAGCATGCACATATCTATAAACTTAATTCCATGGAAATGGGAAACACACGGCACATCGAAAAAGGGGGAACACATTACGATTACCCTTACTCCCTCCCCTATACCTAGACTAAGTTTCGACCTGAGGAACTCGGAATCATGCTCACCACTTTCAGATTTGCAAAAATAGGGGGTTCGCAACCTTTTGGCACAGCTTTCCGTCGTCACGTGGATTTGGAAACTTCTGGCGCAGCTTGTTTTTCTCTCTCTCTCTCTCTCAGGCGAGGAGGCAGTGGACACAGCCTTGATGAGCGCTCGTCATGACTGAAATCAGTTGAAACCTGCTGAATAACTGGATGCACATGGGAGAGTCCGTTTATTTCTCTTTCCCGCCTGGCTTGGTTTTTTCCAGAGGGTGTCTTCTCCTTCAGCCTGGGTCGTCGATGATCTCCCGACAAAAGTACCCGGGCCACCCTCCTTCGTCTTCCCGTCGTGGTTGAGCCTTGCCTGGCCAAGCTGGCTTCCCAGCCAAAGTCTTCTCGTCGTCACCGAAGTTACGAATCGTCCTGAAGAAGTGAATCGTCCTACGAGTGAAGCGTAGCCGTTGAGGTGAAGCGTGGTCTCCAGTGTGTGTGTCCCCTACGAGAATCGCAATACGCCCTGATGGACTTTTCAAATCCATAGCTATACCCTTTTGGGACAGTCTTATCTCCCGCCAGATCATAGTCCAGTCTTTGTAATAATTTTGGCGGGCAGAAATCTCTGCAGGGGCGCTTTGTCTTGTAACGGGAGCCGGTGATAGCTTAACTGGCCTTCCTGGCCGATAATGTCTTTTACTTTGTCACCGTAACTCGGTTCGCATATTGATCGGTCTGGAGATTGCCCTTGATGGCTGTTAAACGTTTTTTCCTTTGTCCAGTAAATGGGTTTAAGTGTTCATTCAATTGTCCGCCCATATCTTGATGGGCCCCATCCTGTTACCTGAAACTGTCTTGTACTTAGAATCCAATTGAATATGTATGCCCATTTCCCTGAGTTTCGGTTTCCCGATACTGGCTTTCGCGGGCTTACTGTTCTCAATCCACAAGCCTGTCTGGCTTGCAGTAACAGAAATCAAATGGTCCAAGAAACTGATCACGAGGTCCGGCGGCCATTTTGTATGCCCCTTTTTATCAAAGGGTTTTCTGTATAAGCTTCTTTTGGTCAATAAAGCTGTATTATTAATCCTGTTTTCTTGCGTGATTATTTAATGAAAATTTTCGAATTTTACACAGTCTAAATTGTGTGCTCAAGTGTCTGGAGTGGAACTTCATCCCACAATATTCTGACTCAGAAGCGAGAGTGCTACCGACTAAGCCACGGCTTGCACACATAGCAAGTGAACTGAGTCTACCACCCTTGATTTTGTCGAATAAATTAAAGAGCACTGAAAATCCTGGTGTATATGCACCTACTTGTGTGTGCTGGGTTAGTGAATTTGCATTGAACTGCTATATATAAATTGTGCACAATCTCTTCCAACATTATTCTAACAAAATCATATCATAGCATCATAGAAATTTACAGCACGGAAGGAGGTCATTTCGGCCCATCGTGTCCACGCCGGCCGACAAAGAGCTATCTAGCCTAATCTCACTTTCCAGCTCTTGGTCCGTAGCCCTGTAGGTTACAGCACTTCAAGTGCACATCCAAGCACTTTTTAAATGTGATGAGGGTCTCTGTCTCTATCACCCTTTCAGGCAGTGAGTTCCAGACCCCCACCACCCTCTGGGTGAAGAAATTTCCCCTCAAATCCCCTCTAAACTTTTGTCCAATTACTTTAAATCTGTGCCCCCTGGTTGTTGACCCTTCTGCTAAGGGAAATAGGTCCTTCCTGTCCACTTCATCTAGGCCCCTCATAATTTTATACACCTCAAAAGTGGTTGCATTTTGTACTAAACGTTAAAGAACAGTGCTAACAAGGAGTACAATCAATAACATATGCTTCTGCAGTGCCCTTCACATAAGAAAGATCCCAAGGAGGCCGGATAACACATAGCACAATGCGACTGAAGGGCGTGCTCAAACAAAAGCATCTTTAGCATCTCTTGAATGTGGGGAGATTGGGGGCAAGGTGAAGGGGGTTAAGGGAGAGGATCCCAGAGTTCAGGAGTGTTGTGTCTAAAGGCTTGTTCAGCGGTGGTAGGCTAGAGTCAGGAGAATGGAAAAGGTGCCGGCTGGGTTGCAGAGGTGGATTATAGAGGTACAAGGCCATAGAGGGATTAGAAAATGAGAACTAGAAAATCGATGCAGTGGAAGAAGGGGAATTCAGTGGAGATTAGCGAGGACAGGGACGATAGGACTGCCGGAATTACTATGTAATAGGACATGAGTGACTGATTTCTGGATGTAGAATGGGCCTTGGGAGGCTGGTAAGGAGCAGCGGTGGTAATATGGAATGTTATATTTTTTGCCTGTCACGTTCACAGTGACAGCAAGTAAGCATCAAGCCACGATCAAGGTTTTTTTTAAAATTTCCTGATTTAAGGAAATTGGCAAAAGAGCCAGAGGTGAGATGAGGATAATTTTTTATTTTACGCAGCAAGTTGTTGTGATCTGGAATGTACTGCTTGAAAGGGCGGTGGAAGCATATTCAATAGTAACTTTCAAAAGGGAATTGAATAAATACTTGAAGTGGGTGAAAATGTACAGAGCTATGGGGAAAGAGCAGGGGGAGTGGGATTTAGTGGCTAGCTCTGCCAAAGAGCTGGCACAGGCACGATGGGCCGAATGGCCTCCTTCTGTGCTGTAATTCTATGTTTTGCAATCTTGAAGCTGTTCAGTTTTCATAGCTATAAATATTGTGACTATACCGCCTAGCTTCTGAACTACAGATGGAGAAATAACAGCACTCAATCTGGAAAAGAAAGCCTAGACACAGCTGAGCTAAAGGCAAGATATCCTGAGGGAAGCCTGAAACCAGTTAAGAGCTCGCCATTACTGTTTGTGTATTGTTCCTCAAGTCAAAACACAATAAAACCTCCACAAAGCAGTCGATGCAATCAAAAGCTCTTGTTAATAATAACTCGCCTCACCTACCCCCTAAGGTGGTATATATATATGTGATATATATTAATATTTAGTTTCCATAGCCTTTCCACCCTTGCTGAGATAGCAAGCAGTCCAGCCTTTAACACCACCACTCTTATTCTCTGGCTCGCACTGGCTGTGTCTGTTCTCACTGCACTACATTCAAGTAGAAATTATTCTGTTGGCACTTGGTCTTTTAGCAGTGCTCAAATTGGAAGGCGTCACAAATAACAGCCCATGGATTTTTCTTTGTGCTTATTTCTGGTTTTCCAATTATTCTTTTCTTTCTCCTTCTCTTGTCCTGAGGGCACTGCCTCTTGCTGGATATAGAATTTCACAGGCAGCCCTTGAGTACATCATCCGACTGACCATTCTGCGTCAGAGTCCAGACAGTTGGTTATTTCTTCATGAGGACAACAGCTGAAAGTTAAACCTAATCTTGTCCTCAGGGACTCGAAGATTTTCCTCTTTGTTTGCGCTGTTTTACTGATGGTATTGAGGTGTGTCGGAGCAGAAGAAGGTGTGGGGTCCCATTGCGGCAGAAATGTTGCAGAGTGAAAGCGGCATGACTGCTGCCAGGGTAACGGGCTCAGACCTGCACGATGCGCTGCCTGTGACCATAAGAATATAAGAAGATAAGAAATAGAAGCAGGAATAGGCCATTTCGCCCCTCGAGTCTGATCTGCCATTCAATAAGATCATGGCTTATCTTCGACCTCAACTCCACCTTCCCGCACTAGCCACATATCCCTTGATTCCCTTATTATCCAAAAATCTATCGATCTCTGTCTTGAATATACTCAACGACTGAGCCTCCACAGCCCTCTGGGATAGAAAATTCCAAAGATTCACAAGCCTTTGAGCCTGGTTGCAAACCAACTGTATGTTGAGGGAGCGGAATCCCTCTTGATTGATAAAGATGCCAGGCTGATGATAGGCAATGTGTGTGCAGTCACTGGCACCTTGTAACCTGGGGAAGCCTGTCATGCGGGCAAAACCTTGTGCTCTTTCGTCCTGCTTCCTCTGTCAACAGGGAAAGAGATGTATGTGATTCTCCTGCTGTAGAGTGCCTCGGTGACCTCCACGATACATCGGTGTACTGCAAACTGGGAGATGTTGCTGATGTCACCTGTTGCAGCCTGAAAGGAGCCCATTGCATACAAGCTACATAGAATAACATAGAATATACAGCACAGAAACAGGCCATTTGGCCCAACCAGTCTGTGCTGGTGTTTCTACACCACACAACAACAACTTGTATTTAAATAGCACCTTTAACAGAGTAAAACATCTCAAGGCGCTTCACAGGTGTGTTAGTAAACAAAATTTGACACAGAGACACGTAAGGAGATATTAGGGCAAATGGTCAAAAGCTTGGTCAAAGAGGTAGGTTTTAAGGAGCGTCTTAAAGAAGGAGAGAGAGGTGGAGAGGCCTAGGGAGGGAATTGCAGAGCTTAGGGCCTTGGCAGCTGAAGGTACAGCCACCAATGGTGGAGCGATTAAAATTGGGGATGCACAGGAGCTCAGAATTGGAGGAGCGTGTGGAGTCCGCAGCAGCAGAGGACAAGACTTTCCTGTTGGACCCTGAAGGAGCTCCTCCTGGCCCCACACAGAAAAGTTTGAAACTCCTTCTTTCAGACCAGGTTTCACTGCTGTCGATTTTGACCTTTTGGGCAGCCAGCAGTGTAGTGTATGTACCCGTCTACCTTTAAGAGAACTATTGTATGTAACCGTCCACCTTTAAGAGAACTACTTTAGGTGTTGCACTACTTTGTTGGCTTCTGTATACTGTAATACCGACGGTGACCACATCGGTATATAAGTGCTGTGTCAGGGTTTATTGGGCAGATTCGCCCTGACCTTCGAATAGTAAAGTCCTGTTTTAAGTTACTCTGGTAGTCTGTGTATTAATTAACTAAACAACCCACAGACTTTACAGTGGCGACGAGTCCGATCGTACCCTGCGGCAACAATACTTCCGAAGCAGTTAACGAGCGTCGAGAAGAGGCAACCGCCCTCGTCGTTCTGCTGGGAGAAAACTCGAGGCTGCAGAACTAGAAAGGAAGAAGAAGTTAGAGACAAAGACTTCCATCAGCAACAGGCACTGACTGTCCCTTCTGCCACGGTGAGGAGTGAGCCGATCAGCACGAGAAGCAAGGCGGCCACGGTGACTGTGAGTAAGGGAAAGTAAAAAGAATAACCGGAGGATAAGGGCGGTGCACTCGACCACGGTCGAGGGGGAAAGGAGCCGGACAGAAGTCGGGTCCAGAGGCGCTGAGACTGGGGCAGCATGGAGCAAGGAAGCCGCGGTACAGACAGGCTGGGGGACGCAACGGCGTCGTGAGACAGCTAGACCGCGACCGGCGAAAAAGGCCAGGCAGCGACCGAAGCCACGAAGCGCTGCCACCGGGAGCGTAGGCGCGGGAAGAGATAAACTCAGCCGCAGCCGGGGAGGGAAGCACCGGACTGCGAGAGGGCTGGGAGGCGCGATTGGGAGCCGAGTGAGCAGGAGAGGCAGAGCCGACCAAGGGGGAACTGAGCGAGAGCCAGTCCAGCGGCTGAAACTGTTCTCCGTCAACGGGGTGTACCCAGCGCCAGTAGAGCCGAGCGAGCGGGAGAGAGACAGAGCCCGAGCAAGGGGAACCGAGCAAGAGCCAGCCCAGCGGCTGAAACTGTTCGCCGTCAACGGGGTGTACCCAGCGCCGGTTGCCCTGCCGAGAAAAGGGAAAGCCCTGAAGCCGACGTGCAGGCTGTGAACCTGAAAGCCAGCGGCCGTCGCCCGTGGGGAAAGTGTACCCCTCCCGCTAGGGAAGAAACGCGGGAAGCCGCCATTAGGCGGGGAAGAAGACAGAAGCGGGAAACCGCCATTGAAGTGGGCGGGGAGAGAAGATAAGCGCGGGAAACCGCCATTTTCGCGGGAACCGCCATCTTGGAAAAAAAAAATAAAAGAAAATTTAAAGAAATAATTCGTGGTGTTATCAGGAAGAGAGGAAGATGCCTAAGCGTGGTAACATCAATGGTTTTAATTCCGAGGTAGAAGACTGGGCCACGTATGTGGAACGCATTGAGATCTATTGTGAGGCCAATAAAATAGAAGAAGATGACAAAGCTATAACCTTGCTAAACTCGATGGGCGCGAAGACATACGGGCTCTTGAAGCATCTACTAGCACCAGCTAAACCGGCGGATCAGACTTTCGATGATATTGTGACTGTTCTGAAGGATCACTTGAACCCCACACCGTTGATGTTGGCGGAACGATTCAAATTCTATGCGAGAACGCAAAGGAAAGACGAAAGCAACGCAGGATACTTGGTCGAACTGCGTAGACTAGCGAAACACTGCCAGTTTGGAGGGAATCTGACAGAGGCATTGCGAGACAAGTTCGTGTGCGGGTTGTCAAAGGAAGGAACGCAAAAGCGACTACTCAAAGAGAACGACCTTACACTTGACAGGGCTGTCCTTATTGCAGCATCGCACGAAGCCGCAGCGAAGGGAACTGCGGAAATGCAGCTAAAGGCAGCGGCACTCAGTGTGGATCAAATTACCTCGAGTACAACAATATGCTATCGTTGTGGGAAGACAACACACGACCAGAACCAATGCTGGTTTAAGAACCAGGAATGTAGGAAATGTGGCAAACTGGGTCACATAGCTAAGGTATGCCGGTCAGGAAAGAAGACCAACAATAATGAGTCACCACAAAAGAGGTACAGAAAGGTACATGAGGTGACTAGGAAGAGTCCGGAAGAACAGAATTCGGACTCACACTCCAACTGCAAGGAACTGGATAGTCTGAGAATTCACAATGTGAGTAATGAAGCTGACCGACAAGCTATCTGGATCACACTACAGATTGCAAAAGTCCAAGTGAAAATGGAAGTGGACACCGGATCGGCGTTGACGGTCATGAATAAGCATGATTATAAAAAGTTATTCAAGCATATTCCCCTACGGGATACGGAACTAGTATTGCAGACATACACGGGGCACAAAGTATACCCCATCGGAAAGATAGAAGTCAAGGTGAGATACAAGGACAAAGATCACCAAAGGATGGACCTGTATGTGTTGCCTGAGGGAGGTCCACCACTTCTGGGACGGGAGTGGATCAGGAAAATAAAGATAGACTGGCATTCACTAAACACCATGACGGTAGATTCCGGAAAGGAAGATGTCAAACCTGAACGGTTGTCCAGAATATTGGACGAAGCTAAAGAGGTATTCCAGCAAGGACTGGGAACACTGCGAGGAATTAAAGCAAAGGTTAAGATTGCAGAACATGCAAGCCCAAAATTTTTCAAAGCCAGATCGGTACCTTACGCGATACGACCTGCTGTGGAGGCAGAACTGGAAGAACTTGAACGATCAGGGGTACTGTCAAAAGTGGACTGGAGTGAGTGGGCCACGCCCATTGTTCCCGTCATGAAGTCTTCACCAAATAACAAGCCAGGGGGACCGGGGAAGGTCCGCATCTGCGGAGACTTCAAGATCACAGTGAATCCGGTGCTTCACACGGTACAATACCCGCTTCCGCGGATTGAAGATATCTTTGCTTCGTTGGCTGGAGGGAAACACTTCACCAAGATAGACCTGGCACAGGCATACTTACAAATGGAAGTCGAGGAAGAGTCGCGTCAGTACCTCACCATCAACACACACAGAGGCTTGTATCGTTATAATAGACTGGTTTTTGGGGTAGCTTCGGCTCCAGCAATTTGGCAGAGGGCCATGGAGCAGGTATTACAAGGAATTCCAAGCACGCAGTGTTACTTAGACGATATCCTGATTACGGGAGAAGACGAGGAAGAACACCTCACAAATTTGAAACTGGTGCTCACTAGGTTGAAGGAATATGGCCTTCGAGTTAATCGCAAGAAATGTGAGTTCTTCCAAAAACGGATCTCGTACTGCGGCCATGTCATTGACCGAGAGGGGCTGCACAAGTCACCTGACAAGATAGAAGTTGTCGTGAAGGCCCCCGCTCCGGAAAACGTATCACAGTTAAGATCATTCTTGGGGTTGATTAATTATTATCACAAGTTTCTGCCGAATCTATCCACGGTGCTGCATCCGCTGAATGCTCTGTTGCGGAAAGAAGTACCATGGAAGTGGAGTGAGGAATGTAAAAAGGCCTTTCGCAGAAGCAAGGCGTTGATTACCTCTGAAGAAGTGTTGGCTCATTTCAACCCAACGTTACCTCTTCGTCTAGCTTGTGATGCTTCCCCCTATGGAATTGGAGCAGTACTTTCACAAAAGTTACCAAATGGCTCGGAAAGGCCAGTGGCATTCGCGTCCCGATCATTGACCTCCGCGGAGCGAAATTATGCTCAAATAGATAGGGAGGCCCTCAGCCTTGTGTGGGGCGTAAAGAAATTCAATCATTACCTGCAGGGCAAGAAGTTCACATTACTGACAGACCACCAGCCGTTGGTGTCCATATTCAACCCTAACAAGGCCGTTTCCACCATGACAGCGCAAAGGTTACAGAGGTGGTCCGTGTTACTTGGGGCACACCAATATGACATCGAATACAAAAGGTCCAAACAGCATGGAAATGCTGATGGGTTATCGCGCTTGCCATTGCCGATAGCAGAAGAAGCGACTACAGTGGACCCGGTAGAGATGTTCCACTCATCCATAGTGGAATGTCTACCAGTAACAAATTCGATGATCGAAAACGAAACAAGAAATGACCTGACTCTCACGAGTCTATGATTTAACGGTGGAGGGATGGCCAGCACAGGGCGAACCAACGCTGCCAGCATTTTCACAGAGAAAAGAACAGCTGTCAGTGTGTCGAGGAACCCTGATGTGTGGATCTAGAGTGGTGATTCCACCCAAGCTTCAACAGAAGGTGTTAAAGGAGCTGCACGAGGGACATCTGGGTGGAGTGAAAATGAAGAACCTAGCAAGAGCATTTGTGTGGTGGCCAGGCATTGATGGGGACATCGAAGAAATCACTAAGAGCTGTCTAGGATGCCAGAAGGTCCAAAACGCGCCACCACAGGCTCCTCTGCATCCATGGGAGTGGCCCTCATCTCCTTGGCAAAGGGTACACATCGACTTTGCTGGTCCATTTATGGACTCAATGTTTCTAATAGCGGTGGATGCACACTGCAAGTGGCCGGAGGTAATAAAGATGTCCACCACCACCACGGAAAAAACCATCACAGTGTTAAGGACCATGTTTGCTAGGAATGGGCTGCCGGAACAGATCTGTTCTGATAATGGACCGCAATTTGTGTCCGAAGAATTCAAGAAATTCTTAAAGAGCAATGGGGTTAAGCACTACACGTCAGCCCCATACCATCCCGCCTCCAATGGATTGGCTGAAAGGTTTGTCCAGACCTTCAAGAAGGCCATAAAGGCCATGGGTAATGAAGCCATTAACTTACAACATAAGGTGGATAGCTTCTTGTTGGCGTACAGGAATGCAACACATGCGGTCACAAATCAAACTCCCGCCATGATGTTTTTTAATAAACGACTAAGATGCCGGCTGGATTTGCTTAAGCCAAACGTCAGAAGGGACGTAGAGAACCGGCAATTCCAGGGCATGAATGAAAGGCCAACTAGATCTTTTCAGATAGGTCAACAAGTTTTGGCCCGGGACTACCGTACCGAGAAATGGCAGCCTGGAACTATTGGAAAAAGGCTAGGGCCGTTGATGTATACGGTGGACATTGGGGACAGTATAATAAGGCGCCATGTTGACCAGATCATAGGGTCAGCCACAAATGGCCAACCTACTCCACCACCTTACACGGTTAATGTTGAGACAGAGATACCCAGAACACCTACCTCCGATCTGGTAATACTGGAATCAGATGAACCTGACACTGTCCTTCAAGCCGAATCGACCTTGCCAGAAGCACCTACTACCCCGCCGGGAGTTACGACACCACCGAGGCGTTATCCGGACAGAGTCCGGAAACCTTCAGAGAGACTGAATCTGTGAACTGTCTTGCATAAAGTTGTATATATGTTATAATGTATGTTTAATGGGGAATCAGCATGTTGTAAGCTAAAAAGGGAGGATTGTAGTGTATGTACCCGTCTACCTTTAAGAGAACTATTGTATGTAACCGTCCACCTTTAAGAGAACTACTTTAGGTGTTGCACTACTTTGTTGGCTTCTGTATACTGTAATACCGACGGTGACCACACCGGTATATAAGTGCTGTGTCAGGATTTATTGGGCAGATTCACCCTGACCTTCGAATAGTAAAGTCCTGTTTTAAGTTACTCTGGTAGTCTGTGTATTAATTAACTAAACAACCCACAGACTTTACAAGCAGAGAGGCCCATTTTGAGCCATTTTGAGGCTCATGCCTCAGTAGCATGGCCTAGGCAAGCTGTACGCTCTGAATGGGTGTCCCACCGCAGCTCGCAGGTTGGCAAGTGGAGGAATTCCAGCCAGCTCTGATGCCGAGATTTAGACGGGCAGTTAGGTCCGGTGGGGCGGGGGAACCAATTGCGGAGGAGGGTAAGCTCAGCGAAGCAGCAGCCGACAGTTTAGTTGTGGAGCCCACAGAAGCACAGTTCCTGGCCCCACAAACATGATATAAAAAAAATTATCGAAATCTGGGATAATGATCCAACAGTTTTCATGGTCATTACTTTTGCAGTTCCAGCCCTTAATTGACCAGATTTATTGAATTCAGTTGCATAATATACCATAGTGAGATTTAGAATCATAGAATCATAGATTGGTTACAGCATGGAAGGAGGCCATTCAGTCCGTCGAGCCCGTGCCGACTCCTTGTAAGAGCACCTCAGCTAGTTCCACTCCCCCGCACATTCCCCGTAGCCCTGCAAATTTCTTTCCTTCAGAAAGTTGTGACTGAATCTGCCTCCACCACCCTTTCAGGCAGTGCATTCCAGATCCTAACCACTCGCTGCGTAAAAAAGTTTTTTCTTATGTCGCCTTTGGTTCTTTTGCCAATGATGCGCTATCAATTACTCATAAAAGACTGAGAGTTAGAAGAGTAACCAAAGGCTTTTATTAACAACAGAATGGAGGTCTGCCTCGCGTGGTCGACCGGTCCATGATACTAAGGGCTGGGGAGCAGTCACCTTTATACTAGGACCTGTGGGAGGAGTCAGCCGAGGCATGTCCAGGCATGTACACAGTGGAATACAAACAGGACAAACAGGAATACAAACAGTGGTTTACCACATTCACCCCTTGTTTAAAATTGAGTCCGGCGGGGTGAAGTGTATTAAAAGTTAGTGTATTGGAGTCTCTCCGGAGGTCTTGTCTGCCGCTGTGATCTGCGTGGCGACGGCAGGGGTAGTGAAGTTTCCGGCGTCGAGTCCAGCGTAGGCTGTGGCACAGGCATGTCGTCCTCGTAGATGTCGAGCGGGTCGCGGGGCCCAGGCCTGCCGTCTGCTGGGGCTGGATATCGGATCGTGGGGGGGGATGGTAGTGGGTAGTGGGTTACTGCGGCCCCCGAGGGTGCAAGGTCTCTTATGGAGACTGTGTCCTCCCGCCCGTCCGGGTATGCGATGTAAGCATACTGGGGGTTGGCGTGGAGGAGGTCGACCCTCTCGACCAGGGGGTCCGTTTTATGGGTCCTCACGTGTCTTCTCAGTAGGACCGGCCCTGGGGACGTCAGCCATGGCGGTAGCGATGTCCCCGATGTGGACTTCCTTGGGAAGACAAACATTTTCTCATGAGGGGTGGCGTTAGTGGCAGTGCAGAGCAGTGACCGAATAGAGTGGAGCGCATCGGGGAGCACATCCTGCCAGCGGGAGGTTGGAAGGCCCCTAGACTTTAAGGCTAGCAGGACGGCATTCCAAACTGTCGCATTTTCTCTTTCCACCTGTCCGTTCCCCCGGGGGTTGTAACTGGTGGTCCTGCTTGTGGCAATACCCCTAGTTAGCAGGTACTGACGGAGTTCGTCGCTCATAAACGATGAGCCCCGGTCGCTATGGATATAGCTGGGGAAGCCGAACAGGGTGAAGAGGTTGTTCAGACATTTAATGACCGTGGCACTGGTCATGTCCGGGCAGGGGAAGGCGAACGGGAAACGGGAGTACTCATCAATAATATTGAGGAAGTACACATTGCGGTCGGAGGAGGGGAGAGGCCCTTTAAAATCGACGCTCAGGCGCTCGAAGGGGCGAGTGGCTTTTATCAGGTGGGCCCTGTCTGGTCTATAAAAGTGCGGTTTGCACTCAGCGCAGACTTGGCAGTTCCTGGTCATGGTCCTGACCTCCTCAATAGAGTAAGGCAGGTTGCGGGCCTTGATGAAGTGGAAGAACCTGGTGACCCCCGGGTGGCAGAGGTCATTGTGGAGGGCCCGCAGTCTATCGATCTGCGCGCTGGCGCAGGTGCCACGCGATAGCGCATCCGGGGGTTCATTTAGCTTCCCGGGCCGGTACAAGATCTCATAGTTGTAGGTGGAAAGTTCGATTCTCCACCTCAAGAGCTTGTCATTTTTGATTTTGCCCCTCTGCTTGTTGTTAAACATAAAAGCAACTGAACGCTGGTCAGTGAGCAGGGTAAATCGTTTTCCGGCCAGGTAGTGCCTCCAATGACGCACAGCCTCCACAATCGCCTGGGCCTCCTTCTCAACAGCGGAGTGTCTGGTCTCCGGGCCTTGGAGGGTTCGTGAAAAGAAGGCCACGGGTCTCCCCGCCTGATTGAGGGTAGCGGCCAGGGCAAAGTCAGACGCGTCGCTTTCCACCTGGAAGGGGATGGATTCGTCCACTGCGTGCATGGTGGCTTTGGCAATGTCCTCCTTGATACGGTGGAAGGCTAAGCGGGCCTCTGCCGTCAAGGGAAAAGAGGTGGACTTGATCAGCGGACGGGCCTTGTCCGCATAGTAGGGGACCCACTGGGCGTAATAGGAGAAAAACCCTAGGCACCTCTTCAGGGCCTTGAGGCAGTGGGGCAGTGGAAGTTCCATAAGGGGACGCATCCGGTCGGGGTCGGGGCCGATGACTCCGTGTTCCACAACACAGCCAAGGATGGCGAGGCGGTTTGTGCGGAATATGCACTTCTCCTTGTTATATGTCAGGTTTAGGAGTTGGGCGGTGCGGAGGAATTTTTCGAGGTTTGCGTCATGGTCCTGCAAGTCACGGCCGCAGATGGTCACATTGTCCAGATATGGGAAAGTGGCCTGCAACGCATTTTGATCTACCATCCGGTCCATCTCCCTTTGGAAGACGGAGACCCCGTTGGTGACGCCAAAGGGAACCCTAAGGAAGCGATAGAGGCGGCCGTTTGCCTCAAAGGCAGTGTACTGGCGGTCCTCAGGGCGGATGGGGAGCTGGTGGTACGCTGATTTCAGGTCAATGGTCGAGAAGACGCGGTACTGCGCGATCTGGTTGACCATATCAGCTATACGGGGGAGTGGGTAGGCGTCCAGCAGGGTGTAGCGATTTATTGTCTGGCTGTAGTCGATGACCAGGCGCTGCTTCTCGCCGGTCTTAACGACCACAACCTGGGCTCGCCAGGGGCTGGTGCTGCCCTCAATAATCCCTTCTTTCAGGAGCCGCTCCACTTCGGTTTTAATGAAAACCCTGTCCCCGGCACTGTATCGCCTGCTCTTTGTGGCGATGGGCTTACAGTCGGGGGTGAGGTTAGCAAACAGTTGGGGGGGGGTGACTCTGAGTGTGGAGAGGTTGCACCTGGTGCGCGGCGGGCAGTTTGGAAGCTGCTGGCTGCGGACTGTGAGTGGGGGTAGGGGTCCACCGTACGCCATCGTAACACTTTTAAGGTGGCACTGAAAATCTAACCCCAGCAGGACGGCAGCGCAGAGGTCAGGCAGGACCAGAAGTTTAAAATGATCGTACACGGTCCCGTCTACTACGAGTGTCACCACGCAGTAGCCGCCGATGTCCGCCGACTGGGACTCGGAGGCCATAGAAATCCGCTGTTGCGCAGGCAGGACTGGGAGAGAGCAACGCCGCACCGTGTCGGGGTGGATGAAGCTCTCCGTGCTCCCAGAGTCAAAAAGGCAGATTGTATCGTGACCATTTACCTTAATGTCCATTGTGGAACTGGCCAGTTGGTGCGGTCTCGCTTGGTCCAGTGTAACGGATGCCAGCGTAGGGGTCGGTGTGTCGCTGCGGGTATCAGATGAGGCGGTGTCGGGGGCCTGCTGCGTCCCGGCTGTCGTCCAAGATGGCGGCGTCCATGATCCCCATGTGGCTGGAGACGTCCAAAATGGCTGCTGTACCGGTGATTCGCACATGGCCGGGGAGGTCCAAGATGGCGGCCCGCATGGCCCACACGCGGCGCTGCTGGGGTTCGGGGTGGCTTTGGCCCTGCAGACGCTAGCGTAGTGTCCCTTCTTCCCGCAGCCCGAGCAGATCGCGTTTTTCGCCGGGCAGCGCGCTCTGGGGTGTTTTGCCTGGCCACAGAAGTAGCATTTCTGGCCTTGGGGCACTGCTGTCTGGCCTTGGGACACTGCTGTGGTAGTTGGGCCGTTGTTGGGGTGTGGCTGGGGTGGCACGGCGCTATGAGGCGGTCCTACCGTGTCCCAGGCTGTCATTCCCCGCGGCGTCCACAGTGCAGAGGAGTAGGCATCCATGCCCTGGTAGGCTGCATCCAACGATAGTGCGAGTTCAGAGGCCTTGTTGAGGTCGAGGTTACTCTGCTCCAACAGTCGCTGTCGGGTGTAATTGGATCTGTGGCCCGCTACAAAAGCGTCCCGGATAAGTTCCTCTGTGTACACGGCGGCCTTTACATCCTTACAACCACAGGCCCGGCCAAGCACAGACAGTGCCTGAAGGTATTCCACGGTCGATTCCCCAGGTTGTTGTTTACGACTCCCCAGGAGGTGCCTGGCGTACACTTCGTTCACTGGGCGCGTGTACTGGTCCTTGAGGAGCTTGATAGCGTCCGCGTACGAGGTCACGTCTTGGATGACCGAGTACACTCGGTGGTTCACTTTGGAGGTCAGGACATCCAGTTTGTCCTCGTCCGATTTGATTGCTTCGGAGGCGGTCAGGAATTTTTCGAAACACTTAAGCCAGTGAGTAAACTTGGTGGATGAGTCCGCCTCCCGATGATCTAAGTCCAGGCATGCTGGTGTGAGGATCTTCTCCATTATAAAAATGTTGTTAATAAAATTGATGCGCTATCAATTACTCATAAAAGACTGAGAGTTAGAAGAGTAACCAAAGGCTTTTATTAACAACAGAATGGAGGTCTGCCTCGCGTGGTCGACCGGTCCATGATACTAAGGGCTGGGGAGCAGTCACCTTTATACTAGGACCTGTGGGAGGAGTCAGCCGAGGCATGTCCAGGCATGTACACAGTGGAATACAAACAGGACAAACAGGAATACAAACAGTGGTTTACCACAGCCAATCACCTTAAATCTGTGTCCTCTGGTTCTCGACCCTTCTGCCAATGGGAACATTTTATCTCTATCTACCCTGTCCCGGCCCCTCATGATTTTGAACACCTCTTTCAAATCTCCTCTCAATCTTCTCTGCTCCAAGGAGAACAACACCAGCTTCTCCAATCTATCAATGTAACTGAAGTCCCTCATTTCTGGAATCATTCTCGTAAACCTTTTCTGCACCCTCTCTAAGGCCTTCACATCCTTCTTAAAGTGTGGTACCCAGAATTGGACACATCACTCCAGTTGGGGCCAAACCAGTGTTTTATACAGGTTCACCATAATTTCCACTCTTTTGTACTCTATGGCAGCGATTTTGCTGACGCTCAGAGGGCGGGTTTGGAGGCGGGTCAAAGGGTAAAATCGTTTGATTGACGGCAGGTTGCATTCTCGCCATCAACCCACCTCCAAATAATTTTCCCAAGTGTTGGGTCCCCGATTTGCGCATGGACCCGACACCAAGCGGCGGGAAGACGATTAAAGGCAATTACCTGCCTATTAACAGGTAGTTGCTAGTAGTTGGAGAAAAGCAAAAGTGGCAGGCAGAGAAGTCAAGGGTTTACTTCAAACATGGCCACAGTAAATAATAGTTCTAAAAGGTCTAAGAGTGTTAAAAAAAACAAGCCTGAAGAATTTGTGTCTTAATGCGAGGAGCATTCGTAATAAGGTGGATGAATTAGCTGCGCAAATAGATGTAAATGGATATGATATGATTGGGATTACGGAAACATGGCTCCAGGGTGACCAAGGCTGGGAACTCAACATCCAGGGGTATTCAATATTCAGGAAAGACAGGCAAAAAGGAAAAGGAGGTGGGGTAACATTGCTGGTTAAAGAGGAGATTAACACAATAGTAAGGAAGGATATTAGCTCTGATGATGTGGAATCTGTATGGATAGAGCTGAGAAGTACCAAGGGACAGAAAATGTTAGTGGGAGTTGTATACAGACCCCCAAACAGTAATGCTGAGATTGGGGATGGCATTAAATGGGAAATTAGAGACGCGTGCAATAAGGGCACAGCAGTTATCATGGGTGACTTTAATCTACATATAGATTGGGCTAACCAAATTAGTAACAATACTGTGGAGGAGGAATTCCTCGAGTGTATACGGGATGGTTTCCTGGACCAATATGTCGAGGAACCAACTAGAGATCAGGCCATCTTAGACTGGGTATTATGTAATGAGAATGGATTAATTAGCAATCTTGTTGTGCGAGGTCCCTTGGGGCGGAGCGATCATAATATGAAAGAATTCTTCATTAAGATGGAGAGTGATGTAGTTGACTCAGAGACTAGGGTCCTGAATTTAAATAAAGGAAACTATGATGGTATGAGGCGCGAGTTGGGTAGGATGGATTGGGGAATGTTACTTAAAGGGTTGACAGTGGATAGGCAATGGCAAACATTTCAAGATCGCATGGATGAACTACAGAATTTGTTCAACCCTGTTTGGCATAAAAATAAAACAAAAAAGGTGTCTCAACCGTGGCTAACAAGGGAAATTAGGGATAGCATAAGATCCAAGGAGAGGACATATAAATTGGCCAGAAAAAGCAGCAAACCTGAACATTGGGAGCAGTTTAGGATTCAGCAAAGGAGGACAAAGGGATTAATTAAGAGGGGGAAAATAGAGTATGAGAGTAAGCTTGCAGGGAACATAAAAACTGACTGTAAAAGCTTCTATAGATATGTGAAAAGAAAAAGATTGGTGAAGTCAAGCATAGGTCCCTTGCAGTTAGAATCAGGGGAATTTATAATGGGGAACAAAGAAATGGCAGACCAATTAAATACATACTTTGGTTCTGCCTTCAAAAAGGAGGACACAAATAACCTCCCAGAGATGTCGGGGAACATAGGGTCTAATGAGAGGGAGGAACTGAATGAAATCAGTATTTGTAGGGAAATGGTGTTAAGGAAATTGATGGGATTGAAGGCCGATAAATCCCCAGGGACTGATAATCTACATCCTAGGGTACTTAAAGAAGTGGCCCTAGAAATAGTAGATGCATTGCTGGTCATCTTCCAAAATTCTATAGATTCTGGAACAGTTCCCATGGATTGGAGGGTAGCTAATGTTACCCCACTATTCAAAAAAGGTGGTAGAGAGAAAATGGGGAATTATAGACCGGCAAGCCTGACATCGGTAGTGGGGAAAATGCTAGAGTCCATTATAAAAGATGTAATAGCAGAGCACTTGGAAAGCATTGATAGGATCGGATAAAGTCAATATGGTAACTTGTGCTTGACTAATCTACTGGAAATTTTTGAGGATGTAACTGGTAGAATAGATAAGGGAGAACCAGTGGATGTGGTGTATTTGGACTTTCAGAAGGCTTTCGGTAAGGTCCCGCATAAGAGATTAGTGTGTAAAGTTAAAGCACATGGGATTGGGGGCAAGGTACTGACTTGGATAGAGAACTGGCTGGCAGACAGGAAGCAAAAAGTTGGAATAAACGGCTCTTTTTTGGAGTGGCTGGCAGTGACTAGTGGAGTACCGCAGGGATCGGTGCTAGGACCCCAGCTATTCACAATATATATTAATGATCTAGATGAGGGAACTAGATGTAATATCTCTAAGTTTACAGATGACACAAAGCTGGGTGGGCGTGTGTGCTGTGAGGAGGATGCTGAGAAACTCCAGTATGATTTGGAGAGGTTGGGTGATTGGGCAGATGCAGTATAATGTGGATAAATGCGAGGTTATCCACTTTGGTGGCAAAAACAGGAAGGCAGATTACTTTCTGAACGGCAATAGATTGGGAGAAGGGGAGTGTTCTTGTGCACCAGTCGCTGAAGGTAAGCATGCAGGTTCAGCAGGCAGTTAAGAAGGCAAATAGTATGTTGGCCTTCATAGCGAGAGGATTCGAGTACAGGAACAACGATGTCTTGCTGCAGTTGTACAGGGCCTTGGTGAGACCACACCTTGAGTATTGTGTGCAGCTTTGGTCGCCTTATCTGAGGAAGGATGTTCTTGCCATGGAGGGAGTGCAGCGAAGATTCACCAGACTGATACCTGGGATGGCAGGAATGATGTATGAGGAGAGATTGGGTCAATTGGGCTTATACTCGCTGGAGTTTAGAAGAATGAGAGGGGATCTCATTGAAACTTATAAAATTCTAACAGGACTAGACAGACTAGATGCAGGAAGGATGTTCCCGATGGCGGGGGAGTCCAGAACCAGGGGTCACAGTCTAAAGATAAGGGGTAAGCCATTCAGGACTGAGATGAGGAGGAATTTCTTCACCCAATGAGTGGTGAACCTGTGGAATTCTCTGCCACAGAAGGCAGTTGAGGCCAATTCATTAAATATATTCAAGAAGGAGTTAGATATATTTCTTAAGGCTAAGGGGATCAAGGGATATGGAGAGAAGGCAGGGACAGGGTACTGAGTTTAAATGACCAGCCATGATCTCATTGAATTTCAGAGCAGGCTCGAGGGGCCGAATGGCCTACTCCTGCTCCTATCTTCTGTGTTTCTATGTTTCTATGTTGACAGGCTATTTTTGAATTTTGCTGCTTCTGCCTCAGGTTTCCCGGCGTCCGAACACCACGCCAGGTAAGTGTGGTGTGTTGTGAGTCTGCTGTAATGTTTCTGGATTGATGACAGCTGCAGAAGTGTTGTGAAGGATCCAATGTTGCACTGATGAGTCTCAGAGGTAAGAAAATGTTGAGAAATGCATTTTTAATACATTTACACATTTCTTTAGGTTACATGTTTTGAAATCCATGTCCAGTGCCACCTCATTAGGAGAACCTCTCTCACCAGTGACAGATCGCTTCTGTCACCTCACCTGCAGCTGCCATCTATTCCAGCCTATGGAAGGAGTCATTGGAGAGCCTGGGTGGCAGAGGTGACATTTGTGTAGTGATTGTCAGTGATTGCAGCACCTCAATGCTGTCAAACACTGAGAAATAATTTGTCCCAAAAAATTGTGCGTGCTCCCTTTAAGAAAACCAGCAGAAGTCGCGTCATCAAATGACGTTATCTGACCGGCTTCCTCTTAATTGGCCGGCAAGCCCGCAGGGTGGGCTTAACAAGGTTAATCAATGTAAAATCACCTCTGTGGGCCGGATGCAGCTGGGAGCGGTGCTGGAAGCCGGAAACCACCTGACCCACACCCAACCCGCCTCCATTGATAAAATCGTGGCCTATACCTCTATTTATGAAGACCACGATCCCATAAGCTTTTTTTACTGCTTTCTCAACCTGCCGTGCCACCTTCAACGATTTGTGCACACATACCCCCATGTCGCTCTGTTCGTGCACCCACTTCAGGATTGTACCATTTAGTTTATATGTCCTCTCTTCATTCTTTCTACCAAAATATATCACTTCACACTTTTCTGTGTTAAATTTAATCTGCCACATGTCCGCCTATTTCACCAACATGTCTATGTCTTCTTGAAGTCTATCACTATCCTCCTCACTGTTCACTATACTTCCAAGTTTTGTGTCATCTGCAAATTTTGAAATTATGCCCTGTACACCCACGTCCAAGTCATTAATATATATCAAGAAAAGCAGTGGTCCTAGTACCGACCCCTGGGGAACACCACTGTGTACCTTCCTCTAGTCCGATAAACAACCGCTCACCACTACTCTCTGTTTCCTGTCACTTAGCCAATTCCGTATCCATGCTGCCACTGTCCCTTTTGTCCATGGGCTTCAACTTTGCTGGCGAGCCTATTATGTGGCACTTTGTCGAACGCCTTTTGGAAATCCATGTACACCACATCAACCGCATTACCCTCATCAACCCTCTCTGTTGCCTCATCAAAGAACTCAATCAAGTTAGGTAAACACAATTTGCCTCTAACAAATCCATGCTGGCTTTCCTTAATTAATCCACACTTGTCCAATTTTGTCCCTGATTACTGTTTCTAAAAGCTTCCCCACTGCCAAGATCAAACTGACTGGCCTGTAGTTGCTGGGTTTATCTTTACACCCTTTTTTGAACAATGGTGTAACATTTGCAATTCTCCAGTCCTCTCGCATTACCTCTGCATCTATGGAGGATTGGAATATTATGGCCAGTGCCTCCGCGATTTCAGCCCTCAATTCCCTCAGCATCCTAGGATGCATCCCATCCGCTCCTGGTGATTTATCTACTTTAAGTACAGCCAGCCTTTTTAATACCTCCTTTTTATTAATGTTTATCCTATCAAGTATCTCCACTACCTCCTCCTTTACTATGTCTATGGCAGCATCCTCTTCCTTGGTGAAGACAGATGCAAAGTACTCATTTAGTACCTCAGCTATACCCTCTGCCATAGGTTTCCATTTTGGTCCCTAATCTGCCCCACCCCTCCTCTTACTACCTTTTAATATTTATATGCCTATAGAAGACTTTTGGAGTACCTTTTATATTCTCATACCCTCTCTTTGCCCCTCTTATTTTCTTTTTCACTTCTCCTCTGACCTTTCTATATATAGCCTGATTCTCAGATGTATTTGCAACCTGAAATCTGTCATACACGCTCTTTTTCTGCTTCCTCATATTCTCTATCTCTTTCGTCATCCAGGGGGCTCTGATTTTAGTTGCCCTACCTTTCCCCCTAGTGTGAATGTACCTCAACTGTACCTGAACTATTTCCTCATTAAAGGCAGCCCATTGTTTCATTACGGTTTTTCCTGCCAATCTTTGATTCCAGTTTACCTGGGCAAGATCCATTCTCATCCCAATGAAATTGGCCTTCCCTCAGTTAAACATTTTTACTCTAGATTGCTCCCTGTCCTTTTCCATAGTTAATTTAAACCTTATGATACTATGATCACTGGTCCCCAAATGTTCACTTACAGACACTTGCTCCACTTTGACCTACTTCATTCCCCAGAAACAGATCCTCTGGTTTGCTGGATGACCTTGAATAACCTCTTTCCCAATCCATTTTGATTCTTAAAGGATGCTGCTCCTCCCCCTCCCATTGCATCCTTTCCTCCCTCCTTTCCCCCTCCTCCCTTTCCTGTCCCCGCATTCTCTCCTTCCTCCTCCTCCTCTCTCCTTCCCCTGGAGAGGTTTACAGAGGGAATTCCAGAGCTTAGGGCCTCGGCAGCTGAAGGCATGGCCACCAATGGTGGAGCAATTAAAATCTGGGATGCACAAGAGGCCAGAAGTGGAGGAGTGCAGAGATCTCGGCAGGTTGTAGGGCTGGAGGAGGTCACAGAGATAGGGAGGGGCGAGGCCATGCAGAGATTTGAAAACAAGGATGTGAATTTTGAAATCAAGGCTTTTCTCAGCATGAATCTCTTCCCATTCCACCTACCTCATTTCAGCCACTCGGCATATCTTTCTATTCTCTTTTCTCTCACGTATTCGTTTAGTTTCCAGTTGAGGGCTACGGTGACCTTGAGAAGCACAGACAGTGCTGCCTATGCTCTGGATTGAGACTGCAGTTGCGGCTACATGAGGTGACATAGCTCAGTGACAGCCTCCTTGGTGACACGAAGGCGCCTCAGATATTGCTCCTGAGTGAAGTTGAAGTAGGAGAAGTGCTCCCTCAAGACCCTGTGTGGATATGGCATCTGTATGCTGTACACATGTACGCTGATGACACCCAGCTCTACCTCACTACCACTTCTCTCGACCCCTCCACTGTCTCGAACTTGTCAGACTGCTTGTCCAACATCCAGTACTGGTTGAGCAGAAATTTCCTCCAATTAAATATTGGGAAGACCGAAGCCATTGTCTTCGGTCCCCACCACAAACTCCGTTCCCTCGCCACCGACTCCATCCCTCTCCCTAACATCTGTCTAAGGCTCAACCAGGCTGTTCGCAACCTTGGTGTCATATTTGACCCTGAAATGTGATTCCGACCACATATCGATGCCATAACTAAGACCGCCTATTTCCACCTCCGTAACATTGCCCATCTCCACCCCTGCCTCAGCTCATCTGCTGCTGAAACCCTTGCCATTTGTTATCTCTAGACTTGACTATTTCAACGCACTCCTGGCTGACCTTCACGTTCTACCCTACATAAACTTGAGGTCATCCAAAATTCAGCTACCCATTAACAGGAGCGTTATCAAACAAAATTTGACAACATAAGATATTAGGGCAGATGACCAAAAGCTTGGTCAAAGACGTAGGTTTTAAGAAGCGTCTTAAAGGAGGAAAGAGAGGTAGAGAGGCGGAGAGGTATAGGCAGGGAATTCCAGAGCTGAGGGCTTTGGCAGCTGAAGGCACAGTCACTAATGTTTGATCAAAAAATTCAGGGATGCGCAAGAGGCCAGAATTGGAGGAGTGCAGATATCTCGGAGGGTTGTAGAGCTGGAGGAGGTTATAGAGATAGGGAGGGGCGAGGCCATGGATGGATTTGAAAACAAGGTTGAGAATTTTTAAATTGAGATGTTGTTTAACAGGGAGTCAATGTAGGTCAGTGAGCACAGGGGTGATGGGTGAACAAGACATGGTGCGAGTTAGGAATTGCACAGCAGTGTTTTGGATGAGGTCAGGTATATGGGTGCAGTCTGTCAGTCAAGAAGGGTTAAAGGGTGGGGGCAGGGGCAGGGCGGTGCAGTTAATTGGACCGGCACTGAGGAACAATTGTGACAATAAAGGCTGGAGATGGAAGCAACAGAGGGATCGGGGGAAGGGAATGGAAGAGCAGTGTTTATTTCAGAAAATAACACTTAATAAGGGGCTGATTCATAAACATTACAACAGTGCTGCGGGACGAATGGCTGAATGGAGTCCCGAGGAAGTGGCCATACTGCTATAGGGAAGAAGGGGGAAGGAGGGAGGAGGAGGAGGAAGAAGAGGAGGGGGGGAATAAGAGAAGGAGGGGACAGGAAAGGGGGGAGGTGGAAAGGATGGAGGAAAGGAAGCAATGGGGGGAGGAGGAGCAGTGTCCTTTAAGAAACCAAATAGATTGGGAAAGAGGTTATTCAAGGTTATCCAGCAAACCAGAGGTTGTAGTTCAAATCTCACTGTGGTATATTATGCAACTGAATTCAGTAAATCTGGTCAGTTAAGGGCTGGAACCGTAAAAGTAATAACCATGAAAGCTGTTGGATCGTTGTCCCAGAGTTCAAAAAATCTTTTTTTATATCATGTTTGTGGGGCCAGGAAGAATGTTTCTGTGGGCTCCACAATTAAACTGTCGGCCACTGCCTTGCTGGGCTTACCCTCCTCCGCAATTGGTTTCCCGGCCCCACCGGACCAATCTGCCCATCTAAATCTCGGCATCAGAGCTGGCTGGAATGCCTCCACTTGCGAGGTGGGACACCCATTCAGATCATACTGCTCGCCTGGGCCATGCTACTGAGGCCTGAGCCTCAAAATGTGCCTCTCTGCTGGCTGCCCGAAAGGTCAAAATCGACAGCAGTGAAACCTGTTCTGAAAGAAGAAGTTTCAAACTTTTCTGTGCGGGTCCAGGAGGAGCATGCGTGCTCCTTCAAGGCCCACCAGGAAAGTCTGGCCCTCTGCTGCCCCGGACTCCACATGTAACCCCCCATCCCCCCACCACCCCCACTTCCCCACCCGGGAGACCCTGCCGAACCCTCCGCCCGTAACTTCGACTGCCGGCCAGCTGCTTCTTTCCACCCATTTCGGACAAGCGGCTGGCCGGCTGGAATGGGAAATATGCTATCAAAATAAGCCAAGCCCCCCACCACTACCACTCCTAGGTGGGCAGCCCATTCACCCAGCCAGCTTCCCACCCAGGAGTTACACTTCCCCCTTTTTTGGGGGGGCGTGAGGGGAGATTATGAGGCCTCCCAACCAGCGGAAATGGGACCACTAAAGCGGTTAGGTCATGACTTACTGTCCCTTGCCCGCCAACGGTGTGGCCCAGGCAATACCCATTACCAAAGTTCTGCTGCTCCGTATCCTAACTCGCACCAAGTCCCATTCACCCATCACCCCCCTGTGCTCACTGACTTACATCGACTCCCAGTTCAACAATGCCTCGATTTAAAAATTCTCATCCTCGTGCTCAAATCCTTCCATGGCCTCACCCCTTCTCTATCTCTGTAACCTCTTCCAGCCATACAATAATACAATAATACAATACAAATCGCTTTATTGGCATGATAAGGTACATCTTATGTTGCCAAAGCATCAAAATACATTTATGGTTGAACACATAAACGCGGTTCCATTCATACAGTGTATAAACAGGTATATCCCTGAGTTTATAAATATATTTTCGCCTTGTTTATATATACTCTTGTCTTAGTTTACTGGTTGTCCCTCTGTTCATGGCAAGCTGTACAAACCACCGAGATATCTGCGCTCCTCCAATTCTGGCCTCCTGCGCGTCTCTTATTTTAATCTCCCCACTATTGGTGGCCGTGCCTTCAGCTGCCAAGACCCTAAGTTCTGGAATTCCCTTCCTAGGCCTCTCCATCGCTCTACCTCTCTCTCCTCCTTTAAGACACTCCTTAAAACCTACCTCTTTGACCAAACTTTTGGTCACCTGTCCCAATATCTCCTTACGTGGCTCGGTGTCACATTTTGTTTGATACTCGCTCCTATGAAGCGCTTTCGGATATCTTGCTATGTTAAAGGTGCTATATAAATGCAAGTTGTTGTTGTTTTCCTCGCTAGTGGGTGCCCGGAACACCCACCTGAGTCAGACGTTAGGCCCTTTTAATATGCAAATTAGTTACATAGAACCCCAATTGCCCCTTTAGGACAGCATTGTGCAGGCTCCGCCCAGTTACAGTCGGCAGTCCAGCCGATGAGGGGCCCAGGAGGTAAGTTTTAATTTAGTCTTGTGGGCCGGGCGCAGGAGTGTTCTTGAAAGCTCCACAAAAGCAACTGGGCTGTTTTCGCACTGGTTCCCCCTCCCTTACTCCCTTAGTCCTTACCTAACAGCACCTTCACCACACAAAGTGCAGCGGTTCAAGAAGGCAGCTCACCACCACCTTCTCAAGGGCAACTAGGGATGAGCAATAAATGCCGGATTGCCAGCGAATGAATTTTTTTTTAAATTTAAATATTGGGACACTGACTTGGCTAAGTATTCCTGTGGATATTTGAAACTTTCTACTTATAATCAGCCTGTTCACTAATTAGTTCTTCCTAAAGGGGCCTTGATTGCAATGCCCAAATCCCAAGAATGAATGTTAAAAAACTGAAATTAATTGAAGGAAATAACTGATGAACTCTCATAAATAACACAAGAATCATAACTGCTTTGTGTGGTCTTGCATTGTGCATCGTCTATCAAGCTAAGATGTGCCTTGTCTAACCAGCCATGTGTCAAACAATTATCTATTTGTAACCAGTTGCTGAGTTGAAACAGTGCTTGGGTATTAGCATTCAATATAATGCCATTGTTGTGTGTTCGCCTGCAGTATGTCTCTCGCACTTCCTTAGCAACTGACAGCCAAGCAAATAAAATTTCATGTCAATTTAATAAGATTGAGGTTATCAACCATGCCGAGGTGCATTGCTTCGCTGTGTCAACAGAGCTGCAAATACTTTAGTGGATTAAGAAGATTAGGAGTTTATGTAGGGTTTAAGGATTTGATTACACTGTAATGTATCTCACCATGCCCAAGTCATGCTCACAGTCAAGCAGATGGCCAAAATAAAGGAATTGAACAGAAAGAAATGGCAGGGGTCGTCTTTGGGAGTACAAGGTGCATGGGACAAACTCCAACAGTTCATGCTGCTTTGATTAACTGCTTGGGAAAAGAACTGGATAAATGCCTATGTACGACTGGGACTGAAGGCTATAGGGATAACTATAGACAGTGATGCTCAACTACTCCACGGAGCACAATATTTCTGTTAGATCCGTGATTCTGAGAGTATGATGTTTTTCAATAACCACACGGATGCTGTAACTTAACAATCAACAGGTATTTACTGGAGTAGGGTAGTCTCAAGACTGGGGTACAGAGGCATGCTCAAGGCTTATATACAGGTATGGTCACTGCCGGTACTACAGTATACAGGAGCTGTAAAAGTAGTTCTCTCTTAAAGGTACATACATTAAAATTCCTCCCCTTTTAGATTAGTAGTACCCATAATATTCAAATAACAATTAACACTTTAACATGTACATTAAACAACAATAGTCCATTTATAGATTCAGTCTTTGGGGCGGCTTCCTGATCCTTTCGGGATAACGCCTTTCCTGAGGTTCTTGTTCTTGGTGCGGAGGCGATTCTGGCCCCTTTTCGTCGGCTATTTCATCCGTTTGGGTTCATCCCCAGGGACGCGAGACATGGGGTTGACTCATTCCTGTGACGCTAAGATCTGATCGACGTGGCGTCTCACAATGTTCTCTCCGACATCCACTGTGTACATTAATGGCCCCTGCCTTGTGCATATCGTTCCGGGTTGCCATTTCTCTGTTCGGTAGTCACGGGCCAAGACTGGTTGTCCTACATTGAAGCTCCTTGTCGGCTTCTCATTGATGTGCTGGAATTGTTTATCTTCAACATTTCTTCGCACATTTGGTCTGAGCAAGTCCAGACGACATCTCAACCTTCGGTTAAAGAACATCATGGCCGGGGTCTGGTTGGTAACTGCATGTGTCGCGTTTCGGTAGGCTAATAAGAAATTGTCAACCTTATGCTGTAGTGGAATTTCATCGTCGCACATGGCCTTTATCGCCTTCTTAAAGGTTTGTACGAACCTCTCAGCCAATCCATTGGTGGCTGGATGATACGGGGCGGATGTGTAATGCCTTACCCCATTCCTTCTCATAAATTTCCGAAACTCTTCGGACACAAACTGTGGTCCATTATCAGAGCAAATCTGCTCTGGCAAGCCATTCCTGGCAAATATGGTCCGTAGGACTGCAATCGTCTTCTCTGTCGTGGTTGAGGACATTTTTATCACCTCAGGCCATTTCGAATGAGCATCCACTGCTATTAAGAACATTGAGTCCATGAATGGACCAGCGAAATCAATATGCACCCGTTGCCATGGAGAGGAGGGCCACTCCCATGGGTGTAGAGGGGCATGTGGTGGTGCATTTTGGACCTTCTGGCATCCTGAGCAGCTCTTGGTTAGGTCTTCAATTTGTTGATTGATTCCCGGCCACCACACATAAGCCCTAGCAAGGCTTTTCATTTTCACTCCCCCCAGATGACCTTCATGAAGCTCATTTAGCAATCTCTCCCTTAACGTAGGTGGAATCACCACTCTGGATCCACACATCACTGTCCCCTGACATACTGACAGCTGTTCTCTTCTGGATGAGAATGCTGGCAATACATATATGTCCATTTTAGGTATTTCCTGGCCTTTATATATCACCTTCACCCGTATTTTTCCTTTGGGGTAGACTTTTTGCCCCGTGTACGTCTTCAAGACAATCTCTGTAGCTTTCAAGGGTATATGTGAAAATAGCCGCTTGTAGTCCCTTTGGTTTATGACTGTTAAGGCTGATCCTGTGTCCAATTCCATTTTCACTTGGACTCCGTCTATCTTGAGTGTAACCCAGATAGTCTGGTGATCCTCCATTTTGGTTACCTTATGTAGTTTCAGACAACCCAGCTCCTTGCTTCCGGAGTCTGTGTCACTTTTCTGTTCGTCTGAACTACTGTCCATCACCTTGTGTACCTTTTTGTACTTCTCCTGTGGAGATTTCTTACTGTTGGTTTTCTTCCCAGACCTGCAGACTCTTTCTATGTGTCCTGCTTTTCCACACTGTCTGCACACTTGGTCCTTGAACCAACAATCCTTCCGGTCGTGTGTTGTTCTGCCGCAGCGATAGCACTTCCCTGTCCCATAGGACATTTCATTGGTGCCATAATCTTGCGGTCTCCGTTGTATCTCTGCAGCGCCCCTTGCGGCTGCTTCGTGTGATACTACCATACTGAAAGCCTTGTCCAGCGTAAGATCCTTTTCTGATAGAAGCCGTTTCTGGGTTCCTTCACTTTGCAGCCCACACACAAACTTGTCCCTTAACGTATCTGCTAGTCCCGCTCCAAACTGGCAGTATTTCGATAGCTTGCGCAGTTCCGTTAGGTACTCAGCATTGCTTTCGTCTTTGTGTTGGTTCCTTTTATGGAACTTAAATCGTTCTGCTATCAGCAGCGGTGTGGGGTTTAAGTGGTCCTGTAGGATTTCTACTATGCTTTCGAAATTCTTGTTCACAGGCTTCTCTGGGGTTATTAGGTTTCGCAGTAACCCATAAGTTTTTGCACCCCTGGCATTGAACAAAAACAGTGCTTTCCTAGCATCTGGCACTTCATTCACCCTGCAGTACACCTCAATACGTTCCACATATGTCGCCCAATCTTCGACTTCATTGTCGAACGTAGAGATACTGCCACTCTTCGGCATCCCTGGGTGTGATTTAACTGTCAAAAATGGCGTCTCCCGCGCTTCCCCTTCTTCTCCGCTGGCACAAAATGGCACTCCCGCGCTTTCCCTTCTTCTCCCCGCGGACACTGTTCAGCCCTTGAGCCCTGGCTGTGCTCTGCGTGTTCTCTTTTTTTTTTGTGCGCCTTTCCCGTTTCCACCGCTCGGTCCGAACCCGGCTGCTGCTTTACCCTCTCTCTCTCCGTTTTGTTTTTCTTCGACGCCGCTCGGTTTTCAACCCCCGGCTGCACCCTTTGTGCTTCACCCTCTGTCTTACCCCGTCGACGCTGCTCAGCTTTCTCTCCGCTGTTGGTCGGCTCCAGCCGCCGCTGTCCGGGAAGGGTCTGCGCTGTACCTGTCGTCAGTCTATTGCTGATCGTCGTGGCTGGGGAACCAAGCCCGGCCCTCCACAGCCTCCCCTGCGATGTTCACTCTCTGCCGGACGACTGGGTGGTTGCTCGTGGTCGACGCCCGTGCTTCTGGCCTCGACTTTCTTCCACCGTTCTCCCGGAGCGAATCCTCAAAGGGAAATGCAGAGTTGCAGGTAGATTCAAATCGACACTCGTCGCCACTGTTAGATCCGTGATTCTGAGAGTATGATGTTTTTCAATAACCACACGGATGCTGTAACTTAACAATCAACAGGTATTTACTGGAGTAGGGTAGTCTCAAGACTGGGGTACAGAGGCATGCTCAAGGCTTATATACAGGTGTGGTCACTGCCGGTACTACAGTATACAGGAGCTGTAAAAGTAGTTCTCTCTTAAAGGTGCATACACTACAATTTCCATAGCTGCAACGGTACAATCTGTGGAATGCAACTGAGCAGGGTTCAATCATGTAGGCTGCAAGATTGGAACAATGTTCTGGAATTTCAATTTCTTTTGCGGGGTGTGAAGTAAGGAAATGTTTTACAGAGCATTCCGCTCGCGAGATTAAAAGGATGAGGAAGAGGCCGCAATGGAGCAGATGATAAATGGCCAGGTGACAGAGCTGGCGGCCTCTTCTCATTCTATATTCGGCATGTTCTGCATAAACTACAGTGAGATATTTGGGAAAAATTAATCAGAAGAAAACACATCTAGTTTTTCCCCATTGGTTTTGTTTCAGCTTAAGGGCCTGTGGTTATTGTAGGGCAGTGAGAATTGGTTAGAGTAATTAAAATTCAGCCAAAGTAACGTTACAACAGAGAGAAAAAAGAAAAGAAAGATTTAAAATGTTGGAGTTGGGGAGGAGAGGGAGCAGAATTAAAGTATTTTAAATTATGAATTAAAATAATTTTAATTTAATACTTTTGTAGATTAGGGATAATATTGCAGTATATGGATAAATTGTAACACAAAGATAATTTTGCAGCATAAGACCCCCAGCTTGTATTTATATAGTGGCTTTAACATAAAATGGTCACATGGGCCTTCACAGAAGCGGGACTAAGAATGGCCGTTATGCCAATGAAAAAGACATTAAGAGCGGTGACCAAACACTTGATCAAAGAGGTGGGTTTCAGGGAGAATCTTAAAGTAAGAGAGGGAGGTGGAGAGGCAGAGGGGATTCGGGAGAGAATTCCAGAATGTGGGGCTTAGCCATTGGAAGCATGACCACCATTGATAGGGCAAAGGGAGGTTGGGGAGGTGTGTTGGTGGTGCACAAGAGGCCAGAGTCAGAGAAAATGAGATTTTGGGGACTGTAGAGCTGGAAAAGTTTAGAGAGATAGGGAGGGGTAAGGCCATGGATGAACTTAAACAAACGGAGAAGAATGTTAAATTTGAGGAAGTCAGTGAGGCCGGTAGTGATAGATGAGCAGGATAGGATTGGGGCAGCAGAGTTTTGGATAAGGTGAAGGTTACAGAGGGTGGAAGATGGGAGGGCAGCCAGGAGAGTATTGGAGTAACTGAGTTTGAAGGCAACAAAGGTATGACTGAGGGATTCAGTGGTTCACGTGCTGAGATAGGAATAGAGGTGGAAGTAGACAGGCTTTGTGATGGAGAGGATATGGAGTTGGAAGCTCAGTTCAAAATCAAGTGTAGGACTTCTAGCTTTGGATGTGGAATAATTGTTAGAGAAGTCTGTAAAAAAAGGAATGGGTTCTGAAAAAATTAGCAGAACTCAAGTTGCTAGTTGTCTGGGACCTAATGGCATGTACTCAAAGCTGCTGAAAGAAGTCCGAGAAGAGATTATAGAGAATCTAGCCACAATTTTTCAATCCTCCTTAGTTATGAAAATTATGCCATGGGACGGCAGAGTAGCCAATGTAGGATCTTTGTTCAGCGCGTGTGGCGCTGTTGCACGTAGCACCGCGAACTTCAGTAGCAGTGCCCCAAGAAGGAGGTAGAGTGTCTCCAGTAGTGCCCCACTTCCTGCGTGGGGCGCTACTACTGAATTTCTGGCGGAGGGGCACTAACCTTTTCAGGGCGCTAAAATTAGCTCAATTTCCGCCCCCCCCCCATATCTCTTAATACAATGCCTAACAAAAATCTATCAATTTCAGTTTTGAAATTTTCAATTGACATAGCGTCAACAGCTTTTTGGGGGAGAGAATTCCAGATTTCCATTACCCTCTGTGTGAAGAAGTGCTTCTTGACATCACCCCTGAACGGCCTAGTTCTGGACTCCCCCACCGGGGGAAATAGTTTCTCTGTATCTACTCTATCAAATCCTTTAATCATCTTAAGCACCTTAATTATATCATCCCTTAATCTTCTATACTCGAGGGAATACAAGCCTAACCTATGTAACCTTTTCTCATGACTTAACCCTTTTAGCCCCGATATCATTCTGGTGAATCTGTGTTGCACCCACTCCAAGGCCAGGATCTCCGTCCTGAGGTGCGGTGCTCAGAACTCAACACACTGCTCTAAATGGGGTCTAACCAGAGTTTTATATAACCGTAGCATAACTTCCACCCCTTTGTATTCCAGCCCTCTTGAGATAAAGACCAACATTCCATTAGCCTTTTAAATTATTTTTTGTACCTGTCCACTAATTTTTAGTGATTTCTGCACATGGACCCTTAAATCGCTCTGCTCAGCCACAGTTCCTAGCTTCTCACCACTCAGAAAATACTCCAATCTATCTTTCTTATGTCCAAAGTGAGGTGAACTCGTAACTTCCCACGTTGAACTCCATCTTCCACAGCTTTCCCCACTCAATTAATCTATCAATGTCCCTTTGCAACTTTCTGCTCCTATCTACACGAGTTACTGTGCCACCTGAGCAATTCCCAACTCATGTTATAAGAACCTAAGAGGGGGTGCAACACAGATTCACCAGAATGACATCGGGGCTAAAAGGGTTAAGTCATGAGAAAAGGTTACATAGGTTAGGCTTGTATTCCCTCGAGTATAGAAGATTAAGGGATGATATAATTAAGGTGCTTAAGATGATTAAAGGATTTGATAGAATAGATACAGAGAAACTATTTCCCCTGGTGGGGGAGTCCAGAACTAGGCTGTTCAGGGGTGATGTCAAGAAATAAGAGCAGGAGTCGGCCACACAGCCCCTCGAGCCTGCTCCGCCATTCAATAAGATCATGGCTGATCTTCAACCTCAACTCAACTTTCCCGCCCTATCGATCCCCATATCCCTTAATTCCCGTACAGTACAAAAATCTATCGATCTCCGCTCTGAATATACTCAACGATTCAGCATCCACAGCACTTGGTAGTAGAGAATTCCAAATATTTACAACCCTCTGAGTGAAGAAATTCCTCCTCATCTCAGTCTTAAAAGGCCGACCCCTTATCCTTAGACTCTGCCCCCTAGTTCTAGGCTCTGCAGCCAGGGGAAACAATCTCTCAGCATCTCCCCTATTAATCCCCCTCAGAATCTTGTATGTTTCAATGAGATCACCTCTCATTCTTCTAAACTTCAGAGAGTATAGGCCCAATCTACTCAATTCCAGAGAGTATAGGTCCAATCTACTCAATGTCAAAAGGTTGCCTCTAATTCCATGTTTTTCCTAACAGTCTCTTGTGTGGAACCCTCTACTGTGAAGACCAGTACAAAGTAATTATTTAACAAGTTTAGCGGTACTGGGTCCACTTTTGTTCTCAACACATGATATGGACTTAAGCATATGTAGCACAATCTTGACATTTGCTGATAATATATAAGTAAAGGGTTTTACAAAGAGTGAGGAGGACAATAAAGAACTTCAGGAAGATACACACTGCCTCTGCCATCTGCCTGCCACATTCCTCTAGCCTATGTGTATCTTCCTGAAGTTCTACACAGAAAGTGGTTGGAGCAAGGAATGCTTTGCCACAGATAATGGTTGCAGCAGAGACATTCTGGCCTAGAAATTCGGTTGGTAGCGCCAGCGGTTAGTGCCTAAAGAGCCCGAGAATTGGGGCGTAACCCAATGTTGGGGCGGGCGCAATGAAGATAGCGACAACTCCCATATTGACTATACATTTAACGCCTGCGCTAAGTGTTTGCGCGCGCCCACGTGCGCAAGCAGATCATGACGTCATTTCAGTGTGCAACGCCTTTTAGGCGCCCCTGACCGGATATTGGGTGGCGCCCGGAACCTTTACGCCTAGCGCTGTTAGTGACAGTTCGAAGGAACATTAGCAGGCCCTTCTCGGAGTTGGGGGGCGCTATTTAAAGGGGACAGCTCTAGTATAAAAGCTGCAGCCACTTGGCCTGTTCATTGCGATCGTTGCTGGAGAGAGTTGGTGAGCTACTGTGGAGCAGAGTTTTTGGAATTTAGCATTAGAGTACTTGGGACCTTCAAACCTGTCCGGAGCAGTTGGAGCACTAGACCTAACAGCCTTTTGACCAACTGGCATTGGAATGGGAGCTGCTTTGGAGGGCGACGGCCTCATGGCCGAACACTGTGAAGGGGCAGAGAGACGGCGGGAGAGAGGGATGGGATTGGCCAGGAGGAGGAGGGGCAATGGAGGTCGGCCAATCCGAGGGTATGCTGCGAGGGTCTTTAGGCAGCAGGTGTCATACCTTGACATGTCGGAGGAGCAGTGTGTGCGAAGGCTCCGATTCGGGAGGGACGTTGTTACTGAGCTGTGCCACCTGCTTGCTGAGGATCTGCAGCCGCGGCTACGGTGCAGGACCTCTCTGTCGGTGGCCGTAAAACTGACTGTTGCCCTCAATTTCTATGCCACCGGATCCTTTCAGTCAGCCACTGGGGACATTGCGAATATCTCTCAGTTTGCAGTCCACTGTTGCATCCGGCAAGTTACAGCTGCCCTTTATAGACGAAGGCATCAATTCATCACCTTCCCTCTGACCCTGGAGAAGCAGGCGGAGCGCGCGCAGGGCTTCGCTGCTATTGCGGACTTCCCCATGGTGCAGGGGGCGATTGACTGCACACACGTGGCTTTGAGGGCGCCATTCCAGAATCCTGAGGACTTCCGCAACCGCAAGGGGTTCCACTCCCTCAACGTGCAGCTGGTCTGTGACCACCGCCAAATCATCATGGCAGTCAACGCCCAATTCCCAGGGAGCAGCCACGATGCCTTTATCCTGCGGCAGACCTCAGTTTGAGACCTTTTTGAGGGGCCGGCTCGACCACGAGGCTGGCTTATTGGGGACAAGGGCTATCCTCTCTGCCCATGGCTGATGACACCACTCCGTCTGGCTGCCACCCCAGCAGAAGAGCTGTTCAACAGCAGCCATCAGGCGACCAGGAACATTGTAGAGCACACTATTGGTGTGCTCAAACAGCGTTTCCGCTGTCTGGACCATTCGGGGGGAGCCCTGCAGTACTCGCCGGAGCAAGTGGGTCACATCGTCGTTGTCTGTTGCATGCTCCACAACTTGGCGATTCGACGCACCCAGCCAATTCCAGCTGTCCCTCAATGTCCAGCAGAGCAGGCGGACGAGGAGGGGGAGGAGGAGGAGGAAGAGCAGGCGGAGGAGGAGGAGGAGGAGGAGCATGCGGACGAGGAGGAGGAGGAGGAGGAAGATGGAAGGGCTCCTGAAAGTGGAAGGGCCATCCGTCAGAGGCTCATCGGGACTCGTTTCGAGGCCCCTCTGGCGGAATGATGGGTGTCTTTACTCCAGCGCACTTTGGATCTTTGAAAGCCTCTGAAGGCCAGCATCACTGTAAATAGTCACGTGTACCATAGCACATTAAAACTTTTCTTTATTGTCACAAAAGTCTTTCATTACAGCAAAACAACGTCAAGTCAACAGAAACCATAACTAACAAAATAACAGTTAACTCTTCGGCAAAGCCGCAAAACTAAACAAACCATTTCCAACAATTACAACAGGTGAGGGTGTCCTTGAATTTGGCCAAAGAAACATCTCAGCACCTCCCTCTACTGCTGGCCCCTTGATGGAGAACGACTTCTCTTTCGCGGTCGGCCCCTTCCCTCCCTGCTGCTCCTACGTAATTGAACCCCAGTGGCGGGGTCAAGGCTGGGGGACGCCTGCTGACTGTGTGGAAGCGCAGAAGCCCCTGAGGGACGGCCTGGCTGACCTCTGGTCTTGGAGGGTGCGAACGCAGGCTGCTTGATCTGAGCATGGCTGGAAGCAGTCTGCACTGCAGGTGGTGGCAGCTGCACTGCAGACGTACCAGCGGTGGCATGAGCAATGGTCACCTGCCGAGAGAGGACACCTGCACCATGGTCAGATGACACACTGGCTCTCTGAGGGGACCGGTTCGGCTCATCCACCACAATCGCATGCTCCACTGATTCCTGGCCTTGTATGGGACTGGAAGGGCCCGGGGTGATCCTAGCTGATGCAGATAGGGTGGCTGCAGTGAGAGTTCGCGTTGCCTCAATCTGGGCGTGGACGAGGCCAGCAAGTGACTGCGTGGCAGCAGTGAGGACCTGTGTGGCAGGTGCCAGTGCTTCGGAGAAGCCCTGGACAGTTCTTTCCATTGCTTCGGACAAGGCCGGAGCAGTCCGTTCCACTGCCTCGGACAAGCCCTGGACAGACCTTTCCAGGGATTGTCCGAAGCCCTGAACAGTCCTTTACATAGCGGCCTCGAAGTCCTGGACAGTCCTCTCCATGGCTGCCCCGAAGCCCTGGAGTGTCCTCTCCATTGTTGCCCCGAAGCCCTGGAGAGTCCTCTCCATTGCTGCCCCGAAGTCCAACACACTCTTTGCCAGTGTTTCTATTGACTGAGGCATCCTCCCCACTGCAGCCATCAGCTCAGTGTGCCTGAGCCGGGCCTGGGTGCTCATTTCAGCCAGGCAACGCACCTCCTCTGCACTCTGTGCAGCAGTCATCACTCCCTGCCTTGCCCTCTGGGGAGCCGGTGGCCGAACTTGCCTACTCCCCTTGCGTTGCTGCATGCCGCTTGTTCCAGCAACTGGCTCATCATCAGAGCCCCCCCCCCCCTCCCCTCCAGGGAACTACTATCCCCAGTCTGCAGATGTGTATGCTCCCCTGAGATTGGAACGGATGCTCCGGCTTCCTCCTGATCCTCGCCTCCGGAGGCACTGGCACTGGCAGCTTCAGGGCGTTGATCCCGAGTTGGTGATGAATCATCTGAAAGCAGGGAGGTGGAAGAGTGGCTTTAGCAAAAGGACAGGTTGGCGGCAAGGCATGCCAGATTGTGGCAAGGCTCTGACATGGCTGCACACTGAGAAAGCATGCTGGCGGGGGGACCAAGTGGAAGGAAACAGCTGAAAAAGGTGAGAGCCTTACCCTCGCTGTCGAGAATGGGGTCAGCAGCTGCAGTGGTAACAGGTCCACTCAGACGTCCTCCAAGAATCTGGTGCACTCTCTCCTCGAGATCCGTGAGAGTGACGACTTGTGGAGGCCCGACACCGGTTCGAAGCTGGTCCTTTCACATCGCCGCCAGCTTGGACTGCAGGGGAAAGAAAGGGAAGTTCTGTAACATGAGGCCTTGAGAGATCATCTCATGCCCCCCATGGTGCAAGAGCCCTTACATGTGGCCTTGAGTCAAATGTCCATGTGTGTGCCCAGAAAGGGCCATGGGTGCTTGCTGACAGATGGCCATTGGGGCATCATGGCAACAGGGTGCTCGAAGTCAGGTGCAGATGGAGGGAATCAGAAGTTTGCATAAACAACACTCACCCTAACGACCCGAGTGAGGTCGTTGAATTTCTTCCTGCACTGAACAGGGCTCCTGGTCGCCATACTGCTGGAGTTGACCCTCAGAGAAACCTCCCTCCAAGATCGCCGGTAATCCTTTTGATTCGGCCTCCTGCCATTGTCAGGATACAGAACATCTCGACGGCGCTCCACTGCGGACACCAACTGGTCCAGAGCCTCAGTGCTGAAGCGCTCTGCTCTCTGTCTCACCTTCTCCATCCTCACCAAGTTTTTTGCGCCAGAGAAGGGCGAGCGCCGATTCTGAGGCCTACAGGGCGTTGAGTGTGGCAGCTCAGGCTGACTGACCCACCCCTTTAAGAGCCAGCCGGCGCCTGGAAGTCTCGGGGTTTTTGGTAATTGAGATCACCTGCGCTGCACCCGTCCGCGCCGATATTGGGTAGCGCCTGAACTTTTGCGCCTTCGGAGCCCCGTGCAACGTCTGAATTCGCGCCTTAATCCCCTTTGGGGGCGATGCAACCCAATATCGCGCCAGGCAGCGATAAGTTTCGTCTGGCTATAAACTTTGCGTAGCGCCAGTTCTAACGCCTCAAGCGGGGCTATACCCAATTTCTAGGCCTCTATTTATTAAGGGAACATTAGATAAATATTTGAAACAAATTAAGATACAGGGCTATGGGCAAAGAGAAGGACAGTGGGATTAGCTTTGAGTTGCTCTGGCAAAGAGACAGCACAGACAGGATGGACTAAATGACTTCCTACTGGGCTGTAAATTTCTCTGAGGTTCAGCTTGGGATAATGGCTGAGGAGGGGGATGAGGGCCAAAGATGATGGCTTCAGTCTTCCCAGTGATTATCTGGAGGAAACTGCAGCTCATCCAAGACTGGATGACAGACAAGCAGTCTGACATCACAGAGACAGTGGAAGAGTTGAGAGGGGGTGGAGAGGTAGAGCTGGGCGTCTTCAGCATATATGTGGAAGCTGACCCCATGCCTGTAGATGATGTCGCCAAGGGGCCACATGTAGATGTAGAAGAGGTGGGGGACAAGGATGGACCCAAGATGCAATGTGGGAAGAGATGTCATAGGCAACAATCCTCTGGCTATGATCAGTAAGAATGGAACCAAGCAAGGGCAGACCAACTGAGCTGACAGTTCAACATACTGAGAATTGCTTCAAGCAGTACTCAAGGAGTTAAATAACAAGACCTATGTGAGCATAGTCTCTCAAAACTCAGGATGCCCTGGACAACTGAAGGACAGGCTTGATAACTGAGCCCATCCATCTTTCCATCCAGCGTTAATTTAACAAGACAGTACATAAAAAATCCATTATGATATCTATTCACTGATACATTGGGGAAATTTCTATTTCTTTTTATAGTCTCCCTCTCGTTCCCAATAAATCAACTTAGTATTTTTTTTTGTTGTTCTTATGAAGTTTGTGTTCATCGATGCGAGAGGTGTTTTGTCCATTTTGGATACCGAGCACTTCCTGATCGGGAAAGGGCTCCTCAGCTCTGCCCCAATAATGTGGTACACACCCAAATTCAGACACCTTTTCTGTACCAGTGTTGAGATACCGCGGCAAACGTGGCAGCCGAGACAGAGCTATTGAAAACACAACTGCTTTATTCTGACCACATGGCAAACAGGAACTAGAAAAGCCCGCGCATCCACTTAAATACTTCCCAGACAGGAAGTGCTCCCGGCAGCCTGTCCCTGCGGAAAACAAGTTGCTGGAGGAAAGGGCCCCCGGCTGGGGGCTTCTGCTTAGACTGTCTGTGCCGCCGTGAGCGGATTATGTCCAGTGGTGGCGTGTCGCCACAGAGCTCCCCCCAGAATCCGCTTAGGAGGAGTGGACGAGTCGTGACGGTGGTCTAATGGTTCTGCCGCAGCGGCTCTGAGTGGTTGCCGGTCTGGTTGGTTGGGTCGGGCGGTTCGCCGCCGGCTGTGCTGGCTTGCCGGGGGGACGGCCTCTGGCTGGAGGCTGGGCCATGGGGACCTGTTCCCCTGGTTCTGTGTGTGCTGGTTTGAGCCGGTCGATGGAGACTGTCTCGACCCTGTCGCCGAGTCGCAGCTTGAATACCTTGTCCCCGGTTTGTAGTACCTCGTACGGACCGTCGTACGGGGGTCGCAGGGGCCCGCGGTGCGCGTCGTGTCGCACGAAGACGAAGCGCGCCTGCTGTAAATTTGGCGGGACGTGAGGTGCGAGTTCGCCGTGTCGGTTGACCGGAAGTGGGGAGAACTGCTGAGCTGAAGAGAAAGAGTTGAGCCGCTGCTGTTCGGCCGACCAAGGCTTGGTAGGCTCCGGAAGGAATTCGCCTGGGACGCGCAGCGGTTGTCCGTAGACTAACTCCGCTGCCGAGGACTGGAGGTCTTCCTTGACCGCGGTGCGTAGGCCGAGTAGCACCCACGGTAGGCAGTCAGTCCAGGTACTGTCCTGCAGGCCGGCGCGGAGTGAGGCCTTGAGTGACCTGTGGAAGCGTTCACAAAGTCCGTTGGCCTGCGGGTGGTACGCTGTGGTGCGGTGGAGCGTCACCCCGAGGTTGCGTGCTGTGGCCGTCCAGAGTTCGGAGGTGAACTGGGCGCCTCTGTCGGAGGTTATGTCGGCCGGTACGCCGAACCTCGCAACCCAGGTGTTAACGAACGCCCTGGCGATGTCAGCTGTGGTGGTGGAGGTCAGCGGCACTGCCTCAGGCCAGCGTGTGTAGCGGTCGACCATCGTGAGGAGATAAGTTTGGCCTTGCGATGGCGGCAGGGGACCGACGATGTCGACGTGTACGTGGTCGAAGCGGCGGCTGGGTACCTCGAAGTCTCCCAGGGGTGCTTTGGTGTGCAGCTGTACCTTAGCCCGTTGGCAGGCGAGGCAGGAGGTGGCCCAAGTCCGAACATCTCTGCTAAGGCCGCGCCAGACGAAGCGCTTGGAGAGGAATTTGACGGATGCGCGGGAACCCGGGTGAGAGAGCCCGTGGAGCGCGTCGAAGACGCGGCGGCGCCAGGTCTCAGGGACGACCGGCCTGGGTTGGCCGAGTGAGACGTCGCACGTGACTGCCGTGGCTTCGGGCCCGTGCGCGACCTTGGCTAGGCGTAGCCCTGGCAGGCTGGTAGCCGCCGAGAGGAGGTCTGGGTCCATGAGCTGGGCCGCTGCTAGTTGTGCGTAGTCGACCGCGAGGTGATTCGCACAGACGGCGGGACGGGAAAGGCAGTCGGCGACCACGTTGTCTCTACCGGAGACGTGCTGAATGTCCGTAGTAAACTCGGAGACGGCCGCGAGCTGGCGTTGCTGCCTAGCGGACCAGGGTTCGGTGTGCTTGGCCATCGCGTATGTGAGTGAGGCGACGAGGTAGTCGTACTTCGTGGCGTCGACTGTAATGCCTTTCAGCCGGAATCTGGACTCAGCTTGAACGAACCAGGCTTCGGCGAGGTTCTCCCAAAAGTCAGGTAATTTAACCGTGACTACGTTTGTATCCGCCATGCTAGCTTAGGATTCGTCCTGAGCGTCGGGGTCACCAGTGTTGAGATACCGCGGCAAACGTGGGAGCCGAGACAGAGCTATTGAAAACACAACTGCTTTATTCTGACCACATGGCAAACAGGAACTAGAAAAGCCCGCGCATCCACTTAAATACTTCCCAGACAGGAAGTGCTCCCGGCAGCCTGTCCCTGCGGAAAACAAGTTGCTGGAGGAAAGGGCCCCCGGCTGGGGGCTTCTGCTTAGACTGTCTGTGCCGCCGTGAGCGGATTATGTCCAGTGGTGGCGTGTCGCCACACCAGTGTGATATTTCTCCATTTCTCACATCAGCCATCATGTGGCCTCTCTGACCTGGGTGTCCTTGTGCACCAGTCGCTGAAGGTAAGCATGCAGGTGCAGCAGGCGGTTAAGAAGGCAATTGGTATGTTGGCCTTCTTAATGAGAGGGTTTGAGTACAGGAGCATGGATGTCTTGCTGCAGTTGTACAGGGCCTTGATGAGACCACACCTTGAGTATTGTGTGCAGTTTTAGTCGCCTTATCTGAGGAAGGATGTTCTTGCCATGGAGAGAGTGCAGCGAAGATTCACCAGGCTGATACCTGGGATGGCAGGAATGACGTATGAAGAGAGATTGGGTCGATTAGGCTTATATTCACTAGAGTTTAGAAGAATGAGAGGGGATCTCATTGAAACTTATAAAATTCTAACAGGACTAGACAGACTAGATGCAGGAAGGATGTTCCTGATGGCGGGGGAGTCCAGAACCAGGGGTCACAGTCTAAGGATAAGGGGTAAGCCATTTAAGACTGAGATGAGGAGGAATTTCTTCACCCAGAGAGTGGTGAACCTGTGGAATTCTCTACCACAGAAGACAGTTGAGGCCAATTCATTAAATATATTCAAGAAGGAGTTAGATATATTTCTTAAGGCTAAAGGGATCAAGGGATATGGGGAGAAAGCAGGGACAGGGTACTGACTTTGGATGATCAGCCATGATCTCATTAAATGGCGGAGCAGGCTCGATGGGCCAAATGGCCTACTCCTGCTCCTATCTCCTAAAAAAAAAGATTGCCAACTTAGTGCCCATTCCCAATCTCACTCAAAGAAAGAACAAACTTTAATTACAATAGCACCTTCAAAACCTCCCTCAACATATCCCAAGGTACTTCACAGACAAAGAATTAGTTTTGAAGTAGAGTCACTTGTTTTGTAGGCAAACCCTTCTTGTCCGGTCACCACAATTAATGCATTGTTATGACAGCATAGTAACTAACATATTAACAAGGCTCAAGGGGACAGACATGTTGTGTGGAACTGGCCCCTAATGTAATATCATTTAATTCAGCTCCACTGTGATATACCTATCAATTTATCCAATGAAAAGCGACGAGTTAAGAAAGTAACTATAGGTTTTTATTGGCTAAATAACAGAGCCCACCCTCGTGGGTGATCGGATCCAACAAGGAGGAATACCAGCCAGTTGACCACCTTTATACCTGGGCAGGTAAGTGGAGCCGTGGGCGGAGTCAGCAGTGGTCAGCCCAGGTATAACAGCGTGACAAGAGGCGACCTCGTATAGTGATACAACAGTGTGAACAGTGATAACCATAGAGTAACGATATAACAGTGATAACTATAGTGTAACGATAGTGAACGATAAAAGTGGTTTACCACATTCACCCCTTGTTTAGATTTGAGTCCGGCAGGGTGAAGTGTACTACCAGTTCTGGTATGTCAGTCTGTCCGGAGGCCTCGTAAGCCTTTCTGATCGTCGCAGCGGCGGTGTTGCATTATCCGGTGTTAATGCTGGTGTCTGCGTGGTCGGCGAAGGCTCGTGGGGTTCCGGCATGCCGTCTACCTCGGGTGGCATTGGGGGGGGTAACGGTGGTGTCTCAGGAGTGCCCGAGGGTGCGAGGTCTCATAAGGAGACTGTGTCCTCCCGCCCGTCTGGGTATGCCACATAGGCGTACTGGGGGTTGGCGTGCAGGAGGTTCACCCTCTCAACCAGGGAGTCCGTTTTATGGGCCCTCACGTGCTTTCGCAGCAGGACGGGCCCCGGAGAGGTCAGCCAGGTTGGTAGCGTGGTTCCTGTAGTCGACTTCCTGGGGAAAACAAACATTCGTTCATGGGGGGTGGCGTTAATGGCCGTGCACAGTAGTGACCGGATGGAATGCAGCGCTGCCGGGAGGACTTCCTGCCAGCGGGAAGTTGGGAGGCCCTTAGACTTTAAGGCTAAGAGGACGGCCTTCCATACCGTCGCGTTCTCTCTTTCCACCTGGCCGTTCCCTCGGGGGTTGTAGCTGGTGGTCCTGCTTGCAGCAATACCTCTCGCTAGTAGGAACTGACAGAGTTCCTCGCTCATGAAGGAGGAGCCCCGGTCACTATGTATATAGTTTGGGAACCCGAACAAGGCGAAGAGGTCGTTCAGGCATTTAATGACCGTGGTACTGGTCATGTCTGGGCAGGGGAAGGCAAAGGGGAAACGGGCGTACTCATCAACAATGTTGAGGAAGTACACATTGCGGTCAGAGGTCGGGAGGGGCCCCTTAAAGTCGATGCTCAGGCGCTCGAAGGGGCGGGTGGCCTTGATCAGGCTTGCTCTGTCCGGCCTAAAGAAGTGCGATTTGCACTCGGCACAGGTCTGGCAGTTCCTGGTCATGGTCCTGACCTCCTCGATGGAGTAGGGCAGGTTGCGGGCCTTAATGAAGTGGTAAAGTCTGGTAACTCCGGGGTGGCAGAGGTCGTTGTGGAGGGTCTGAAGTCTATCAATTTGCGCGCTGGCGCATGTAATTCGTGAAAGAGCATCAGGGGGTTCGTTCAGCTTACCTGGCCGGTACAAGATATCATAATCATAGGTGGAGAGCTCGATTCTCCACCTCAAGATCTTGTCATTCTTGATTTTGCCCCTCAGCTTGTTATTAAACATAAAAGCGACCGAACGCTGGTCGGTGAGGAGGGTAAATCGTTTGCCTGCCAGGTAATGCCTCCAGCGTCGTACCGCCTCCACAGTCGCCTGGGCCTCCTTCTCGACCGACGAGTGTCGGATCTCAGGGCCCTGTAGGGTCCTTGAGAAGAAGGCCACCGGTCTCCCCTCCTGGTTAAGGGTAGCGGCTAGGGCGAAGTCGGATGCATCGCTCTCCACTTGGAAGGGGATGGACTCATCCACTGCGTGCATTGTGGCCTTGGCAATGTCTCCCTTAATGAGGGAGAAGGCTGCGCACGCTTCCTCCGTAAGGGGGAAGGATGTGGACTTCATGAGGGGTCTGGCTTTGTCCGCATAATTGGGCACCCATTGGGCATAGTAGGCGAAGAGCCCCAGGGTTCTCTTTAGTGCCTTTGGACAGTGGGGGAGGGGTAGCTCCATGAGGGGGCGCATTCTTTCGGGGTCGGGGCCGATGACTCCGTTCTCTACTACACAGCCGAGGATGGCAAGGCGCGAGGTGTTAAACACACATTTCTCCTTATTGTAGGTGAGGTTCAGCCATTGGGCCGTACGGAGGAATCTCTCCAGATTAACATCATGGTCCTGCCGGTCGCGGCCGCAGATGGTGACGTTATCTAGGTAGGGGAACGTGGCGTGCAGCCCGTTCTGGTCAACCATCCGGTCCATCTCCCTTTGGAAGACCGAAACCCCATTGGTGACGCCGAAGGGGACCCTAAGGAAGTGGTAGAGGCGGCCACTCGCCTCGAAGGCGGTATACTGGCGGTCCTCAGGGCGGATAGGGAGTTGGTGGTAGGCCGACTTAAGGTCGATGGTCGAGAATACTCGGTATTGTGCGATCTGATTGACCATATCAGATATGCGGGGAAGGGGGTATGCGTCCAGCTGGGTGTACCTGTTTATGGGCTGGCTGTAGTCGATGACCAGGCGGTTTTTATTGCCGGTCTTAACGACCACGACCTGGGCACGCCAGGGGCTGGTGCTCCCCTCGATGATGCCCTCCTTCAGGAGACGCTGCACCTCGGAGCTAATGAAAGCTCTGTCCCCGGCGCTGTACCGCCTGCTCTTGGTAGCGACGGGTTTGCAGTCGGGGGTGAGGTTGGCGAACAGGGAAGGTGGCGGGACCTTGAGGGTGGATAGGCCGCAGGTGTTACGCGGTGGGCGGTTTAAAATCTGCTGGTTGTCGACTGTGAGTGGGGGGAGGTGTCCACCGTATGCTAGAGTGACACTTTGGAGGTGGGATTGGAAGTCTAGACCTAGTAGGACGGCAGCGCATAGCTGGGGCAGGACGAGGAGTTTAAAATTTTTATACTCCATGCCCTTAACCGACAGGGTCACAACACAGTAGCCGCTGATGTCTGTGGCGTGGGACCTCGATGCCATCGAGATCCGGTTGCACGTTGGCCGGACCGTGAGGCGGTAGTGGCTCACCGTGTCTGGGTGGATGAAACTCTCCGTGCTTCCGCTGTCGAACAGGCAGGTCGTGGCGTGGCCGTTTACTTTGATGTCCATCATGGACTTGGACAGGTGGTGCGGGCGGGCTTGGTCCAGTGTGACGGAGGCTAGTGTATAGCTGAGCGAGTTGCTGTCGTCTGCGGGTGAGGCGGTGGTCGGGTCTGGAGGCACGGTGGCGGTCGGGCGTGGTGGGTAAAATGGCGGTGCCCACGAGGTTGGACAAAATGGCGGAGAAGATGGCTGCCCCCACAACTCACATGAGGCACTGCTGGTGTCGGTTGCCTGGATCAAAGATGGCCGCCCCCATGGCTCACATGTGGGGATGCTGGCCTCTGTGGCCTTGATGGAAGATGGCCGCCCCCACAGCTCGCATGAGGCACTGCTGGCCTCTGTTGATCTCCCTCTGCAGGCCTTTGCAAAGTGGCCTTTCTTCAGGCAGCTCGAGCAGGTCGCGTTTCTGGCTGGGCAGCTCGCCCTCGGGTGTTTCGCCTGGCCGCAGAAGAAGCAGCCGGCGGCCCAATCGCGGGGGTCCGATGTCGCAGCCGGTACCGGGGGTGGCGGTCCCGATCGGGTCCGGGACGCCGACGCTGAGGTAGGTCCCAGGGCGGGTATTGCGGTCGGGGTCGGTCCCGAGTCCCAGGGTCGCAAATTACAGTACCTGGAATATGCCTCGAGGTCCCGATGGGCCACTTCTAGGGAGCGAGCGAGGGCTGCAGCTTTGTCCAGGTCGAGGTCCTTTGCTTCAAGCAGTCTTTGCCGTGAGTAGTCGGACCGCAGGCCTTTCACGAAGGCATCGCGGACATTGTCTTCAGTATTTTCTGCCGCCGTTACCGCTTTAAAGTTACAGTCCCTGCCGAGTGCTTGTAGCGCCTGTAAAAATTCATCTACAGACTCTCCTGGTTGTTGCGGGCGGGATCTTAGGAGGTGTCTGGCATACATGGAATTTACCGGGCTCTGGTACTGTCGTTTCAGCCGGTTGATGGCGTCCTCGTATGTTTTAAGGTCCCGGATGAGTGCGAATACTTTAGGGCTCACTTGGGCGGTCAGAACTCTTAGCTTGGATTTCTGAGGCACGCCGGATTCTCCCAGGTAGGACTCGAAACAGCTCAGCCAGTGTTCGAAGTCGAGGGCTGAGTTTGCTGCCTGTGGGTTTAGATCCAGGTACGGTGGTCGGAGGGCTCGCAGCCAAGCTGGCTGCTGTGGCTGTTGTAGCTGGGCATCTGGCTGGTCGTTTGGCTGCTCGTCTGGCTGCTCGTTTGGCTGCTCAAGTAACGACATTTTAAAATTTAGCCAATAAAATTGATATACCTATCAATTTATCCAATGAAAAGCGACGAGTTAAGAAAGTAACTATAGGTTTTTATTGGCTAAATAACAGAGCCCACCCTCGTGGGTGATCGGATCCAACAAGGAGGAATACCAGCCAGTCGACCACCTTTATACCTGGGCAGGTAAGTGGAGCCGTGGGTGGAGTCAGCAGTGGTCAGCCCAGGTATAACAGCGTGACAAGAGGCGACCTCGTATAGTGATACAACAGTGTGAACAGTGATAACCATAGAGTAACGATATAACAGTGATAACTATAGTGTAACGATAGTGAACGATAAAAGTGGTTTACCACACACTGCCATCATGAATGTCAATTCAGGGCCATGGGCAGTGCTTCCTATTCAGAATGTCACTAGAACAGAACTGAAATATGAAAAAACATTCCTTGGAATAGCATGGACATCATGTAATAGAGCATCAAAGGAGTAAGGTAACCCAGGACTACTGGGCCCTACTATCATCGGAAGAGTTTGACACTGTCCTCAGAATGGAACTCTTCTGATACAAGATGACACCGTACGGACTGAACCAAGGTCTATCAACTTCACTGCATTCAGTAGGTGTCTCATATGAGAGGCCACGACCTCCCACCTCATAAATCATGCATGGGTGCACTGTTCTGGTAAATCCCAGCAACTGCAGATACCGCAACCACATGGGCTGTGAAGAAAGAAAAAGATAAGGGAGGTGATACATTATGCACCTTGGGTGGCAGGAGATAGTCATGTGACAGACACAATTTCATGTTTCCTGCCATGTTTTTTTGGTGCAAGAAGGCACCTCAGACTAGGCTTTGCTCAATGGTTCCACCCCAAATTGGGCAGGATAGCAGCGGAAACAGAGCATAAATAGGGAAATTAGCCCTACAGCTACCATCCTGAATGGACCTTGATTTTCCTCCCCTCCACATTCACTTGCTGGGATGTCTGCTAACCACTCCCCTCCCTACCTGTAAATTATGGCAAGGCGGTGGGCCCCAGAAAGCCAGGCCCTTTCCCTGCTTTCCGCTCATTCCACCAGTGGATCCTGGGACCGTTGGGCCTTCCTGATACCCCTTTGCGGGGAGATGACCCTGTAGTGGGCATCGCCCCCTCCCATTTGGCCTCATGCCCTGCTTTTCTTAGGCCTCAGCAATAGTGGCTTCCCACTTGCTGATAGGGACCCATCGTGTATGCAGAATGACCCCTGACCCAAAAAAAAGGTTCAGGATCAGGAGGGCAGATACAAGTCCCACCCTGACCCTTCTGGATCAGGCAAAGGGAAATCCGGTCCCCTCAGGAGTACAGCTCACGACTGAAAATCCCACATTTAGGATTTGCCCAATGCCGACAGCTTCAGCTGCAGTCACTGAATTAACATTAACATGCTGGCCTCAGATGAAGAAGCTAATGGCACTTCAATGCTCAACTGAAAATCACATCCAGGAATTTCTTCCCCGGGGCTCCCTGTATGTCCTCTTTTATACTGGCATGGTTGCCAGGACAACAGAATTACTGGATGATATGACCTGGATTACCTAAAGCTTTCCTGTGAGATGCCCATCATCCAATTAGCTAATACACAGGAGTAGTTCATGCAGAGTTTATAGGTTAATCATTAGACCTACAAGTCCCACTTACACCGATGTTATCTCGCGCTTGACATTCACGCTATCTCGAGTCTTGCTCTGGTCAGTAAATCATTATTAATTCCCTTCCCACACTGTTTTGGTAAGAATCTTATTAAATTGCATCTACTTCAAGAAATGTAGCACAGTGCTATGAAATGTTGTGACCTAAACCTATTAAAATAACAGTTGGCAGTGAAAGTCAATGTATATCAACGATGTATGGCGTTCAATTTGTTCAAACCCAGATGTTCTGATGAAAGTGTAACATTTGGGAGTTACAGAAGACTTTTTTTGCACCAAGCACTCTTTTTTATTCATTAACAGTTAAGGACACAGAGTGCGCACTAATGCTTGACAATCTCAAAATAGTTGGAAACAAAAAGCAAAATATCGCAGATGCTGGAAATCTGTAACAAAAACAGAAAATTCTGGAAGCACTCAGCAAGTCAGGCAGCATTTGTGGAGAGAGAAACAGTGTTAACTTCTCAGGGATAACAACAGAAAATGCTGGAAAAACTCAGCAGGCCAGGCAACATCCGTGGAGAGAAATAGAGTCAACGTTTCAGGTCGAAACCCTTTGTCAAGACTTCTCAGGGTTCTGACATTAGATTATTGACCTGAAACGTTAACCCTATGTTTCTCTCTCCAAAGAGGTTTCCCTCCTAGCAGAGCAATTTCTCCATATTTCCGTGAGTGAGTGGTCAATCTATGGAAACAGTTCATTCATTCATTCAAATACAAATTTGATAGATTTCTTTCAAAAAATAATATTTTGGGATACAATATCATTTGAGACCTGACATGTGGTGAGTGTACTATGCTCAGGAGGAACAGGCAATGACTATCTCCAACAAGCGAGAGTCTAACCACCTCCCCTTGACATTCAACGGCATTACCATCGCCAAATCCCCCACCATCAACATCCTGGTGGTCACCATTGACCAGAAGCTTAACTGGACCAGCCACATAAATACTGTAGCAACAAGAGCAGGTCAGAGGTTGGGTATTCTGTGGCGAGTGCCTCACCTCCTGACTCCCCAAAGCCTTTCCACCATCTACAAGGCACAAGTAAGGAGTGTGATGGAATACTCTCCACTTGCCTGGATGAGTGCAGTTCCAACAACACTCAAGAAGCTCGACACCATCCAGGACAAAGCAGCCTGCTTGATTGGCACTCCATCCACCACCTTAAACATTCACCCCCTCCACTACCGGTGTACTGTGACTGCAGTGTGTACTATCTAAAAGATGCACTGCAGCAATTCACCAAGGCTTCTTCAGTAGCACCTCCCAAACCCGCAACCTCTTCCACTTAGAAGGACAAGGGCAGCAGGCACATGGGAACACCAGCACATCCAAGTTGCCCTCCAAGTTACACACCATCCTGACTTAGAAGTATATTGCCAATCCTTCATCGTCGCTGGGTCAAAATCCTGGAACTCCCTCCCTAACAGCACTGTGGGAGTACCTTCATCACAGGGACTGCAGCAGTTCAAGAAAGCGGTTCACCACTGTTGTGTATGTACCTTTAAGAGAGAACTGACTTTATACTGTAGTACCGGCAGTGACCACACCTGTATATAAAGCCATAGCAGGCTTCTGTACTTCAGTTCAAGCTTACCCTCTGTTCAGTAAATACCTGTTATTATTGTTCTCCTGCAGTCCGTGTATTATTGATACGTGGACACTACACTGGCGACGAGCAGGTTCGAATTCATCGGCAGTACTGCATCACCTCACGGGGATCTTTCCCTGAAAAGAAGTTTCTTGGAGGTCGAAGTCAGAGCAACGGGCGTCGACCGCGGGCAAACGCCCAGGGATCCATCGGAGTTCGGAGAATTGCAGGGGAGGCTGTGGAGAGCTGGGCTTGGCTCCTCAGACAAGGTGTTCCAGCAAATCGTGCTGGTAGCAGGTAGTGCGCTGACCCTTCCGGACGGCGGCGGGCTCGAGCTCGATCGAGCAGCTCTGCAAAGGGGCCGTGCAGCGTCGTCGGGAGGAAAAGAGAGAGAGAGAGAGAGGGTGGAGCACACAGGGCGCGGTCGGTGCTCAAGAACCGGGCAGCGTAGAGAAAATAAAACGAGGGGAAGGAAAAGTGAGACGTGCCGAGCCGCGGGTCGCCGCCATTACCCTGTAGAACGCTAGGAGCAGCGTGGCAGCAAGGGGAAGAAGGAAAAGCGCGGGAGGCGCCATTTTATTCCATTGGGGAAGAAGGAAAAGCGCGGGAGGTGCCATATTAATCCATTGGGGAAGAAGAAAAAGCTCGGGAGGTGCCATTTTAAACCACCCAAGATGTCGAAGAGTGGCAATATCACTGCTTTTGACAACGAGGTAGAAGACTGGACCACGTATGTGGAAAGAATTGAAGTGTACTGCAAGGCAAATGAGGTGGCCGATGGAAAGAAGGCATTGGTATTATTAAATTTGATGGGCGCGAGAACGTACGGCCTATTGCGGAATTTAATTACCCCAGCTAAACCAATGGAGAAAAATTTTGAAGAGATTGTTAATATCTTACAGGAACACCTAAACCCTACACCGCTGCTGATAGCAGAAAGATTCAAGTTCCATAAAAGAAACCAGCACAAAGATGAGAGCAATGCTGATTATCTTACGGAACTACGCAAGTTATCGAAGCACTGCCAGTTCAGAGCAGGACTGGCAGACACCTTAAGGGATAAGTTTGTCTGCGGGCTCCAGAGTGAAGGAACCCAGAAACGACTACTTTCGGAAAAGGACCTGACGCTAGAACAGGCTTTCAGCGTGGCAGTATCCTACGAAGCAGCAGCACGGGGAGCTGTGGAAATACAACAGAAACCACAAAAATACAGCGCTAATGAAATGGCGTATGGAGCAGAAAAGTGCTATCGCTGCGACAGAACAACCCATGAGCAGAAGGACTGCTGGGTTAAGGACAAAGTATGCAGGCAATGTGGGAAAATGGGACACATAGCAAGAGTCTGCAGGTCGGGAAAGAAAACCAACACTAAAAGAACTACTAAGGAAATGTACAAGAAAGTAAAAAAAATGACAGACAGTAGTTCAGAAGGTCAGGAGAGTGATAATGACTCCGGGAGCAGGAGACTAAGTTGTCTAAAGTTACACAACGTGATCGCAAAGGAGGATCACCAAACCATTTGGGTCACCCTCATGATAGCAGGGCCCCAAGTAAAGATGGAATTGGACACAGGATCAGCCCTAACAGTCATGAATCGACGAGACTATGAGCGGCTATTCTCACACATACCCTTGAAGGACACGTCCATTGTATTGAAGACATACACGGGGCAAAAAGTCTACCCCAGAGGAAAAATAAGGGTGCCAGTTAGGAAACACAGAAACTGTATCTATACATACTACAAGATGGAGGACCACCATTATTGGGACGTGAATGGATCCGAAAAATACAATTGGATTGGCATTCCATTCAGGCGCTAACTGTGACTGACAAAAAGGATGACGACGTCACATCTGGACGACTGTCAAAAACTCTAACTGACATGAAAGAGGTGTTCCAACAAGGACTTGGGACTCTAAAAGGAGTAACAGAAAGATAAAAATCGAAGATAACGCAAACCCAAAAATTTTTAAGGCCAGACCGGTACCGTACGCGATCCGCCCAGCCGTTGAAGCAGAGCTGGAGAGTCTGGAGCATTCGGGTGTGCTGTCCAAGGTGGACTGGAACGAGTGGGCCACACCCATCATTCCTTTAATGAAGAAATCATTGAGCAACACGCCTGGGGAGCCGAAGAAGGTTCGCATCTGTGGGGACTTCAAGGTAACGTGAACCCAGTCCTGCACACAGTACAATATCCACTTCCAAGGATAGAAGATATTTTCGCCTCACTATCTGGAGGGAAACGTTTTACGAAGATTGATCTGGCCCAAGCGTATCTACAAATGGAGGTGGAAGAAGCATTTAGGAAATACCTCACGATAAACACTCACAAAGGTCTTTACCAGTACAACCGACTGGTATTCGGGGTAGCATCAGCCCCGGCTATTTGGCAGAGGGCGATGGAACAAGTCCTGCAAGGGATCCCGGGGACCCAGTGTTATTTGGACGAGATCCTGGTTACGGGCAAAAATGACAGTGAACACCTTGCCAACCTGGAGCAGGTGCTCACTAGATTACAAGAATATGGGCTACGAGCCAACCACCCCAAATGCGAGTTCTTCAGGAGACAAATCTCGTATTGTGGCCACATGATTGATGAGGAAGGGTTGCATAAGTCCCCAGACAAGATTGAGGCAGTAGTCAAGGCTCCAGCACCGGAAAATGTGTCGCAACTGAGGTTGTTCCTCGGGTTGGTGAACTACTACCATAAGTTCTTCCTGAATTTATCTACAATTCTGCACCCACTGAACGCCCTGCTGCAAACTGGAGTAACATGGAAATGGAGTGATGAGTGTAAGCGTGCCTTTCAGAAATGTAAATGCCTAATCACTTCAAAAGAAGTATTGGCCCACTACAATCCAACACTACCGATTCGGTTGGCATGTGATGCGTCTCCCTACGGCATTGGAGCGGTGCTGTCACACAAATTCCTTGACGGTTCAGAGCGGCCAATAGCCTTTGCGTCGCGCTCGTTAACCTCAGCCGAGCGTAACTATGCCCAGATTGACAGGGAGGCCCTCAGCCTGGTGTGGGGGGTGAAGAAGTTCAATCACTATCTGCACGGGCAGAAATTCACCCTACTGACTGATCATCCGCCTCTGGTCTCCATTTTTAACCCAAAGAAGGGCGTTCCGGTGATGACGGCGCAACGGCTGCAAAGATGGTCACTTTTTCTAGGGGCACATCAGTACGACATAGAGTACAAGGGTACGAAACAGCATGGAAACGCTGATGGGCTGTCGCGCCTACTGTTGCCTACAGTGGAGGAAGCACCTGCAGTGGACCCTGTTGAGATATTCCATTCGACCATAGTCGAATGTCTACCTGTTACAAACTCAAGTATAGAGAAGGAAACCCGAAATGACCCGACACTCTCTCGGGTCTATGATTTGACGGTGAAGGGATGGCCAGCACATGGCGACTCACTGTTGCCAGCATTCTCGCCAAGGAGAGAACAGCTGCCAGTGTGCCGGGGGACCTTGATCTGTGGATCCCGAGTGGTAATTCCACCCAAGTTGAGAGATAGAGTGCTCAATGAGCTTCATGAGGGTCATCTGGGAGGGGTAAAAATGAAGAGCCTAGCCAGGGCGTTTGTGTGGTGGCCGGGAATCGATAAAGAAATCGAGGATATGTCCAAGAGATGCACAGGATGCCAGAAGGTCCAAAACGCTCCACCACAGGCCCCGCTACACCCATGGGAGTGGCCCTCATCTCCATGGCAATGGGTACACATTGATTTTGCTGGTCCATTTATGGACTCAATGGCCTAGAAATTCATTATAGCCACTTTTGGGGCGGTGAAGTCGGGCGGCCGCTAAAGTTTGCGCCCGGCGCAAATTCGAGGCCACTTCGCCGATATTCATTAGCTTCGCCCTAAGAGTTTGCTCGAGCGCTAAAACTGGCGATGCACGGCTCGCTTTAGGCGCTAAGCCGGAGGTGCTGAGCGATACCGCCGAGGCCGGGCGCAGCGCAGGTGCAGCCATTTCTTGATTGACAGCAGACACCCTGGCGCCGGCCAGCTCTTAAGGGGGAAGGGTCGAGTTGGTCTGCTGCCACGCCCTGGACACTGCACCCTCCAGCTAGGCCTGAACACTGCTGCTGGACCCAAATAGCGCCTGAAAGGATGGAGAAGGCCCGTGAACGAGCGCAGCGCTTCTCAGGGTATGATCTGAGGGTGCTGGTTGGCGCTGTGGAGAAGAGACGCCATATTTTGTTTCCGGACAATGGGAAGAAGCCGGCGGCCCGCGTCTACCGGAAAGCCTGGAGGCATGTCGCCACCAGGGTGACATCCAACAGTGAGGTCCCCAGGAGCGCAGTACAATGCCGCAAAAAGCTAAATGACCTCGCCAGGATTGTCAGGGTGAGTACCCTTTCCAGTGCCCTCCTCATCCTTGCATGTGCACCTCACATTATGGGCAAAGGGACCTGAAAGCTCTAATGGCCAGCCCTCATGCAGCAGCTATGGGACAGTCATGAACATCAATTGCACATTGTGCACTTAACACACTGGCCAGGCTATTCGACCATGGGAAGCAGTGCACACAAGATCAGGGCTACACACTGGCCAGGCTATTCCACCATGGGAGGCAGTGCACACAAGATCAGGGCTACACACTGTACTTAGAGGCCGTCCTTTCTCTTGCAGGCCAAGCTGGCCAATAATAAGAGGAGCCGGACTGAGACCGGGGGAGGCAGACCCCAGATCCAGCCGCTCACCGAGCTGCAACAGCACGTGGAGCGCATCATGCGTGCCCGGGTGATTGGCCCCGTTGCATCTGGAGATGCCGACCCTGTTCTGGGCACCAATGGTAAGGACATCACCTTTTGGACCTCTCTCGTCCCACTTGCGCATCAGATCTACATCCTTTGCCACTGTCCGACCAATGCGCTGAATGCCACCACTCATGCATCCCTCGCTGACGCCCTCTCCTCACTCTAAAGCTACTCTTGTGCCTTCCTGCTTTCAGATGGTGAGGAGGAGGTCCCTGAAGTTGCCAGTGACAGCCCCTCAGAAGAGGAGGAGGAGGAGGAGCAAGAGGAAGGCGGCCCATCAGGGGAACCCTCAGCCGCGGCAAGCCATGCCAATGTAGGGGAGACGTCTTCCCTGGAGGGGAGCGTGGGGGAAGTGTCGGAGGGGAGTGTAGCTCCTGGGACCAGCGGCCTGCAGAAACGCGGGAGGGGGGTGGAAGCTCAGCGGCCTTCTCCCCAGAGGGGGGAAGGGTCAGAGGGGAGTCCAATTGCTGGGCCCAGCGGCGTCCAGCAACGCAGGAAGGGTTGGCCAGCTCGTCGGCCTTCTCCCCAGAGGGAGAGTCCGGCCTCCAGTCCGGAGACGGTCAACGCCGAGGAGATGCGCCGCCTCGAGGAGATGCGCCGCCTCGAGGACATGTCCGCGGACTCGGAGTGCCGGCACATGGAGCTCATGGGGGTAGTGGCACGGATGCCTGAGGCCATCGAGTCCCTGTCTCGGAGTGTGACCGAATTCGGGGCCTCACAGGCCACCAATTTGGCGGAATTCGGGGCAGGTCAGGCAGCGACTGGCCAGGTGATCAGTGGTGCCGTGCAGTCACTGGCTGCTCTGATGCGGTCACAGAACAGGGCAACACCGGCACTCACTGCTGCCACACTCGCTGTGTCAGCCAGGCATCGCCAGGGCACCCGGCGCGCTGCAGCAGCACAGCGGTCTGTCCCTCGGCAGATTGCTGCGCATGCTGCAGTGCTGGCCCGGGCGAGTGCCAGTGTCTCAGGCGACCAGCGAGCACCTGCCATCCGCCAGCTTGCCCCCATTCCTCCAGCCGCCACTGCCACTCCCCCAGTGGAGCTGCCACGAGCTGCTGCAGCGACTGATGCTGGCCAGCCACAGCTGCAGCATTCACCAGCCGGCCCCTCGACGGCCAGACCTCGTCTAGGCCGACCCCCAAGGGCATCTGCCGTCACGACATGTGCCCCTCAGGAGCCTTCCCCCAGCCTTGCAGCAGCCACTGGCCTCACTTTGAGGAGGAGCAGCAGGGCGTGCAGGGGCCGCCAAAGTTTGCAGAAGGCATCGCCCTCGCAGGCCACAAAGTAGAGGGTGTGTCCAAATGTTGTGTTTTTTGGAATGGGTGTTTTGTGAAGGCCGAGGATGAAGGCCATTTTTGTTTACATCTTTTGTTAATCCTCCCCAGGTTGTGGGAGTGAGTCATGTGTGTGAGTGTTTTTTGGGGGTTTTGTGTGTTTTTGGTTTTCATGTGGGAAGGGCCCTGAGTTTGTACAATAAACCATTTTATTTATTCACATTGTCCATGTTTGATCTTTGAAGTGTTTGTTGCCTTAACCGGCTGAGGGCTTGCGGAGCGGCTGCAATCATGTTCTTTCATTGGCACAAGCCATTCCCTGACAGGGGGCCTAGAAGTGACGTTCAATAAGCCGCCGACGGGCGGCCCTTGGACCTTCTGCCTCCCTCCTGGGCTGGTACTCCTCCTCCTCCTCCTCCTCATGCTCCTCCTGCTCCTCCTCCTGAGGTGGTGGTCCAACGTGAGGTGGCAGTGCCTGAGTCCTGCGGATAGCCAGGTTGTGCAGCATGCAGCAAACGACCACGACCTGGGAGACTCGCTCCTGCGAATACTGGAGGGCTCCCCCGGAGCGATCCAGACAGCGGAACCGTTGCTTCAGGACGCCGATTGTTTGTTCGATGAGGTTCCTGGTCGCTTGATGGCTCTCGTTGTATGCCTCTTCAGCAGGGGTCATGGGCGCGCGGAGCGGGGTCATGAGCCAGGTACACAAAGGATAGCCTTTGTCCCTGATAAGCCATCCTCTTGGGTGAGGCTGTGCCTGGAACATGTCAGCCACAGTTGTCTGTCGCAGGATAAAGGCATCGTGGCTGCTGCCTGGAAAGCGGGCATTGACAGCTAGGATGCGCTGCCTGTGGTCACACACCAGCTGTACGTTGAGGGAATGGTAGCCCTTCCGGTTGCGGTAATCCTCGGCATGCTCCAGAGGTGCCCGCAAAGCCACATGCGTGCAGTCAATGGCGCCCTGCACCATGGGGAAGCCCGCTATTCTTGCAAATCCCACTGCACGCTGCTGCTGCTTGTCCAGGGTCATGGGGAAGGAGATGAATTGACATCTCCTTCTGAAAAGGGCATTGGTCACCTGGCGGATGCAGCAATGCACGGCGAACTGGGAGATGTTAGCGATGTCCCCAGCAGCGGATTGGAAGGAGCCGGTGGCATAGAAGTTGAGAGCCACCGTCACCTTCACTGCCACCGACAGAGACGTCCTGCGCATCAGCTGTGGATGCAGATCTCTGTGAAGCAGCTGGCAGATGTCTGCAACCACCTCCATTCTGAATCGCAGCCTCCTAACACACTGCGCGGCAGACATGTTGAGATAGGAGAACTGCTGGCGGTATACCCTGGGTGGGTAAGGCCTCACTTGGCGACGCCTGTTGCCCCCTCTGTGTCTAGCCAGGGCTGCCACTCTCTCACGGCGTCTGTAAGCCCTTCCGACATAAGGCTGAAACTCAGCGTTGCCACCCAATGCAGCCCCCATAATATGCTGGCAAACACTGAGATCTCAATGAAGGCAAAGATAATTGCAAAGCTGTGGCCTGAAGCCAAAAATACCTGTCCTAGTGTTGGGCCAAAGCAGTAAGCTCTCTTCCTTGGTCTCTCTCCAAAAATCCGTTGCACAAGAGTGAATGCTGCAAAATGGCTGCCTTTTATAGTGCAGGGTAAGTGCCCTTTAATTAGCGCTCCCCGCGGCCCGCCTCGGCTGTGTACCATTCCACTCAACAGTCGTTAGGGCCGCCCGGCGCACAATGGGGCGGCGCAAGTGACGTTCCGGTTCCGGGCGCACAAAGGGCGTTGCACGACGAAATGACGTCATGATCTGCGCGCGCAGCTGAGCACGCGCAAAGACTTTGCGCTGGCGCTAAATGTCTACTGAAGTTGGGGCGAGGCACAGATCGCGCTAAGCGCCTAGCGCTCGAGATCTGCTCCTCCTAAGGCGCTAACGGCTGGCGCAGCCAACTGAATTTCTAGGCCAATGTTTCTAATCACCATGGATGCCCATTCGAAATGGCCAGAGGTCATCAAAATGTCCTCCACCACCACGGAGAAAACTATTGCAGTCCTACAGACCATCTTCGCCAGGAATGGCTTGCCAGAACAGATTTGCTCCGACAATGGGCCACAGTTTGTGTCAGAGGATTTCCGAAGGTTTCTGAGGAAGAATGGGGTGAAACATTACACATCTGCCCCATATCATCCAGCTACAAATGGATTGGCTGAGAGGTTTGTTCAGACCTTTAAAAAGGCAATAAAGGCGATGTATAACGACGACATACCACTACAACACAAGGTGGATAATTTCTTGTTTGCTTACCGGAATGCGACACATGCAGTCACCAACCAAGCTCCAGCCATAATGTTCTTCATCCGAAGGCTAAGATGTCGCCTGGATTTGCTCAAACCAAACATAAGACGAGATGTTGAGGATAAGCAATTCCAGCACATCAATGAGAAGCCAACCAGGAGCTTCAAGATAGGGCAACCAGTCTTGGCCCGCGACTACCGAACAGAAAAATGGCAGCCAGGAACGATATGCACACAGCAGGGGACCACTAATGTACACAGTGGACGTTGGAGAGAGCATCGTGAGACGCCATGCTGACCAGATTCTAGAGTCACAGGAACAAGCCAAACCCATACCACGAGCATATGCACCTGGTAATGAACCCGAAGTACAGATTGCGCCTACCTCAGAATCATTGGTATTGGAAGCTGACGAACCAACCAATGACAATGAGCCAGAATCGACTCCGCCGCAAGAACAGGATACTCGAGAAAGGCGCTATCCAGTCAGGATCAGGAAGCCTCCTCAAAGACTGAACTTATAAATGATTATTTCAGTTGATGTATATAGTACAGAGAAAATTGTAATTGTAATTAGTTATTATTTAATTGTTAAATGAATGTTATGTACTGTTTATCTAAAAGGGGAGGAATTGTTGTGTATGTACCTTTAAGAGAGAACTGACTTTATACTGTAGTACCGGCAGTGACCACACCTGTATATAAAGCCATAGCAGGCTTCTGTACTTCCGTTTAAGCTTACCCTCTGTTCAGTAAATACCTGTTATTATTGTTCTCCTGCAGTCCGTGTATTATTGATACGCGGACACTACAACCACCACCTTCTCAAGGGCAACTAGGGATGGGCAATAAATGTTGGCCTTGCCAGCGATGCCCACATCCCATAAAAAATAATTTTAAAAAACCAGGTGACTTTGGACCGATGGTTCCCAAAGCTCTCCACCACTGGGGGTTTCCTCGTCTCATGTCTGGGTTTGTTGTAGACTCATTGATGGAGTTTGATTGTCGTGATTAGTGAACAACTCCATTATCATTGCACCATGTGACTGCCAGGATGGTCGAAGGCGAACTCGATGGACCTCGGTCGTTTTCATCCTAGAAATTCCCATGTTCCAAAGATGACAGACTCAGCTGCAGCCCTGTGTCAACACATTCAAAACAGCTGTCGCTGCACTCTGCCCCTCCAGAACCTGTGACATTTAAATAGAAACTCTCCCAGCTTCAGTCCGGGCTCCCGCTGCTCACGAAAAGACAGCCCGAGCAGCGCAGGAGCCGCAAACTAGCAGCAGGAGCCTGTAACTGAGTTGGGAAGGAGAGTTGCCGTTTAAATATCAGAGAACTGCTGGAATAAAAACAACAGCTGATAAGAATGTACTGATTGAAATGAGAGGGAAAAAATGCAGACAGAAAATGAATTTGTGGACGGTAGTCTACCCGAGGGTGAGAACTTTGGTGGACAGAAGGTTTGTAATGGTGACTCCTTGATATGAGAGCTAAGAATGATTAAATATTTAATGCTATTTTGGGTGGAGTTATCTAATATCCAAGTATATATGCTATGCAGTTTGTTCCGCCTTCTCTCTTGAAGGCAATGACTTATGTTGGGGCAAGATTCCATGGGCTACCGAATTAACTCTCAGTAATCTTCGCCAAGTGACCGTTCTTCCTGTGTGTGTGAGGCAATAAATGTTGGCAGGCAAATCAACCAAAGGGAACATCACAGTTCAGCCCACATCTCACATCAACATGAATTTTTCCCAGCAGACAGCAAGTCTGGATTAGGAACCCTGCTGGATATTTCCCTCCCCTAGTCTAAGGACACAGAGGCCGATTGCAGTGTTCCATTGCTGCACCAGCTAATACCAACTCATTTCAGCTGAAGGCCTGAGATCAAACTTGATCTGAATGTCTAGGATTACAGCACATGGTGCATCAAACCATTAAATAATCAGGGGAGCAGGAGACACATTTATAAACTAAAATGAGTAAAATGAGGGTAATAGCTGGCTCCTCTGCTGTGACGTCATAACAAAAGCAATACCAAGGTTTTCCAGCCTCTTTCCTCTCCCAAAATAGTGACACGTTCCTTCGAACCGCAGGGGACAGTGAAGAGTTATAAACATTCTTTATTCCCCTCCATTGTTACTGAGTATTGTAATGTATATACCTTTCAGGGGGGAACTATTTTTTACAGCCGATGTATACTGCAGTACCGGCAGTGACCACACCTGTATATAGCACTGAGTAGTAATCTGTACAGATCAGTTCCAGTGTGAGCCACGTTTAGTAAACACCTGTTGTACTGTACTCCTGCAGTCTGTGTCTTATTATACACGGACACAACATTGGCGACAAGGCAAGTTTGAACCTACCTGCAACTCTGCATCACTTCCCGGGGATTTGTTCCTGGAAATCAGTGGATTGGAGGTCAAGGCCAGAGACTCGGGCGTCAACCACGGGCAACCGCCCAGTCATCCAGCAGAGACTCGAGAATTGCGGGGGAGGCTGTCGAGAACCAGGCTTGGCTTTCCAGTCGAGGCGGTCCAGCGAAATGGGCTGGCAACAGGTAGTGCGCAGACCCTTCCCGGACAGCGGCGGGCTAGAGCCCGACGGAGCGGCACAGCAAAGGGCCGAGCAGCGTCGACGGGGGAGAGAGAGAGAGGGCAGAGCGCACAGGGCTCAGCCGCTGTTCAGGGGCCGAGCAGCATCGGAGAGAGGGAGAGAGAGGCGCACAAAAACCCGCAAGGCGCCGCCATTGCCACGAGGACCGCCGAGAGCGGCGTTGGCAGCAGCGCAGGAGAAGTGCGTGAAACCTACAGGGCGCCGCCATTGCCACGAGAACTGCCGGGAGCGGCGATGGCAGCAGCGGGGGAGGAAGGAAAGCGCGGGAGACGCCATTTTAAGTCATTGGGAGACGCCATTTTAAACCACACCCAAAATGCCGAAGAGTGGCAGTATCACCGCATTTGACAATGAAGTCGAAGATTGGACTACATATGTCGAATGAATAGAGGTATACTGCAAAGCAAATGAGGTGTCAGATGACAAGAAAGCATTGGTATTGTTAAATTTAATGGGTGCAAAGACGTATGGTTTATTACGAAATCTAGTAACCCCAACGAAGCCAATGGAAAAGAGTTTTGAGGACATAGTAACGATACTACAGGAACATTTAAACCCCACACCGCTGCTGATAGCGGAAAGATTCAAGTTTCACAAACGGAACCAGCATAAGGATGAAAGCAATGCTGATTACTTAACAGAACTGCGCAAACTATCGAAACACTGCCAGTTTGGAGCGGGACTGGCAGATACCTTAAGGGACAAGTTTGTGTGTGAGCTTCAAAGTGAAGGAACCCAGAAACGGCTTTTATCTGAAAAGGACCTTACACTGGAAAAGGCTTTCAGCATTGCGGTATCATATATAGCAGCAGCACGGGGCGCTGCAGGGATACAACAGAGACCGCAAGAATATGGCACAAACAAAATGTCATATGTAACAGAGAAGTGCTATCGCTGCGGCAGAACAACACACGGCCAGAATGATTGCTGGTTCAAAGACAAAGTGTACAGACAGTGTGGAAAAGTAGGACACATCGCACGAGTCTGCAGGTCGGGAAAGAAAACCAGCAATAAGAAACCTACCAAAGGAAAGTACAAGAAGGTACATAAGATGACGGAGAATAGTTCAGACGAACAAAAGAGTGATAACGATTCCGAAAGCAGGGAACTGAGTTGTCTGAAACTACATAATGTGATCACAACGGAGGATCACCGAACCATTTGGGTCACTCTCAAGATAGCAGGAGTCCAGGTAAAGATGGAATTGGACACAGGATCAGCCCTAACAGTCATAAACCGACGGGACTACGAGTGGCTATTCTCACACATACCCTTGAGAGACAAAAACATTATTTTGAAGACGTATGCAGGGCAAAAGTCTACCCCAAAGGAAAAATAAGGGTGACCGTTATATATAACGGTAAGGAAACACCAAAACTAGACCTGTATGTATTGCAAGATGGAGGACCACCATTACTGGGACGTGAATGGATCTGGAAAATGCAACTGGATTGGCATTCCATACAGGCACTGACTGTGGCTGACAAAAAGGATGACGACGTCACACCTGGGCGACTGTCAAAGATCCTAACAGACACGAAAGAAGTTTTCCAGCAAGGGCTCGGAACACTAAAAGGCACGACAGCGACGATTAAAATTGAAGAAAACGCTAGCCCAAATTTTTTTATGCGATCCACCCAGCCGTCGAAGCAGAGCTGGAGAGTCTGGAACGTTCAGGTGTACTGTCCAAGGTAGACTGGAGCGAGTGGGCTACACCCATCGTCCCTGTGATGAAAAAGTCATTGAGCAGCACGCCTGGGGAACCAAGGAAGGTTCGCATCTGTGGGGACTTTAAGGTAACAGTGAACCCGGTCCTTCACACCGTACAATATCCACTTCTGCGGATTGAAGATATTTTCGCCTCGCTATCTGGAGGGAAACGCTTCACTATGATTGATCTGGCCCAGGCGTATCTGCAAATGGAGGTAGAAGAAGCATCAAAAAAATACCTCACAATCAACACCCATAAAGGTCTCTACCAATACAACCGGCTGGTATTCGGGGTAGCATCAGCTCCGGCTATTTGGCAGAGGGCAATGGAACAAGTCCTGCAAGGGATCCCAGGGACCCAGTGTTATTTGGACGACATCCTGGTCACGGGCGAAAATGACAGTGCTCACCTTGCCAACCTGGAGCAGGTGCTCACTAGATTGCAGGAATATGGGCTCCGAGCTAACCGCCCCAAATGCGAGTTTTTTAGAAAACAGATCTCGTATTGTGGCCACGTTATCGATAAAGAGGGGTTACATAAGTCCCCAGAGAAGATTGAGGCAGCAGTCAAGGCTCCAGCACCGGAAAATGTGTCACAACTGAGGTCGTTCCTCGGGCTGGTAAACTACTACCATAAGTTCTTGCCAAATTTGTCTGCAATACTACACCCACTGAACACCCTATTGCAAACTGGGGTGCCATGGAAGTGGAGTGACGAATGTAGACGAGCTTTCCAGAAGAGCAAAACACTAATCACATCGAAAGAGGTATTGGCCCATTACAACCCAGCATTACCAATTCGGTTGGCATGTGATGCGTCACCCTACGGCATTGGAGCGGTGCTATCGCACAAATTCTCAGACGGCTCAGAGAGGCCAATAGCCTTTGCGTCACGATCACTAACCTCAGCCGAGCGTAACTACGCCCAGATTGACAGGGAGGCCCTCAGCCTAGTGTGGGGAGTGAAAAAGTTCAATCACTATCCGCACGGACAGAAATTCACCTTGCTGACTGATCACCAGCCTCTTGTCTCCATTTTAAATCTGAAGAAGGGCGTTCCGGTGATGACTGCGCAATGACTACAAAGATGGTCACTTTTTCTAGGGGCGCACCACTATGAGATTGAATATAAGGGCACGAAACAGCATGGAAATGCTGATGGGCTATCACGCCTGCCACTGCCTACTGCGGAGGAAGCACCAGCAGTGGATCCTGTCGAAATATTCCATTCGACTATAGTTGAATACCTACCGGTAACTAACGCTTGTATCGAAAAGGAAACCCAAAATGACCCGACACTCTCTCGGGTATATGATTTGACGGTGAAGGGATGGCCAGCACATGGCGACTCACTGTTGCCAGCATTCTCGACAAGGAGAGAACAGCTGTCAGTGTGCCGGGGGACCTTGATGTGTGGATCCCGAGTGGTAATTCCACCCAAGTTAAGGGATAGAGTGCTCAATGAGCTTCATGAGGGTCATCTGGGAGGGGTAAAAATGAAAAGCCTAGCCGGGGCTTATGTGTGGTGGCCGGGAATCGATAAACAAATCGAGGACCTGACCAAGAGCTGCTCAGGATGCCAGAAAGTCCAAAATGCACCACCACAGGCCCCTCTACACCCATGGGAGTGGCCCTCATCTCCATGGCAATGGGTGCATATTGATTTTGCTGGTCCATTCATGGACTCAATGTTTTTAATAGCCGTGGATGCGCACTCGAAATGGCCTGAGGTCATCAAAATGTCCTCTGTTGTACCGTGTGTTAATGGAGACACGGAATGCAGGAGTTGGTTTAACAGGTGTTTACTGAACAAAGTCTGGAGGTGAACTAAAAGATACAAGACACTATACAGGCTTATATACCCGAGTGGTCACTACCGGTATTACAGTACACAGGGGCTCTTAAAGGTATATACACTACAATTCCTCCCCTTTTAGATAATTGGTACATAACATTTTAAGTAATCATTAATTAACATGTTTACAAGAACAATAATCTACACATTTGCTGCAGTTAATCAATTATAAGTCAGTCTCTCTGGAGGCTTCCTGACTCGGTCCGGATAACGCCTCGGTGGTGTAGTAGTTTTCGGTGGTGTAGTAGGTTCTTTTGGCAAGGTCGATTCGGCTTGAATGCCAGTGTCGGGTTCATCTGGTTCCAGTATCACCGGATCGGAGGTAGATACTATGGGTATCTCTGCTTCATCATTAGGCGTATAGAGTTGTGGTGTAGGTTGTCCCTTTTCGGATGACTCTATGATCTGGTCAGCATGGCGCCTTATTATGCTTTCTCCAATGTCCACGGTATACATCAGCGGTCCTAGTCGTGTGCAAATAGGTCCAGGCTGCCATTTCTCGGTACGGTAGTCCCGGGCCAAAACTTGTTGACCTATCTGGAAGGTTCTAGTTGGCCTTTCATTCATGCCTTGAAATTGCCAGTTCTCTACGTCCCTTCTGATGTTTGGCTTGATCAAATCCAGCCGGCATCTTAGTCTTCTATTGAAAAACATCATGGCGGGAGTTTGGTTTGAAACCACATGTGTTGCATTCCTGTACGCAAACAAGAAGTTATCTACCTTATGTTGTAGATTTATGTCTTCATTACCCATGGCCTTTATGGCCTTCTTGAAGGTCTGGACAAACCTTTCAGCTAATCCATTGGTGGCAGGATGGTATGGGGCGGACGTGTAGTGCTTAACCCCATTGTTTTTTAAGAACTTCCTGAATTCTTCGGACACAAATTGCGGTCCATTATCAGAACAGATCTGTTCAGGCAGCCCATTCCTGGCAAATATGGTCCTTAATACTGTGATGGTTTTTTCCGTGGTGGTGGAGGACATCTTTATTAACTCCGGCCACTTGGAGTGTGCATCAACCGCGATTGAGTCCATAAATGGACCAGCAAAGTCGAAATGTACCCTTTGCCATGGAGATGAGGGCCACTCCCATGGATGTAGAGGGGCTTGTGGTGGGGCGTTTTGGACCTTCTGGCATCCTAGACAGCTCTTGGTCATTTCTTCGATGTCTCCATCGATACCTGGCCACCACACAAACGCTCTGGCTAGGTTCTTCATTTTCACTCCACCCAGATGCCCCTCGTGAAGCTCCTTTAGCACTTTATCCTGGAGTTTGGGTGGAATCACCACTCTGGATCCACACATCAAGGTTCCTCGGCACACTGACAGCTGTTCTCTTCTTTGCGAGAATGCTGACAACAGTGGTTCGCCATGTGCTGGCCATCCCTTCACCGTTAAATCATAGACTCGTGAGAGAGTCGGGTCATTTCTCGTTTCCTTATCAATGGTAGAATTTGTTACTGGTAGACATTCCACTATGGTTGAGTGGAACATCTCCACTGGGTCCACTTTGGTGCCTCTTCTACCGTTGGCAATGGTAGGCGCAATAAACTGTCAGCATTCCCATGCTGTTTTGATCCTTTGTATTCTATGTCATATTGGTGTGCCCCTCGGAAAAGGGACCACCTCTGTAGCCTTTGCGCTGTCATAATGGGAACGCCCTTTTTAGGGTTGAATATGGAGACGAGGGGTTGATGGTCAGTCAACAAGGTAAATTTTTGTCCGTGTAGGTAATGGTTGAATTTCTTCACTCCCCACACCAGGCTGAGTGCTTCCCTGTCGATCTGGGCATAGTTACGCTCAGCTGAGTTCAATGAGCGTGATGTAAAAGCTATCGGCCGCTCCGAGCCATCAGGGAATCTATGCGATAATACCACTCCTATGCCGTAAGGGGATGCATCGCACGCCAGTCTGATTGGCAGTGATGAGTTGTAATGAGCCAACACTTCCTTGGACGTGATCAAGCCTTTGCATTTATAGAAGGCACGTTTACAGTCTTCGCTCCATTTCCAAATTACTCCCGTTTGTAGCAGTGCGTTAAGAGGGTGCAGAACAGTTGACAAGTTCGGTAAAAATTTATGATAATAATTTATCAATCCCAGGAACGACCTTAATTGTGAGACATTTTCAGGTACTGGGGCTTTTATGACCGCTTCAATTTTTTCAGGTGACTTATGCAACCCTTCTTCATTAATTATATGGCCACAATATGACATTTGTTTCTGGAAAAATTCGCACTTGGGGCAATTTGCTCGTAGGCCCCGTTCTCTCAGCCTAGTGAGCACCTGCTCCAAATTGGCAAGGTGCTCGTTGTCGTTTTCTCCTGTTACAAGGATGTCGTCTAGGTAGCATTGAGTCCCCGGAATCCCTTGCAGGACTTGCTCCATAGCTCTTTGCCAGATAGCTGGAGCTGATGCTACTCCGAAAACCAGTCGATTGTACTGGTACAGGCCTTTGTGTGTGTTTATCGTGAGATACTTTTTAGAGGCCTCCTCAACCTCCATCTGTAGATATGCCTGTGCCAAGTCAACTTTGGTGAAACGTTTCCCTCCGGATAGTGAGGGGAAAATATCTTCCATCCTCGGAAGAGGATACTGTACCATGTGAAGGACCGGGTTTACAGTCACCTTGAAGTCACCACAGATGCAAATTTTTCTCTGTTCTTCAGATTTATCATTATTCAACGTTTTCTTCATGACCGGGATGATGGGTGTTGCCCACTCGTTCCAATCTACCTTGGATAACACGCCTGCCTTTTCCAAATTCTCCAGCTCTGCCTCGACTGCTGGACGAATTGCGTATGGCACCGGCCTTGCCTTAAAAAACTTGGGAATTGCCGCATCTTCCACTTTTATTGAGGCGGTGACGCCTTTCAAGGTTCCTAGTTCCTGTTGAAACACTTCTTTGGCGTTGGCCAAGATGTCTTTTAATCGTTCAGGTATGACGTCATCATCATTTTTTTTCTTACTGGTCACCGTCAGTGCCTGAATGGAGTGCCAGTCTAAACGTATCTTCCTGATCCATTCACGTCCCAACAGCGGTGGACCACCATCTTGCAGAACGTATAAATACAACTTCTGTATTTCCTTGCCGTTGTATACAACAGGCACCCTTATTTTCCCTCTGGGGTATACTTTCTGCCCCGTATATGTCTTCAAGATAATGGATGTGTCTTTCAAAGGTATATGCGGAAATAGCCACTCGTAATCCCATCGACTTATGACGGTCAGAGCTGATCCTGTATCTAGTTCCATTTTAACTGGGGACCCCGCTATCGTGAGGGTAACCCAAATGGTCTGGTAATCTTCTTTGGCAATTACATTTTGTAATTTGAGACAGCTTAGTCTCTTGTTTCCGGAGTCGCTATCACTCTTCTGGTCTTCGGAGCTACTGTCCGTCATCATTTGTACCTTTCTGTACTTTTCCTTATTGATTTTTTTTCTGTCAGTGGATTTTTTGTTTCCAGATCGGCATACACGTGCAATGTGTCCCATCTTTCCGCATTGCCTGCATGCTTTGTCCTTGAACCAGCAGTCCCTCTGGCCATGGGTGGATCTGCCGCAGCAATAACATCTCTCGAAACCCCGTGTCATTTCATGGGTTCCGAAGTCCTGTGGCTTTTGCTGTATCTCTGCAGCTCCTCTTGCTGCTGCTTCGTATGATACAGCCACACTGAAAGCCTTGTCCAGTGTCAAATCTTTCTCAGAAAGTAGCCTTTTCTGTGTTCCTTCACTTAGGAGACCGCAGACGAATTTGTCTCATAGAGAATCTGCCAGTCCTGCCCCGAATTGGCAGTGCTTTGACAGCTTTCTTAATCCGGTGAGGTAATCAGGGTTACTTTCATTCTTGTGCTGATTCCTCCTGAAGAATTTGAATTGTAACGCTATCAGCAGCGGTGGTGGGTTGAAGTGCTCCTGTAGGGTATCAACAATCTCCTTAAAGTTCTTGTCCATCGGTTTGGCTGGAGTGATTAAGTTTCGTAACAGCCCGTATGTCCTTGCGCCCATCAGATTTAGAAGTACCGATGCCTTTTTATCATCCTCTACTTCATTTGCTGTGCAATATACCTCCACTCTTTCCACATATGTGGTCCAATCCTCTATATCACTATCAAAAGCAGTAATATTGCCAGTCTTAGGCATCCTGAAAATCAAAAATGGCACCTCCCGCGCTTTCCTTTCTTCCTTGCCGAGAAAAAAATGGCGCCTCCCACGCTTTCCCGCCGCTGCCGCTGCTGACAACGCTGTTCTCTGCGGTTTTTATTTACACAGGTATTTTTAATAGTTGGAGACTCGTTCCCGCTGGACTCTCTGGGACTTTTCCCTCCCTCTGCTTGGTCCGAACGCCGACCTGCTTTGCAGCACCGGCCGTCTCCCGAGTGCTCCACCCTCCATCTCTGTTTGCCTCCGCCTTCCGACTCGCTGCTCGGCCCCGCTGCAGAGCCACCCGATCGAGCCCCAGCCCGCCGACCAGGAAGGATTAGTGCAGTACCTGCCACCAGCCCGGCTAGCTGGTGAAACCACAGTTTTTTTTTTCTTCGACCTTCGTCTGAGGAATCGATCTCCTTGAGTGTGGTGTATGTAACCTGTTCCACCTTAAGAGAACTTAAGCCTGTTCCACCTTAAGAGATGTACTACTTTCTCTGGCTGCTGTATACGTAATACCGGTGGTGACCACCGGCATATAAGCACTGTGTAGTAAGATTGTATTTAGTACAGTCCTGACCTCCAACCAGTGAAGACCTGTAGAACTTTAATCTTGTAGTCTGTGTGTTATTAATTACAACTAGAACACACAGACTTTACACTGGCGACGAGTCAGATTCTTACCCTGCGGCAGTTATATCCACGGTGGCTTCGTCCACAGAACGGACGTCGAAGAGAGGCTTCCACCCTCATCACCCTGCTGGAAGACACGTCGCGCGGCAGACATCGAGAAACCAGAGTGCAGAAGACATCCTGAACTCGAAGCCTCCATCAGCAGCTGTCAGCTATCTTCTTTCTACCTCGATAGTGGGTAAGCCGGGCAGCGACGCGACCAGAAAGTCGGCCGCGTTGGCTGTACAGACGGGGAGGGAAGACGGAGGAATAAGGGCGGTGAGATCGATCCCGACCGGAGATAAGGGCCGGGCCGCATTCGGGCCGAAAGGCGCAGCGCGGGGACATCGATCGCGGCTGGTGATAAGGGCCGGGCCGCATTCGGGCTAAAAAGGCGCAGCGTCTGGGGGCAACTGAAGGCGCGAGAGCCGCGGTGAAGTGGAGACAGCGTCGGGGGAAGGGTGAAGACCGCCAAGCGCGGGAAAACCGCCATTTTGTAGGCGGAGGATGAAGACAAGAGCGCGGAAGCCGCCATCTTGGATAAAAATTAAAATAAATTAAATTGCAACGATGCCTAAACATGGGAACATTAATACCTTTGATAGCGACATCGAAGATTGGGCTATGTATGTAGAACGCATACAAAATTATTGTAAAGCAAATAAAATCCCAGATGAAGAGAAAGCACTAACGTTATTAAACTTAATGGGTGCGAAGACATACGGGCAATTGAAACACCTTTTATCACCAGATGAACCGGCGGATAAGACGTTCGAGGAGATTGTTACTGTCCTGAAAAATCACCTAAACCCCACGCCGCTGATGCTAGCGGAACGATTTAAATTTTACAGCAGAAGGCAGCTGAAGGATGAAAGCAATGCTGAATATTTAATGGAATTGCGTAAGCCAGCAAAGTACTGTCAATTCGGAACGAGACTGACAGAGGCGCTACGAGATAAATTTGTGTGTGGTTTATTAAAAGAAGATACACAAAAGCGATTGCTCGAGGAGAATGAGCTGACGCTTGAGAAAGCGGTCACTATGGCAGCAGCACACGAAGCCGCAGCGAGAGGCACGGCAGTAATGCAGCTACGGTCACCGGAGCTCAGTACAAATAAATTGGGTTTGAGTACTGTAAAATGTTATCGTTGCGGAAAGACAACGCACGATCAGAACCAGTGTTGGTTTAAAAACCAAGAATGCAGAACGTGTGGCAGGCTTGGCCACATAGCTAAAGTATGCCGGTCAGGAAAGAAGACCAGCAACAAAAAGTCACTGCAAGGAAAATACATAAAGGTACACAAGGTGACAAAGAACAGTTCGACCGAACAGAAGTCAGATTCAGACGCTAGTAATGAACTGGGTAGCTTAAGAGTACACAACGTTGGTAAGGATGCAGATCTCCAGACAATTTGGGTCACCCTTCAGATAGCAGGAGTCCAAGTAAAGATGGAATTGGACACTGGATCGGCATTGACGGTCATGAATAAGAAAGATTACAAAAGGTTATTCCAACATATTCCCCTACGGGATACGGAGATTATATTGAAAACATACACGGGGCAAAGAGTGTGCCCCATCGGAAAGATAGAGGTAAAAGTGGTCCACAAGGGCGAAGAAAGCCAAGTAATGGACTTATATGTGCTACCTGAAGGAGGTCCACCACTACTGGGACAGGAGTGGATTAGGAAAATGAATATGGACTGGCACTCCTTGAAGGCACTAACGGTAGATTCCGGGGAAACAGATGTCAAACCTAAATGATTGTCCAGAATATTGGATGATGCTAAAGAGGTGTTCCAGCAGGGACTGGGAACACTGAGAGGAATTACGGCAAACATCAAGATTGATGAACATGCACACCCAAAATTGTTTAAAGCCAGACCGGTACCCGATGCAATACGACCTACTGTAGAAGCGGAACTGGAAGCGCTAGAACGTTCAGGTGTACTGTCTAAGGTAGATTGGAGTGAGTGGGCTACGCCCATTGTTCCCGTTATGAAACGTCCTTCGAGCAACAAGCCAGGAGAACCAGGGAAGGTTCGCATCTGTGGAGATTTCAAAATCACCGTTAATCCGGTGCTTCACACGGTGCAGTATCCGCTTCCGCGGATTGAGGATATTTTTGCTTCGTTGTCTGGTGGGAAACACTTCACCAAGATAGACCTGGCGCAGGCGTACTTGCAGATGGAGGTTGAAGAAGAGCCACGCCAATACCTCACGATCAACACGCATCGAGGTTTGTACCGGTACAATAGGCTGGTTTTTGGAGTGGCATCAGCTCCAGCAATTTGGCAGAGGGCCATGGAGCAGGTATTACAGGGAATTCCAGGCACACAATGTTACCTGGATGATATTCTGATTACAGGTGATGGTGCTGAAGAACACTTCGCAAACTTGGAACTGGTGCTCAACAGACTGAAAGAGTATGGACTTAGAGTTAATCGGCAGAAATGTGAGTTCTTCCAGAAGCGGATCTTGTACTGTGGTCATGTCATTGACCGGGAGGGGCTTCATAAGTCTCCTGACAAGATAGAGGCAGTTGTAAAGGCTCCCGCTCCGGATAATGTCTCTCAGTTGAGGTCGTTTCTAGGATTGATTAACTATTACCATAAATTTCTACCAAATCTATCCACGGTACTGCACCCGCTAAACGCTCTTTTACAGAAGGGGGTACCATGGGAATGGAGCAAAAACTGTAAGAAGGCATTTCGCAAAAGCAAAGAATTGATCACCTCAGAGGAAGTGTTGGCTCACTTCAACCCGACACTGCCTATTCGGTTGGCTTGTGATGCTTCTCCATATGGTATTGGGGCAGTACTCTCACACAAGTTGCCAAATGGCACGGAAAGGCCAGTCGCGTTTGCATCCAGATCATTGACCTCCGCTGAGCGCAACTATGCGCAGATCGATAGGGAGGCTCTCAGCCTTGTATGGGGAGTGAAGAAGTTTAATCATTACCTGCAGGGCCAAAAATTCACACTTCTGACAGACCATCAGCCGTTGGTATCCATTTTTAACCCTAAGAAGGGTGTTTCAGTGATGACAGCACAGCATCTCCAGAGATGGTCCCTTTTCCTAGGGGCACATCAATATCAAATAGAATTCAAAGGTACGAAGCAGCATGGCAATGCTGATGGGCTGTCGCGCCTGCCACTACCTGAAGAAGAAGAAACGACGAAAGTTGACCCTGTTGAGTTATTTCATTCGACCATCATCGAGTGTTTACCAGTCACCAATGCAAGTATTGAAAGAGAAACCAGGAACGACCCGACACTGTCCAGAGTCTACGAGGTGACAGTGAAAGGATGGCCAACACGTGGTGATCCTCTGTTACCGGCATTCTCGGCAAGGCGAGACCAGCTGTCCGTCTGCCATGGTACTTTGATGTATGGGACAAGAGTGATTATTCCTCCCAAGTTAAGGGAAAGAGTTCTAAAAGAACTGCATGAAGGTCATCTGGGGGGAGTTAAGATGAAAAGTCTTGCTAGGGCTTATGTATGGTGGCCGGGTATTGACCAACAGATAGAGGAGTTGACGAAAAGCTGCGCTGGGTGCCAAAAAGTGCAAAATGCACCTCCGATCGCACCACTACACCCATGGGAATGGCCTTCAGCCCCATGGCAACGCGTATATATTGACTTTGCTGGTCCATTCATGGACTCCATGTTCCTAATTGCGGTGGACGCACATTCCAAATGGCCAGAAGTGATCAAGATGAATACCACTACTTCAGAAAAGACAATTGCGGTGTTAAGAACAATATTCGCAAGGAACGGATTGCCAGAACAGATCTGTTCGGACAACGGACCACAGTTCGTGTCGGAAGAATTCCAAAAATTCTTAAAGAAGAATGGGGTGAAACATTATACCTCTGCCCCATATCATCTGGCGACAAACGGGTTGGCCGAGAGATTTGTCCAAACATTCAAAAAGGCAATAAAGGCCATGAACGATGATCAGATTCCGCTACAGCACAAGGTGGACAATTTCCTAATGGCGTATCGAAACGCCGCTCATGCAGTGACTAACCAAAGTCCTGCCATGATGTTTTATAACAGAAGGTTGCGGTCCAGGTTGGACTTGTTAAAACCAAATGTGCGGAGGGAAGTGGAAAACAAACAGTTCCGGCATATTAATAACAAGTCCACTCGAAGTTTCGAAGTAGGACAACCAGTGTTGGCAAGGGGCTATGGAAACGAAAAATGGCAGTCCGGAACAATTCGGGCCAGACAAGGACCTCTGATGTACACAGTAGATATTGGTAACAATGTGATAAGGCGTCATGCGGATCAACTGGTAGAATCAAGAGCAAGGGTCGAACCCATGGTTGCGACAGAGACAACTGTGGAAGACGTTAATGAACCTGAAGCATCTACCTCGGCAGGGACTGTACCTGATGATGACGTCCAATACATAGGAAACCAACAAGAAGAGTCACCTCAGCAACAAGAATCAGAGACCACTGAAAGGCGTTATCCAGACCGAATCAGAAGGCCTCCTGAGAGACTGAACCTTTGAACTGTTTATACCTGAAGTTATATATGTATATATGTTATGATGTTATGTTAAATGGGGATATGACTATTAAGCTAAAAAGGGAGGATTGTGGTGTATGTAACCTGTTCCACCTTAAGAGAACTTAAGCCTGTTATACCTTAAGAGATGTACTACTTTCTCTGGCTGCTGTATACGTAATACAGGTGGTGACCACCGGTATATAAGTACTGTGTAGTGATATTGTATTTAGTATAGTCCTGACCTCCAACTAGTAAAGACCTGTTGAACTTTAATCTTGTAGTCTGTGTGTTATTAATTACAACTAGAACACACAGACTTTACATTGAGGTGCTGCCGAATTGCAGGTAAGTCCGTTTCCAATTCGTCGCCACTGTTGTATCCGTGTGTTAATGGAGACACGGAATGCAGGAGTTGGTTTAACAGGTGTTTACTGAACAAAGTCTGGAGGTGAACTAAAAGATACAAGACACTGTACAGGCTTATATACCCGAGTGGTCACTACCGGTATTACAGTACACAGGGGCTCTTAAAGGTACATACACTACATCCTCCACCACCACGGAGAAAACTATTGCAGTCCTACGGACCATTTTTGCCAGGAATGACTTGCCAGAACAGATTTGCTCCGACAACGGACCACAGTTTGTGTCCGAAGAGTTCCGGAGGTTCTTGAAAAAGAATGGGGTAAGGCATTACACATCCACCCCGTATCATCCAGCCACAAATGGATTGGCTGAGAGGTTCGTACAAACCTTTAAGAAGGCAATAAAGGCTATGTACAATGACAACATTCCGCTGCAGCACAAGGTGGACAATTTCCTGTTCGCCTACCAGAATGCGACACATGCAGTCACCAACCAGGCCCCAGCCATGATGTTCTTTAACCGAAGGTTAAGATCTCGCCTGGATTTGCTCAGACCAAATGTACGAAGAGATGTTGAGAGTAAGCAATTCCAGCACCTCCATGAGAAGCCAACAAGGAGCTTCAATGTAGGGCAACCAGTCTTGGCCCGCGACTACCGAACAGAAAAATGGCAGCCAGGAACGATATGCACACGGCAGGGCCCACTAATGTACACAGTGGACGTTGGGGAGAGCATCGTGAGACGCCATGCTGACCAGATCCTAGAGTCACAGGAACAAGTCAACCCCATGCCTCGCCCATACGTACCTGGTGATGAACCCGACGTACAGGTCGCATCTACCCCAGAAATAGTAGCATCGGAAGCTGATGAACCAACCGACGACAGGGGGCCAGAATCGCCTCCGCACCAAGAGCAAGACACTCGGGAAAGGCGCTATCCAGAAAGGATCAGGAAGCCTCCCCAAAGACTGAATATATAAATAGACTATTTTCAGCTAATGTTGCATGTTAAAAGTGTTAATTGTAATTAGTTTGATATTTAATTGTTAAATGAGTGTTATGGTACTGTTAATCTAAAAGGGGAGGAATTGTAATGTATATACCTTTAAGGGGGGAACTATCTTTTACAGCTCATGTATACTGCAGTACCGGCAGTGACCACACCTGTATATAGCACTGAGTAGTAATCTGTACAGATCTGTTCCAGTGTGAGCCACGTTTAGTAAACACCTGTTGTACCGTTCTCCTGCAGTCTGTGTCTTATTATACACGGACACAACAAGTATGATTCCCTCACAGGTATTCTGAAAAATTCCCTAACTGCTCTCAACATGTTGACTGCCTCCGTTCTGTGTCTAGAGGTGGGGAAGTAGTATCTTATGTTCCTAGTGAGAGAACTGACCAACAGCTGAAAGAAAAGTGTCTGCACTGGACTGTTGTCAACTGCAAAGACCAATTTAGCAAGCTGTCAGCCAATCTACGTAATGGGGTAGAGTTTCCGCTTTGGGTGCAACCACCGGTTAGGGCGCAAATCGCACATGTTTTGAAAAGTGGTTTTTTTTCTCAAGTTTCCGCTCAAACTCATTTGCATATCGCCAAACGTAAAATCTGCCATGAGCCAGCACAATCAGGCAGCATTTTAAAACATAATTTATAAAAAAATATATAACATTTTGCATCATCACATACTTTCCATGCACCCCAATAAATGTGGAACCGGCTGCCACAAACACTTAACCAATGTTTATAGAGTAGAATTTAGAATATTCTTATTCATGAATTGAAGGGCATTAAGTCACCTCTGTTCTTTGCTGGGCTTTGTAAAACAACAGCGAAAATGGAAGAGGAGCCCAGAGGCAGATTGGCAGATAAATCAGGGCATGTTTCCAGTCGCATTAAGACCCTGTGGCCTTTCAACCAACCGCACTGAATACTTTGCTAATTCCACAGAAACTGTACCATTTCTTCAGATGAGAAATATGTTTCGTGTTCTTGGCTGGAGCGATGCCAGCCCAGCTCGGCACAAGAGCAGACTGGAGACCAGTTGGAACAGAACCAACCAGTTTCTCGGAATACAACACATAAAACACACAAAAGACTCCTCACGGTCTTCAGGCCCGTCTGTATTTTCTGTAGACTGAAGTTTGACAATCAACAGAGAAAGCGTTTGAGACATCAGTCCTTTCAAATATCAAAATGGCAGCCTTATCCCCCTCTGTAAGTCTATAACAACAACAACTTGCACTATTAACACAGTAGACATCCCAAGGCTTCTCTCACACACACAGGAGAAATAGACACCTTTAGAACGTTTCTAAAGAACAGTCTGTGGGAATTATTAACACTGTCTTAGTTTTGTTCAGCTGGCTATCTGACACACACAGAAACACAGCACCCATCAGGCTTAGGAGCCTCCAAAGCAAGTTATTGCTCAATCCACACAATCGAGAATGCATTTTCGTGATATTGAATGCACAATCTCACTTACCTAAACACAGAGAATTCAGGAGTAGGTCGTCAACAGCCAAGGCTTATGATCCCCTAACTGGGAGTATGGGTTAAAGTGTAGCATAACCAATGAACCAACTTAGCAGCACAGAGCACTGGTAAGCTTTCTGCTGTTAGGAGTGCATTTATCTTGCATTGGTCTTAAGTTTAGTTGGAAGAGTCTCAGTCCCCGTTGAGAGGTCTATTCCTCTGCACCTTATCATTAAGCCAGGCTAACGAGAGAACTGTGTACCCATCGCCAGGCATGTTGTCTTGCAGCTAACTGGACCTCCAAGAGATCCCACATATGTGCCCTTCAAGAAAGTTAGTCATTAGTCGGACTGACTATTACCTGATATTATTAGAGCAATGTTCAAATAGAATAAAACATTTTGTATGACTAAAGATGTTTACTACTTCGGATTACAAATTAAACTAATCAAAGGGCTTGTATAATAGAGGGATGAGTCGCCATTTAAAATAACCTTCTTCAAAATGGATGGTGTTTAAGCTTTTGAAACCTGAATCAATAGGCCAACAAACACAGGAACAACATTTCTTTTTTACTCGAATACAAAAGCAAAATACCGCGGATGCTGGAAATCTGAAATAAAAACAGAAAATGCTGGAAATACTCAACAAGTCAGGCAGCATCTGTGGAGAGAGAAAGGTCTGGATCATTGACCTGAAATATTAACTCTGATTCTCTCTCCACAGATGCTGCCTGACCTGCTGAGTATTTCCAGCATTTTGTGTTTATTTTTACTCTGTTAATAATACAAGACATCTATATTTTCAGTTTATTTCTTCCGTATTGATAAAGAAAAGAAATACTTGCATTTATATAGCGGCTTTCACGACCACCGGACATCTCAAAGCACTTTTCTGCCAATGAAGTCACTGTTGTAATGTAGGAAACGCGGCAGCCAATTTGTGCACAGCAAGCTCCCACAGACAGCACCCACAGACAGCAATGTGATAATGACCAGATAATCTGTTTTAGTGATGCTGTTTGAGGAATAAATATTGGCCGGGACACCGGGGATAACTCCCCTGCTCTTCTTCAAGATAGTCATAGAGTCATAGAGTCATAGAGTTATACAGCACGGATAGAGGCCCTTCGGCCCATCGTGTCCGCGCCGGCCATCAAGCCCTGTCTAATCTAATCCCATATTCCAGCATTTGGTCCGTAGCCTTGTATGCTATGGCATTTCAAGTGCTCATCCAAATGCTTCTTAAATGTTGTGAGGGTTCCTGCCTCCACAACCCTTTCAGGCAGTGAGTTCCAGACTCCAACCACCCTCTGGGTGAAAAAGTTCTTTCTCAAATCCCCTCTAAACCTCCCGCCCTTTACCTTGAATCTATGCCCCCTAGTTATTGACCTCTCTACTAAGGGAAAAAGCTCCTCAGTATCCATCCTATCTATGCCCCTCATAATTTTGTACACCTCAATCATGTCCCCCCTCAGCCTCCTCTGCTCCAAGGAAAACAAACCCAATCTGCCCAGTCTCTCTTCATAGCTGAAGTGCTCCAGCCCTGGTAACATCCTGGTGAATCTCCTCTGCACCCTCTCCAAAGCGATTACATCCTTCCTCTAGTGTGGCGACCAGAACTGCACACAGTATTCCAGCTGTGGCCTAACCAATGTTTTATACAGCTCCATCATAACCTCCTTGCTCTTATATTCTATGCCTCGGCTAATGAAGGCAAGTATCCCATATGCCTTTTTTACCACCTTATCCACCTGTTCCGCCGCCTTCAGGGATCTGTGTACTTGCACACCCAGATCCCTCTGACCCTCCGTCTTGCCTAGGGTCTTACCATTCATTGTGTATTCCCTTGCCTTGTTAGTCCCCCCAAAGTGCATCACCTCGCACTTTTCCGGGTTAAATTCCATTTGCCACTGTTCCGCCCATCTGACCAACCCATCTATATCGTCCTGCAGACTGAGGCTACCCTCCTCGCTATTTACCACCCTACCAATTTTTGTATCATCCGCGAACTTACTGATCATACCTTTTACATTCATATCCAAGTCATTAATGTAGACCACAAACAGCAAGGGACCCAGCACCGATCCCTGTGATACCCCACTGGCCACAGGCTTCCAGTCACAAAAACAACCTTCGACCATCACCCTCTGCCTTCTGCCACTAAGCCAGTTTTGTATCCAATGTGCCAAGGCACCCTGGATTCCATGGGCTCTTACCTTCTTGACCAGTCTCCTGTGCGGGACTTTATCGAAGGCCTTACTGAAATCCATGTATACCACATCCACTGCGTTACCCTCATCCACACACCTAGTCACCCCCTCAAAAAATTCAATCAAATTAGTCAGACATGATCTTCCCTTGACAAAGCCATGTTGACTATCCCTGATTAATCCTTGCCTCTCCAAGTGGAGACAAATTTTGTCCCTCAGAATTTTTTCCAATAATTTTCCTACCACTGATGTTAGTCTCACTGGCCTGTAGTTCCCCGGTTTTTCCCTACTTCCCTTCTTGAATAATGGTACTACATTAGCGGTTCTCCAGTCCTCTGGCACATCCCCTGTGGCCAGAGAGGTCCTGAATATATGTGTTAGAGCCCCCGCAATCTCTTCCTTTGCCTCACACAGCAGCCTGGGATACATTTCGTCCGGGCCTGGGGATTTATCCATTTTTAGGCCAGCTAAAACTGCCAATACCTCCTCCCTCTCGATGTTAATATGTTCGAGCATATCACAGTCCCCCCGCCCTATTTCTATGTCTACATCGTCCTTCTCCATCGTGAAAACAGATGCAAAAAATTCATTTAGAACCCCTCCTACATCTTCCGGCTCCACACACAGATTGCCACTTTTGTCCCTAATGGGCCCTATTTTTTCCCTAGTTATCCTCTTACCCTTAATATACTTATAAAACATCTTAGGATTTTCCTTTATTTTGCTTGCCAGTGTTATTTCATGGCCCCTCCTTGATCTCCTAATTTCTTTTTTAAGTATCCCCCTGCACTTTTTATACTCCTCTAGGGCTTCCTCCGTCTTTAGCCTTTTGTATCTGCCAAAAGCCCTCCTTTTTTTCCTAATCCATTCTCGTATATCCCCTGACATCCAAGGTTCCCTGTGGTTTTTGGAACCACCCTTGACCTTTACGGGAACATGTTGCCATTGTATGATCTCAATCTCTCTTCTGAAAGCCTCCCATTGCTCCGATGCGGATTTTCCTACAAGTAGCTGATCCCAGTCCATTTTGGCCAGATCCTGCCTTATCCTATTAAAATCGGCCTTCCCCCAATTTAGAACCTTTATTTCCGGCCCATCCCTGTCCTTTTCCATGACCACCTTAAATCTTACCATATTATGGTCACTATCACCAAAGTGCTCACCTACTAGCACTTTTTCCACTTGGCCGGCCACATTCCCTAGAATTAGGTCCAGTACCGCCCCCTCTCTTGTAGGACTTTCTACATGCTGGCTCAAAAAGCTCTCCTGGATGCACTTTAAGAATTCTACACCCTCTGAGCCTTTCACACTCTGACTATCCCAGTTAATATTGGGGAAGTTGAAATCCCCCATTATTATTACCCTATTATTTGCACATTTCTCTGAGATTTGCCTACATATCTGTTCCTCTATCTCCCCCTGACTGTTTGGAGGCCTATAGTACACTCCCAGCAAAGTGCTTGCCCCCTTTTTGTTTTTAAGCTCTACCCATATGGCCTCATTAGAGGAACCTGCTAATATATCATCCCTCCTTACTGCAGTAATTGACTCCTTAATTAATATTGTGACACCCCCTCCTCTTATACCTCCCCCTCTGTCTCGCCTGAAGATTCTGTACCCCGGAATATTGAGCTGCCAGTCTTGCCCCTCCCTCAACCATGTCTCCGTGATAGCAACAATATCATACTCCCATGTGTTTATCAACACCTTCAGTTCATCCACCTTATTTGCAAGACTCCTTGCATTAAAATAGATGCCATCCAGCCTTGCCCTTATATATTTGCCCTGTCTACCAAGCTGACTTGTTTTTTTCTCTATAATTGGCAGCACATCACCCCCTATTTCAGCTCCCCTCTGTATCCCATCCCCCTGCCAAGTTAGTTTAAACCCCCCCCCAACAGTGCTAGCAAACCTCCCCGCAAGGATATTTGTCCCGCTCTGGTTCAGGTGCAACCCGTCCGACTTGTACAAGTCCCACCTTTCCCAGAAGCAGGCCCAGTGATCCAGGAAAGTAAAACCCTCCCCCCTACACCAACTCTTTAGCCACGCATTCATCTGCTCTATCCTCCTATTCCTATACTCACTAGCACGTGGCACTGGGAGTAATCCAGAGATTACAACCTTTGAGGTCCTGCCTTTTAATCTGTTACCTAGCTCCCTAAATTCTTGATGCAGGACCTCATCCCCCTTCCTACCTATGTCGTTGGTCCCAATGTGGACCACGACCTCTGCCTGCTCACCCTCCCGCTTAAGAATGCCCTGTAGCCGCTCAGTGACATCCATGACCCTGGCCCCAGGGAGGCAACAAACCATCCTGGAGTCACGTTTGCGGCCACAGAAACGCCTATCTGTTCCCCTTACGATAGAATCCCCTACCACTATTGCTCTCCCACTCTTTTTCCTCCCTTTCTGAGCAGCAGAAGCGTCCCTGGTGCCAGGAAGCTGGCCGCTGCTGCCTTCCCCTGGTGAGTCACCCCCCTCAACAGTATCCAACTTGGTATACCTGTTTGAAAGGGGGATGTCCGCAGGGGTTCCCTGCGCTTCCTGCCTGCCTCTGTTGCTCCGCCTGATGGTCACCCAATTTCTTTCTGCCTGTGCAACCCTACTCTGCGGCGTGAACAACTCACTAAACGTGCTATCCACAACCCTCTCAGCATCCCGCATGCTCCAAAACTCATCCACCCGCAGCTCGAGCGCTGCAATGCGGTCTACAAGTAGCTGCAGCTGGATGCATTTCCCACACACATGGTCGTCAGGGACACTGGCAGCGTCCCTGACTTCCCACATGGAGCAAGAGGAGCAGAACACGGGTCTGAGCTCTCCTGCCATGACTTACTCCTTTAATTAATTTAAAAATTTATTCAACACCCCAGTTACAGGTATACTCTAGGGCGCTTTATTTACCAACTGTCCCCACTACAACACAGAGACCCTAGAAATTTAACATCACAGAATTCAAGCTTGTATTGAAAAGAGAGAAATACTCACCAACCAATCACTTACCTGCTTCCGGCTGACGTCACACTTGGATTACTTTTTACCTCTCTCCCGGAACCTGGATTGGTATACCTCTGACTGCTCCCTCTTATACTCAGCCACCTCGGGCTGCTCCCGCGCAGGTCCGCTGCTTCTCCGGTCTCGGGGCTGTGGGCCTCGGTGCCTCTGACTGCTCCCTCTTATACTCAGCCACCTCGGGCTGCTCCCGCGCAGGCCCGCTGCTTCTCCGGTCTCGGGGCTGTGGGCCTCGGTGCCTCTGACTGCTCCCTCTTATACTCAGCCGCCTCGGGCTGCTCCCGCGCAGGTCCGCTGCTTCTCCGGTCTCGGGGCTGTGGGCCTCGGTGCCTCTGACTGCTCCCTCTTATACTCAGCCGCCTCGGGCTGCTCCCGCGCAGGTCCGCTGCTTCTCCGGTCTCGGGGCTGTGGGCCTCGGTGCCTCTGACTGCTCCCTCTTATACTCAGCCGCCTCGGGCTGCTCCCGCGCAGGTCCGCTGCTTCTCTGGTCTCGGGGCTGTGGGCCTCGGTGCCTCTGACTGCTCCCTCTTATACTCAGCCGCCTCGGGCTGCTCCCGCGCAGGTCCGCTGCTTCTCCGGTCTCGGGGCTCTTTTACATCCACCTGAGAGAGCAGTCGGCACCTCACTTTAATGTCTCATCCAAACGACAGCCCCTCTGACAGTGCAGCACTCCCTCAAGCACTGCACTGGTGTGTCAGCCTAGATTTTTGTACTCAAGTCCCTGGAGTGGGACTCAAACCTTCTGTATCAGAGGCGAGGGTGCTAACAACTGAGCCATGGCTGACACTAATTGTTGGTGTGTTCACAATCTCCACAGGTCATGTGCTTTCCCACAAAGCAGTGACTTCCTTTTTTTAATTCATTCATGGGATGTGGGCGTCGCTGGCAAGGCCAGCATTATTTCCCATCTCTAATTGCCCTGGAGAAGGTGGTGGTGAACCGCCTTTTTGAACCGCTGCAGTCTGTGTGGTGAAGGTACTCCCACAGTGCTGTTAGGGAGGGAGTTCCAGGATTTTGATCCAGCGACGATGAAGGATCGGCGATATGCTTCTAAGTCAGGATGGTGTGTGACTTCGAGGGGAACTTGCAGGTGGTGGTGTTCCCATGCTCCTGCTGCCCTTGTCCTTCTAGGTGGTAGAGGTCATGTGTTTGGGAGGTGCTGTCGAAGAAGCCTTGGCGAGTTGCTGCAGTGCATCTTGTAGATGGTACACACTGCAGCCACGGTACGCCGGTGGTGGAGGGAGTGAATGTTTAAGGTGGTGGATGGGGTGCCAATCAAGCGGGCTGCTTTGTCCTGGATGGTGTCGAGCTTCTTGAGTATTGTTGGAGCTACACTCATCCAGGCAAGTGAAGAGTACTCCCTCACACTCCTTACTTATGCCTTGTAGATGGTGGAAAGGCTTTGGGGAGTCGGGAGGTGAGACATGTGCCACAGAATACCAGCCTCTGACCTGCTCTTGTAGCCACAGTATTTATGTGTCTGGTCTAGTTAAGTTTCTGGTCAATGGTGAGCCCCCAGAATGTTGATGATAGGCAATTTCACAATGGTAATCCCATTGAATGTCAAGGGGAGATGGCTAGACTCTCGTTTGTTGGAGATGGTCATTGCCTGGCATCTGTGTAGCACGAATGTTACTTGCCACTTATCATCCCAAGCCTGAATGTTGTCCAGGTCTTGCTTCATGCTTGCACGGACTGTTTCATTATCTGACCACTTCTGACCTTATGATGGTGGGACAGTCATTGATGAAGCAGCTGAAGGTGGTTGAACCGAGGACATTGCCCTGAGGAGCTCCTGCAGCGATGTCCTGGGGCTGAGATGATTGACCTCCAACAACTACAACTATCTTCCTTTGTGCTAGGTATGACTCCAGCCAGTGGAGAGTTTTCCCCCCGATTCCCATTGACTTCAATTTTACTAGGGCTCATTAATGCCACACTCAGTCAAATGCTGCCTTAATATCGAGGGCAGTCACTCTCACCTCACCTCTAGAATTCAGCTCTTTTGTCCATGTTTAGATCAAGGCTGTACTGAGGTCTGGAGCTGAGTGGTCCTGGCAGGACCCAAGCTGAGCATCGGTGAGCAGGTTATTGGTGAGTAAGTGCTGCTTAATAGCACTGTCCACGACACCTTCCATCACTTTGCTGATGATTTGAGAGTAGGCTGATGGGGCGGTAATTGTCTGGATTGGATTTGTCCTGTTTTTTGTGGACAGGACGTACCTGGACAATTTTCCACTTTGTCGGGTAGATTCCAGTGTTGTAGTTGCACTGGAACAGCTTGGCTAGAGGCAAGTCTTCAGCATGATGGCTGGGATGTTGTCGAGGCCCATAGCCTTTGCTGTATCCAGTGCGCTCAGCCATTTCTTGATATCACGTGAAGTCAATTGAATTGGCTGAAGGCTGACTTCTGTGATGGTGGGAATCTCAGGATGAATCCATTCTTTCGTATGGTAGAAGTAAAAAAAAAATTAAATATCTATACCTAAGTTGGATATCCAGGCCAAAGTTTCCAGTGTAACAGCGTGGATATCTTTTAGGCTGCCTGAGAATTTCCTCTGAGGGCAGTGCTCAATGATATGCTCCAGGGTCTGATCAGGAGCTCCACAGTCACATGATGGGGATGCTTTAATCTTCCATCTATGGAGAAGATGGGAGCATCTAACCTGACCAGTTCTGAGGCAGTTGATGGTTGTCCACTGTTTGCAAGGAAGGTTTGGTCATTCAGGTTGTACTGTGGGGTCCTCTATAAGGAATCCATTTGTTATGTTACAGTTCTTCCAGGCATTTCGCCATCGGTCATCAAGGCTGAGGGGAGATCGCTGAAGAGCTTTGGCGATGGTCCAAAATGGCCTTCTAGATTTGAGACTGGTTGGTGGTAGGTTGGTCAAGTCGGCCTGGGTCGGCGTGTCTTTGCTGGTGTAGCGGTTGTATTCTCTGGAGACTGCATATTCGCGGCGTAGGTGCGGTGGTGCGATGTTTGCAAGCACGGGCAGTCAAGGAGTTGGTGTCGATAAAAGCATACCGGTGATAATTCTCATAGTAGAGTTCAGCTGGCCAGCAACAGATTTGACATGCGGACTTGATAGCTATGCTGGAGAGCAGTACTCCGCTGTAGAGTACACCAAGGCGAGTGCTGCCATACGGAGGTTTTGAGCATCTGCTCCCCATGTGGATCCGGCACCACAGAGGAGAGAGGAAGTGTAGGGGGTGGTGTGTGCGCCCAGTCAGCTTCGCCTCTGACTGTCCCTTGAGCGGTTCGAATCGCTCCCACACCCCTGGGTTCTAGACTTAGGTACAGGCGACGATACAGAAAATCGAGTAGACAAGTGGTTTGGTGTAAGAAAACCAAGATTTTATTAAAAGCAGAATACAACAATCTTATGAAAATTACTGGTATGAAAATACAGGCATAAAACAATTACACTTATATGGGAATGGGGAACACACGGCACATCGAGGGAGAACCAACTACATTAACAATCCCCTTATCATTATCCCACCCCCTATACCTAACTAGATTAAGCTATGAGGGGCCAGGAATTCATGCTCACCAATCCAAAACCTGTTGCTTTAATGGTTGTGAGTTTTGGGGTCCATTCTGGGCTGTCCTTTAGGGTATCCCATCGCCATGTGCTCTCAGGGCGCGGCGCTGAAGTTGTTGATGCGAAGCACCCTTCTTTTCCTCAGCTACCGTCGTTGTCTCATTGCGATGGGTTTTCTTCTTCTTCTCCCTCGGGCAGTCGTCGGCGGTAATGTTACAGTCGGGAGTCGATTGGGGATCTTTATCGTCTGAATGATTTCACTACCCAAGCTTCGAACGCCAGTTTATTCGTCACGGGCACTGCCACCCACTCTTCGAACACCTGCTTATTCGCACTGTCCATGTGACAAACGCCAGCTTATTCTCACTGTCCATGCATGCACTGCCAATTTATTCACCAAACGCCAGCTTATAACGGTGTACCTTCTTCTTCATCTTGTCTTGTCTCATCTGCCCATTTGTGGCCTGTGTGTCCTGTGTGGCTTTGAACTCGGGTCTCGGTCTCCTCCCGCGTTTGGCCCCGGTGTAATGGGTGTCTTTGGTTGTTGAGCGGTGCGGGGAGCGAGAAGTGAACCTGCCACGAGGCCAGGGCGCGAGTACGAGTGGCAGCAGGCCAAAGGCCAAACGATGAGAGCAGGAGCAAGAGAGCTAAGAGAGCGATTGCTACTGATGGGCCAACAATTATACCCATTCTTCAACTCCTTATCTGCGCACCAAATCAGGTCAGTCCATTGTTTAACTTTTGGCGGGCTTGTTTAAATGATTACAACCATTTACTTTAACGACTTTTGGAGTGGTTGTCTCTGGGCCTAATGGCCCCGATGTCCTGGTTGTTTGTCATGGATAAGACTTAATTGTCCCCATCCTGACTTGGTGGCCTTTGTGAGCTGTTACCGATTAAACATGCAGGAACCTAATGGCCACAATTTTAGGCCCATTCTAGCCTGATTGGATTCAAGTCGAATGAATGCATATTCTGTGTTTACTTTGTCTGGCTGGCTCCAGAGAGTCCTTTTCACAGATTCCTGCATTTTAAGTTTCGTCTCTGGGCCTGCTTGTCTGCAGAACTCTGCTTTTAAAATCCTGTCGGTTTGGTCACAAGGCTGCAGAAGCCATTTTGGGTACCCTGTTTTTAATAACTTGTCCAAACAGGGTCCCTTGATCCATAATTTGGGGAGTGCGGGAATTTTGAGAACCCTGGAACTTACAGAAGATGTACAGGAAGAGTGTGAAGGCACTTTTATAGTGTATGACTGTAAGTGACAGAGGGAAACTTGGTCTCCTCCATCAGCTGCACTCTATAGTGTACACAAGCCCAGCACCCTCACGCCAACAATACCACAGACCGTAAGAATTTGGGTGGTTGATTCTGCTATCAGAAGGGAACTGTTTTTCAAAACAAGTATTTGCTGCATGGTGGGGTGGGGGGTTCCTTATAGAAGTTGAGCTCAGTGCAACCACAGAGACAGCACCCCAGTCCAAATATGAAAATGAGAGTGCGGCACACACACATCACTCTCCTGAATCCAAATGAATGGATATATAAAAGCACCCTCGGGAACCTGGAATCACCTCTCAGGTCTCTTTAGTTCAGTGCTGTCCAGTAGAAATTGCTGACTAGCTACAGGCGAGGTGACAGTGACTCCATTTTAGGCACATGGCCAAAAGAGCTGAGGGTGAACCAGATTGTTTGCTATCTTGGTGTCATATTTGACCCCGAGATGAGATTCCGACCACATATCCACGCCATAACTAAGACCGCCTAGATCCACCTCGGAACACCACCTGTCTCTGCCCCTGCCTCAGCTCATCTGCTGCTGAAATCCTCATCCATGCCTTTGTTACCTCTAGACTTGAATATTTTCCAACGCACTCCTGGCCGGCCTCCCACATTCTACCCTACGTAATCTTGAAGTCATCCAAAACTCTGCTGCCTGTGTCCTAACTCACACCAAGTTCCGTTCACCCATCATCAATGTTCCCGCTAAGCTGTGCAGCCGCGCAGCGGTCTGGAGGCCCTGCGCAGGCCACTCGCCGGCTTTTACATTGAAGAAACCGCGCATGCGCAAAAATTTGAATGGGCCGCGCAGACAGTTAAAGAGACCATGCACCTAAAATAAAAATTAGAGGGAACATTGCTATTAACCCTGTCTTCACTGACCTACATTGGCTCCTGGTTAGGCAACGTCTCGATTTTAAAATTCTCATCGTTGTTTTCAAAACCTGCCATGGCCTCGCCCCTCCCTATTTCTGTAATATCCTCCAACCCTACAACCCTCCGAGATATCTGTGTTCCTCTAATTCTGGCCTCTTGCACATCCATGCTTTTAATCGCTCCACCATTGGTGGCTGTGCCTTCAGCTGCCTAGGCCCTATGTTTTGGAATTCCCTCCCTAAACCTCTCTACCTCTTTTTCCTCCTTTAAGATTATCCTTAAAATCTACCTCTTTGACTAAGCTTTTGGTCATCTGCCCTAATACCTCCTTATGTAGCTCAGTGTCAAATTTTGTTTTATAACGCTCTTGTGAAACGCCTTGGGATGTTTTACTACAGTATGTTCCAGGTATACACAGGGAGAAAAATGGGGGAGGATAATTTATGAGTATTTAAAAGGTGCCTTCTTTTTGTTGTTCAGCATGAAATGAATTGTATCAATTTCCTGTTTGTATTAGGGTGGTGGATACAAGCACAACTACTGTTGACCATTTAATTGATGAGGCGCTTTAAGCAATCAAGCCGTCATTTTCCAAGCAGTAGGAAGTTGGGGATCAGTCAAGTTTGAGCTGGTCAACTTGTAGGTTCGAGAAACTTGAGAGTTGACTTCTGAAGGTCAGAATTGAAATGGATAACAATTTCTGAATGGGACATTTAAAATGTGGTTAACTTTAAAAGTTCGGAATGATAGCTGAAGAAGAAGGCTGTGGTAACAGTCACATTTCAGTGGGGGAAATGTATTACCAACCCAATGTCTATGTTTTCTGTAGCTAGGAAATGACTGAGTGATGCCACAAACTCACTTAAAATAAATTGGCTAATGTCTCCATTAAAATAGCAGAGACGAATCTGATCCACGTTAAACGTTAATATGAGAACACAATCATTTCAAACTCAAATTTGACACTAAAGCGCTTAGAAACTACCATAATTTTTTCATTCCATTAATTCAACTGATTCAAAACATATTTAATTCTTTTATTGCTATAATTTAATGGCAATAAGAAAATATTTTGTTTAATTTCCCACAAAAATGTGTTATTCCTGTTAAATCACAACCCAATATTTTAATTCTGTTGTTACATTCTCTGCTTAATTTGATTGGTGAGGCCTCAGGACTTTTGTAAAAATTATCTTATAAACCCAACAAATTAATCCTGTTTAAAGGGACCATCCATAATTGCTTTGTTGTAATATGTTAATTGGGAACAGATAACATAATTTAGACATTCCCATCATTTGGGGCCATTCACACAGATTCCAAAATGATTCGTAACCAAACCCATGCACGACAGTTACCAAGGAGTGCTAGACAACAACCAAAGGAGGCTTGTGAAATTTAAAAGGGCAAAGATTGCAAAGTTCAGGCTTGGAGACACGGAAGTGTTGCTTCATATTAACAACAGAAAATGCTGGAAAAACTCAGCAGGCCAGGCAACATCCGTGGAGGGAAATTAGAGTTGACGTTTCGGGTTGAAACCATGGATGTTGCCTGGCCTGCTGAGTTTTTCCGGCATTTTCTGTTGTTATTTTGGATTTCCAGCATCTGCAGTATTTTGCTATCGTACTAGTGTTGCTTCACACTTTTTTCCTACTCTGTTTATTCTTTAAACAGACCTTGACCTCTCACATGGCCTCGCTACTCCCATCGTGTCAATCGCAGATATGGCCATCTCTGACCACTTTCTCGTATCGCTCTCCAACCACATCCCCCTACCCCCCACCCCCCCCGAACCCTACTTCCTTCTGTGTGCTCCCCTGGAAAAAATTATCTCCCAACTCTCTTACAACTGCACTTACGAAATCCCAACTGTCCAGCCTTTGGCCTTCCATTCACCACGACATTTCTGCAGCTACCGATCTTTTCAACCACACCCTCACCGCCACTTTTGATGCCCTAGTCCCTATTAAAACAATTACCCTCTCTCACCCTGACCATTCACCCTGGTATGGCCCTCATCTTCGCTCCCTTAAGTCCAAGGGATGCAGACTTGAAAGGATATGGCGGACAACTAGTTTAACCATTCACCACCAGATCTGGCTGGACAACATAAAGCATTATTGGGTCTGCAAAAATTGCTCACTATTCCAGAATAATTCTGGAATGCAAAGATAAATCCCGGCTTCTATTCTCTACTGATAACCGTCTTCTTAAACCCCTCTCCCCCGACAAGTGTGAGGAGCTCATGGACTTATTTGTCTCTAAGATTTAGACCATCAACTGCCTGTGCCACTTCCCTTCCTTCCCCTAGCCCACCGGGCAAAACTTCCTCTGTGGCTACCCCCTGCCTTAGCCCTGAACTCGCATCTTTCTCCAGTTTCTCTCCGATCTCCGCTAATGACCTCTCTGCGCTCATCTTGTCCATGAGACCCACTTCCTGCTCCCTCGAACCTATTCCTGTAGTGTATGTACCTTTAAGGGGAGAACTACTTTTTACAGCTCCTGTATACTGTAGTACCGGCAGTAACCACACCTGTATATAAACCCTGAGTAGGGATCTGTACGTTTAGTTTTAGAGTAACCCTCATCCAGTAAATACCTGTTGATTGTTCCTCCAGTCTCGTGTCTAGTTATTGAAGGACACACAACATCAAAAATACATGGATCTAACAGTGACGACGAGGCAGATTCGAACCTACCTGCAACTCTGCATTACCTCCCAGGGATTCGCTCCTGGAGAACAGTGGAAGAAAGTTGAGGCCAGAAGCACGGGCGTCGACCACGAGCAACCGCCCAGTCATCCAGCAGAGATTTGAGCATCGCAGGGGAGGCTGTTGAGAGCTGGGCTTGGTTCTCCAGTCACAGTGGTCCAGCGAAACGGGCTGGCAACAGGTACGGCGCAGACCCTTCCCGGACAGCGGCGGCTAGAGCCGACCGACGGCACAGAAAAGGACCAAGCGGCATCGACGGGAGAAGAGAGAGGGTAGATCGCACAGAGCGCAGCCGGTGTTCAGGACCGAGCGGCGTCGATGGGAGAAGAGAGAGGGCAGAGCGCACAGGGCGCAGCCGGTGTTCAGGACCAAACGGCGTCGATGGGAGAAGAGAGAGGGGCACGAAGGAAAATGCGCAGAGCGCAGCCGGTGTTCAAGGGACGAGCAGCATCAGCGGGGAAGAAAGGGAAACGCGCAGAGCGCAGCCGGTGTTCAAGGACCGAGCAGCCGCAGCGGAGAAGAAGGGAGAGCACGGGAAACGCCATTTTGAGCCGCAGCGGAGAAGAAGGGAAGCGCAGGAAAACGCCATTTTGAGCCAGTCTAACCACACCCAGGGATGCCGAAGAGTGGCAGTATCACAGCGTTCGACAATGAAGTCGAAGATTGGACGACATATGTCGAACACATAGAAGTGTACTGCAAGGCGAATGAAGTGCCAGATGAGAGGAAAGCACTGGTATTGTTGAATTCCATGGGTGCAAAAATGTATGGCTTACTGCGAAACCTAGTAACCCCAGAGAAGCCAGTGGACCAGGATTTTGGAAACATAGTGTCAATCTTACAGAACCACTTAAACCCCACACCGCTGCTGATAGCAGAAAGATTTACGTTTTACAAAAGGAACCAGCATAAAGGTGAAAGTAATGCTGAGTATTTAACGGAACTGCGCAAGCTATCGAAACACTGCCAGTTTGGAACGGGACTAGCAGATACTTTAAGGGATAACTTTGTGTGTGGGCTTCAAAGTGAAGGAACCCAGAAACGGCTTCTATCAGAAAAGGATCTTACGCTGGACAAGGCTTTCAGCATGGCAGTATCACACGAAGCAGCCGCACGGGGCGCTGCAGAGATACAACGGAGACCACAAGAATATGGCACAAATGAAATGTCATACGGAACAATGAAGTGCTATCGCTGCGGCAGAACAACACACGACCATAATGATTGCTGGTTTAAGGACAAAGTGTGCAGACAGTGTGGAAAAATAGGACACATAGCAAGGGTCTGCAGGTCGGGAAAGAAAACCAGCAGCAAGAAATCTCCACAGGAGAAGTACAAGAAGGTACATAAGGTGACGGAGAGTTGTTCAGACGAACAGAAAAGTGATACAGACTCCGGAAGCAAGGAGCTGGGTTGTCTGAAACTACATAAGGTGATCCAAATGGAGGATCATCAAACTATCTGGGTCAAGCTCAAGATAGCTGGAGTCCAAGTGAAAATGGAATTGGACACAGGATCAGCCCTAACAGTCATAAACCGAAGGGACTACAAGCGGCTATTCTCACATATACCCTTGAGAGATACAGAGATTGTCTTGAAGACGTACACGGGGCAAAAAGTCTACCCCAAAGGAAAAATAAGGGTGAACGCTGTATATAACGGTAAGGAAACACCAAAAATGGACCTATATGTATTGCCAGATGGAGGACCAGCACTACTAGGACGTGAATGGATCCGGAAGATGCAGCTAGATTGGCATTCCATACAAGCACTGACTGTAGATACCAAAAAGGATGACGACGCCACACCTGGACGACTGTCAAAAATGCTAACTGACGCACAAGAAGTGTTCCAGGAGGGACTTGGAACACTAAAAGGCATAACAGCGATGATTAAAATAGAGGAAAATGCAAGCCCAAAACAGAGCTGGAAGGTTTGGAACGTTCAGGAGTACTGTCTAAAGTGGACTGGAGCGAGTGGGCCACACCCATCGTTCCTGTAATGAAGAGGTCATTGAGTAATACGCCTGGGGAACTAAAGAAAGTTCGCATCTGTGGGGACTTTAAGGTGACAGTGAATCCAATCCTTCACACGGTACAATATCCGCTTCCGCGGATTGAAGATATTTTCGCCTCGCTATCTGGAGGGAAATGCTTCACTAAGATTGATCTGGCCCAGGTGCACCTGCAAATGGAGGCAGAAGAAGCCTCGAAACAGTACCTCACGATCAACACTCATAAAGGTCTCTACCAATACAACCGGCTGGCGTTCGGGGTAAAATCAGCTCCGGCTATTTGGCAAAGGGCAATGGATCAAGTCCTGCAAGGGATTCCAGGGACCCAGTGTTATTTGGACGACATCCTGGTCACGGGCGAAAATGACAGTGCTCACCTTGCCAACCTGGAGCAGGTGCTCACCAGATTGAAGGAATATGGGCTCCGAGCAAATCGCCACAAATGCGAGTTTTTCCAGAAGCAGATCTCGTATTGTGGCCACGTTATTGATGAAGAGGGGTTACATAAGTCCCCTGAAAAGATTGAGGCAGTAGTCAAGGCTCCAGCACCGGAAAATGTGTCACAACTGAGGTCATTCCTCGGGCTGGTGAACTACCACCATAAGTTCTTGCCGAATTTGTCTACAGTACTACATCCACTGAACACCCTACTGCAAACGGGGGTACCATGGAAGTGGAATGACGAATGTAAACGAGCTTTCCAGAAGTGCAAAGAATTGATCACATCAAAAGAGGTGTTGGCTCATTTCAACCCAGCACTACCAATTCAGTTGGCGTGTGATGCATCACCCTATGGCATTGGAGCGGTGCTCTCGCACAAGTTCCTGGACGGCTCGGAGAGGCCGGTAGCCTTTGCGTCTCGATCACTAACCTCAGCCGAGCGTAACTACGCCCAGATTGACAGGGAGGCCCTCAGCCTAGTGTGGGGAGTGAAAAAGTTCAATCATTATCTGCACGGGCAGAAGTTCACCTTGCTGATGGACCACCAACCACTTGTCTCCATCTTTAAAGCAAAGAAGGGCGTGCCGGTGATGACTGCGCAACGGCTACAAAGATGGTCCCTTTTTCTAGGGGCGAACCAATATGAAATCGAGTATATGGGCACGAAACAGCATGGAAACGCTGATGGGCTATCACGCCTGCCACTGCCTACTGCGGAGGAAGCACCAGCAGTGGACCCTGTCGAAATATTTCATTCGACTATAATTGAACGCTTGCCAGTTTCTAATGCTGATATAGAGAAGGAGACCCGAAATGACCCGACACTGTCTCGGGTATATGACTTGACGGTGAAGGGATGGCCAACACATGGCGACTCACTGTTGCCAGCATTCTCATCCAGAAGAGAACAGCTGTCAGTATGCCAGGGGACCTTGATTTGTGGATCCCGAGTGGAAATTCCACCCAAGTTAAGGGAGAGAGTGCTCAATGAGCTTCACGAAGGCCATCTGGGAGGGGTGAAAATAAAAAGCCTTGCTAGGGCTTATGTGTGGTGGCCGGGGATCGATCAGCAAATCAAGGACCTGACAAAGAGCTGCTCAGGATGCCAGAAGGTCCAAAATGCACCACCACATGCCTCTCTACACCCATGGGAGTGACCCTCATCTCCATGGCAATGGGTGCATATTGATTTTGCTGGTCCATTCATGGACTCAATGTTTCTAATAGCCGTGGATGCGCACTCGAAATGGCCTGAGGTGATCAAAATGTCGTCCACCACCACGGAGAAAACTATTGCAGTCCTACGGACCATATTTGCCAGGAACGGCTTGCCAGAGCAGATTTGCTCTGATAACGGACCACAGTTTGTGTCCGAAGAGTTTCGAAGATTCATGAAAAGGAATGGGGTAAGGCATTACACATCCGCCCCGTATCATCCAGCCACAAATGGATTGGCTGAGAGGTTCGTACAAACCTTTAAGAAAGCAGTAAGGGCCATGTGCGATGACGACATTCCACTGCAGCATAAGGTGGACAATTTCCTGTTAGCCTACAGAAATGCGACACATGCAGTCACCAACCAGACCCCGGCCATGATGTTCGTTAACTGAAGGTTGAGATCTCGTCTGGATTTGCTCAGACCAAATGTACGAAGAGATGTTGAGAATAAGCAATTCCAGCACATCAATGAGAAGCCGACAAGGAGCTTCAATGTAGGGCAACCAGTCTTGGCCCGCGACTACCGAACAGAGAAATGGCAACCAGGAACGATATGCACACGGCAGGGGCCACTAATGTACACAGTGGATGTTAGGGAGAACATTGTGAGACGCCATGTCGACCAGATCCTAGAGTCACAGGAACAAGTCAACCCCATGTCTCGCGCACCTGGTGATGAACCCGACATACAGGTAGCATCTACCCCAGAAACAGTAGCATCGGAAGCTGATGAACCAACTGACGACAAGGGGCCTCCGCACCAAGAACAAGACATTCAGGAAAGGCGCTATCCAGAAAGGATCAGGAAGCCGTCCCAAAGACTGAATTTATAAATGGACTATTTTCAGTTAATGTGCATGTTAAAAGTGTTAATTGTTAAATGAATGTTATGGTACTGTCAATCTAAAAGGGGAGGAATTGTAGTGTATGTACCTTTAAGGGGAGAACTACTTTTTACAGCTCCTGTATACTGTAGTACCGGCAGTGACCACACCTGTATATAAACCCTGAGTAGGGATCTGTACGTTTAGTTTTAGAGTAACCCTCATCCAGTAAATACCTGTTGATTGTTCCTCCAGTCTCATGTCTAGTTATTGAAGGACACACAACATCAAAAATACACGGATCTAACAATTCCCACCCTACTTCCTTTTCTGGCTCTCATGTTAGCTGACATTGTTAATGGTTCTCACTCAGATACTGTCCCCCTCTCCCTCAAATCTGCCGTCATCACCCCTCTCCTCAAAAAAACAACCCTTGACCCCTCTGTCATAAGAACATAAGAACATAAGAAATAGGAGCAGGAGTAGGCCAATCGGCCCCTCGAGCCTGCTCCGCCATTCAATAAGATCATGGCTGATCTGATCCTAACTTCAAATCTACTTTCACTCTCCATCCCACCTGAACCCATGTGATCTCCCGGGAGAGGCGAAAAACCAGATAAAAAACCCAATGTGCCAATTTGGGAGAAAAAATCTGGGAAATTCCTCTCCGACCCATCTAGGCGATCGAAACTCGTCCAGGAGATCACTCTGTCCCTGTATTTCCTACAGTACTTACCTTCTGTAAGAGGTGATCTCCACCCCAGCCAGGAACAGGCCCAATTTACTCTTGAAGGACTCCTAGCTGGCAGCCTGTTCCCGAGGTCTCCACTAATCCCTGTGAATAGAACCATCTCCTGAAATCTAACACAGAATTAGAACACAAGAAGTAGGAGCAGGACCAGGCTACATGGCCCCTGGGCCCGCTCCGCCACCCACAGGGCCAAGACCGATCCGAACCTAGCCTCATGTCCGATTTCCTGCCCACTCCCGTAACCCCTAATTCCCTTTACTTCTCGGAAACTGTCTATTTCTGTTTTAAATTTATTTAATGATGTAGCTTCCACAGCTCTCTGGGGCATCAAATTCCACAGACCTACCACCCTCTGAGTGAAGAAGTTTCTCCTCATCTCAGTTTTGAAAGAGAAGCCCCTTATTCTAAGATTATGCCCCCTAGTTCTAGTTTCACCCATCATTGGGAACATCCTCACCGCATCCACCCGATCAAGCCCCTTCACAATCTTATATGTTTCAATGAGATCGCCTCTCATTCTTCTAAACTCCAATGAGTAGAGTCCCAATCTACTCAACCTCTCCTCATATGTCAACCCCCTCATCCCCGGGATTAACCGAGTGAACCTTCTTTGTACTGCCTCGAGAGCAAGTATGTCTTTTCTTAAGTATGGACACCAAAACTGTATGCAGTATTCCAGGTGTGGTCTCACCAATACCTTATACAACTGCAGCAATACCTCCGTTTTTATATTCCATCCCCCTAGCAATAAAAGCCAACATTCCATTGGCCTTCTTGATCACCTGCTGCACCTGCATACTAACTTTTTGTGTTTCGTGCACCAGGACCCCCAGATCCCTTTGTACTACAGTACTTTCCAGTTTCTTGCCATTAAGATAATAATTGCTCTGTGATTTTTCCTGCCAAAGTGCATAACCTCACACTTTCCAATATTATATTCCATCTGCCAAATCTCTGCCCACATACTTAGCCTGTCTATGTCCCTTTGCAGGCTTTTTATGTCCTCCTCACTCACTACTTTCCGCCCCATCTTTGTAGCATCTGCAAACTTTGATATGTTACACTTCCTCCAAATCGTTAATATAGATTGTAAAGAGTTGGGGTCCCAGCACTGACCCCTGTGGAACACCACTAGTTACTGATTGCCAGTCTGAGAATGAACCATTTATCCTAACTCTCTGCTTTCTATTAGATAGCCAATCCTCCACCCATGCCAGAATATTATCCCCAATCCCGTGATTTTTTATCTTGAGCAATAATCTTTTGTGTGGCACCTTGTCAAATGCCTTTTGGAAGTCTAAATACACTACATCTACTGGTTCCCCTTTATCCACCCTGTATGTTACGTTCTCAAAGGACTCAAGCAAATTTGTCAAACATGACTTCCCCTTCGTAAAACCATGCTAACTTTGTCCTATTAAATTATGTTTATCCAAATGTCCCGTTACTGTCTCCTTAATAATCGACTCTAAAATTTTACCAACCACAGATGTTAGGCTAACTGGTCTATAGTTTCCAGCCTTCTGTCTATTACCCTTTTTAAATAAGGGTGTTATATTAACAGTTTTCCAATCTGCCGGGACCTTTGCTGAGTCCAGGGAGTTTTGGAAAATTATTACCAATGCATCCACAATCCCTACCGCCACTTCCCTCAAGACCCTAGGATGTAAGCCATCAGGTCCAGGGGATTTATCCGCCTTGAGTCCCATTATTTTACCAAGTACCACTTCCTTAGTGATTTTAATCGTATTTAGCTCCCCCCCCCCCTAGAGCCCCCTGTTTGCCCAGTGTTGGGATATTCTTAGTGTCCTCTACTGTAAAGACTGATACAAAATATTTGTTCAGCGTTTTTGCCATCTCCATGTTTCCCACCATTAATTTCCCGGTCTCATCCTCTAAGGGACCAACATTTACTTTAGCCACCCTTTTTCTTTTTATATAACTATCGAAACTCTTGCTATCTGTTTTTATATTTTTAGCTCATTTACTTTCATAATCTATTTTCCCTTTCTTAATCAATCTTTTAGTTATTTTTTGCTGTCTTTTAAAGACTTCCCAATCTTCTATCCTCCCACTAGATTTGGCTACCTTATATGCCCTTGTTTTTAGTCAGATACTATCCTTTATTACTTTACTTAGCCACGGATGGCTGTCTTTTCTTTTACACCCTTTTTTCCTCAGTGGAATATATTTTTTTTGAAAGTTGTAAAATAACTCCTTGAATGTACACCACTGATCATGTACCATCTTACCCTTTAATCTATTTTCCCAGTCCACTCTAATCAATTCTGCTCTCATACCTTCATAGTCGCCTTTATTCAAGCTCAGTACATTTGTTTGAGATCCAACCTTCTCACCCTCTAATTGAATATGGAATTCAACCATGTTATGGTCACTCGTTCCAAGGGGATCCTTTACTAGGACATTTTTTATTAATCCTGTCTCATTACACAGGACCAGATCTAAGATTGCCTGCCCCCTGGTCGGTTCAGTTACATACTGCTCAAGAAACCCATCCCTAATACACTCAATGAACTCTTCCTCAAGGCTGCCCTGCCCAATTTGATTTGTCCAGTTAATATGAAAGTTAAAATCCCCCATAATTATAGCTGTTCCCTTATTACAAGCCCCAACTATTTCCTGATTAATACTCCGTCCAACAGAGTTGCAACTGTTAGGAGGCCTATAGACTACACCCACTAGTGTTTTTTTCCCCTTATTATTCTTTATCTCCACCCAAACTGTTTCATTATCCTGATCCTTGCAAACTACCGCCCCATCTCCAACCTCCCTTTCCTCTCCAAAATCCTTGAACGTGTTGTCGCCTCCCAAATCTGTGCCCACCTTTCCCACAATTCCATGTTTGAATCCCTCCAATCAGATTTCCGCCCTGCCACAGTACCAAAATGGCTCTCATCAAAGTCACAAATGACATCCTATGTGATGGTGACCAAGGTAAACTATCCATCCTCGTCCTTCTTGACTTGTCTGCAGCCTTTGACACGGTTGACCACTCCATCCTCCTCCAATGGCTTCTCTTTCTGCTCTCGTATCGTTACTTCTGGTGTCGACCAATTATCTATCCTTGGCCCCCTCCTATTTCTCATCGACATGCTGCCCCTTGGCGACATCATCCAAAAACACAGCGTCAGTTTCCACATGTACGCTGATGACACCCAGCTCTACCACACCACCACTTCTCTCGACCCCTCTACAGTCTCTAAATTGTCAGACTGCTTGTCCAACACCCAGCTCTGGATGAGCGGGTATTTTCTCCAATTAAATGTTGGGAAGACCGAAGCCATGGTCTTCAGTCCCTGCCACAAACTCTGTTCCCTAGCCACTGACTCCATCCCTCTCCTTAACATCTGTCTGAAGCTGAACCACACTGTTCGCAGCCTTGGTGTTATATTTGACCCTGAAATGTGCTTCTGACCACATGTCTGTAGCATAACTAAGACCGCCTTTTCCACCTCCGTAACATCACCCGTTTCCGACCTTGCCTCAGCTCATCCGCTGCTGAAACCCTCATCCATGACTTGACTATTCTAATGCACTCCTGGCTGGCCTCCCACGTTCTTTCCTATGTAAAATTGAGGTCATCCAAAACTCAGCTGCCCATGCCCTAACTTGCACCAAGTCCCATTCACCCATCTCCCCTGTGCTCGCTGACCTAAATCGGCTCCTGGTTAACAATGCCTTGATTTCAAAATTCTCATCCTTGTTTTCAAATCCCTCCATGGCTTCACCCCTCCCTATCTCTGTATTCTCCTCCAGCCCTACAACCACCCCACCAGCCCCCACCCCCACCCCGAGATATCTGCGCTCCTCTAATTCTGCCCTCTTGAGCATCCCTGATTATAATTGCGCAACCTTTGGTGGCCGTGCCTTCTGTTGCCTAGGCCCTAAGCTCTGGAATTCCCTGCCTAAACCTCTCCGCCTCTCTACTTCTCTTTCCTCCTTTAAGACGCTCCTTAAAACATACCTCTTTGACTAAGCTTTTGGTCACCTGCCCTAATTTCTCCTTATGTGGCTTGGTGTCAAATTTTCTGTCTTAAAATACTCATGTGAAGCGCCTTGAGATGTTTTACTACATAAAAGGCGCTATATAAATACAAGTTGTTGTTCATGTTGTTGTTGTTTAAAACCACTTATTTGCAGTAAAGCTTTGTGCCATGGGTCCGAACACCACCTTGTTTCACATCCATTCTAGAAATGTGGCGAATGGGTTTCCCTAAAGCGGGGGTGTCCAAGGTCACCTGTGGCCCCTGAACCCTTCTTATTTTTATGCTACCCCTGAGGCCAAGGCTGACACTCTAGAACAAAAGGCGGCCATTCAGATGTTATGTCTGTGCCAGCTCTTTGCTAAACCAATCCAAAAATAACCACACTGCCCTGCTCTCTCCCCAAAGCCCTGTATCTCCCTCTGCTTCAATCATTTATCCACTTCCCATTAAAAGGATGGAATGGTCGCTGCCTCAACCACACCTGCAGCAAAGCATTCCATGTTCCAACAACGTGCTATGTAAAGCCATTTTGCCTAACCTCCCCTCATTCTCTTAGTGATAGTTATTAATTGATAACCTCCTAGTCACTGACTCTTCAATCAGAGGAAATATTATTTCTCTATTCATGCTATCACAATCCTTCATAATGTTCAAAGCCTCGATTAAATCTCCTCAGCCAGCTCTGCTCCAGTGGAAATAGACCCAACATCTCCTCGTAATTATAGTTTATCATCCCGGGCACCGTCCTGGTGAACATATAGGGGTCGATTTTAGCTCAGGTGCGGGGAATTGGCGGGTTCCCCGAATTTAGTGATTCCGACACGATTGTAAATGGGTCTGTGATTGTAAATGCAAATTTAACACAATTAGCCAATTGATTTCCAGCGTGTGGGAAGCCTTGGCAATTGAGTATTTCCAGTCAGAAAGTCGCAGAATATGACGTCATCATTGCTGCTGCTCTTAAGGGCCACAGCAAGCCTTGCTTCCTCTGCAGGCTTCCAACCTTCAGCATTAAGATGGCACAGGAGCCTGCAGGAGGAACGGCCAGCGGGAGGGCCAGATCTGCGGCCAAATTTGATGAGGCTTCACTACAGGCATTACTGGATGGTGCTAGGGCCCACAGGGAGGACCTCTTCCCTTCTTCAGGGAGGAAGAGGCCTCCCAGCCAGACCAAGGCTGTGTGGCTAGAGGTGGCAGGTCAAATCAACTCCTTGGGGCTTTCACGAAGAACGTGGTTGCAGTGCAGGAAAAGATTCCATGACCTTCTTCGCACTGGAAAAGTAAGTACTGTATGAAGTTTCCATCACCCTCAATCTGTTCCCCATTGCCTTTCCTCACCAGCACTCAGCTTTAGCAATCTCTTCCTGCACATCCCACTAGACACTCACATCCATGCACCCTTAGCCATTCCCTCTCTCTCTATGCTCACAATCACAGAACTATTCCACCATGCAGCCCTCACACTCCCTCTCACTCTGATGCTTTGAACACAACTGACAACACACAGGAAGGGCCCTTGGTCTTGCAACCTCACTCCATCTTTGTCTCCTTCTAAGTATCTATGCTATGCAATCTCTGCACTCACTCCTTCATTCTCACTCAACCTCCACTTGTCTCCCTCATTGCAGGAAAAGAGAACTCACAACAGGAGAGAGCGAGCCAGGACAGGAGGAGGGCCGCCCTCATTAGCCCAGCTCACCCCCTGGGAAGAAGGTGTCTTGGAGATTGTCGGGGCTGACCGCGAAGCGGCAGTTGGGGAAGGACAGACAGGAGCATTCCCGCAAGGTGGTGACACAATAGTTTTCCCTCTCTCTCATTGGCATTGCATGAGTCGCTGATAATGATTCTGAAGCTACATCATATGGACTTATGATCATCTGCAAAATGCAATGTGCATGTAACCTTGGCATCACATCTCTAACTTTTTCCTTGACTCCCCCACAGGACCATCGAGAGCCCCGTCCCCAGTGTGCAGGAGGAAGAGCCTGAGATGCCAGACTCCTCAGAGGAATCTGCAACCTCTGAGGGCGCAGCGTCATCAGAAATAAGCGCACCCAGCACCAGCGCAGACACTCACACCTCGGTGGGACCTTCGGGACATAGAGTAGAGTTGTCACCTGGTGTATCACAGCTCACAAGTGAGCATCAGCAGATTGTGGAGACAGGGACAGCAGTGGAGAGTCCTCGTCGGTGGGCGCAGGACTCTGCCAGCTTGGCTCAGCTGCATGTCGACCCTCTGCCTCTGGGTCCATCCGTAAGATCAGAGGTGATGGAACTCCAGGCACAGATGCAGGAGTCTCTGGCAGGTTTTGTCTCCAGGGTCGCTGCGAGTGTGGAGCGAATGAAGGAGTCCATAGCGAACATGAGCAGAGCCTTTGTGGAGTCAGTGGCGCATGAACGCATCAACACAGAAAGGATGGCTACCTACGTGGAAATGATTGCTGCCTCCGTGGTAAGGCTGGCTACGGTAGAGGAGCGGAGGGCTACGGCCATGGCGGAGGTTAGTCGCCAGGGCATGGAAAACATGGTGAGTGTTCAGAATAGAATGACATCTCTTGAGGAGTGATGGGCATCTATTGAACAGAGAAACCAGACCTTCATGGAAGTCCTTCTGAGTAGGACTGCCATTGCAGATACGGGTCCCCATGGCCCCCCTGATGTGCAGCAAGCTGCTCTCAAGCCACTTGCAGGCACTGAGGGGGACCTGACCCATGAGAGGGAGGTTGGTGGTGGACCTCAAGGAAGTGGGGGCTCCTCTCCAAGCGCTCACACTTCCATGACACTGCAGAGCCCTCGGTCAGAGCGCTGCCGGAGTCCACACCCAACGGAGATAGACGCCTCAACTCCTGCATAGTCGCAGGAGCAGCAGACTGCTGGCGAGCCCTCACATGCTCGCCACCCCAGAGGACGCCCGCCAAAGGTGTTGAGACAGGAGCAGCAGGAAAGTGAGCAAGGGGCCTCCACATCTGCTGAAGCCACAGGGGAACCACTACGTAGGAGCACGCGTAAGAGGAAAATAAAGCACAAATAGTCACAAGGGTAGTCACTTGGGTGAAATGCTGTGTATTTTGGAAAAATGCCATCAGTTGTGTGTGTTTCATAAAAATTCTGATGGCAACTGCTGCAGTTCTGACGTGTGTCATTTCGCGAATGGGGCTTTCACATTGAAGGCTTAGGATTACTTGCAGTTGTCAGGATGCTGGTCAAATAGCTCAGAATCCGCAGGGTTTGGCCATTGTCGATGCTCAGGTAAGAAGCTGTGAGGCAAAAGAGCTTGATTTCCTAGGCTAAGCAAATCTGGCCAGGATGCGTGCGTTCCTTGCATCCCAGGCAGCAATGTTCTCGCGTAATGCTGCCGCTGGCTGGTGGGCCTCTGCAAGATGCTCATTCTCGCCCTCCTCCTCCTCCTCATCATCATCATCATCGTCTGAGGAGGGTATGAGAGGAGCCACTTGGTCCTCAGGAATCTGCAAGCCACGACGCTGTGCCATGTTGTGGAGTGCACAGCAAACCACGACGATTTTGGAGACCCTGGCTGCTGAGTATCGTAGGGCTCCACCTGATCTATCCAGGCATCTGAAGCGCATCTTCAGCAAGCTGATGGTTTGCTCGATTATGGATCTGGTGGAAATGTGGCTGCAGTTGTAGCGCTCCTCAGCTTCGTTGGCTGGTCTCCTCAATGGCGTCATTAGCCAAGTCCTCAGGGGATAGCCCTTGTCTCCAAGTAGCCATTCGTGAAGTTGGTCTTGCGGACTGAATAGCAGAGGCACACTAGATGGGCGCAGTATGAAGGAGTCATGGTAACTGCCAGGGTACTTGGCACAAACATGCAAAATCTCCTTCTTGTGGTCACACACCAGCTGAACGTTAAGGGAGTGGAAGCCGTTGCGGTTGACAAAAATACCTGGATTGTGAGGGGGCGCCCTAAGGGCCACATGTGTGCAGTCAATGACGCTCTGCACCCTTGGAAAGTCTGCCAGATGGCCTAATCCAACCGCTCGCGCCGTCACATTTGCGCGATCCCTGGTAAAATGGATGTGGTTGTGCGCGAGGGCAAAGAGGGCATCGGTTACCTGCGTGATGCAAGTGTGTGCGGCCGCCTGGGAGATGCCGCTGATGTCTGCTGCTGATCCCTGGAATGAGCCTGAGGCAAAAAAGTTGAGTGCGGTGGTGACTTTGATGGCCACTGGTAAGGAGTGTCCACCTGGTCCTCAGGGCTGCAGGTCTTGCTGTATCATTGCGCAGATGTCAGTCACTACCTGTTGCGAAAGTCGGAGCCGCCTTTGGCACTGCTGCTCAGTCATGTTGAGGTAGCTGACCCTGTGTCTGTAGACCCTGTTTGGGGGGTATCTCCTGCGCCGACGGGCTTCCATGCGATGGCCCCTTCTGGCCTGTGCTGCCTCAGGTGGGTGAGCAGCAGCCTGTCACTCCTGCTCCTGCTGCTGCTGTTGCTGGTGCTGCTGTTGTGCCTGGTTCTGCTGCTGGCGCGCCTGGTGCTGGAGGTCCTCTAATGCCAAGAATGGAAGGAAAAAAAGGCCTCCCATGCTTCTGGTAGATGCCTCCGTTGAGGAAGCACTGAGTGAGGGTGGCGAGAGGGGTCTCGCAGGAGGTCACACTGGAGAAGTGTGTGAGGCTACAACCTTCCACAGGTGTGGCTAGGCCTGGTAAAAGTTCCCCCAGACCTGAGACAACAAAGTCCTGCCACCTGCAAATGATGACTGATTAAATATCCTCTTTAATGTTGGACCTGCAGCTGATAGTCAACAAGCCAATAGTGCTCACGCCAGGTTTCACAGGCGTCATCCCCACCAGGTGTGTTTTACGTGGGAAAAGGGTTAAACAGGCAAGGGCCCATTAAAATGGGATTATAAAGGCCAATCAGTGCTGTTTAAGGGCCCTAAGGGCCTAAAGGGCCTGTTGCAGGCGGGACTAATTCAGGTCAATCAGACACACCTAGGTTAAAATGGCGTGGAGGCGGGAACCAGGCGGGGGGGGTCACGACCCCTAGGTTTTGCAATTTTAACCCCCCGCATGCCTAAAAGCCCGCCTCACGGCCCAATGAAAATCGAGGCCATAGTATACACTGCCTATGGCTTTAGTGTCTGTTCTACAACGAGGCACCCAAAATTGCACACATTAACCTGAGTATCTCCAACTCCAACGTGATATCAAGAAATGGCTGAGCGCACTGGATACAGCAAAGACCTTGGGCCCTGACAACATTCCAGCTGTAGAGCTGAAGACTTGTGCTCCAGAACTAGCCGCGCAGCTAGCCAAGCTGTTCCAGTACAGCTACAACACTGGCATCTACCTGACAATATGGAAAACTGCCCTCGTATGTCCTGTCCACAAAAATCAGGACAAATACAAGCCGGCCAATTACCGCCCTATCAGTCTACTCTCAATCATCAGCAAAGTGCTGGAAGGTGTCATCAATAGTGCTATCAAGCGGCACTTATTCACCAATAACCTGCTCACCGATGCTCAGTTTGGGTTCTGCCAGGGCCACTCGGCTCCAGACCTCATTACAGCCTTCGTCTAAAAATGGACAAAAGAGCTGAATTCCAGAGGTGAGGTGTGAGTGACTGTCCTTGACATCAAGCCAGCTTTTGACCGAGTGTGGCATCAAGAAGCCCTAATAAAATTGAAGTCAATGGGAATCAGGGGGAAAACTCTCCACTGGCTGGAGTCATACCTAGCACAAAGGAAGATGGTTGTAGTTGTTGGAGGTCAATCATCACAGCCCCAGGACATCGCTGCATGAGTTCCTCAGGGCAGTGTCCTAGGCCCAAGCATCTTCAGCTGCTTCATCAATGACCTTCCCTCCATCATAAGGTCAGAAGTGGGGATGTTCGCTGATGATTGCACAGTGTTCAGTGCCATTCACAACTCCTCAGTTAATGAAGCAGTCCATGCTCGCATGCAGCAAGACCTGAATGACATTCAGGCTTGGGCTGATAAGTGGCAGGTAACATTCGCGCCACACAAGTGCCAGGCAATGACTATCTCCAACAAGCGAGAGTCTAACCACCTCCCCTTGACATTCAACAGCATGACCATCTCTGAATCCCCCACCATCAACATCCTGGGGGGTCACCATTGACCAGAAACTTAACTGGACCAGCCACATAAATACTGTGGCTACAAGAGCAAGTCAGAGGCTGGGTATTCTGCGGCGAGTGTCTCACCTCCTGACTCCCCAAAGCCTTTCCACCATCTACAAGGCACAAGTAAGGAGTGTGATGGAATACTTTCCACTTGCCTGGATGAGTGTAGCTCCAACAGCACTCAAGAAGCTTGACACCATACAGGATAAAGCAGCCCGCTTGATTGGCACCCCATCCACCAACTTAAACATTCACTCCCTGCACCACCGGCGTACCGTGGCTGCAGTGTGTACCATCTACAAGATGCACTGCAGCAACTCACCAAGGCTTCTTCGGCAGCAACTCCCAAACCCGCGACCTCTACTGGGTCAAAATCCTGGAACTCCCTCCCTAACAGCACTGTGGGAGTACCTTCACCACAAGGACTGCAGCGGTTCAAGAAGTTGGCTCACCACCCCCTTCCCAAGCGCAATTAGGAATGAGCAATAAATGCTGGCCTTGGCAGTGACGCCCACACCCCAGAAACTAATACAAAAACAACTGTGGCCTTACCAATGTAATGCTAATGTATTGTTATCAGCATTGAGTAGTGCCAATCTATTGTGCCTTCATTAGCAATCAGTACAATACCAATGCAAGAAAGATGTTGTATTTATATAGCACCTTTCATGTCTTCAGGATATCCCAAAGCACTTCACATTCAATGAATTACTTTTGAAGCGTAGTCACCATTGTTAATATAGACCAATGTGGCAGCAAATTCGAGCACAGCAAGGTCCAACAAACAGCAGCTGAGATAAATGACTAATCTGTTTTTGGTTGAGAGATGAATGCTGGCCGGGAGAACTCGCTGCTCTTCTTTGAATAGTGTCAGGGGATCTTTCACATCTACTCAACAAGCAGGCGGGGCCTCAGTTAAACATGTCATCTGAAAGATGGCAGCTCCAACAATGTAGCACTCCCTCGGTGCTGCACTGAAGTGTCAACCTAGGTTATGTGCTCAACTGGAGTGAGGCTGGAACTCTCAACCTTCTAACTCAGAGCCGAGAGTGCTCCCAACGAGCCACACTGATTATGTCATCATCACTGAGTGCAATACCTATGTATTATGGCTTCATCAGCAAACAGTACAATGCCAATATATTGTACCTTCATCAACAATTCGTGCAGCGCCACTGTATTTGATCATCGGCATCATTAGTTCTGGGTTACAAATACCCAGTGAAGGTAATGGAGGTGCATTAGGGCACCAAGGCTTGGTCCGGTATACAGTTGCACTCTCAATCTCACCTGTGCTGCTGTGGGAAGGGGAAGAAATACATTAGAAAATTAGAGGGAAAGTCACTTCTGAGTCTCCTTGGAAAGCGGGCGGCTCACGTAGATTGGTTATCTGCTTGATCAACTGCATTCAGGGTAAAGCCAAAGAGAATATCACAAATAAAAACTTCCACACAATGGAGAAGGACTTGCCACTTCTCAAGCTGCAGCTGTATTCACTTAGAACTGTAGAACGAGCATGCTCCAGCAAGTCTCATCCCTATCCCTTCCCTAGAATGGCTGTAGACATAGCTTTAATGATGAACAGACAATGGAATCGCAGGAACCAGTAACCTTTACTCATCACACCAAGCTGTCTCTGACAACAATTAAACAATAGAAAGCTTCAACTTCGTGTGTTTTGCTCCTTTGCAAATGCAAGGGATAATCGCATGTTAAAACACACAAGAGGTGCCAAGGTACCATGGACAGCTAAAGACGTCCACTTGGAACAGTGGGATGTTCAGACAGTACACATAGCAAATGAGAATGCATTCAATTATATTCGGTGCTTGTTTAAATAGATGCCTGTGCACTCAGAAACTTAACTGGACCAGCCACATAGAATCATAGAATCATAGAAATTTACAGCACAGAAGGAGGCCATTCAGCCCATCTTGCCCGTGCCAGCTGACAAAGAGCTATCCACCCTAATTCCACTTTCCAGCTCTTGGTCCAGAGCCTTGTAGGTTACGGCACTTTAAGTGCATATCCAAGTACTTTTTAAATGCGATGAGGGTCTCTGCCTCTGCCACCCTTTCAGGCACTGAGTTCCAGACCCCCACCACCCTCTGGGTGAAAACATTTCTCCTCAAATCCCCTCTAAACGTCCAACCAATTACTTTAAATCTATGCCCCCTGGTTATTGACTCATCTGCTAAGGGAAATAGGTCCCTCCTGTCCACTTTATCTAGGCCCCTCATAAATTTATACACCTCAATTAGGTCCCCCCTCAGCCTCCTCTGTTTTAAAGAAAACAACCCCAGCCTATCCAATCTTTCCTCATAGCTAAAATTCCCCAGCCCAGGCAACATCCTCATAAATACAATAGCCTTCTTAACCACCTTATCTACCTGTCTTGCTACCTTCAGGGATCTGTGGACATGCACTCCAAGGTCCTTCTGATCTTCTGCACTTCTCGGTGTCCTACCATTTATTGTGTATTCCCTTGCCTTGTTAGCCCTCCCCAAATGCATTACCTCACACTTCTCCAGATTGAATTCCATTTGCCACTGTTCTGCCCACCTGACCAGTCCATTGATATCTTCCTGCAGTCTGCAGCTTGCTTTCTTCATTATCAACCACACGGCCAATTTTTGTATCATCTGCAAATCTTCTTAATCATATTTCCTACATTCAAGTCCAAATTATTGATATATACCACAAAAAGCAAAGGATCCAGTACGGAGCCCAGCAGAACCCCACTGGAAACAGCTTTTCAGTCACAAAAACACCCTTCGACCATTACCCTTTGTTTCCTGCCTCTGAGCCAATTTTGGATCCAACATGCCACTTTGCCTTGGATCCCATGGGCTTTTACAGACCAGTCTGCCATGCGAGACCTTATCAAAAGCCTTGCTAAAATCCATATAGACTACATCAAACGTACTACCCTCATCGACCCTCCTTGTTACCTCCTCAAAAAATTCAATCAAGTTAGTCAGACACGACCTTCCCTTAACAAATCCATGCTGACTGTCCCTAATTAATCCGTGTCTTTCTAAATGAAGATTTATCCTATCCGTCAGAATTTTTTCCAATAATTTTCCCACCACCGAGGTTAGGCTGAATGGCCTGTAATTACTCGATCTATCCCTGTCTCCCTTTTTAAACAAAGGTGCCATGTTAGCAGTCCTCTGGCACCACATCTGTAGCCAGAGAGGATTGGAAAATGATGGTCCGAGCCTCTCTATTTCCTCTGTTGCTTCTCTTAACAGTCTGGGATACATTTCATCCAGGCCTGGGGGTTTATCCACTTTCAAAAAAGTTAAACCCCTTAATACTTTCACTATGTTCACATAAACACTGTGGCTACAAGAGCAGGCCAGAGGCTGGGTATTCTGTGACGAGTGTCTCACCTCCTGACTCCCCAAAGCCTTTCCACCATCTACAAGGCATAAGTCAGAAGTGTGATGGAATACTCTCCACTTGCCTGGATGAGTGCAGCTCCAACAACACTCAAGAAGCGCAATGCCATCCAAGACAAAGCAGCCCCCTTAAACATTCACTCCCTCCACCACTGGCGCACCGTGGCTGCAGTGTGTACCATCTACAAGATGGACTACAGCAAATTGCCAAGGCTTCTACAACAGCACCTCCCAAACCCGCAACCTCTACCACCTAGAAGGACAAGGGCAGCAGGCGCATGGGAACACCATCACCTCCAAGTTCCCCTCCAAGTTACACACCATCCTGACTTGGAAATATATCGGCGTTCCTTCCTCGTCCCTGGATCAAAATCTTGGAACTCCCTCCCTAACAGCACTATGGGAGTACCTTCACCACACGGACTGCAGCGGTTCAAGAAGGTGGCTCACCACCAACTTGACAAAGGCAATTAGGGATGGACAGTAAATGCTGGCCTTGCCAGCGATGCCCACATCACAGGAATGAAAAAAATTTGTGGAATAAAGAAGACATTTCCAAATATAAGGAGTTTGAAATGTACAGCAAAAAACAAGTATTCAGCCAATGAATAAAGCTGGAAAATGATACCAGATCTAAGAGGTTATAACTATCAGGAAAGACTGAACAGGCTGGGGCTCTTTTCTCTCGACCTGATAGAGGTCTTTAAAATTATGAAGAGGTTTGATAGGGTAGTCATAGAAAAGATGTTTCCACTTGTGGGGAGTCAAAAACTGGGGGGAGAAATTCGGTATAGTCTCGTTTGGGGCGCTAAAACTTTAAAAGTTGAAAAATTAGCGCCAGGCATGAATCATTCTCGCCTCCCGTGAAATTCAGTTGTAGCGCTCCAAAAGGGAAGTGGAGCATTGAATCAAGCGCTAACCACTTCTCTTAGGGTGCTAAAGTCCGAGAGTGGGGCGGTAGCAGCAGAGCGTTAAACAATTTCGAGCACATTGTGAACGGCACTCTGTCATCACAGAGGCTGCTTCCCTCGCTTAAAGGGAAGGGCCAATGATGCTGCACAAGCTAGTTGTCATCAGTTCTGTTTTGCAAGGCGACCTGGGCGACTGCCAGTACAGCACCAAACACTCTCACAAAGTGGAGGGCTTGGACATCTTGTGCCAATGAAACATTAAAAACTTTGTGCAGGCACCAGACTGGTGCAAATAATAAAGGTTGCGCTAGCTGAAAAGCATTCCCTTTAATTACCACCCCCGAAGCGGCCAGCCGAGTTCACAACGCCTCCTCTTGCTGGTGTTGTCGGCACGAGGTGATACAGAAGGGGGCGAGAGTCAATTTTCCATCCGGGGAGATAACGGGGCACTTCACACATTATGACGTCACGATCTGCGAGGCGCTAGAGGCCCAGACGCTAACCGGCACTGAAGTTCGCGGGTGTCGCTGCAGTCGCCATGCCCAGGCGCTAACTCCTTAGCGCCCGTTAGTGCCCCTGCCAGGCACTAACGGGAGGTGCTAACATACCAAATTTCGCAGCCCATCAGTCATAAATGTAAGATAGTCACGAATAAATCCAGGATCATCAATGATTATCCCTTGCAATTTAGGTGAAACTTCTTTACCCAGAAAGTGGTTGAGGCTGAATAGCATAGATGGATTTAAGGGGAAGCTGGATAAACACATGAGGAAGAAAGGAATAGAAGGATATGCTGATAGGGTTAGATGAAGAGGGGTGGGAGGAGGCTCGTGTGGAGCATAAACTCGGGCATGGACCAGTTAGGCCGAATGGCCTGTTTCTGTACTGTACATTCTATGTAATTCTATGCAATGATTTTAATTGCAGGTTACTGTGTACCATGTTAGAAAATGTATAGTGCTTTGTTTTTTTAATCACTATATGCACCCAAAAAGGCTGTAATACCGTTTAACTTGTTTCGCTTTAAATCCAGAAACTATTAATAATGTACCTCCACATTTTTTTTAAGTCTGCTTCCAACACAAATACCAACCCATTAAATGTTCATTTCCATACTGTATAGAGCAACATTGTCTATTAATCCACAGCTGGTCACACTGAAATAATAATACGTTGGCCCCTTGAGATTTTTCAGTAATGACTGAAAAATGGAATATTTATCATGCAGTTCACTTGACAGGACCAGGGACCCCTGACCTAAATGTGAGAATACTTATTCACACTGGCATCACCGTGGGTTCACAGCTCAATCCCGAGGCCCTGCTTCTTCCCACCTGCCCGGGCTTTCCATGTTCCACCTCGGCCCCCCACCCATGCCCGTTTCTTCCGACTCTTCCCACTGCACAGCAATTGGCACCTGACCCCAGAATGATTAAACGCCTCACGGACAGAAGGGAACACAATTACAGCGAGCTGGGGGGTGGGGGTGGGGGGGTGGTGGGGGGAGAAAAAGGACTGCAACACAATCAAGGGTTTGAAGTGGGATCATGAACCATAAGATCAAGATGTAAACGGTTTACGAACATCAACTAATTCCTAAAAATGGCAATGCGATCTTGAAACTCAATTTGTTTCTTGCTCTATCCTTAAATTTCATTGGTTAAGGAGATAGACCACTGGACCCGATGTTCACAAAGTCCCAGATGCCCCATTAACGTTGCTGTGCCTTTATCAATCCACATTTCCACCAATTTGCGCCACAAAATAATACGATCAGTAGAGTGAGGTAACAAATCAATTCACGGCGCTCACCGCAAGATGCGTCACTCCAGCAATTTCTGGGCCAATCTCATGTATTCTATTATTGTTGTACATAGTACATAGAAGATTTGGGTTCTGGAAGCGATTTGGAGAAGGAATTGATCAGTGATGTAGGAATTATTTATGACTTTCACACCTCCCACATTGGTTGTTAGAACAGGGTTCGTAGACCTGAATCCGCCTTAATGAAAATACACAAATACACTATCTCTCATAGAGATCTTTTATTTAACCACTAACACACGGATTAAATAAGAACACAACTAGACCTATCCTGGACTCTTCAAGTGCCCAGCAGCCAAACCGACGACTACTTCAAGTCTGTTGAATCTTTAGATGTCTTCTTTCTGTTAGACCGGGACATGTTTGTCCTCGCTGACTGCAGTAAAGGAGCTAGGTATTGTTAAATTCTCATATTCTTTGTGTCCACCCTTCCCTTGTGATGCTCACATGCACATCTCAATGATTGGTTCCTTCAAGCATGGTTATTCCCCTTGTTGTTCATGGTTGGTTCAAAGTTTAGTGGGGTTACCTCATCATGCGTGTCATTTGTTGAAGTTTAATGAGGGTCTTATCTCAAGACAGTACCAGCCGGTTCTGCTGGTCCCATAGCAACCCAAGATTTGTCCCTGGTTACCAGCTGACTTTGAAATAATGTCTGTTAAATGTTCCTCCAGTTTAATGTGGATTAGCCATATTAAAGTTTGTCTTGTAGCGGTACCACCGAGTGTCTCTTACTTATTGTACATAATTCCCTTTAACTATGTTTGTATAGAGTTTGCATGTACGGGGCGTTGCCCCTTTAAGAACGTGTACAGGGCGTTGCCCCTTTAAGAACGCAACCTAACGCGATGACGTCACGTCACACAGCACGTGACCGCCCTAAGCGCGGGCAAACACGATGACGTCACGGCGCAATCCACGGGACTGCCGAGTCAGTCCTCGTGGCGTCCCCGTTCGGGTAAGGCCTGTTCCACAGCTCTCCTGCATCGATCCTTGTTGTTTTCTGTACTTCATCAAATCCTTCATTAAAAACCTGTTGGATTGTTTCTCCTGAGTCGACCTCAATTATTTGGTTAGGAATACGCCTATTCCTACAGTCTTTTGTATTAAAGTTCCTCTTGTTGTTATGGATGTTTAAAACAGATTTTCCCTTCAGTGAGAACCCATAGAGCTCAGGATTCGGCAATGGTTCCATCTCTCTGTACTTTCATATTTTCTCATCTGTATGTATGGAAAGCTCATTTTGCTGCAATGCTTCAAATTGATCCTTCTGTTTCCTCCAGTTGCTTCTCCTTGCTGCTAATTTGGTTTTCTATTTTTCTCATTTGTTCCTTGCTCTCTGCTGTTTTGCCTTCTGCTTAGCTCCTCTCAAAACCCCACCCCTGTTCTACACATTTCTCTTACCCCAGCTCCCCACCCTCCAGGCCCAAGAGTAAACTGCAGATATCCACTGCAATATAATGGCTGCAGAATTTTGAAGAGAAAAGAAGCAAGTTAATCTCAGAGACCCATGCCAGCTGTTTGCATAGTTCCTTTAGGAAACCCTATGGATTGAATGGTCTTAGGAAATTCACTCCCCTATTGGCAAAGGGGAGGAAAGAAATCACTTTGAAAAACAAAAATTCCTGGAAAGGGGCACTAATTCAATAGTTGCTACATGGATCATTTCAGTGTTCAAAGAGGATATCCTGTTCGCCTCAGAAAGTGGAATGATTCAAGTTGTAGCTTGTTTATATGATGAAGCAGCATGTTGATCAAGAGACAATGATTATATTTGTATTGGCAGTCACAAGCATTGAAAACTACAGAAGAGAAAGAATCTCAATATTATATGGTGTCATAACTGAAGTGAAATTACTTCAGTAGCTCACAGTTTCACATTACCCTTTCATTCAGTTACTGAGTGCCCTCTACCCATTATAACCCTCTAACCACTTCTCCCCTAGTCATTATTTCTATGATCTCCAGATGTACTTTAATACTTAACACATTTGGCCCTACTCTTGGTTTTATGAAATCCTTTTCTGTGACTTCAGATGTATCTATGAGTCTTCAGTTATCTCTATAGGCTACTTAATATCAGTTGCTATGTTACATTAATACAGCTCCATTACACTTATACCTGCAGGAGATAGAACAGCTGGCTCTTTCTTAAAGGAGATGTGTATTTTACCAAGGGGCAATATTTATATAACCAAGTGTTGTGACAGGAGATATCTGTGCACTTCCTGATACATTACAGTCCACCCTTTCCCTTCTCTACTACACTTCCAAATAGTTCATCTGAGGCAACCAGGGAACAGAACTTTTTGTAAAGAAACCTCTTGCTAATGATGTCATGATTTAAAGGTATATAGTGTCGTTGTGGGAAACATTTGTTGCTTTGGAGAGGCAAATGAAGTTAGAATGGCTACATATGAGTGATACAATGACGCATCCCAACTCAGATTACAACAGCACAGCACGTGTTAGCAAAAAGAATTTCACAAAAGGTTTTCCGCTAACAACATTGCTTCTTTAATAAATCTGTGCACAGTCCTGTGCTGTCTTGTAAAGGAGGTTATTGAGGTCACCGAAGAGGGGATTTTTCACAAAATGTGTACTGCCTCTCGCCCGCCGCCTCCCCCTCCACCCCCGACAGCCACTGACTAAGAGATCAAAAGCATAAAGCACAAAAAATAGAACTGTCCCCTTAGCATGAGTCACTGCCCTGAGGAGAGGGGGAGGAGAACACTCAGTTTTCCTCAGATTCACTCATTTTTAAAAAGTGAATGATTTCATTTTAAGCCACAGTGGACATTATTGAGGTTAAAGCACACACATGATTAATTTATGAGTGAGTTCATGGTTAATGATGCATAAATTTGAAACATGAGATAAGCTATATTACCTTGGAGTTTGTCTATCGACTTCATCCAGCCCAGACGGCTCACAGCTTTGTTTATTTAGCTATGTGAGCAATAAGTGATTCCATAATTGAAGCTGTAGTGCTGGACAGCCCAGGGCAATAGCATGTGCCCGTGAAAGATAGGACTAACCAAGAAGTCAATTAATATATAAAGCTCTCACCTAGAATACTTACTTCTTGCCTCCATTTTCAATTTTCTGTTGCTGGATGAAATGCTAGCTACAAACAATGTCATTGGTAAGATAACGCCCCACGCTATTGGTTAGTATCATGATGTGGTGCTGATCTGTACTTGCCCGCAACAGGGAATATCAGCCAGAATTCTCTCTCCTAATATCCAGCTACTACAGGATCCAGTTTGGCTGTCATAGGAACGCAGGCCATTCAGGCCTGGACCACCCTCTCTCCCCCCACCCCCTCCCCACCCCGAGCCTGTTCTGCCATTCAATTAATCGTGACTGGTCTGTATAGATCATGGCTGATCTGCTCTCCATGGTCAAATAGTCTGTCAATATTTACATTATGGGGTACGGGAGGCGCAAAGCAACCGAATTTTCCCCCCAGAATTCCTTAACTCAAGCCAAATAGATCAGTTCTAGAACCATCTAGCATCTTCTTTCTAAGAACATAAAAAATAGGAGCAGGTGCAGGCCATTTGGTCCCTCGAGCCTGCTCCGCCATTCAATAAGATCATGGCTGATCTGATCTTGGCCTCAACTCCACTTTCCTGCCAGCTCCCCATAACCCTTGTCTCCCCTGTAGTTCAAAAATCTGTCTATCTCAGCCTTGAATATAATCAATGATCCAGCCTATTTAGAACTGCAACATCTTCCTTAATTAATACTGCCAAGTCCCCTCCTCTTTTTCCTTCTCTATTGTTCCGGAATTCCTAAAAAGCTGGTAAATATTTGAAAAAGAAACATTTTAAATGGGGACTAAGAGAATAGCTCTTTCAGAAGGCTGACATAGGCGCACTAGACATCCTCCTGGGCTGTAAACCTTTATGATTTTAGCTGTTCTCCCTACCTCCATCCCTATCTCAGCCTATCTGCTGCTTCAAAACCTAATCTGTGCCTTTGTCACCTCCAGACTCAACTATTCTAATGATCTAATAAGGTTGGTGAGCTGCAGGCACAAGTTGCCATGTTGGATTATGACATGGTTGCATTAACAGAGACATGGCTCCAACAAGACCAGGAATGGGTTCTTAATATTCCTGGTTACCAAGTATTCTGGAATGATAGAGAAGGAAAAAGAGGAGGGGGCTTGGCAGTATTAATAAAGGAAGATGTTACAGTTCTAAATATAAAGGAGATACTAGATGGTTCTAGGACTGATCTATTTGGCTTGAGTTGAGGAAAAAAGGGAGAGCTTTTACATTGTTGGGAGTTTTTTAATAGAACTCCAAACAGTAAAAAGGGGATAGATGAGCAAATTTGTCAGCAAATTTCAAAGTCATGTAACAAAAATAGAGTAGCAATATTCGGAGACTTTGGCCGCGATTTTGCCGGCGCTCAGAGGACAGGTTGGGAGGCGGGTCAGGAGTGAAAATCTAAATGATTGATGGCGGGTTGCGAACCCGCCACCATCCTGCCTCCCCGCAACTTTACAAAGTGTCGGGTCTGCGAGTCCCAATCAGACCCGACACCAAGCGACGGGAGCGGCACCTAAGGCAGTTAACAGCTTGTTAACTACCTACATAATCCCATTTTTACAGGCTCTTCCCATTTTACTACATTTTTAGCATGTTGCCCGTCGTGCGACAAACACATCAGCTGATTGTGCCGGGTTTAGCAACTCACTGAATACTTGACAGCTGTTCCTGCAGCATAAAAGCGGACCTGCAACATGGCTGACTTTCAGATGCCAGAACTTTCGGCTGAAAATTCAGTAGCCTTAGCGCCTCATTTGAGGCGCTAGAGGGCCTTGCGCCGGAGTTATGGCCAGTAGTGAAATTCCCTGGGGCCCTAAATCGGCGTTGCTCCAGTAGCGCTGCGCCGGCACCGATGACGTCATCGGTGCGCGCAGCGTCCCGGTTGCCATGGTAACCCGCCCGAACTCCGAAATTGAGTTGCGGCCGCCTCGCCCGTGGCAGCTGCAACCAGCGTTTTGTCAGAGGTGCCTTACTGCAGTTAGCGCCGGCGCATTAAAGGCCCCGCGGCGGCCGGCCGCTTTCCCGCCGGCCGCCTGCCCGCAGCTCCCTTCCCGGACTTCTCTCCCACCCCCCCCGGAACAGATACAAGCCCGGCACTTGTCCGAGGTGCCGGGCTCATTTTTAAGCAGATTTGCGCGGGCCGCGGCCGGGTGCAGGCAGCTCCTCCTTAACGGAAGGAGGAGGCCTGCACTTCCCCAGCCTGCCGCACCGCATCGGGTGCCGCAGCGCCGGAATTCCGGCGCGAAATGGCAGTTAGCGCCCTTTTCCAGGCGCTAAGACCCTTCAGTAGCGCCGGCAGCCGTTTGGGCGCGGCGCCACTGAATTTTTGGCGCGCGCAGGGGACTTAGCGCCGGCACTAATTTCCAGCGCTAAAGCCCTGGCTAAGCCAAAACCCAATTTCTAGGCCTTTGTGTTTTGAGGTTTTGGAACACATTTTGCAGGTCTATTGAACTTGTAAGTACTTAAGCTGTGATCCATATGCACTGTGACCTCCTTGGAAAACCCTCTCCCCACATTGACTGAGCGCTTATAACATCTATTCCTCAACTGAGATATATGCTAGCGGAATGGGATCCATTTATACCCTCTCATCCTGGTCCTCAGAATCAGAGGAAGAGCATCCGCAGCAGCAGCAGAACCAAGCACAACAGCAGCAACAACAGGAGCGCCAACCTTCTCCTCATCCACCTGATACTGCACAGGGCAGAGGGCGTCAGCACAGAGCTGCACCGCGTCACAGGAGATACCCCCAACACAGGGTTTACAGGCCGAGGATGAGCTTCCTCAACATGACTGAGCAGCAGTGCCAATGGAGGCTGAGACTTCCGCGAGAGGTGGTCACTGACCTCTGCACAATGCTGCACCAACACCTGGAGCCCAGAGGAGCGGGTGGACATTCCTTACCAGTAGCTGTCAAAGTCATCACCGCACTCAACTTCTTTGCTTCAGGGTCCTTCCAAGGATCAGCAGCAGACATCAGCGGCATCTCCCAGTCGGCCACCCACACTTGCAACACACAGGTTACCGATACCCTCTTTGCAAAGTCACACAATTACATCCACTTCTCCACAATTGAAGCAAGTGTAACTGTGCGTGCGGTCGGCTTTGCAAATATGGCAGGCTTCCCAAGGGTGCAGGGCGTCATAGGCTGCACACATGTGGCCATTAGGGCACCCCATCACAACCCAGCTGTATTTGTCAACCGCAAGGGCTTCCACTCTCTTAACATCCAGCTGGTGTGTAAACACAGGAAGAACATTATGCATGTTTGCGCCAAGTTCCCTGGCAGCTGCCATGATTCGTTCATCCTGCGCAGTCTACTGTGCCTCAGCTCTTCAATCCGCTCCCAACTTTCCGGATGTTCACTTGGAGACAAGGGCTATCCCCTGAAGACGTGGCTAATGACACCGATGAGGAGGCCATCAAACGAAGCTGAGGAGTGCTACAATGTGAGCCACATTTCCACCAGAAGCATCATAGAGGAAACCATTGGCTTGCTCAAAATGTGATTCAGATGCCTCAATAGATCTGGTGGAGCCCTACAATACTCACCAGCCAGGGTCTCCAGAATCATAGTGGTCTGCTGTGCACTGCACAACATCACACAACAGCATGGCTTACCACTGCCTGAGGAAGAAGTGGCTCAATGCACAGCCTCCTCAGAGGAGGAGGAGGAGGAGGATGCAGATGAGGAAGACCTTATGGAGGCACATGTGCTAGTTCCACCAGCACGCGAGCACATTACTGGCCGAGAGGCAAGGGATGCACCAATCCATGCCAGATTCGCGTAAGTTTACATAGCAAACACATGTGGCTGGCACATGGAAATGAGTGTCTGGCCGACCTTCTTAACACACCATACAGCATCTGTACAATAAACTGTAGGTTCCTATCACTCTCAGCACCATCATTACAGATGAAAGGCGCCCTGACCCCTCACTGTGATACTTCCATTTCTGAGCACACATGGGCCAACTCTTTGAATCTTTGCCATCGCATCTCTTTATTACAATTGAAATAACAATGAGAATCTTCACTTTGTATTAGATCAAAACACCCAAGTGACTACCCTTGTGACTGTTTGTGTGTTAACTTTCTCTTACGCGTGCTTCTACATGCTGCTTCCCCTGTGACTTCAGCAGATGTTGAGGCACCTTGCTCACTTCCATGCTGCACCTGCTTTGGCGGGCGTCCTCTGGGTTTGGGAGCCTGGGACGGCTTGGTAACAGTCTGATCCTCCTGCGGCTGTGCAGGGGCTGAGACGGCGATCTCAGTTGGGTGAGGAATCTGGGGCTCTGACCGAGGTCTCCGCAGTGGAATGGGAGTGTGAGCGCTTGGAGAGGAGCCCACACTTCCTTGTTGTCGACCACCAACATTCCTCTCATGGGTCACCTGCACTTCACTGCTAGCCAGTAGCTGGAGAGCACCTTGTTGCACATCAGTGGGGCCATGAGGACCCGTCTCTATACTGACCATCCTCATAATGGGGACGTCCATGTACCTCTGGTTCCTCTCCTCAATAGATGTCCATCTATCCTCCATAGCAGACCATCTATTTAGATGAGTCACCATGTTCATTTGAGTCTGGTGATTTATGTCCTCCATGGAGGTTACCATCCTTTCCATGGCGGCACCTACATTCGCCATTGAGTGCACCACGGCATTGCTCATATTTGAGATGGACTCCTCCATTCTCTGCACACTTGCAGTTACAGAGGTTGCAAACCCTGTCAGAGACTCCTGCACTTGTTCCTGAAGTTCCAGCACTGCTCTCTTTCTGGATGACCCCAGAGGCACAGCGTCCACATGCAGCTGAGCAGAGCTAGGAATGTCCCGTGCCCTCTGACGAGGACTCTCCACTGCTGTCCCTGTCTCCACCATCTGCTGGTGCTCACTTGTGAGCTGTGATACACCAGGTGACAACACTAATCTATCTCGCGAATGACCCACCTAGAGGGTGCAGCTTCCTCTGAGGAGTCTTCCGGCTCTTCCTCCTGGACAGTGGGGAGGGGGGCTCTCGATGGTCCTGTCGGGGAGTAAAGGCATGAGTTAGACATGTGATATTAACATAGCAGACACATCCTATTGTGCAGATGATCAGAACTCAATCTGTATGAACATCAGATGCCATATCAGTCACTCATGCAATCTAAATGAGAGGGTTGCAAATCTATTCTGTCACCAGCTTGCTCTACTGTGCCCGTCTCTCCATCCCCCACTTCCAGCTCCTCAGCACCTCCGACAATGTCGACTGCAGCCTCCTTAGTGGTGGTCAAGTGCACCATGGAAGGTGGCCCTCCTCCTGTCTTCTCCATCTCCCTCTTTTGTGGGTTCTCTTTTCCTGCAATGAGGGACACAAGTGGAGTTTGAGCAAGAATGAAGGCGTGAGTGTAGAGAATCCATAGCATAGATGCTTGGAAACAGACAAAGATGGAGTGAGCTGCCAGTACCAAGGGCCCTCCCTGTGTGTTGTTAGTTGTTGTCATTGCATAACAGTGATAGTGAGTGTGAGGGGTGCATAGTAGAAGAGGGATGGTTAAGGGTGCAAGGGATGTAAGGGTAGGTTGGGGTGTGCAGGAGTAGGTTGACAATGCAGAGTGCTGGTGATGAGAGGAGATGGGGAGCAGATTGAAGGTAAGTGTGATGTTATACTCACTTTTGCTGAGCGTAGCAGACCATTGAACCCTTTGCGGCACTGAACCCAAGTGCGTGAGCACAAAGACCTGGCACTCATCTCCTCAGCAATTTGTAGCCAGGCTGCCTTGGTTTGCTGAGCAGGTTTCCTCCGTCCATTTGAGGGGAACAGAAACTCTTTGCACCCTCTCACTCCCTCCACAAGAGCATGGAGGGAGTCATCATCAAATCTTGGAGGGGCCTTTGCTCTTGAAACAGTCATCTCGCTATCTGCCGCATTGAGAAGCATCAGAAAATGAATGAAAAACCACAAGGCTGCATGGGCCCCTTAAATGCAGCTGAATGGAAGACGTCAGCAGAAGCGAGCAACAGACCCGAACCCACTGATTGGGCCGGGTAACGCACACGACGGGCTTAATAAGCCCAGTTCAGGGAAAACAGTTAATCCAGAGCGGATGAAACCGGCAGCGGAAGCGGAACCCGCAGACCAGCCAACCTGCCTCCAATCCGCCGCCAATGGTAAAATCGCGGCTTTTAATCATCCTAATATAGACTGGGAAAAACATAGTGCTAAGGGTAGGGCAGGAAAGGAATATCTGATATGTGCACAGGAGAACTTTTTCGATCAATATGTCTCCAGTCCAACAAGGAAGGAAGCAGAAATAAAAACAGAAAATGCTGGAAACATTCAGCAGGCCAGGTAGCATCTGTGGAGAGAGAAACAGAGTTAACGTTTCAGGTCAATGACTTTTCATCAATAGTTCTGACGCAAGGTCATCGACCTGAAATGTTAACTCTGTTTCTCTCTCCACAGATGCTGCCTGACCAGCTGAGTATTTCCAGCATTTTCCATTTTTATTTCAGATATCCAGCATCTGCAGTATTTTGCTTTAGTATTAAGGAAGGAAGCAGTGTTGGATCTGGTTCTGGGAAATGAAGTAGGGCAAGTGGAGTGTGTTACAGTAGGAGATCATCTAGCTAACAGTGACCACAACATAATTCGGTTTAAAGTAATTATGGAAAGAGACAAGAAAATATCAAAGGTAAAAATGCTCAACTAGGAAAGAGCTAATTTCAGTAATTTAAGAAAGGACCAAGCACAGGTAGACTGGAAAAGGTGATTGGAGCAATGGAGGAAACCATTTTCAGGGACAAAATAAACTTTCATTTGGAAAGGCATGGGTTAATTAAGGAGAGCCAGCATGGATTTGTTAAAGACTAACTTGATTGAATTCTTTGATGAGGTAGCAGAAATGGTTGATCAAGGTAAAGCAGTAGATGTTGTATATATGGACTTTGGGAAGACATTCGACCAAGTGCCACACAGGAGGCTTCGTAAGAAGATGGAAGCCCATGGAATTAGGGGAAAGTGGCGGTATGGATACAAACTTTGCTCAGTGACAGGAAGCTGAGGGTGGTGGTGGATGGATGTTTTTCAGACTGGGAGGTGGTTTGCAGTGGTGTTCCCAGGGGTTTTGGTCCATTACTCTTTTCAATTTTTATAAACGACCTAGACTTGGGTGTCGGGAGCAGCATTATAAAGTTTGCAGATGCGACAAAACTTGGCAAAGTAGTAGATAGTGATGAGGATAGTTGTAGGCTTCAGGATGACATAGACAGGATGGTGAAATGGGCAGAAGCATGGCAGATGGAGTTCAATGTGGAGAATTGTGAAGTGATGCACTTTGAGAGGACTAAATGGAAAGACAGCACACTATAAATGGCACGATTTTGAAAGGGAGCAGAGAGACCTTGGAATCCATATACAAACATCCTTTAAGGTGGCATGCCAAGTTGATAAGGTGGTTAAAAAAGCATATGGGTTACTTAGAATCATAGAATCATAGAATGGTTACAGCATAGAAGAAGGCCATTCGGCCCATCGAGCCTGTGCCGACTCTCAGCTCGTCCCACTCCCCTGCCCTTTCCCCGTAGCCCTGCAATTTTTCTCCTTCAGATACTTATCCAACTCCCTTTTGAAAGATGAAATTGAATCTGCCTCCACCACCCTTTCAGGCAGTGCATTCTAGATCCTAACCACTCGCTGTGTAAAAAAGTATTTTCTTACGCCGCCTTTGGTTCTTTTGCCAATCACCTTAAATCTGTGTCCTCTGGTTCTTGACCCTTCTTGATTTGGGAACAGTTTCTCTCTATCTACACTGTGCCGGCCCCTCATGCTTTTGAACACCTCTATCAAATTTCCTCTCAATCTTCTCTGCTCCAAGGAGAACAACCCCAGCTTCTCCAGTCTATCAACGTAACTGAAGTCCCTCATCCCTGGAATCATTCTCGTAAATCTTTTCTGCACCCACTCTAAGGCCTTCACATCCTTCCTAAAGTGCGGTGCTCAGAATTGGACACAGTACTCCAGTTGGGGCCGAACCAGTGATTTATTCAGGTTCATCATAATTTCCACAGTTTTGTACTCTATACCTCTATTTATGAAGCCCAGGATCCCATAAGCCTTTTTAACTGCTTTCTCAACCTGCCCTGCCACCTTCAACGATTTGTGCACACATACCCCCAGGTCTCTCTGTTCGTGCACCCCCTTCAGGATTGTACCATTTAGTTTATATGTCCTCTCCTCATTCTTTCTACCAAAATGCATCACTTCACACATTTCTGTGTTAAATTTCACCTGCCACGTGTCTGCCCACTTCACCAGCCTGTCTATGTCTTCCTGAAGTCTTTCACTCTCCTCCTCACTGTTCCAAGTTTTGTGTCATCTGCAAATTTTGAAATTGTGCCCTGTACACCCACATCCAAGTCATTAATATTTATCAAGAAAAGCAGTGGTCCTAGAACCAACCCCTGGGGAACACCACTGTATACCTCCCTCCAGTCCGAAAAACAACTGTTCACCACTACTCTCTGTTTCCTGTCACTTATCCAATTCTATATCCATGCTGCCACTGTCCCTTTTATTCCATGGGCTTCAATTTTGCTGGAAAGCCTATTATGTGGCATTTTCTTGATCGACTTTTGGAAATCCATGTACACTACGTCAACCGCATTACCCTCATCAACCCTCTCTGTTACCTCATCAAAAAATTTGATCAAGTTGGTTAAACATGATTTGCCTTTAACAAATCCATGCTGGCTTTCCTTAATAAATCCACTCCTATCCAAGTGACTGTTGATTTTGTCCCTGATTACTGTTTCTAAAAGCTTCTCCACTACCGATGTTAAACTGACTGGCCTGTAGTTGTTGGGATTATCTTTACATCCTTTTTTGAACAATGGTGTAACATTTGCAATTCTCCAGTCGTCTAGCATCACCTCTGCATCTATGGAGGATTGGAATATTATGGCCAGTGCCTCCGCGATTTCAGCCCTCAATTCCCTCAGCATCCTAGGATGCATCCCATCCGCTCCTGGTGATTTATCTACTTTAAGTACAGCCAGCCTTTCTAATACCTCTTCTTTATCAATTTTTATCCTGACTCTACTACCTCCTCCTTCATGATGTCTATGGCAGCATCTTATTTCTTGGTGAAGACAGATGCAAAGTATTCATTTAGTACCTCAGCGATACCCTCTGCCTACATGCATAGGTCTCCTTTTTGGTCCCTAATCAGCCCACCCCTCCTCTTACTACCCTTTTCTTATTTATATGCCTATAGAAGACTTTTGGATTACCTTTTATGTTGGCTGCCAACCTCTTCTCATATCTTCTCTTTGTCCCTCTTATTTTCTTTTACATTTCTCCTCTGACCTTTCTATATATAGCCTGATTCTCAGATGTATTTGCAACCTGACATCTGTCATACACGCTCTTTTTCTGCTTCATCATATTCTCTATCTCTTTCATCATCCAGGGGGCTCTGATTGTAGTTGCCCTACCTTTCTCCCTCATGGCAATGTACCTCGACTGTACCCGAACTATTTCCTCTTTAAAGGCAGCCCATTGTTCCACTACAGTTTTTCCTGCCAATCTTTGATTCCAGTTTACCCGGGCCAGATCCGTACTCATCCCACTGAAATTGGCCTTCCCCCAGTTAAACATTTTTACTCTAGATTGCTCCCTGTCCTTTTCCATAACTAATCTAAACCTTATGATATTATAAATAACAACAGAAAATGCTGGAAACACTCAGCAGGTCAGGCAGCATCGAGGAGAGAGAAACAGAGTCAATGTTTCGAGTCGGGGACCCTTCGTCAGAACTGGAGATGAAATGATATGAACTTATGATATTATGATCACTGTTCCCTAAATGTTCACCTACTGACTCTTGCTCCACTTGACCTACCTCATTCCCCAGAACCAGATCCAGCAATGCCTCCTCTCTCGTCGGGCTGGAAACATACTGATCAAGAAAGTTCTCCTGAACACACTTCAGAAATTCTTCCCCTTCCCTGCCCTTAACACTATTACGATCCCAGTCTATATTAGGATAGTTAAAGTCCCCCATTATTACTACTCTATAGTTCTTGCACCTCTCTGTACTTTCTCTGCAAATGTGCTCCTCCATATCTTTACCACTATTTGGTAGTCTATATAATACACCTAGTAGTGTAATGGCACCTCTATTATTTCTTAACTCTAGCCATAAAGATTCTGTCCTTGACCCCTCCAGGACATCCTCCCTCTCCAGCACTGTAACATTCTCCTTAACCAATACTGCCACACCACTTCCTATCTTTCCTTCCCTACCATTCCTGAACACCTTATAACCAGGAATATTTAATACCCAATCCTACCCTTTTTTGAGCCAGGTCTCAGTTCCTGCCACAACATCATATTCCCATGTGGCTATCTGTGCCTGCAGTTCACTTACCTTGTTTACGAAGCTTTGTGCGTTCACATACATACACTGTAAACCCATCTTAAACCACCCTGTATTCTCTCTTAGTTGGACCCCACCTAATACCTCACTATTCCTTACTTTAGTGCCCTCTGCCTCTCCCAATCCTTTCAGCACTTTATTTCCCCTTTCTAATGTTACATCCTGGTGCCCATCCCCCTGCCAAATTAGTTTAAACCCTCCCCAACAGCACTTGGGTTTATAAATAGAGGAATAGAATATAAAAACAAAGAGATCGTGCTAGAATTTTAAATCACTGGTTAGGCCTCAGCTGGAGTATTGTGGACAATTCTGGGCACCACACTTCAGGAAAGATATAAAGGCCTTAGAAAGGGTACAGCGGAGGTTTACCAGGATGTTACTAGGGATGAGGGACTTCAGTTATGAGGAGAAGTTGGAAAAGTTCGGACTGTTCTCCTTGGAACAGACAAGGTTAAGAGGTGACCTAATAGATGTTTTCAAGATGGTGAAAGTTTTTCATAGAGTAGAGAGAAAAATTAATCCCTCTGGTGAGTGGGTCAATAGCCTGAGGTCGTAGATTTAAAATCATTGGCAAAAGATCTAGATGGGAGATGAGAATTTTTTTATTCAGAGAGTTGTCGGGATCTGGAAACGGCTTTTTCAATGTTAAGTTTACAGCAACTCTGAATCAGCCTGCGCCCCCAAAAATTAGGGGGATCATTGGTTGATACGCCTCTGCTAAAATAGCAGAGTGCAGAATTTCAGATGTAGATGACAAGTGATACCATACGGTGGATATTCAAGGCCTAAGACTTTGAAATTTGCATCTAAATGTAAGATTCAATTCCACGAATTGGGAGTTCAAAATTATTTTAAAATGACTGCACAGACTTGTGTCTGATGCAATTATTTCACTCCATGGGTTATAAGTTGACGTTTTGTCTTGGCTCTGAACCATTAACCTTGTGCACATTATTTACCAAATGCCTCCATACCAGGGCTTCAGACCAGGCCCCGCTTTACATCCTAAAAACAAACATATTTACATTTACCGTTATCAGACTGGCTTCGTTCATAGTTGGTGGAGGCATCTGCTCCCTGTCGGCTGGGATTCACTTTGACTGCTACCTCACCACGCACAGCGCAGAGCACGCTCTACTGAGACTCTTGTCACTTCCAACTGCCCTTACTTTGCACACATTGCTGCAGCAGGTGGAGATCACCTGACTTAGAAATCTTAACCTCTTCTCCAAATAAAAACAGGTTATCTCTGCTACTGGTGGGTCAATGTCTGCCCCTCCATCGCTAGCCTCGTCCTGGCTACACCAGGCGGCCAGGTGAACCACTTTATTTCAAATGTGCTTTAAGCGTCACTGTAACGAGGTAATGTAAACCTTAAGGCTTTGCTGAAATGGGAGAAACCTGTAAATTACGATCATTGATGTAAACCCAACACACATTTTGATACAATATATTTAGAGAAAGGGCGTGTGTGCTTGGATGCAATATTTAACTCAGATTCGGGAAGTAGAAAATAAATTGGATTCATCCTTCCCCTCCAGCTTTCCCCCTTCCTCTCCTGAATCTTGATCGCGCATGGTCCCACAGACGCTGTCCCATCCTCCACCACCCCACCCAAGAGGTTATTCTTTATGTGTGAGTCTGCACTGTGAGTGTCATCTGGGTAACACAGCCAATCACCGTTCTGTCCTTACCCGGCATCCACACACGGTAACAAAGGGCCTAATGTCTCAGATAAGACATTTAGCCGAGGCCCCGTCTGCTCTTTCAGGTGGATGTAAAAGTTCCCATGGCACTATTTTGAAGAAGAGCAGGGGAGTTCTCCCCGGTGTCCTGGTCAATATTTATCCCTCAACCAACATAATTAAAACCAGAAATAACAACAGAAAATGCTGGAAATACTCAGCAGGTCAGGCAGCATCCGTGGAGAGAGAAACAGAGTTAACGTTTCCGGTCTGGGACCCTTCATCAGAACTGGAAAAAGCTGGAAATGTAACAGATATTAAGCAGGTGCCGAGACAGGGGGGGGGTGGTTAGGAGGGGAGGAAGGAATTGAAAGAACATACCTGTACTGTGAAAATGTTGCAAATGGGAATGGCAAAATCATGCAGCATGAAAAATGGGGGCAGGGATTATTATCTGAAATTGTTGAACTCAATATTGAGTCCGGCAAACTGTAAAGTGCCTAATCGAAAGATGAGGTGCTGTTCCTCGAGCTTACGTTGAGCTTCATTGTAACAATGTAATAGGCCGAGGACAGAGAGATCAGAGAGGGAGTGAAGCGGAGAATTAAAGTGACAGGCGACCGGAAGCTCAGGGTCACCCTTACGGACTGAACGGAGGTGTTCTGCAAAGCGGTCGCCCAATCTGGACAGTGGGAAGGGAGGAGGTAAAAGGGCATGTGTTGCATCTCCTGCGCTTGCACGGGAAGGTGCCAGGTGAAGGAGAAGGGCTGTTGGGGGTGATTGAGGAGTGGACCAGGGTGTCGCGGAGGGAGCAGTCCCTTAAACACCCCTTCCAGGTGAAACAGCGATTTACTTGTGCTTCTTGCAATTTAATATACTGTATTCGCTGCTCATGATGCGGTCTCCTCTACATTGGGGAGACCAAACGCAGATTGGGCGACCGCTTTGCAGAACACCTCTGTTCAGTCCGTAAGGGTGACCCTGAGCTTCCGGTCGCCTGTCACTTTAATTCTCCGCTTCACTCCCTCTCTGATCTCTCTGTCCTAGGCCTATTACATTGTTACAATGAAGCTCAACGTAAGCTCGAGGAACAGCACTTCATCTTTCGATTAGGCACTTTACAGTTTGCCGGACTCAATATCGAGTTCAACAATTTCAGATAATAATCCCTGCCCCCATTTTTCATGCAGTATGATTTTGCCATTCCCATTTGCAACATTTTCACAGTATGTTCTTTCAATTCCTTCCTCCCCTCCTAAACACAACCCCGCCCCCCCCCCCCCCCACCATCTCTGCACCTGCTTAATATCTGTTACATCTCCAGCTTTTTCCAGTTCTGATGAAGGGTCCCAGGCCTGAAACGTTAACTCTGTTTCTCTCTCCACGGATGCTGCCTGGCCTGCTGAGTATTTCCAGCATTTTCTGTTGTTATTTCAGATTTCCTGCACCCACAGTATTTTGCTATTATATCATTAAAACCAGATTATCTGGTCATTATCGCGTTGCTGATTGCCGCGTTTCAAAAAAGTACTTCATTGGCTGTAAAGTGCTTTGGTACATCCTGAGGCCATAAAAGGCCTCCAAGTTCCCCTTCAAGTCACACACCATCCTGACTTGGAAATATATCACCGTTCCTTCATCGCCGCTGGATCAAAATCCTGGAACTCCCTCCCGAACAGCATTGTGGGAGTACCTTCACCACACGGACTGCAGTGGTTCAAGAAGGCAGCTCACCACCACCTTCTCAAGGGCAATTAGGGATGGGCAATAAATGCTGGCCTTGCCAGCGACGCCCACATCCCATGAACAAATTTTTTATAAAAGGCGCAATAGAAATGCACGTTTTTTTTCTTTCCTTCGGTGAAAACATTCCTTTATCCGGTTCTAAGGAAGGTCACCACCTCAAGAGTTGAACAGTTTATTGCCTCATTCAGATGCAGACAAACCTGCTGTACATTTCAAGCAGTCTCCATTTTGATACATATTAATGGCCCAGAAATTCGGGTCTGCACGGGTGAGTACGCACGGGGTACTCACCCATAAGGCCAATGGAAGTGCTGGTTTCCTGCATGCACTGCGCATGCGCGGGAAACTGGCACTTCCGTTCCCCTGAAAGAAGGTGTTCAGAGTTCGAACGTGTGCGCAGGAGAGGCTGCGCGTGCACATCGAACTTACGTTTTTTTGCAGGTTTTCCCGGGAGGGTAAGTCTCCAGAAGTTACACATATAAAAAGCAGCTGCAAGGCCTGCTTTTTATAAGGTAAGTGGTGAATTAATTAAAATTAACACATTTTTTCCACAGGTTTATTATTTTTAAATACTTTAAAGAAAGGTAAGTTTATTTTTAGCCCCGTTAGAAAATTAAATAATTTTTTTCAAAAATTTAAATTATTGTTTAAAATAGTTATTTCATGTAATTTATAGTTTATTTTAAAAAGTGATGTTTTTTTAACATTTATTTGAAGATTTAGTGATGTTTTGGGGCTTGTAGTATTTATAAGTTTGACAGCCCTTCCTGTCAAACTTATGAATGAAGCATTCCCTGCTCCGATTGGCTCCCCATGGCCCACGTGATCCCAGGGGATGCATCGAACTAACTGCACCCCTGGGATACGCAAGAACTGCGCGCCAGCAGTTGGAGGAGGCCCAGGATCGGAATTCCACGGGGGCCCACAGCTCAACGGCCGGCACACAAGGTAAGTGCAGGTCGGGGGCTTACACCCGCGGGAAGCCCTCGACCTGAATTTCTGGGCCATTGTACTTGCCTGATAGAACATTAGAGTGGCTCCCTGACAGGAGCAAGCATACTGCAGCAATTACACTCCAGGGTCTCCTCTGAAACTGTTTTGTTATAGCCAAAGAAAATGTTCCAGAGAGCCTGAAATAAAAGCAGCCATGACATTACCACACTGACTTTAGTGATATCATACAGAACAGTTTTCTAGCTTTCGTTTTCTTTTCTTTTTATCACCATGAGCACTCTCCAGTAGTGCTCATTGGACTCTGATTGTGAGTGGGAACACGTGTTATGTTCATTAATAACTAGTCGTTCTTATTAAGAACAGCTAGCTTTTGCTCGACACTTTATTGAGCACATGTGGACTAGGTACAGTATCTGTAGAGGCCTCCATCTTGACTGCTGCCTTGTGGGTAGCCTAGTGCATCCTGGGTAGCCCACTCTTATATACATACAGCACCACCTAGTGTACCATTCCAGAATGACAGGTTACTGATCATTACATCCTCCTTTCTTTGAGGTTAAACAAAATCAGTATCAATCAATATCAATCAATAACAACATAAACATCTTCAACAGTCAATACATTTTCAATGTAGTTTTCTTTGTACTCAAAGATTAAGTCTATCAGGCTTTTTTACTACACGTGTGGATCTTCTCAGCACAGGTAAGTCTGATGTGTTTTCATGAGAGCCTGTATGTGTATTTGTGTTTTAGATTGTTCTGGTGGTGAGTGACAAGATTCAGTTGCGGCATTGTCATCGATTTGCTCTTCGATAGTCTCTTGTGTTGTTAGGAGGGAACGGCGGTTCCTCCTGAGAATCTGTCCATCCTCAGTTCTAACAGTGTATGACCTTGGTCCTACTTCCTCAAGAACTGTAGCTTTCCTGTTCCATGCATCTGGATCCTCAATCCTGACAACATCACCCCTTGTCAATGGTTTCAGAGTTTTGGATGACTTGTCATAGGATGATTTCTGTTTCAGCTTTAACAGTTGAAGTCTCTGTCTCAGTTCCTTACTCTGCTTTTCTTTTGCACAGCAGGGTGGCATGGTACGCAACTTGCGACCCATTAGGAGTTCAGCAGGTGAAGAACCAGACTCTAAAGGTGAGGCTCGGTAGCTCAGCAGGGCGAGATAAGGATCAGACTTGCTTTCTGTCGCTTTCTTCAGTAGCTGCTTGAGAACTTGAACACCTTTCTCTGCCTTACCATTCAACTGAGCATACAAAGGACTGGATGTGATGTGTTGAAAGTCATAATGTGCTGCAAACTGTTGCCACTCCTTACAGTTGAAGCACGGACCATTGTCGCTAACGGCAATCCTGGGAATTCCATGTCTGGCGAAGATGGATTTCACATGCATTATGACACTGCTTGCTGTGGTGCTTGAGAGCAGCGCCATCTCAGGATAGTTAGAATAGTAGTCAATCACTATTAGATAGTCTTTACCATTTAAATGAATGAGGTCCATACCAACCTTTTGCCATGGTGCTGTTGGTATGTCAGCTACTATCATTGGTTCTTTTGCTTGTTTGTTTTGGTGTTTCTGGCATGTCTCACATTTGCCTATCATTTTCTCAATGTCCTTATTTATGCCAGGCCAATAAACAGTGTCTCTTGCTCTCCTTTTGCATTTTTCAATTCCGAGGTGTCCCTCATGAATCCTTTTGAGCATGTCTTGATGTAGAGCCTGTGGAATGACTACTCTGTTCTGTTTCAGTAATAGTCCACTTGCGACACTCAATTCTGACCTTATGTGAAAATATTTTGGACAGGATCCTTTTAGCCAACCATGATGAATGTTCTCTATTACTGTTTGTAATACTGTATCTTTTACTGCTTCTTCTGCTATTTGCTTTGATTTTGTGTCTGACACGGGCAGTGCAGCAGTGACCATACTCACATGAACATCCACGTCTTCTTCAGTAGAGCTCACATGACTCATTGTGGGTGCTCGGGATAGTGCATCTGCTAACACTATGTATTTGCCTGGTGTGTGGATCAGTTCAAAGTCATATCTTTGCAGCTTCATCATGAGTCGTTGAATCCTTGGAGACATCTCATTCAGGTTCTTTTTTATGATGGCAACCAGTGGGCTGTGGTCTGTCTCAACTGTGAAGGTGGGAAGTCCATATATGTAGCCATGAAACTTTTCTAGTCCAACTACCAAGCCTAGACATTCCTTTTCAATCTGGGCGTATCGACACTCAGTATCAGTCATAGACCTGGAGGCATAGGCAACAGGCTTCCAATCTTCACCCTCTGCTTGTAGCAAGACCGGACCTAGGCCATCTTTTGATGCATCCGTTGACACTTTGATTCTTTTGTTGGGTCAAAGAAGGTGAGTACAGGTGTGGTTGTCAGCACTGTTTTGAGGTTTATCCACTCTTGTTCATGTCTTTCTGTCCATGCGAACTCATTTATTTTACGTAGCAGGCCTCGCAGACAGGCTGTCTTGGCTGACAAGTTAGGAATGAACTTTCCAATGAAGTTTATCATCCCCATGATGCGTAGCACTCCTTTTTTGTCAGTGGGTCGGGGCATTTTGAGTATGGCGTTTACTTTTTCCATATCTGGCTCTATTCCTTTATCTCCTAGGAAAGTGACTTCCTGGACGCCAAACTGACACTTGGCTTTGTTGAGCTTCAGTCCATTCCGGCGTATGCTCTGTAGCACTTTAGTCAGTCTCTCATTGTGTTCTTTCAGTGTGGAGCCCCAGATGATGATGTCATCAACATAGACCCGAACTCCTTCCAGACCTTCAATTATGTGTTCCATCGCTCTATGAAAGATTTCAGATGCAGATATTATCCCGAAAGGCATTCTGAGGAAACAATACCTGCCAAATGGTGTGTTGAAGGTACAGTATTTGGTGCTCTCTTCATCCAGTTTTAGTTGCCAAAATCCTTGTGAGGCATTGAGCTTTGTGAAGTATCTGGCACCTGACATTTCACTGGTGATTTCTTCTCACTTGGGAATCTGGTAGTGTTCACGTTTTATGTTTGCATTTAAGTCCTTTGGATCCATGCATATTCTTAGATCATTGTTCTTTTTCTTTACACATACCATGGAGTTAACCCAGTCTGTTGGCTCTTCCACTTTCCTGATGACTCCTAGTGTGGTCATTCTGTCCAGTTCATTCTTGAGCCGGTCACGCAGGGGTGCTGGAACTCTTCGTGGAGCATGTACCACTGGCTGAGCATCCTCCTTTAGCTGGATCTTGTAAGTGAATGGTAGAACTCCAAATCCTTTGAACACATCCTGGAAATTATTCACTACAGAATCCACCGAGTCATCTGGTCTGCTTATGGCACAGTTTATACGGTAGACTCTCTTGACCAGTTCTAAGTCCTCACAAGCTTTGTCAACCCAGTAGTGAATCAAGTCCTTCAGCCACAACAGAAAACATGAGATGATACACTTTGTCTTTGACTGTCACTTTAAGTCTGCATACACCTAAGCTATCTATTTTCTGTCCATTATAGTCCTTCAGTAGTACTGACTTTTTCTGTATTTTGGGCTTTTCTTTCATATGGTTAATGTCACTCATACTGATTAAGTTTGCTTTTGCCCCAGTGTCTAGTTTCAGCAGCAACGCTATTTTCCTTGCGTCTGGCTTCATACTGTACCCGATGGCAGCAATGTAGAGTTTGAATTGTTGTTTAAAAGTCTGCCAATTGTAGTCAACATTTCCTGTGAGTTTCAAACGCTCTGGTGGCTTCAAATTCTCCATGTCGCATTGCACAAATATTCAGCAGATCTTACCAATCCTGGTACCATGTTATGCTCATTAATAACTAGTCGTTTTTATTAAGAACAGCTAGCTTTTGCTAGACACTTTATTGAGCACATGTGGACTAGGTACAGTATCTGTAGAGGCCTCCATCTTGACTGCTGCCTTGTGGGTAGCCTAGTGCATCCTGGGTAGCCCACTCTTATATACATACAGCACCACCTATTGTACCATTCCAGAATGACAGGTTACTGATCATTACAACACAGACTGATTTTTACCCCTCCCTGGTCTAGGAACACTGAGGCCGAGTGTATTGTCTCGATTGCCAGCCTGGTTGAGATCAGCTGACTCAACACAGATCAGGGATCAAACCTGGGATCTGGCAGATATATATGCCTCAGATCCAAATGTGACAGTGCCATTATCCACTGAGTCATCGGGCAAAGGGATTTTTTATCATCAGAAATATTTTTGAAAAGACTTCAGTTGCCTCTGACTCTCAGAAATTTATAGTTTATGGGCGAGACCAGAGGTAGTAATGCAATCCTATAAAAAGCAACTGCAGTCAGGCCCAGATAAACAGTTTATTTGGCCCTAAACATAGCATGAAATTAAAACCCCCTTGTGTTCCTCCATATTCGTCCTCATATCACATTTCCACCCGTATCTCTCAGCACCAAAGCAGATATTCTAGATCAGTTTCAAAGTAGGAAACAATCCTTTACAAAAGGGTGACAATCTTCTGAAGAAATAGACAGCACACCCAACAAAGAAAAAAGATCGATCAAAACAACAACTAATTCAAAGCAGGAATAAAGCTTCAACAAATGGACCATAATGGAGCCTCAACTATTTGCCCCCGGTTGATAATGAAGGGGTGCCAACACTTAGTCTGACACAGCAATTGGCCTATTTAGATTATCTAATCAAGTTCACATTATGTGCAGATAAGACCCATGTTTTCACATGTTTTGATGAGTTATCCTTAAAAAACTGTTGGCTACTGACTCCTGCTGGTCTCCCCAATCTGAGGCCCCGAGTCCTGCTGGCTTCCCCAATCCAAGGCCCTGAGTCCTGCTGGTTTCCCCGATCTGAGGCCCTGACTCCTGCATGTCTCCCCAATCCTAGACCCTGAGTCCTGCTGGTTTCCCCGATCTGAGGTCCTGACTCCTGCTGGCCTCCCCAATCCTAGACCCCGAGTCTTGCTGGTCTCCCCAATCCGAGGCCCTGCCTCCTGCTGGTCTCCCAGATCTGCGGCCCTGACTCCTGCTGGTCTCCCCAATCCGAGGCCCTGCCTCCTGCTGGTCTCCCCAATCTGAGGACCTGCCTCCTGCTGGTCTCTCGGATCCGAGGCCCTGCCTTCTGCTGGTCTCCCCGATCTGAGGACCTGACTCCTGCTGGTCTCCTGGATCCGAGGCCCTGACTCCTGCTGGTCTCCCCAATTCGAGGCCCTGCCTCCTGCTGGTCTCCCCAATCCAAGGCACTGACTCCTGCTGGTCTCCCAGATCCGAGGTCCAGCTGAATTTCCGCTAGCCTCCAGGACCCAAAGCCCTAACTATCACTGGCGTTCTGGACCAGAAGCCCTAACTCCTACTGGTCTTCTGGCCTGAAGCTAAATATCAGAGCTTTATGGTAGGTAAACTATCTCAGGATCTGCATATCTAGTTAACAACAATATATTATGCTGAAACCCAGACTCTGCGAATAATCAATTAAAAACTTCTCTTTAACTGACTTGGTCAAAACTAAGCCTTGACTTTCACGAACATTCTTGTGTCTAATGGGAGTGCAGATAATCAGGGCTCCACTACAGAAAGAACCCAGAAAGTCATAAAAGGAAGATCCTTTTACAGATTCCGCAAAGTTGCAAAAACAAAGAGACTACATAAACTTCAAAGAGCAGTAGGATGAGAAAAGTGGCAGGAAGAACTTGCAGAATTCCCTTGTACCCACCTCCGTCCCCAATGTTCCAGTCTTTGATTTAATGAGGGATTAACACTCCCAGGCAATAATTAAAATTGCCAAAACAAAGAAATGCTTATGGAAATAAAAAATTATATGCAGGTAATTGAAGCACCATTAAGATCTGTTCCCATCTTAACAGAAATCGTTACTATGGAGAACCAGGAGGACTGTGTGTTAAAGGTCGAAGGGCAATTTGAAAAAGTAATAAACAAGAAATAATGACATTCCCCCTACTGCTGTCTTCAGTGCTGAGTGTCGAAATCTTGGTACAGTCCAGGCTGTCAAGTTGAGTCTGTAAGGCCTTTGTAAAAGGTGTAAACCGTATCGGGGAGGGGAGGGCAACTCTTATCTGCTCAGAATACTTCGACAGATGTGAAGTACCTCAAGTGGAATGGCCCTTAACCCAGCTGATGTTCAATAATAGAACCCGCCATCTGAAAGGGTGCTTTCACTTGCCTGGCTGCTCTCCATAACTCTATCATCAGAGCGGCCAGGCACTCAATAAGCCTATAGTTCAGCTTGTGGGCAAATGTGTGAAATAGAGATGGCCAACTGATTAAAAAAAGAGAGGAACCTTAGGTAAGGATTTATATGAAGAGCAGACAACTAAGTATGGAAGTCAGTTCACCAATAAACCTGGGTTTTCACCATGAGAAACACAGAGGGCTGGATTTTCTCAGCCCCGAGGAGGTGAGTATGGAGGCGGGACTGCCGGTAAAGTTGCAGACTGTGAGGGCGGCTGGCAAACCTGCCCCCATCCCGCCTCTGTGCCCTTTTGCCAGGAGGCGGGAAGCCGTCCTGCCCCGGGTCCCGTCTCCTCAAGGCGGGAAAGGGATTAAATCCTATTAACTGCCTGTTAACAGGTAGTTAACAGGCAGAAAAAAGGATTAGTCCCATTTTACCTTTCCAAGTGCAGGCTTCCCAAACTCGGAGAACCCCGCCGGGGTGTAGGAGGTGAGTAGGTTTGCTGGGGTCAGAGGGGTCTGAAAGTGAGATGTAGAGGTGAGTGGTGGGTGCAAGAGTGGAGTGGAAAGTATGTGAGGTGAGTGTAAAGTGTTATAAAATGTTCACTTACCTTTGTTTCTGCCTATAGCCTTCAGCCGCTGCGGATCCAGAGTCCCGACATCTTCATTGTAGATTTCACAGACTGGCTGTTGGATCCTCCGAACCAACAGCCAGGTGATTTCTGCAAAGTAGAAAGGTTTGATGAGTCCTGAACACAAGGCCTCAACAAACTACACAGAATGTCAGTGTTTGACATTTCACACTGCTGCTAAATGCTGACATTTCTTCTTTCAAGAAATCTTGACAGATGGCACGTCAGACATTGACGTGCTCTGTCAGTGACTTCCCCCTAATTGGCCTGCTGAGCCCGCTGGGCGGGCTTAACAAGGTCAATCAGGGGAAAATCCTGCTGGTTGGCCAGAAGCTGATGGAGGCGGGACATAGACCCGGCAAGCAGTAGTCCCGCCTCCAACATGTCTCCATTCATAAAATCCAGCCTATATATTCTGACTACAACTCTATACCCAAAATGCTAACCTACCATTTCTCATTTCAGATGCTGATGTGCCTGCTGCGTATCTCCAGCATTTTGTGCTTCCATTTCAGATTTCCAGCGTTTGCAGTTTGCCTCGTGTGGTGCTGAGCACTACACACAAGGAGGACCACCGGTTCAATCTCCAATCTCAGGCAAGGCAGCAGTGAGACATTACACTGTGACCCTGTAAGAAAGAATAATCTCGCACTGATGTCTCAGAAGCGTTTCCGTAATGCTGCAATTTATCCTCAAGAGCACCAAGATTAAGGGTGCATAGATGTGCAAACATTGCAATCCTGTTTACGATTTAATGCTGATGGATTTCTGTTCATGTTGGGGTAAAAGACATACAGGCCAGTAATGCCGGTCTATGTGGGTGGGCTAAACACTAAGCCTGCTTATGGCCTGAATAAATGGCTAGCAGCGGTTTATTTACTTTTGCCATTGGCAGCACAGCAAAGCACCACCTCGTGAGCTGCCTCTCCATGCCACCATCTCACTTATATTGCAGTAGCACTGTCAAAGGTGGGCTTCGATCAGCTACACTACTGCAATACAAAAACCACATTAGAGAAAGTGTACTGGGGTAGAAATGGAGAGGGTCACAGATTTCACCTATTCTGATGTCTACTCCTGCAATGCTGGTTCACGAAGCGATTGCTCGCTCTGTGCTTGAAATTCTGCCTAAGGGAGAGTTCTAGGCGAGGGCACTGTCTGGGAGAGAGAGTTCAACAGGGGAGAAAAACACCAAGTGAACCATCACCAAAGGTATTCAATGGAAACATTTCAGATAGGGTTGCCAACTCTGGCGGGATGTAATCCTGGAGGTTTCATCACATGACCTCCTCCCTCCAATTGCCCCACCCCCACACATCCCCCCCCATTGGTCGCCCAACATGACCATTCTCACGGCATTCCGCCTTCCCATGCCAATTGGAAAGCAAACAGATCCTTCATTACCTGATTGGATGATTCTTGACTGTCAGTCAAAACAGATCTTTCTTTCCCAACTCCAACAATATTACAACAAATAAACAAAAGTGTTGAAAGAAAATGATTTTTTTTAATGCCCCTGTGAGCTTTCTCCTGGGTTTCTCCCAGCAGTGGCCTGGAGGTTAATCTTCAATGCCTCATTTCAGACTGATACAGGCTGTTGGCCTTCAGTTGTCACAGCTGTTGTATTCCTGATGTAAATGCAGAGACCTGGTTTAGGCATGAAGGTAATGTTGTGTGGTTGGATCTATTATGCGACTGCCACAATTTGTGGTGGAATGTTTGATTGACCCTCAGGCCTTTCGGTACAGACGCTTGATGATCGCACAGCACCAAGTCTGGGCCTGAAAATGGGCCCAGACTTATTGCTCGGCCCAACTGTCTACAGGACACTTGGTCACACAATCGATGCAACGGCTATGATCTAGTTCACACTAATATCAATCATAGAGACCGAAGAAAAACACTTAAAAAAGCATTTTAAACATTTTACTTCACATTATTTCCCCATCGCCCTTATTGTCTCCGCTCCTCCCCTTTGTATTACCTTATCTTTAATTTTCCTTTTCTGTACCAATTTCTTGTGGACAGTGGCAGCACGGATACGAAATTGGCTAAGTGACAGGAAACAGAAAGTAGTGGTGAAAGTTAGTTTTTCGGACTGGAGGAAGGTATGCAGTGGTGTTCCCCCAGGGGTCGGTACTAGGACCACTGCTTTTCTTGATATATATTAATGACTTGGACTTGGGAGTACAGGGTACAATTTCAAAATTTGTAGATGACACAAAACTTGGAGGTATAGTGAACCGTGAGGAGGGATAGTGATAGGCTTCAAGATGATGTAGACAGGCTGGTAGAATGGGTGGACACGTGGCAAATGAAATTTAATGCAGAAAAGAGCGAAGTGATACATTTTGGCAGGAAGAACGAGGAGAGGCCATATAAACTAAAGGGTACAATTCTAAAGGGGGTGCATGAACAGAGAGGGCTGGAGGGTATATGTGCACAAATCGTTGAAGGTGGCAGGGCAGGTTGAGAAAGCAGTTAAAAAGCATACGGGATCCTGGGCTTCATAAATAGAGGCACAGAGTACAAAAGCAAGGAAGTTATGATGAACCTTTATAAAACACTGGTTCAGCCTATAGGGGGTGGTGGGTTTGTCAGCCTTTTAAATTGACCTTGTCGGTTCGAATCGTCCCACTCCCTGGTTCTGGGGCTTGGAATTATTTAGGGGATGTGATAGATGTAGGCAGACAACTGTTTGGTGCAAGAACAAATATTTTATTTAGAAATCGCACACCACACGAATTAACTAAACAAAAATGTATACACAACAAGTACAGAGGTTATGCAGTGAGAGAGAAAAAAAACAAAATAAAACCACCTCCCACCACTACACTAAGTTAGGCTCTGAAATTACAGGGACTATGCTCACCAAAGGATTTCTCCACAGGTTAGACCAGTTGCACACTGCTTTCTCTCTCCTCAATCTTGTGGACTCCTTGGCTGGTTGCGGTGTCTTCGGTATTAGCACTGGTCGACGTTTTGGTGGTAAACAAGTTTTTCTTAGAGTCAGCGCTGGATGATGGTTGATCTTTCAGTGACTCCCAGGCTTCTTGTTAGGTTTTCTTGTTGCGTTGCTGTAACCTCGTGTGGCAAGTTAGATGTTTCAAAGCCAGAGTCAAAGAGCCCAGAGTCCAAGTGCCTTTCCAGCGTGTTCTCAGGTACGTTTCTTCTGCTCCGGTGTGCTGCTGCTGCTGCCCGTCGGCACTCTCTCTCTTCAGCCCGTCTGTTGAGGTCTCTTTAGCTACTAGCAAGCCCCCAGTTATACCTGAGAGGCTGCTTAAACTTTTGCGCCAAAACTCAGTTACACAATTGATTTTAGATGACTCCCATTGGTGCGATTTTGGCCTTTGTGAGAATTTTGGTGGGCTGATTGAGCATTAGCATGATACTAGATTCCCAAAGGTGTTGATGGGGTTTTTGAATGGTGCTGTTAGAATGTAATCAGGTCTTGATACTGTCCCTTGTGTGTTTTGTTGATGCCAAGGTTTTTCTGTGTAAAATATGTATGTATCTGGGTCCCTGGTAAGTGGGCTTTTGTTAGACTGCTAATGTCTCCCTGGGGGCCTGCCTCCCAGGTGGGTTAGCAGCCCTATAAGGATCCCATTTTCCTGTGCAAACCCAGCATACAGTTTAAAATGTCCAAACTCAATCCAATAGGCCCTAGTTTAGTCCAAAGGCACCTAATAGTGAGATATTTGTGTCCACATTTCTCCTCTAAAAGGTCCAACACAGTCCCTTTTTAAATTCCAGACACATGTCCATTGAGTAGGGAGTCCCGGAATTTTGTGAATCCTACAAGCCTCAACTGGAGTATTGAGTCCAATTCTGGGCACCGCACTTTAGGAAGGATGTGAAGTCCTTAGCAAGAGTGCAGAAAAGATTTACGAGAATGATTCCAGGAACGAGGGACTTCAGTTACGTGGATAGACTAGAGAAGCTGGGGTTGTTCTCCTTAGAGCAGAGAAAGTTGAGAGGAGATTTGATAGAGGTGTTCAAAATCATGAGGGATCTAGACAGAGTAGATAGAGAGAAACTGTTCCCATTGGCAGAAGGGTCAAGAACCAGAGGACATAGATTTAAGATGATTGGCAAAAGAACTGAAGGCGACATGAGGAAAAGCTTTTTTACGCAGCAAGTGGTTAGGATCTGGAATGCACTGCCTGAAAGGGTGGTAGTGGCAGATTCAATTGTGGCTTTCAAAAGGGAATTGGATAAGTACCTGAAGGAAAAAAATTTGCAGGGCTACAGGGAAAGGGTGGGGAAGTGGGACGAGCTGAAGTGCTCTTGCAGAGAGCCGGCACTGGCTCGACGGACCGAATGGCGTCCTTCTGTGCTGTAACCATTCTATGATTCTATGATTCTTCCCTTCTTGCTTTTAAACTTTTCATGTACCTTACATCTGCACTTTGGAAGTGGGCGTACATTGCAAGAATGCAGATTTTGATTGGCTACAAAAATGGCTACACAGGCCATTTATTTTAACCAATTGGAAGCCAGGAGACTGAATACTGACACGGTAATATCGTAGATGTGATCAGGTCAAGCTCTAAGGTGCTCTTAGGAGTGGAAGGACTATGGATGAACCAGTAAACTTGCTGCTAGCCTACAAATGGTTAAAAATCAAACAGTGGCAAAACAAAAATTGGTGAACTCTCTAAACATTTTCAACATGTTTGTGGGTGTGAGAGGAAACTGGATTAACACACATAGTTGATGTTGAGTTATTGCACTTCTACCAATAATAAGAACATAAGAACATAAGAAATAGGAGCAGGAGTAGGCCATTCGGCCCTTCGAGCCTGCTCCACCATTCAATAAGATCATGGCTGATCTTCTGCCTCAAATCCATTCACCAGCCTTATCGCCATATCCCTTGATGCCCTTACTAGTCAGAAATCTATCGACTTCTGTTTTGAATATACCCAATGACTGAGCCTCCACAGTCTTCTCATCTCAGTCCTGAATGGCCTATCCTTTATCCTGAGGCTGTGGCCCCTGGTTATAGACTCCCCAGCCAAGGGAAACATTCTCCCAGCATCCACCCTATCAAGCCCTGTAATAATTTTGTATGCTTCAATGAGATCCCCTCTCATTCTTCTGAATTCAAGAGAATACAGGCCTAGTTTACTCAATCTCTTCTCATACGACAGTCCCGCCATCCCAGGAATCAATCTGGTGAACCTTCGTTGCACTCCCTCTATGGCAAGTATATCCTTCCTTAGGTAAGGAGACCAAAATTGTACACAGTACTCCAGGTGTGGTCTCACCAAGGCCCTATATAATTGGAGTAAGACTTCTTTACTCCTGTACTCAAATCCTCTTGTAATGAAGGCCAGCATACCATTTGCCTTCCTAATGGCTTGCTGCACCTGCACATTCACTTTCAGTGACTCATGTACAAGGACACCCAGGTTCCTTTGAGCATCTGTATTCCCCAATCTTTCACCATTTAGGAAATACTCTGCCTTTCTGTTTTTTCTACCAAAGTGGATAACTTCACATTTATCCACATTATAATCCATCTGCCATCTGCCATCTTCTCGCCCACTCACTGAGCCTGTTGAGATCCCCTTGAAGCCTCTTCACATCCTCTTCACAACTGACACTGCCACCTAGCTTTGTGTCATCAGCAAATTTGGAAATGTTACATTTAGTCTCCTCATCCAAATCATTGATATAGATTGTGAATAGCTGGGGCCCAAGCACCGATCCTTGCAGTACCCCACTAGTCACAGCCTGCCATCCTGAAAAAGTCCCGTTTATCCCAACTCTTTGTTTTCTGTCTGTTAACCAATTCTCAATCCATGCTAGTATATTACCCCCAATTCCATGTGCCCTAATTTTGTTCACCAACCTCTTGTGTGGGACCTTATTGAAGGCCTTCTGAAAATCCAAATACACCACATCTACCGGTTCCCCTTTGTCTACTCCACTAGTTACATCCTCAAAGAACTCCAATAGGTTTGTCAAACAGGACTTCCCTTTCATAAATCCATGTTGACTCTGCCCAATCTTACTATTCGTTTCTAAATGCCCAGTTATTGCATCCTTTATAATAGATTCCAGCATTTTCCCAACTACTAATGTGAGGCTCTCTCCCTCCTTTCTTAAATAGTGGGGTTACATTTGCTATCCTCCAATCTGCAGTAACCGTTCCAGAGTCTGTAGAGAATCTATGAGACATCTCCCTTACATTATCAGCCTCTGTCATTTCTTCCAGCCAGTAATAATGTCAGCAGTACTCACTAGCCACGGAATTGCGAGGTAGGCATTTTTGGGACTATGCCCACCCATAGTGCCTCGCTGAAAAGTGCATGGATAGCCCCTCCCCAATTGCGATGAGCTACCAGCATCTGGAAGATGGGCACTGGGAGCCTGGCCAAAAGACCAATTGGATGGGTTGTAGGAGTTTCGGTGTAGCAGCAGTTCTTAAAGGGCTGCGACTCACCCTTAAGGGAGTGCATCTTTGGGGCATTGTGGGGAGATCTTCTCCTTTACTTCAGGCAGGGGCATTGGTGCAGAAAATGAACATTGTGTTCTTTGGAGTGCAAGGCTACCCGCCAGTGAAAGCAGAGATGCAAGCTGCTTGGATGGACGTAACAGGGAGAGTGAATGGAGTCTCCCAATTCCATAGAGCCTGAATACAAATAAGGAAAAAGTTCAATGAAATCATGGTGTGTGCTCAAGTAAGTAGACACATCTTTGCATACTTTATTAATACTGGGGCACAGTACACATACTGTGAAATATAAAGTCAGTGCTGCCACCAGAACCTACACCCAGGTTGCATGGGATTGCACTCACACAAGGACAGATGTAGACTGACCACAGGGCTGGCAATTTCTTATGTAGATGTTCTCCAGGAAAAGAGTGTTCAAAACCGTAGGCGGGGGACTACCAGAGTTGAAGCAGCTGATCCAATCTGTAGAGGTGACATTTGTACATTTTGCTCCGAGGGTGTGGAAGGAACACAGGATGCTTTTCTTTCATTGTTACCCTTGCTTACACTCTGCTTCAGCAACACGGATATGCATCACACAATAGTAGCGTGGACTCACAAAATTGACATCTTACCTACATCACAAGGCCTTCTGCCCTGAAACCATGGTGATGCATTGTCCTTTTTTCCTACTATGGGCTTTTCCCAAGAGGAGGTGGAACTGGGAGAACCAAGAACAGTGTGCTTCATGGCATGCCACCTGTCACAAACACCAACAGAGATCCAGGCAGCCCAGGGCACTTGAAAAGGGAACACCAGGTAAAGCACAGATCAGGAAGTGAGGGTAAAAGAAAAAGCGATAAAGAAGGGGGGGCGGAATCATCATTTAAATGGGGACAAAAGCTTTGAGAGTTGTTGAAAACATATGCAAGAAGATACAGCATTTTGAAAATTAAACTTTTGATAAACTATAGCAAATGGAGAATAGGTTAAATAGGTGGTTGAAGGAATGGGGGATAAAAGCATCTGGGGACAAGATGGGCACATGGGATTTGAACTACTGCTCGTGTGAACCATAAACACCAACACAGACTGGTTGACGTGTTCGGCCGGTTTCCATGTTGTAATTTCTACGTGATTCTATGAGATGTTTAAAGGCACTAATAAATTTTAGCTGCTTTGGGGGAATTCTAGTAACACTTTATATAATTTAAACAAAAGTAAACTGACAGGGCACATTTAACTCTACTTGCTTACAAGTTTAATGGTCCAGACTTGGATTGCATTAAGGGTTACGTGACTCCACTCATTGGAATTAATAGCAGTGATAAAACTGATTCACCACAGGCAGCAAATGTCACAATTTGTTAGATTGAATTCCCTCGAAGGGATTTTCCAAAAACAAAGAATCGCCCACAGCTGGCAATTCGAACTCTCCCTACTCAGATGAAGGTGTGGGTCATCACGACAGTGGCTGCGCTACCAGCACTTCTCACCGTTAAGAACAGAAGAAATAAGAGCAGGAGAAGGCCATTCGGCCCCTCGAACCTGCTCCGCCATTCAATAAGATCATGGCAGATCTTCTACCTCAACTCCATCTTCCCGCACTATCTCCCTATCCCTTGATTCCCTTAGTATCCAAAAATCTATTGATTTCAGTCTTGAATATATTCATCGACTGAGCATCCACAGCCCTCTGGGGTGGAGAATTCAAAGGATTCACAGCCCTCTGAGTGAAGAAACTTCTCCTCATCTCAGTCCTAAATGGCTGACCCCTTCTCCTGAGACTATTCTAGACTCTCCAGCCAGGGGAAACATTCAGCATCTACCCAGTCAAGTCCATTAAAAGACAGAAGATAAGTGGAAATGTCCTTGCAAATGTACCCCAATATGAGTCAATTTTATGATATATTAGGGCCAAAATCGGCTTGGAAACCAGCACTTCCATTGGCTCCATTTTAATGCAAAATAGTGGTCAACATGTTGCACTACATGTGGTAGCTGGAGAAGTCCACAGGCTGCCATACCCCACTTGTTCTAGGGATCTTGGCCCCAACTGTTCTCGGGGTTCCATTATAACTCTGATGGGAATCCAACAGAAGCTACAGAAAGTAGCAGGGATCCAGTTGCACCTGCTTCATCTCACTTGGTATACCGTGATACCAGTAATACATTGCTGGGCCCACCTGGGGGGCCTGGTGAGGAGAGTGGCCTGGAATCCCCTGAGGTAAAGGCATATTTTGTGTCAGAAAAAAAGATTTGATCAGCCCCGTTGTACAAGGAGGCATTATGGTGAATCTGGGCAGGGGACAATTCACCCGCTATGGTGAGCAGCCACCGGATTTACCAGCTTCATGGGCCATTGGGCACTGGGGATACGCTCGTGGAGGTGCAAGCAACCCCCGGCCCCAGGTAGATTAGGTGACCTTCTCGGATCCCGGCTAAATCCAGTGGGGTTGGCACTGGAGGGCTTTGGCAATCACGATCCCAGCGTAACCATCAGGATAGCAGCCCATGGGCCTTCAGGGCCTCTCTGTATACTTAGGCATTCAATTTATATCTTTTGAGAATGTACTTTTCAAATATGTATACTGATATCTCAGCTTTAACCCTGATGCTCCCATATGCAAGGCAATTCTTTGATTCATGGCTGGATATGAACATTGTCAAAATCCATACCCCAATATTTCGCCTGAAGGCATTGACAATTGCTGAGATGCAGTTCCAAATATGCCAGTAGCTCTCCAGTACCTTATCCACTGTTCTTAGACAGTGAGGGCTAGAAATTCATTAGTTGGAGAATTAGCGCCAGGCACAAATGCTTTAGACTGCACGCAAAATTCGTCCTCGCTGCTCAATAAAATGATTGGAGTCCTAATTCAAGTCTTAAAACCCAAGCTCATTGGCGTTAGACTTAAAGGCTGGACCAATATCATATGCAGTCTAATCACAACTCATCATTGCCACAGGCTTTTTTCACTACTTAAAGAGGAGATTCATTGATGCTGCAGCACTTCATTTTCAGCGTTGCTGGCTGTGCAGCTGCCTTAGCAAACAGAAGCAGGACAAGGAGAAGGAGCCAGAGGTCTGAATCAGGTGTGCCCATGGCAGGTCCACGCCTCAGGGAGAGAGCCCACAGATTCTCCGATGAAGCATTGGAGGCATTTCTTTTCGCTGTGGAGAGACGGAGGGCGGTGCTGTACCCGGCAAGTGGCAGGAGGCCCTCGCCACAAGTCTTCCACACCATGTGGAGGGAGGTAGCGCAGCACGTCTCAGGCAGCACTGTGGTCCCCAGAATCCCCACACAGTGCTGGAAGAAATTTAACGACCTCACTGTAAGGGGTTTTCGATCGCCGAGGTTTCTCTCTCTAGAGGCCTCTCTCTCTTGCACAGTAAAAACCTTGAGTGGTTCGACCCACTCGCCCCTTAGGTTCTATACACTGGACTTTGAGGCAGGAACTACAATGTAGAGAATACTCTATAGATCAGGTTTCATGAAAATGAAATGAAATTTTATTGCATAAAGGAACAAATTGAATGTAAGCCAATAAGGTACATGGGAGGGAAAAACAAATCATAATACAGTACTAACCAACATATATACAGGCATGTTATACTTTACAAAAGTCATCTCGAAATGGGGAAACACACGGAACATCGAGGGACAACAACTCATAATTAATTATACCCAAAATGCCCACTCACTAAACCTAACTAGATCAGATTATGAGGGGCCAGAAACATGCTCACCAATCCAATTTGAAAGTATAAGATTTTGAAAGGTCTGCGTTTTGATCCTCTCAGGCGTCCTGTCTCCACGTGGTCAACGCTGCAGGCTGCGACACTCTCTCTTCTTCCTCAAGGTGAAGGTCACGGACAGGCTGGATGCTAGCAGGCCTGGACGTCGGCGTGGACGGAGACCAACTGTTTGACCATTGTCATATAGGTTTCTCCGCAGAGCCCAGCTATAACTTGCTTGAAGTATTATAATTCTGGGTGAGCAAAATTTTCTGACTCTCCATAATCAAAACCATCCCCTGTATTTACCTATCTATGACCCCACGACACATGCATTTCCCATTTCAGAAAACCTACAGTATACATTAAGCATCTATAGATGGCAATACATTGGACTTAAAATCTGATACACACATTTCCAGGCGTGGAGGGGGGCCTAATACCCCTACACCACCTGGTTCATACATATTATTTTTATTAATAACAACACACATAATAAACTTCAATAAAAATAATAAAGAAAGAAAATACACACAAAATCACACATGAATACGATGTGAACAGTGAACAGTGGAAGGTTCAGGAATGGGGACAATTCGCTCTTGGGCCACTTGAACTTCTGCCTTGGGTTTGAAGCAGAAACTGCTGTCACTGACCGGACACCAGCCGTGCTGTCCATGTTGGTAGTGGGGCACTGCAGTGGTGACACAGTATGTCCCACCTCCTTTATATGCCACCTGTGGGGGCACATGGCCTTGTGCCATTGCCTCCATGGTGCAATTTATAGGCTTCGCGCCAGCAGTTCTGAACCCGCACTATGGTTTCGAATAGGCATTCAAGTGCTGGGGACACAGGGTGATGTGTGCTCCCCAGCTCCGGCACCCCGAGAGGTCGGTACCCATCATTGCATACTCCCATCGAATGACGTATGGTGGGACCGCTGTATAGCGAATGTGTGCACCCCCTTGAATGACTCCAATGTTCTCCACCCTGTATACCGGGGCGGGTTTAGCTGTCTTTCCCATAACCGGCATTCTTACCACTGTACCCATAATGGTGTGATTAGACCGCCCACAGTCCACTGGGACTGGGTAGGCCTCTGAAGCTAGTCTGAGCTGGCACGGACTTAATGCGTTCTCAAAAGGGTGGAGGACTGCGAGGTGCTTATTGCTGATCCAGGAGGGGACCAAACCTTGTTTTAAATCCTCCAGATTACTGCGGCCCTCGCCCAGTAACCACGCCCCGTACAGCATGCACGCTTCGTTCTGCGCAGCCTGATCTGACGCATTCCGATCCTCTCTGATGAGAGCATTTACCGTTTTAGCATGTTTCTCCAGCTCAGCTATAATTTCTTTTAAGTGCAGTGTCATGGCCTGGTCCTCATTTAACTCAGAACCCACTACCTTATTCTCATAAAATTGTCTGAACATGTTTGTTAACAGGACCTGGTACAATTGCTTCGTTTCCTTGGGGCACCACCCTGGCAATCGCACCTCGGTGAGGTTTAAAATCACCGAGGCCACCGCGTAGTGCACCCCTTGGTACAGCACCTGACCTGTGGGCACTAATACCAATCCGTTTCCGGGTCCCTTGGTAGTGGTGGGGCACCCTTCCTTGCGGGCTTTGGCTACCAGAATCGTGGGCAGGGGCTTGCGGGGGCGGGTGATGAGCTCAGTGGCATTCACCGGGATCTGAGAGTATGGGACTCCGCACGCCCATGTGCTGACGTCCCACCTCATCCCTTTCCCAGCATCCTGCCACTGTCTTTGGAAAAAGATGGAGACACGTTCTGAACCCCACATACAGATGTAAATCCCCTCATCTGGTTCCCACCATTTGTCCCAACAGACACTCAATCCCCCATGAGTCCCTGTAATAGTCCGATGGGTATTGTTACCCAGTCGCTCCCACTCGACCGTGGAGTTCTTCATGGTCTTGCTCAGCTTCCTGAGCCACCACCATCTGTCCAAAGGAACATGTCCGTTACACACCAAGCAAATCTTTCTTCCGACGGTGACGCTGACCCTGGGCGTGATGATCCTCACCCTGGGACACATTAGAGAAGTCTCTCCGTATGCGAATCCGGACTGGCTGGAGTATTCCGTAGAGTTCGACCCCAGTCATCCTGGCCACCTCCCTTCGTGGAAATAGGTAGCTGTTTCTTCAACATCCCGTACTCCTGTCGCATCAGTTGCGATGGGGGCTGTGTCCACAGAACATCCATATACTATGGAGTCCTTGGCGTAGCCCCGATAGGTCAAGCTACACCCGATCACCGCGAACATGATGAGAATCCCTTCCATAGTGCCTTTGGTTCCTGCAACAGATTAAACGATACAACCAGGCTCCCGAGAGATTCTGGCCTAGGTGAAGGCATGATCAGGTCTTTCGACCTCGATCCAAAACAAAACACACATGCTGGGCAGATTCTAAAACTATTCCTGATAACACCCATCGCCTAAAAAATGTACACACCTTATACTTAACCAAACTTAAACTTAACTAAACTTATGTACAGCGCCGCCTGTCCCCGGGCAGCCTACCTAATCCCTGTTTGGACTGCAGCTCACCGCTCCCTGTGGCGGGGCCGCACTGACCTGTAGCTTGAGTCCCCTGCAGCCTTTTGCTGCCAATTGGGGACTGTGTCTTTCTAGGGATTT